>NC_136059.1:1058440432-1059040432 GCF_964261635.1 Lissotriton helveticus
AGTGTAAACTTTTTTAATGGGTTCTATGTTTGAACCTATGCATAGTTGTCCTTTGAGACTACCTACGTTCAAAACGGCCTTCCTTGTGGCTATCATCTCGGGTAGGAGGGTGAGTGAGATTCAGGTTTTGAGTTCATAGCCTCCTTTTCTGACCATACATGCTGAAAGGATGGTACTCAGGACCAGGGCTGCTTTCCATCCTCCCCCTCACCCTTGCAAAGAGGAGGAGAGACTTCATTGTTTGGATCCAAAGAGGGCGATTAGCTTCTATTTGGATAGGACGAAGGACTTCCGTCATGATGATCAGGTCTTTGTTGGATATGCTGGTTGTGTGAAGGGCAAGGCGGTGCACAAGCACACTTTTCCAGATGGACCATCTTGTGCATCAAGATTTGCTACGCCCTGGCTGGTAAGGAGCCTCCTGTACGCATTAGAGCTAATTCCACCAGGGTTAAATCGTCTACTTCCACTTTGTCCAGGGGTGTTCCTGTGTTGGACTTCTGTAAAGCCGCAACTTGGGCCTCCCACCACACTTTCGTGAAGCATTACTGCTTAGATTCCGAGGTGAGGAGGGATGACCATTTTGCACGCTCAGTTTTACAAGACCTTTTGGTATAGAAGGGTGGACACCCTCCTCAGGGAAAGGGACTGCTGTGGGATTCTATTCATAAGGTGAGGATTCCGAAGGCAGATGTATCCATCAGAAGAACAAGTTACTTACCTTCGGTAACACTTTTTCTGGTGGATACAGTATCTGCCTGTAGATTCCTCACTGACCCACCCGCCTCCCTGTTGTCCACCCTTTTATACCTTAAAAAATAAGGTATTGGTTATTTGATGTTTTTGTGTACTCAAGACTTTATTACCGCTATTTGTATATTGTTGGCTTATTTGAAATGTAAGTTTTCTTATTGCAATATACACTGGGTGTATTTGTGTGAATACTGTGTACTATGTATACATTGTCTATATGGTCGGTCCCCCCGTTTTGCTTGGGTGGCATGGAAAAAATGGGTGGAACTGACGTCATCACGTCGACGTGGTCTTCTTATGGCTCGGGTGACGTCATGCGGAGCCACGTGTGGAGCCATGATGCTATGACGACCTAGTCGGCGCGGAGAGCTACAAAATATTTCCACAGAATGCTGGTGCAGGGAATATTCATAAGGTGAGGATCCCACAGGCAGATGTATCCATCAGAACAGGGGCTTGGGTCGCAAGGCATTTTGGACCAAGGGCACTAGCTGGCTCATTGGGTGCAGAGTAGATAGGTCGGCTAGGCTGGGTGCGCAAAGATGCTCCTTGCAGTCTGAGACAAACAGCTGGCAGGGGCAAAATCAAGGCAGCTTGGTCACCCAAGAAGTGGGTCTCCATGATGCTGACATCCCTCGATGGCTGCTTGATCTGGTGCAGTGGGAATCTGGACTGGACTCTCACTGTTGGTGTTTGGTGCAGGGCGTCCAGCACTTTGGGGGTCAGTGCTGCAGTGCTCCGGTTGGTCCTGGTGTCTTCAGACGCGGTAGGGAGACAGACCTGACCTTCCAGAGGATGAGTACCTTCTCCTGGTCGTCTGCGGCGTCGTTTGGGCCGGGGAGCTGCAAGGCAGTGGACCGGACTATGCTTGTCGGAGCCTGAAGACGAGTAGCTCCTCTGCTCCAAGGTAGACCTTAGATTATTTTGGCAGTGCCAGCAGGCTAACCAAGGCTTTGATAGTTCTCCAACTTGCTGGACGAGTCACTCTATTAGGACTATCAAGACAGGGCTGAGGAAGGGCAGGTGTTTGCCCCAAAGGTCCACTGTTCTGCTGTAGTTCTCGCCAGGCAGTGATTCTTCTTCATCTTCTTTCTCTTGATCTGAAATTAGGTAGGACAGGTAGCAGCAAATGGACTACCTACCTTTAGGGTGTCGACACCCTCTATAGAAACACTTTCTGTGGGAAGTGGGCATAGCGCTGACACTAGAATGTGAAATTCCACCCAAAACAAGATGGAGGAATCTGAAAAGTGGGGTTCACATCAGCTAGTCTGCTCTAGGGGTGGGCGCTGGCCGAATGTGGGCACACCTCCTAATCTTACTAATTTTCCCACCTGTCTTGCTGACAAAAGTTGGAGCAGGATAGGGGGTTAGGCATCTTCACTATCTGGAGAGGACGGGGTCACATAACAAAGGTGGCAGGGCCTTTGAAGCTTCTCGCCCTGGAATACACATCCTGTGTAGAGGTGATATGAACACCGCTACCCAGAGCAGGATTTGTTCCTGGCCTCCGAGAACTAAGGCTTTCACCTCAGAAGGTCAAAAAACAGATTATTGTGGCTGGCTGGTTGAGACTAGTCAGTCAAAGCACTTGTAGTCAGTAGGTTTTCGGGGAGCATGTCTAAGGTGCCCCCTGGGTGCACTGAATAATCAATCCACCACTGGCACCAGTGTGGGTTTATCAAGAAAATATGTTTGGTAGCAAACACCTTGTGGTATAATGAAGCCATCATGTAGCTGGGGAACTCTTATTCACGAGTGTCCAGCCCATGTATTCATCATGGCTTCCCTGGGCAATTGCAATATCTAAGGTTCTGCTTAGATATCACAGGGACACATCCACTCATGCAGATATGCCCTGAAATGGAGTATAGTGTACTATGCCTTAGGACTGAAAGGCCTACTGTAGGGGTGACTTACCTATATCACATGCAGTGCTTTGCAGACATGGCACACAGGGGTGTGTAAAAGGGGGTGGTGATGGACGGAGCATCTGAATCAATCAAACACTCACACCCAGTCACAAGATCTGGGTTTAATCCATCATCGTTCTTTAGCCCACTCTGCCACCCCAGTTCAGACAAGGCTATATGCAAATCAGTCTGACCCTGTGCCTCATGGGAACAGTCCAGCCCGAACTGCCAAGCCATGTCTTCCCTGGACCGGAAACAAGCTTCCGAGGACCGGTTTCTGGCATTCCAGCCGTCTTCAGCCCGGCTTGCTTGAATCCAGTGGCAAAGTGAGCAAGGGACTCACGTCTGAGCATACCCTGCCACACTTATGGCGGCCAAAAGAGGTACAAAAGGGGGTGGTGATGGACGGAGCATCTGAATCAATCAAACACTCACAACCCAGTCAAAAGATCTGGGTTTAATCCATCACCGTTCTTTAGCCCACTCTGCCACCCCAGTTCAGACAAGGCTATATGCAAATCAGTCTGACCCTGTGCCTCATGGGAACAGTCCAGCCCGAACTGCCAAGCCATGTCTTCCCTGGACCGGAAACAAGCTTCCGAGGACCGGTTTCTGGCATTCCAGCCGTTCATCATCCCCTTTTGTATCGCTTTGTTCGCCCTAAGTGTGGCAGGGTATGCTCAGACGTGAGTCCCTTGCTCACTTGGCCACTGGATTCAAGATAGCCTGGCTGATGAGGATTATGAACCCGAAACCGGTCCCAGGATGCTCGTTTCCGGTCCATGGAAGACATGGCTTGGCAGTTCGGGCTGGACTGTTCCCAAGAGGCACAGGGTCAGACTGATTTGCATATAGCCATGTCTGAAATGGGGTGGCTGAGTGGGCTAAAGAATGGTGATGGATTAAACCCAGATCAGTTGACTGGGGGTGAGTGTTTGATTTGCTCAAACGCTCCGTCCATCATCCCCTTTTGTATCATACAGGGGTGTGTGCCACATAGACTTCAGTTTTGTCTGCACCAAGACATGCAGGCTGCAATGGAGCTTGCATGCGCTTCGCGAGAGGCCCCTTAGGGTGGTAACATTAGTGCTGTAGCCCTTAGGGACCCTCATTAGTTCCAAGGCCCTAGGTTCCAGAGGTAATATTTACTAGGGACTTACTGGGATTCTCAAGGGGTGACAACTGTGGAACAATGGTACAGTTTAGGGAAAGAACACTGGTACTGGGGACATGGCTAGCAGGAAACTAGTACACTTTCAGTCACAGAAGCACCAAAAACCAGTCAAAAAGTAGGGGGTAACCATGTCAAAGGGGCACTTTCCTACATGACCCCAAACGATAAGAGGATGAGACTAACCTTTCCCAAGAGAGTCTTCATTGTCTAAGTGGAAGAACCTGGAAAGTAATCTGCAGTGGCATGGTCAGTCCCAGGGCTGTGTTCCAATGTAAAGTCCATTCCCAGTAGAGAGATGGACCACCTCAAAAGTTTTGGATTTTCACCCTTCATCTGCATAAGCCATCTGAGAGGTCTGTGGTCGGTTTGGAAAAGAAAGTGAGTGCCAAAAAGGTATGGCCTCAGCTTCTTCAGGGACCAAACCACAGCAAAGGCGTCCCTCTCAATGGCACTCCAACCTGTTCCGTAGGGAGTAACCTCATGCTTATAAAAGGGGTGCCACAATGCTGCCATACCCTCTTACGGACCTCTTGTAATACCCAGTCAAGCCAAGGAATGCCCTGACTTGTCTGAGTGGTTGGAACTTCCCAATCCTGAATGGTCTGGAATTTGGGTTGTAAGGGTTCAACTTGGCCTCCACCTAAAAATTGTCCCAAGTATTAAACTGTGCACTCCCCTATCTGGCACTTGAATGCCTTGCTAGTGAGGCCTGCCGTCTGCAGGGCCTGCAAAACCTTGCCAAGGAAGATCAGGTGATCCTGCCATGTGGAGGTATAGATGCACAAGTTACTACTTGTGTAACGATATATCTGTAAGAGACATTAGTTAGTGATAGATTCCTAACCTTAGAATATACCCAGGCGTCAGACTGGATCCAGAAAGTTTTGCTTAGCAGTACCCCTGCGTGTCAGAAGGTGACGTCCTGCGGCTCTGTGTCCGCCACTGGCGTCGTCAGCACCGAGATGACGTCACGGAGAGTACTTAGGTGCCACCCATGCGCGCTAACGTCAGTTCTGTACATGACTTTCCACGCCAGGAACGCAGAGCCATGCAAGATACTGACCATTGGTGCATAAAACTAGGGCCCTAAAAGGTGATGACTGTAGGAAGGTAGATCCCTGACTATGGTTGCCCCCAACTTTTTGCCTGGTGTTTTGCTGGTTTTCTGACTTAGTTGACCTGGGACCCTGCTATTCAGGGCCCCAGGCCTACTGCTCTCTCTGTAAAATGGATTCCATGTACCTTAGGTACATATCTAAATTGGATACTGAGTCACCTTATCAGTCCCTGTACAGTGTACCTTAGGTACCCAGGGCATAGGTGTACCCAGGGCCTACCAGGGGCTGCAGCATGTATTATGCCACCCCTGGCTGGCCATCCAAAACTGACACAACTGGCTGCACGACAGCTGGGGCAAGGTGGTGTACTCACCCTTTGCTTTAGATATAGTATACCTATAACTAACCCTAAAATGGACACACAGATCTCCTATCAGTCACTCCTATGGCAGGCCTTAACAATCCTGAAGGCAGAGTGCTTGGAATCGTGTGAGATGGTGCTCTGGCATGAGCTGAGCCTGTCTGCGGCTTTCGGGATCCATCCCTTAGCCGTTTCCATGATATCGCATACCATATACTCTTAAGTGCATTATAATCCTCGCGGTTATATGCCAACTCTGGTATCGCTTTATCAAAACATGTCGAGTAAGGTGTCATACGAATTGGAATACTAACCCCTCGCCAATTCTGGCGACGGGGTTAGCATTCCACCCTTCTAGAGGGACACGACATGTATGTAACCCCTAACCCCGGTTAAAGTCAAACAGAGCCTCAGCTCCACAAAATGGATGCTGCCACCGAGACACAAGTCTGCCCTCCTGCTGCTGGGAGTCCTCCCAGAGCAGGAGATAAGGACAAAGGGTTTCCTGCCAGGGGCGGTGCCAGCACCGTCCCAGACAGGGTTTTGTGTATTGTAGGTAGGCAGGGCTTTAGAGGAAGGTGACTGCACGTGGCACCCCGGTGCTCACTGTGCATAGGCTGGCTGGAACCAGTTCCAGGGTCACTCCAGACCCTGTGCTGGGGAAAAGCCCGCCAAGGAAGTGGGTGTAACCACCCCCCTCCTAGTCCCACCCCTAGGGCAGGACTTAGTCGCGTGCCAGCCCCTTTTTACAGGATAAAGGTAGGAACTGGCCCCCTTCCAAATCAGATCATCTTTGAATCCTGAAACTACTTTCCACGAAAGGAACTCAAGACTTCTTCCTAAGATTTCTCCCTTGTGACTAAGGAGTAGTCACCCTGCATCCGCAGGCACCATCTTAAGAACACTGCGGTCTGCTGCAAGTCTCTCCTCCGGATCAAGACTGCCCAGCTCGACGAGAACCGGCTTCCCTGGCACCTCTGACCTCTACCTACATCATCAGTCACGCTGAGATTCGTGGGTGTGACGAGACCTCGAGGGACCGGCCATCTTCAAGACTGCACGACTTCTGCACAGCAAGCCCGCCGAGTAATTTCCTGGTGAGTGCTTTGGGGTCCGAGAAGCCCCGACCCTGAGCAGCTCCAGCACCGAAGTGCAGCCTCCCAGCATCTCCATGATCTGCGTGGGGCCCTTCTGCTTTTTGCTGCTCACCGCGTTGTTTGGCTACTAGCCCGCTGGCTTGTGGCCTTCTGAACGACGCCCGACGACATCACTGCTGCTAGTCTGGTTGCTCCAGACTGGCCCTTGCTCCTTTCCAGAAGAGGAGCACTTCGGACCCTCCTGGTCCACTCAAGACGCCATTTTGAGTCCACCGCGTGGGCTTGAATTAGCCAAGGCTTGTTGCCCAATCCTGGGTAACTTCGACGCCGACAGCTTCATCCATCGTGGGACAGCTCGCCTCTCCATCCTGGTCGCCGACAACGCCTCCTGGTCCGTGAGATCTGCAGAGCCAGCGTCGCCCACTCACCTAGTCGAGGTGACTTCGCCCGGTGCCATCCTGGTGCCCACTTAATCACTGGCTAGTGATTCAAGAACTTGGTCCCCTCTGCTTTCAGGTTTTCTTCTTCCTTGATCCAGGCTTGGATCCATCGAACTTTTCTTCACTGGTCGCCTGCCAGCAACTTCCTCCTTCCAGGCTCCTGGTCCGGCAACGAGATCCCCGACGTCTTTTCAGACCTATGCAGCTGCAGCCCCTGGGCTAGGTAACTTCGGCACTTCGGTGTCCCAGCATAGCCTCACTATCCTAGGGTCAGGATCCACTGTCATTTTCTCCCTACCAGGTCGGGTTCGCCCGTGAACACTAACTTTGCCTTTACTAGCTCCCATAGACTTTGTCCCGCATCCCGCGTGAGAGTGCACACTCTGCACCCGAGTCCCCTAGGTCTCCTAGAAGTAATCTAACGATTCTATAGCCAAGTCCTAGCGAGTCCAAAGCCTATTAGTACTGTACTTACCTGCTAGTAATTTCGCATTCCACTTTTTAAGTATATGGTTTTTCGTGCCCCTCGGGCATTTGTGTATAACGTGCTAACTTAAGTATTTTCGTAAGAGTTTTGTTGTGTGCCTAGCACCCTGTCCTCATAAAGAGTACAGGGTTGTTGTGATTCTAATAAATACACTGTTTATTTTCATAACACTTGTGTGGTGTCCTTTCACTGGGTGTTCAAGGGGTAATGTGATGGTAAAACAGCTGGCTTAACACGCCCTCTAGAGTCTTAGCCTTAGACTGCTCGTATCCATGCTACTAGGATAGCTGGTCTATAAGGTTGACTTACAACCAATCATCAATAAGGGTTGTTTGGACTGATATATAGTGATCACTAGAATAGTGAGCACTGCACATCAGGCCAACTTCTCACATTGGTGGGCAGCGGTTGGGATTTGAGCTTGCTGTTGTTTTACCACACATGCCCTAAGAATATCTAGTGAAAGATCACATAAGTACTAAAGGTACATATAACTTAGCTTAGAATACTCTGAGTTCTACTGAACCAGCTGTTGTAGCTCCTAGGGCCTAGCACACCCTAAACTACAACTCTAGCAAGGGATCAGTAGGCAAACATATAGTGTAGGTAAGTGCACCACTTACACCTCACTAGAAAAGCATGTCTACCCAGGGAGAATCTACTGAGACTCCCCTGGTCAGTGTTGACCCTCCACAGGTCACTTCAAGATATGCAGCTCTCAGTTTTCAGGAGATGAGACAAATCTGTGTCTCCAGGAAACTGAAGCAGGGGTCTAACCCCACCACTCCCTTTCTGATAGGTCTCTTAGAGACATATGATGCCAGAAAGCTTTCTCAGTTACATGAGAACATGCCAGCCTTAGAGGGAACCTCTGGGGATCCAGATCTCCCCAACATTGCTACTGCAGTTGAGGAGGAGGATCAAGAGGAACTCTCTGGGGATGAGGTAGACAAAGGTCTTGAGGTAGTCAGAAGGCTAACCAGGGCCAACTTAGACTTACTTGGGCTAGGATCTGGGGGACCCCCAGTACTAACCCGAAGTGGGCCTAACCTTGGAGTTAGGAGAGATAGATCTCTTTCTAGGGACTCCAATAGATCTCTGCACTCTAATGCCTCTTCTCAGGGGAGAAGGAATCCTCCACAGAGGAGATTTACTTCCCCTCAGAGAAGGGAGCATGAAGCTAGGATGAGACAAGCTGAACTAAGGATTGAAAGGGAAGAAATTGCCCTGGCCAAAGAGAAGCTTGCCCTGGCAAGAGAGCAGCAGATGAGTGGGTTAGCTCCCACTGGTGGCAGCAATCTCCCAAGAGATAGAGAGAAGGGTTTAGATACTAAACACCTGACTAAAATAGTGCCCCTCTTTAAGCAAGGGGATGATATCCAGAAATGGATGGCTGCTCTGGAGAGGGCCTGCACTGTGCAGTGCATTCCCCAGAGTCAGTGGGCAGCTATACTGTGGCTCTCCTTTGATGGTAAAGGTAGAGATAAGCTCCTCACTACAAGAGTAGAGGATGCTAACAATTACCAGGTCCTGAAGAATACACTGGTTGATGGGTTTGGTTTAACCACTGAGCAGTACAGGTTGCTGTTCAGAGACACCCAGAAAACTCAGTCTCAGGACTGGTCTGACTTTGTTGATTGTGCCACTAAGGCTTTGGAAGGCTGGCTACTGGGTAGTAAGGTTACTGATTTCAAGGGATTGTATAATCTAATTATGAGAGAGCAAGTCTTAAATAATTGTCAGAACCAGTTATTACACCAGCACCTGGTAGACTCTGATCTGACCTCTCCACAAGAATTGGGTAAGAGGGCAGACAAATGGGTCAGAACCAGGATTAGGCCCAAGAACCAAGGTGGTGACCAGAAAAAGGAATCAACCAAGCCTCAAGAGAAGGGTGGGAATAAATCTACAGATCAAACCACATCAGGGCCCCAAAAATCCTCTGAGGGGGGTGGGTCCCAGAATCCTTCCAATAACCAGAAGAAACCTTATTGTTATCCCTGTAAACAGGTGGGTCATTTAAAAACTGACAGCAGTTGCCCAAAGAATAACAATAAGGAAAACATACCCCCAAGTAACATTCCCAAACCTCCTGTTACTACTAGTAGTAATCCCCCAGGTGGTGGGAGTGCCCCCAAGAATTTGGGTGCATTTACTTTGGGAGTTCCTGGGGACTCTGGCCTAACCAGGTCCCCTGACTTAGATACTCTTGTCTGTGAGACTGGCATGGGGTTTGCCAACTTCACAACTTGTCCCAACACTTTGGGCAAGTACAGACAGGAGCCCCTCATCAATGGTATACAAGTTGAGGCCTATAGAGATACAGGGGCTAGCATCACTATGGTGACTGAGAGTCTAGTCCCCTCAAGGCAACTTTTACCTGGGGCCACATACCAGGTGACCAATATTGATGGAGTACAGAGAGATCATCCCATGGCAGTGGTCAATCTCAGCTGGGGAGGTGTCACTGGCCCCAAGAGAGTGGCAGTGTCACCAAACTTGCCTGTTGATTGCCTACTGGGGAATGATTTAGAGCTCTCAGCCTGGGCTGAAGTTGAGCAAGAAACCCATTCTAAAATGGTAAATACCCATGGTAAGGTTAGTGGGGCAGTGATAGCCACAGCCCCAGTCCAAGATGTCCTCCCTGAACAGGTCAGGAGGGTTGTGCCAGTCACAACCCAATCTCAGACAACTTCCTTCCCAGAACAGGTTGTCAAGGCTGTCATGGTAACAGCCCACACCCAAACTGAGCCCCCTCCTGGAAAGGTTGGGAGAGTTGTGATGGCCACAGCTCAAACTCAGACAGATGATAGTGTTGTGAAGCCTGAAACTATGGATCACTCCACTCAGACAGAGAGCATTGAGGAGGAAGAGAAATCTCCCTCCCACCAGACTTTAGGAAAAGATCAGCCTCCTCAGGGAACTGATCTGACCCCTTGTGAAGAAACTGCCACAGAGGTAGTCAGGCCTAGCCTGGCAGAACCCCTGATGTCAGTTGACCCTTCCAAGATGGGACCCAGTCTGGAGCAGGTAACCTGCCCCTCTCTACCCTGCCTCAGTCAGCCCAGGGCTGTAGAGGTCAGGGAGGCCAGTGGTGAACCCCAAAGGGCCCCCTGTCCAAAAGAATTCCCCAATCAGCAGATTAAGGGCACTGAAGCTAGTAGTCCTAGCCAAGTGAAAATAAAACCAACTCTTGAGGGATCCCCCTTAAATTTAGCTAGGGACCTCCCACAGATGGACACTGTTGGGCACAGCCAAACTTGGGACCTGAGGGCCCCAGACCTGACCTGTCCCTCCAGTAAGCCAAACAAAGGGACCCAACCTCCAGCTGTAGGTAGCCAGAGGTTGACCCTGAGAGCCCAAAACAACTCAGTCTTGGAAAGAAAGGCCTCTATGGTGGAAAATGATTGGAGGAAGCTGCGCCCAAAATTAGTGGAGCCTCACTTCAGTACTCCATTTCAGCACCAGCCTTTTTCTTTGACAAAACACACCACAGGTAGAGATTCCCTATGGTGGAGACCCTCAGATACCCTTAGGGTGAGGGATTGCTTAGTGGACCATGAGATAGGGGGTAACCATGCCAGTGCTGGTACTTCCTTATATGGCCACTCAGGCAATATAGGCTTACCTGGCAAGGATAGCCTTATCTCCTTTCGTTTGGGGGGGGGGTTATGTAGGAAGGTAGATCCCTGACTATGGTTGCCCCCAACTTTTTGCCTGGTGTTTTGCTGGTTTTCTGACTTAGTTGACCTGGGACCCTGCTATTCAGGGCCCCAGGCCTACTGCTCTCTCTGTAAAATGGATTCCATGTACCTTAGGTACATATCTAAATTGGATACTGAGTCACCTTATCAGTCCCTGTACAGTGTACCTTAGGTACCCAGGGCATAGGTGTACCCAGGGCCTACCAGGGGCTGCAGCATGTATTATGCCACCCCTGGCTGGCCATCCAAAACTGACACAACTGGCTGCACGACAGCTGGGGCAAGGTGGTGTACTCACCCTTTGCTTTAGATATAGTATACCTATATCTAACCCTAAAATGGACACACAGATCTCCTATCAGTCACTCCTATGGCAGGCCTTAACAATCCTGAAGGCAGAGTGCTTGGAATCGTGTGAGATGGTGCTCTGGCATGAGCTGAGCCTGTCTGCGGCTTTCGGGATCCATCCCTTAGCCGTTTCCATGATATCGCATACCATATACTCTTAAGTGCATTATAATCCTCGCGGTTATATGCCAACTCTGGTATCGCTTTATCAAAACATGTCGAGTAAGGTGTCATACGAATTGGAATACTAACCCCTCGCCAATTCTGGCGACGGGGTTAGCATTCCACCCTTCTAGAGGGACACGACATGTATGTAACCCCTAACCCCGGTTAAAGTCAAACAGAGCCTCAGCTCCACAAAATGGATGCTGCCACCGAGACACAAGTCTGCCCTCCTGCTGCTGGGAGTCCTCCCAGAGCAGGAGATAAGGACAAAGGGTTTCCTGCCAGGGGCGGTGCCAGCACCGTCCCAGACAGGGTTTTGTGTATTGTAGGTAGGCAGGGCTTTAGAGGAAGGTGACTGCACGTGGCACCCCGGTGCTCACTGTGCATAGGCTGGCTGGAACCAGTTCCAGGGTCACTCCAGACCCTGTGCTGGGGAAAAGCCCGCCAAGGAAGTGGGTGTAACCACCCCCCTCCTAGTCCCACCCCTAGGGCAGGACTTAGTCGCGTGCCAGCCCCTTTTTACAGGATAAAGGTAGGAACTGGCCCCCTTCCAAATCAGATCATCTTTGAATCCTGAAACTACTTTCCACGAAAGGAACTCAAGACTTCTTCCTAAGATTTCTCCCTTGTGACTAAGGAGTAGTCACCCTGCATCCGCAGGCACCATCTTAAGAACACTGCGGTCTGCTGCAAGTCTCTCCTCCGGATCAAGACTGCCCAGCTCGACGAGAACCGGCTTCCCTGGCACCTCTGACCTCTACCTACATCATCAGTCACGCTGAGATTCGTGGGTGTGACGAGACCTCGAGGGACCGGCCATCTTCAAGACTGCACGACTTCTGCACAGCAAGCCCGCCGAGTAATTTCCTGGTGAGTGCTTTGGGGTCCGAGAAGCCCCGACCCTGAGCAGCTCCAGCACCGAAGTGCAGCCTCCCAGCATCTCCATGATCTGCGTGGGGCCCTTCTGCTTTTTGCTGCTCACCGCGTTGTTTGGCTACTAGCCCGCTGGCTTGTGGCCTTCTGAACGACGCCCGACGACATCACTGCTGCTAGTCTGGTTGCTCCAGACTGGCCCTTGCTCCCTTCCAGAAGAGGAGCACTCCGGACCCTCCTGGTCCACTCAAGACGCCATTTTGAGTCCACCGCGTGGGCTTGAATTAGCCAAGGCTTGTTGCCCAATCCTGGGTAACTTCGACGCCGACAGCTTCATCCATCGTGGGACAGCTCGCCTCTCCATCCTGGTCGCCGACAACGCCTCCTGGTCCGTGAGATCTGCAGAGCCAGCGTCGCCCACTCACCTAGTCGAGGTGACTTCGCCCGGTGCCATCCTGGTGCCCACTTAATCACTGGCTAGTGATTCAAGAACTTGGTCCCCTCTGCTTTCAGGTTTTCTTCTTCCTTGATCCAGGCTTGGATCCATCGAACTTTTCTTCACTGGTCGCCTGCCAGCAACTTCCTCCTTCCAGGCTCCTGGTCCGGCAACGAGATCCCCGACGTCTTTTCAGACCTATGCAGCTGCAGCCCCTGGGCTAGGTAACTTCGGCACTTCGGTGTCCCAGCATAGCCTCACTATCCTAGGGTCAGGATCCACTGTCATTTTCTCCCTACCAGGTCGGGTTCGCCCGTGAACACTAACTTTGCCTTTACTAGCTCCCATAGACTTTGTCCCGCATCCCGCGTGAGAGTGCACACTCTGCACCCGAGTCCCCTAGGTCTCCTAGAAGTAATCTAACGATTCTATAGCCAAGTCCTAGCGAGTCCAAAGCCTATTAGTACTGTACTTACCTGCTAGTAATTTCGCATTCCACTTTTTAAGTATATGGTTTTTCGTGCCCCTCGGGCATTTGTGTATAACGTGCTAACTTAAGTATTTTCGTAAGAGTTTTGTTGTGTGCCTAGCACCCTGTCCTCATAAAGAGTACAGGGTTGTTGTGATTCTAATAAATACACTGTTTATTTTCATAACACTTGTGTGGTGTCCTTTCACTGGGTGTTCAAGGGGTAATGTGATGGTAAAACAGCTGGCTTAACACGCCCTCTAGAGTCTTAGCCTTAGACTGCTCGTATCCATGCTACTAGGATAGCTGGTCTATAAGGTTGACTTACAACCAATCATCAATAAGGGTTGTTTGGACTGATATATAGTGATCACTAGAATAGTGAGCACTGCACATCAGGCCAACTTCTCACAATGACCTTAACCCTAGTAATTAGTTCGCAGAACGGGGAGATGGGTGGGGTGGTAAGGAATGTATCACTAACTAATGTCTCTGGCAGATATATTGTTACACAAGTAGTAACTTGTGCATCTGAAAGAGACACGTTAGTGATAGATTCCTTACCTTAGAATTGATACCCCAGCAATACCAACCCCGGTGGAGGGTCTGCGAACAAAATTACACCAGGAAGTCCCAGAGAACAGAACGGCCAAAGAAGCCATCTCTCCGGACTTGACTGTCAAGGCAGTAGTGCTTGGTAAACGTGTGCAGCGAGACCCACGTAGCTGCCTGACAAATGTCCTGCAAGGGAACACCACAACCTAAGGCAGTAGTGGCTAATGTTGCCCTGATCGAATGGGAACGCAGTCCTACGGGAGGCTCCTTCTTGGCCAAGGAGTAACATGCTTTGATGCACAGAATGACCACCGGGAAATGGTCCGTTTGTGCACAGCCCAACCTTTTTTGGCGCCCACGTAGCCAACAAAGAGCTGATCGTCCACCCGGAACTGTTGTGTACGCTGCAGATAAAATGTGAGCGCACGTTTTGGGTCTAGACGGTGGAGCCCCTCCTCTTCCCTGGAAGGATGCGGACGCGGAAAGAAGGTGGGAAAAGTGATGGTCTGCCCGATGTGGAAGGGCGTGACAACCTTTGGCAAAATAGAAGGATGGGTCCTTAGAACCACCTTGTCCGGATGAACTGAAAGGAAAGGAGATTTGGAAGAAAGAGCCTGGAGCTCACCCACTCTTCTGGCAGAGGTGATAGCTACCAGGAAAGCCGTCTTTAAGGAGAGAAGATGCAAAGGACAGTTATGAAGGGGCTCAAAGGGAGCGCACGTTACGTAAGTCAAGACAAGATTCAAGTCCCACTGAGGCATTATGAAAGGCACGGGAGGAAACGTGTGCGTAATGCCTTTGAGGAAACGGGTAACAACCGGGGACTTAAAAAGAGATGGCTGACCAGGAAGCCTTAGAAAGGCGGAGATGGCAGAAAGATAACCTTTGACAGTGCCCAGAGCAGAGCCCTGCTGGGCCAAGGACAGAAGAAGCTGAAGAACCTCAGAAAGAGGGGCAGAACGGGGATCAACAGCCTTTGCTTTGCACCATGCCACAAATGTGTTCCTTCGGCAGGCGTATACTGTTTTAGTGGCCAGAATGACATTACAGACTTTGGGAGGAAGGTTGAAAGCCGTCAACTGTTGCTGCTCAATCTCCACGCATGGAGGTGGAGGCTAGACAGGTTCGGGTGAAGGACCGTCCCCTGCTGCTGCGACAGAAGATCCTCCCGAAGAGGCAGAGGGATCGGGGGATAGATGCTCATACTGAGTAGCTCAGGATACCATACTCTTCGAGCCAGGTCCAGAGCCACAGGAATACCTTGGGCCCAGTCGCGCCTGATCTTCTTCAGCACTATGGGCAGAAGTGGTATAGGCGGAAAGGCGTACAATAGACCGCAGCTCCACTCGAGACGAAAAGCGTCTCTGAACGAGTGCTGCCTTGGAAATTCCAACACGCAAAACTGATGACATTGCACGTTCTCTTCGGTGGCGAATAGATCTAACCAAGGCTCTCCCCACTGCTGAAATAGACCTCGCGGCACGTCCGAGTTCAGACGCCATTCGTGATCCATCAAGCACCGGCGGCTGAGTTCATCCGCCCTGGCGTTCAGAGAACATGCCAGGTGTTGAACCACCAGGGTAATGCCTTGATGTTCCAGCCATGTCCAGAGGAGCAGCGCCTCTTGACATAGGGTCCAGGACCCTTGTTGCAATACCACATGGCGGTGGTGTTTTCCGTGAACACCTGCACTACACTTCCCCGGACAGAGGGAAGGAATGCCTTCAGTGCAAGTCGGATTGCCCGAAGCTCAAAAAAAGTTGATATGGAGCCGGGACTCCGCCAGAGACCAGAGGCCTATGATCTCCGCATCTCCCAAGTGGTCTCCCAATCTCAGGAGGGACGCATCCGTCACTACTGTGTGCTCTGGTTGGGGAAGGGAGAGGGATCTGTCATTGACCTAATTGCGATTCGTGAGCCAACACTGCAAGTGTCATGCAGTGCCCTCCAAGACCTGGACATGATCGGACAGGTTGCCCTGATGCTGCGTCTACTGGAACTTCAGGTCCCACTGCAGAGCCCGCAAACGCCATCTGGCATGTTGCACTAACAGGATGCAGGAGGCCATCGGGCCCAGGAGCCGGCGGGTCATCCTGACTGAAACCCGGAATAGAGGCTGAAAGATCGGAATCATAGCCTGAATATCCCGGACTCACTGCTCGGGAGGATAGACCCAAAACTGCGTCGAATCCAGAACCGCTCCGATGAAGGGGAGCTTCTGAGAGGGACTCAGGTACGACTTCGGCACATTGATGGAGAACCCCAGCAAATGCAGGAGGGCGGCCGTAGTCTGAAGGTGGGTGACGACTGCCTGGGGCGAGCCCGCCTTCAACAACCAGTCGTCGAGGTTGGGAAAGACTGATACCCCTGACCTGTGCAGATGAGCTGCGACCACCGTCATCACTTTTGTGAATCCCCGAGGAGCGCTGGTAAGGCCGAAGGGGAGCACGGTAAAATGAAAATGCTCCTGGTCTACTGTGAACCGCAGGTAACGCCGGTGGGCTGGTAGGACGGGGATGTGAAAATATGCGTCCTGCAAGTCCAACGCTACCATCCACTCTCCAGGGTCGAGGGCAGCCAAGACCTGAGCCAGAGTCAACATCTTGAAATTCTCCTTACAGAGGAAGCGATTGACGTCCCGGAGGTCCAAGATAGGACGCAGATCCCCTTTGTCCCTCTTGGGGACCAGAATTGAGTGGGAATAACAACCACTCCCTACTTCTGGCCCAGGAACGCACTCAATGGCCCCCTAGGCCAGGAGGGCCGTGACTTCCTGTTGGAGAAGAACCAAATGATCCTCCGACATGCGGTGGCACCGAGGTGGCATGGCTGGAGGGGAGGGCTGAAAGGGAAGGGAGTAACCGTAGCAGATTATCTGCAGCACCCACTTCTCTGATGTAATCTCATGCCAGCAGGGGAGGTGGGGGTGGATCCTGCCACCCACCGGTGTGGGGTGCTCACCGAAGCTCAGATTAGGACAGTTTGGAGGAGGAAGCAGCAGGGTGGACGTGGACGGACCCGCACGCACATTCCCCACCCTGCTCCTGCGGAAACCGCAACCACGGCCGCGCTGAGGCTGGTTCTGCACAGGCCTGGTGGAGGGGCGTGCCTGGGCGCCTCTACCCTGGCCACGAAAAGAACGAAAACCAGGAGTGGCCGGGTTCTTAGTAGAAAGACCCAAGGACTTGGCCGTAGCCCGCGAGTCCTTAAAGCGCTACAGTGCACTGTCAGCCTTGTCGTCAAACAGGCGGGTGCCATCAAAAGGCATGTCCACGAGTGAGCGCTGGACATCGGGCGAGAACCCAGTCAAACGCAACCAGGCGTGGCGCCGCAACGCCACAGTCGCAGAAACTGCCTTGCCCAATGAGACCGCGGTGTTCAACTCACACCGAATGGTGAACTTAGCCGCATCCTTACCCTCAGCAATCGCCTTAGAAAGGGCTGCCTGCACCTCCTCAGGGCACTGAGGCAACACCTGAGCAACGGCATCCCACACCGCGTGGGAGTAGCAGCCCAACAAACAGGCAGTGTTCACCGACCGCAGCCCCAAGCTGGCTGAAGAGAACAACCGCTTCCCAAACTGGTCCAGTCTTTTAGAGTCCTAATCCGGCGGGCCGTGGGAAAGGCACTCTGCGACGTCGAGGCCTGAATGACTAGGTTCTCAGGCGTAGGGTGAGTGGTCAAGAAAGCGGGGTCGCCGGGTGCCGGTCGGTGGTGTCTGGCGACGTTTTTATCCACCGGGCCCCCGTGCTGGCCTCGAAGAAGTGCCTAAGAGGACCTCTGTAAGGGCGTCATTAAATGGGAAGCAATGGCTTCGACAAAGTAGACGCCGTCTGGAGCACCTCTGTGCGGAGGTTGGTCTTGGGGGCCACTGTGGGGAGGTCAAGGTTGAGGGCCTCAGCAGCCCAACGGAGCACCATTGTATAGGAGGCACCCTCCTCCATCGTAGGCGGGGGAGAGATGAACCCCGGGTCAGAGGAGACATCAAGGTCGCTTGCATCCTACAAGTCGTCCACCCAATCTTGCTCGGAGTCACACTGCCGGGCAAGAGGGTCCTCGGACCCTTCCCAGTCTTCATACGCCTCTGGCGTAGAGGGGGTCCGGTTGTGGCGGCAGAGCCTGAGAAGGGATGAATGGCGTCGGAAACGGCGCCGGCCGGGGTCGGACCGGCGCCGTCTCCCAATGCTGATCCCAGGTCGGAACAAAATGGTCCGGGAACCGGGGCAAGGGTGGGATAAAGGGCACTCAGTGGGCAGGAGCCGGCAACGCTGCACCTCGTGGCACCGGAGGCAACGGCGTAGGAGCCTGTGGCGCCGGGGCTGGAGCCGGTGGCGGAGCCGCCGGGCCAACAGGATCTGGACATAGGACCGCGGGACCCGAAGGCGCGTCGGCGGGAGCCCGAGGCCTAAAAAGGCGGTCCATGGCAGCAAGGAACTCTTGCTTCTGTTTGGGAGTCGCCGACGGACCCGGGTATAGCGGGTAGGCTGCGGGACTCCCAGGCTCCAGAGGAGCCGCAGGGGCGAAGCCCCTGTCCCCCTCGTCCGCCTCCGAGCAGCGACGGGGGGACGTCGGAGAGCGAACACGCTTCTTCGACTTCTTTTTATGGCGTCGCTTACCGGAATCCGTAGGCGAAGACTTGGAGTCCGAAGAGCGACGGCTCCGGTCCCGCAAGCCGGAATGGCCCCTAGACCCGGAGCGGCGATGTGACAAATGCTGGACCTCCAGCAATTTCCGGCGCCTCTCCCGCAAGGTAGGTGGTAGGGAGCGACAGTGGCAGTGTCTCCCCGACCCGCTTTACGACAGACATTGGGCACGAATTGGGTGCTGCTGCTCAGATTTCCTGAGTCCCCGCATTTGATCTGATCTGATTAATCATTTTATAAAGACTCACTCAACCTTTTTAAATTTCGAAGTGCAGATTGCTTGTATTTCAATTGCGCATATTCGCTGTGTTTTAAAATCACTTCTATTTTATTGACACAATTTATGTGCTTGTGGGAAACGAAAGGGGTGTTGATACTTACATAGGAAGCCTGGGCTTGATCTTCCATCATGCCCGCCCCGGTCCGACTCGGTAGTTAGTACCGTTGAGCGGAGGGCGGGACAGGGAGAGCCAGGTGCTTCTGCCCACTGGAGCGGTTAGCGTTCTAGCTGCTGAACGGAAGGGCTATTTAGCCCCCTCTTCGTCAAGAGCGCGCAGCGGTCGCGCGCAGGGGAGGCCTGAGGACACGCCTGAGACAAGCCAGAGAGAAGCCCGTCTGCGCCCGTCCGCGACCGGACGGGGCCAAGGGCCATGACCCCTACATCGATAGACAGAGGCTGTTGTACGTCCAAGCTGGTCAGTTATTCAGCTCAAACACTAATTGATCTACAATGTGCTCCATAGGCGGGCTGTGCCAGGGAGGTAGGGTCCCTTCCGGAAGGGCCATTTTCATGCCGGAACCGTCAGTTTCAGGCGCAATATGACGAATACTATTATTTATATAGAAAGACATCTGGGGCTGGCTCTAATGTCCAGTCGGGATGGAGTAACTTGCTCTGCAACATTAGATCTCTGCCCAAACATTCAGTGGAGGTATGGGACCTTATTTCCACGCAACTACCTGATCTATGTTTTTTAACAGAGACGTGGCTCAAACCTTACTCGGTCCCTGCCATTACAATGGGGATCCCCGAAGGGTACAAAATAGCTAGAGTAGATCGCCCCACCAAGACAGGGGGTGGCATAGCCATAGTTCATAAAAGTGGCATTAATGTTTCTATTCTGGAGCAATGCTGCACCTCGGAAATGGAATTGATGGTTTTCAAAATTACCGTCTCTTCCAGGACCAGCTGGAAATGAGCATTGGTATACCGCCCCCCTGGCCCGTGTGTAAATTTCCCCGTTTTATTGATGGAAACATTGGCCCCTCATGTCCTCCCAGGAAGGGATTTTTTACTTCTGGGTGATTTTAACATTCATAGTGAAAGACAGGATAGTGTGGAAGCCCAGGCACTACTGGCAGACTTTTGTCTTTTAGGGCTTAGACAGCAAAACTCAGGTCCCACCCACAGGGCAGGACATACACTAGACCTTATCCTTACCAACTCATCTAAAGTCGTATGCCATCCCCCAAGGCAGGTTCACTGGACAGATCATTCCGTTTTGGAATTTGTAATGTCCAATTCGGACAGACCCTCTAACATACCAGTGACCCTTCCCCTGTGGCGGAGACAATGGCATAAAATGTCCCAGGAGACCTTCAAGGAGGTGTTTGCAGAACCTAACATTACACCTACAGAGAAAATTGAGCTTGCCCTTTCGAGATATAATTATGCCATCCAGAAGGCAGTGAACTTAATTGCTCCCGTGAAACTCCATAAACCACGCCCGGCACAAAGGCAGGAAATTTGGTTTTCTGAGCACTTAAGGTCCCTTAAACGGGCATGTAGGAAATTGGAAAAGGTGTGGAGATCCTCTCACCAGGAGGCGGATAGAATCTGTTATTGGACGGCCTTGACTTCCTATCACAAGTCTATTAGAGCTGCCCGCAAAAAGCATATTGCCTTACAACTGGCGGCGGCAGGTAATGCCCCCAAAGTGTTGTATCAGATCCTGCAAACATTCACAAAACCAGTGGCCTGTGAAAGTCCTGATCTATCTTCTCAGAAATTATGTGACGATATTTCACGTTATTTCTCCGATAAGATAGACAGAATTTACGAGAAAATTGCGGTTTCTAATTCTGCCACCAGCATTTCCAAGACATTACCTCAGTATAAAAACACTGAAAATTCTGTAACGCTTACAGGGTTCTCAGCTATCTCTTTGCCCGAGGTGGAGGATCTTGTGGGTCAAATTTAGAGCGGCTGTCCATCAGATACCATTCCTGCTAGAGTCATGCCGGTGGTTGGCAAGGTGCTTGGTCCTACGATCCAGCGCCTTGTCAACCTCTCGCTGGCTGACGGCCAAGTGCCACTGGAGTGGAAAAAGGCTCTAGTGAGACCCATTCGGAAGAACTCGTCCATTCCATGGTCGGATCTGTCCAACCTCAGGCCCATTTCCCTGCTCCCGTACCTAAGCACGCTTACGGAGAAGCACGTTAATAAACATTTATCGAGCTTTATCGAATGTACGGGTAGCCTGGACTATTCTCAGTCCGGCTTCAGGCCACATTACAGCACTGAATCGGCCTTGCTATCCGTAACAGACGATCTCCGCATGTACCAGGACAAGGGACACTCGGTAATCCTGGTACTATTGGACTTATCTGCAGCGTTCGATACCATATCCCATAATATCTTGTTCGAACGTCTTGCTGATATTGGGCTTACGAGTATGGCCATGGCCTGGATCCGGAGCTTTTTGTCCGATCGAACCCAAAATGTCAGCATGGGTTCGTTTCGTTCAACAGAGGTAGAGATTACTAAGGGGGTGCCACAGGGCTCATGTTTGAGCCCCACTCTTTGTGGCCCCCCTGGCCAGGATTATGAGAGCTTTTGGTTTCATCCCGGTGTCATACAATGATGACACTCAGCTCCTTTTACCTTTCAAATCTCTGACCTCGTAGACAATAAGATCATTCTCAGATGGCATTCAGGCGGTCGCACAGTGGATGACCTCGAACTTGCTACAGTGTAATGTAGGGAAGACAGAGGTCATGCTTTTTGGAGAGGCCAAAATACTGTGGACCCCGGACTGGTGGCCTTACGATCTAGGCCCGGTTCCCCCGCCTAAACAGGTGGTGAAAAATCTTGGGGTACGACTGGACCACAATTTGTCTCTAAAGGAGCATGTGAATAGCATAGTGGGGACATGCTTTCATATAATAGGGCTTCTTCGCAAAGTATTCCCCCTTCTTCCTGACACCAGTAGAAAAACGCTGGTGCAGGCCCTGGTGTTAAGCCGTTTGGATTACTGCAACGGGCTGCTGGCATCAGCTAACGAGGGTATACTTGGCAGGCTTCAAGTGGTACAGAACACCGCGGCGAGACTGGTCCTAAATGCTCCTCCGAGATCTTCTTCAAAACCCTTATTGGCAAAACTACATTGGCTTCCCATCCGCCAAAGGGTGAAGTTTAAGATCTGTTGTATTGTCCACAAAGGGCTGCAAAGGGCTTAGGACCTTCATATCTGGCCGAAAAATTCATCCCTTACAATCCCTCCCGTAGTCTTAGATCCTCCAACCAGCTTTTGCTTCAGGTACCCAATGTAAAGAAGTCTAGACAAGGCGGTAAAGCCTTGTCCTCTGTTGGTCCAGCACTTTGGAACAAACTCCCCTTGGTGCTTAGGCAGTGCAGTGACCACTTGACCTTCAGAAAAAAGCTGAAAACGTTTTTATTCCAATGTTAGCAGTCCCCCAATAAACTGTCCTCTTGTCTTTACTCTATCTGACATGGCGTATGGCGCGGAGATACTCCTTCGGGAGTCAGATTAAAGTGCGGTATAAAACCATAAATAAATAAATAAATAAAGGCCTTGGGGGCCATGGCACGACAGTCCGGGGAGTCGTGATCCGTCTCCAGGCAGTAGAGGCAAACATGGTGGGGATCCGCCACCGACATATTCCGGCAGCAGGTCCCACAAGACTTAAAGCCGGGCATCCCTACGTGCACCAGGAGGAAAGTGGGGAGACAAAAGTCTCAAAATAATAGTCAAAGGGTGACTAAGGTACGTGCTCAATCCTGATCTGCACTTACTGGCGCGGAAAAAGAAAGAACTGACGTCAGCGCGCATGGGTGGCGCCTAAGTACTCTCCGTGGCGTCATCTCGGTGCTGACGACACCAGTGACGTACGCGGAGTCGCAGGACGCCACCTACTGGCGCGCAGGGGTACTGCTAAGCAAAACTTTCCGGATCCAGTCTGACGCCTGGGGATATTCTAAGGTAAGGAATCTATCACTAACGTGTCTCTTTCAGATAGCAATATCATCAAGATATGCAGCACTGACGGAGGAGCCAAGATGGCGATCGGAACAGTCGCATAACCGCCTCGCTCCGTGATCTCTTCCTCCCCGCCACCTATCCTGTATTTCATCCTGTTCGGGGTGTTCCGAATTTGGTCACCAAGGAAGAGCCTTCACTTACCATCCTTTTCCGGGGCTCTGGCGTGCAGTCGTTTCGGCGTTCTGCCCCTGTTGCCTTGCTGGCCTTCCCGGCCCTGAAGCCGGGGCCTCGAGTGCTGTGCTTGCCCGGAGATGCTCGGAGTACCGGCGGTCCGGAACCGGTGGAGAGACCCAATGCTGGGAGCCTGAGAGCCGCGGGCCGGAAGCCCTGGAGCGGACCCACCCCCGCGGGTGGGCCACCCCGTATGTCCGATTGCCTGCCGGCCCGAAGAAGAGAAGCCGCGCTGTCCAGCACCCCTCAAGTGGGTAGCCCACTCCTGTTGCTTGTCCCGCCCGGGGTCCGGTGCTGGGCTCCCCCCGAGTGTTGTGGGGAGCACGCCCGTTCTTCTGGTGACTCTCCTTTCTCCGCCGAGCGCCATCCGCCGCGGATCGGTTGTGTGCCCTGGGGCCGCCGGTGCTCCTGGTGGACTTGGAGGCGCCCACGATGATGGCGGCGGGCGCTGTGCTTAAGCTGGCGGATGGCCCCTCGGAGAGTCTTTCTCCTGGAGACGGGGAAATTGCTGCATTTGTTCTCTCCAGCCCTCGTTTGATTCGGGCGGCCCCTACTCGGAGTGCTGTCTTGTCTGCCCTGGCTGCTCTGGGGATCGACCTGTCCTTGAAATGCCGAGACTTGGAGTCGCGGATCTCCGCCATGGCTGCTCCGCCATTTTGTGACGCGGTGTCGTCTTCCCGAATTGTAATGGTTGAAACTTCTCCGGCTGCTGTGCTGGGATCTCCAGCTGGGTGTTTGACTCTATGGGATCATGTGGACCCGGTGCCGATGCTGCAGTGTTTCCTACATCCTGATTTCTCTGCTTCGTGCTGGACAGCCCAGATATTGTGCTTGGCCACGTGGATCGTTGAGGTACTTTTGCATTCTGACTGCTGCCGAGTTCTCCTGGTTGCTTCTTGTTGGCCGGGACGGTGTTCTGCGGAGATCCCACTCGCCTTCCTGGACTGGTATGGACCCACGGTATCATTCTGCTTTTCGGCCGTGGCGGGGTCTGGAAGCTCGACTCTTCATAAAAGTGGACAGGGGTGATTGTGCCGGAGTACCTGTGGGACCCTTTTAAATGGCATCTCCAGGCCTCATTATTTTGGTTAGTTCTTGTTTTTCATCCTTGTGTGGGCTTTTTTCAATGTCCTTTCCGACCTCGATTGGTGATCCGCTGTTGCGGGTGGGGTAGTATTCCATGTTTCGATCGCTGGCTCCTCTCCTCTCTTATCCTTCTTTTTCCTCTCCTTCTCTTTCTTTCTTTGTTATTATTCCCTTTCTCTTTCTTCTATATTTCGGGTGACTCTGGGCGACAGGCACGCTGTTTAGTGGGGTAGGCCGTAGCCATTACAGTGATGTAGGGTGGGGGGGGTGTTTGTTATTTTAGTTTGTTTTATTCTATGGTCCCTTTTTGCTTTTTCAGGGGGTGGGCTATGTCCCTTTGTCTTCACTCCTTTGTTTCGTACGTGTCCGCACTTTCTCCTTTTCCGGGGTGGGAGGGCTGTACATGTGGCGTCCACGTTATTTGTTCGCTGACATTTATCCTTTATTTTTTAACCTTTGCTGGGCGTGGGATGTCTTTGGGCTTCGCCCTACTAGGGTTATTGATTGCGTGGGGGGCTGTCTCCCTCCCGCCCCCCCCCTCTTTTTCTGTATATGTTGCGTGACGCCCGGTAGATATGGTTGCTGCCTCCTCTATAAAATGTAAAATGAAACCTTTCTTATCCTGGCGCTGACTGTTTAACGTCTTTATTTCACGTCTATCCTGTATTCATTCTATTGTACGCATTGATGTTGCCCTTTTTTTGACTCTCCTGCTTTTGCGGCCGGCCCCTGTGGTTGTAGGCCTGCGCTTGTACTTCTACGTGTCTTTCAATAAAGGTTTAAAAAAAAAAAAAAAAAAAAAAAAAAGATATGCAGCACTAAAAACTTCCAACCCAGCAAGGACTTAATTCATCAACCTTTGGATGGTGGCAGGGGCATTCTGTAAGGCAAAGGGCATCATAGTGAACTGATAATGCCCACTGGAGTGGAGAATGCTGCCTTTTCTTTAGCTTCTGGAGTGAGGCGAATCTGCCATTAAACCTGACGTGACATCAAAGGTGCTAAAACATTTGGCTGCTCCCAGTTTCTCTATCAACTCATCACTTCTGGGTATGGGGTGCACATCTGTCTTGCATTGAGACCTCTGCAGAACACACAAAACCTCATTTCTGGTTTCCCACCCTTGGAGTGAGGTTTGGGGACTAAGACCACTATGCTAGCCCAGGGGCTATCAGAGGGTATAATAACTCCCACCTCTAATATCTTGCTGATTTGAACTTTGATGCTCTCCTTAACATGGTCAGACTGTTGATATAACTTGTTTTTGATAGGCAAGCTGTCTCCAGTATCCACATCATGGGTTCACCAGTGTATCAGTCCAGGGGTTAAAGAGAAGAGCCAGCATACTGCTGCAGGACTTGCCTGTAGTCAGCTTGCTGTTGGGCAGAGAAGATGTCCGAGTAGACAACTCCATCTACAGCCCCGTCTTTGGGGCTGCTGGACAGGAGGTCAGGGAGAGATTAACTCACTGCTTCCTGATCCTTATCAGTGACCACCAGCATAGACACTTCAGCTCTGTCATGGAAAAGTTTAAGGCAGTTAACATGGATGACACTCTTGGAGTTCCTGCTAGTGCCAAGGTCAACCAAATAGGTGACCTCACCTTTCCTTTCAAGGATAGGGACCACTCCTACGTGCCACAGTCTCCAAAACCCTCACCTTCTTTCATGTTTGAAACACCACCATGGCAGCCTTTTGGTTATTCTGGAGTTTTTGAAGCTCTTGACTGGCCTCTAGGTTGTTTGCTTTGCCCATGTACTCTGCCATCTAGGAAAGAGAGGGAAGGAGCACCTATAGTCAGACAATTTTCAAAGTTACCTCCTCACCTGGCTAATACCTCCTCGCGGCTCCGTCGAACCGTTCCGTACCTTCTTTAGGTCCTGATGAGAAGCCAGGGGAGGGCTTTGAAACATGTTGACACAGGAAGCACTGCCTATTAAAGCTTAGTACTTCCGTCCTATTCCCCATTTTGAATAATACCAGCTCGAAGGAACATTAAAAATTTTGTTTTCCGCAGAGCCAGGTATTTTTTAATCATACACCGCTCTCACATATTTCTGATCCTTACACTCACACTCCTACACCACATAGTACTGTTACAAAACCAGTGCTCCCACGTAGTCGTAGGTCACAGCACGCCCCGCCCGCCCCTCAGCAGGACGGGAAGACACCGATGATGAAGCAAGGGTCCTTTTGGTGGGTGAGGGGTATTTTAAGAAAGCTGTGTGCTTTCCGCCATCGTAGGAGACACACAAATCTGGAGGAATACAACACGTCTTATTCATAAGGGAGGATCCCTTTGTTTATACGTCTACTGACTAGAGGAGGACATATCCATCTCTCATGCTCGTTTGAGCACTACCTCTACACCCCCCCCCCCTTGTTTCTTTGATTGTCTCTCCCAAGCAGAGAGTGGTCCCCTCACAGGATGGCCAAACAGAAGATTATAGGGGGAAAACCTACTCCCTACGGTGGCACTTCTCTGTAAGTGAAAAGCTGGTACGGCAAAAGGACATTCCATCTCCTTCTGAATTTTTCAGGGATTTCAGGGTTTTTAATGGTCTTTCTGAATCTCTCAACCAGGCAATTCATTTGTGGTTGATTTGGGGTAGTGAGCATGTAAGTCACTCCACATTGAGTCTACATTTGCTATAGGTAGCCAGAAATGAAATTTGTACTTCTGTCTGACACCATCTCCTTAAGAAAACCCACCCTGGTAAAGTTATTAATGAGGGCCCTAACCACTGCAGGAGCAGCAGCAGTAGTCCTAAGGGAATTGCAAAAGAATACATGATAGCAGGATCCACTACTACCAGCATGAATCTGGCTCCTGATGCAGTTAGAGGGCCAAGGGGACCGCCAATCCCTACCATTTCAAAGGGTACCCCAACCACTGGCAGTGAAATTAAGGGGGACTTAGGGTAGCTACCTGCCTTGCCAGGTGGCATAGGATTTGCTGAACTCCTTCACCTTCTGGGACGTTTGGCCAGTAGAGGTGGTTGACAAGCCTGCTTTAAGTTTTGCTCTAGCCAAGATGCTCATCTAGGGGAATGCCATGTGCCAATGTGAGGAGAGACTATACTGCTGAGGCACTACCACATTCCTTGTGGCACTAGGTTTGGGGTCTGTGGCCTCAGTGTACAGGAGCCTTTCCTCCCAATAGGTCCTGTGGGGGTCACTGGCATCTCCCTTTTCCTGTGCAGCAACTTGCTGTCTCAGGCATTCAAGAGTAGGACAGGTTGTCTGCCCTTGGCACAGCTCTTCCCTAGAGGGTTCCCCTGGGCCCAGGAGCTCTGCCGTGTGAAGCCCAAGTTTCTGGGTCTCAGATCCCTCTGGGCTGACAGGTCTTCTTGCTGAGGAGAGGGGATCTGAGCTGGTGGCTATTCAGAAACTGGTTTCCCAGTCTTCTTACCTTTCCACTTGGAGGGTTGGTCCATCAATGCAGGTGCCAACACCTCTTTTTGACTCTGTGCCTTGCTCTGTTTTATACACACCCATTCAGGAATTCCCAACATGGCTGCATTGGACTTAAGCTTGACCTCAGTCCAAGCTGAGAACTCTGGATCATCTCCTAGCAGACATTCCACTGGGTTTGCAGAAGACACCACTACCTGTTTCAGGACAGTAACTCCTCCCCATTCTAAGGACACTGCAATAGGATGGAGCTTAGTGTCATTATAAGCGTTGGTGACTGGATAAGTCTGTACTGGAGATACCAGTTTTTCAATGACCATGCAACACTTGCACCTGTATCTCGCAGGGCTTCAACTCTAATCACATTAATCAAGGGCTGCTGTTTGTACTTTTCCATATCAGTAGGCCAAACAGCTATGGTTGCAAGTTCCACTCCATTATCTGAGATTAGTGTAGCTTCTGATTTGTTCAGGGCACACTAGGGATCCCATCTGGAGACTTGCTATTCCAGTGCTAACTGGAGCAGTGATAGGGGAATTTGTTTTGGGACAGGCAGTCTACCCAGTGCGGTGTCCAGTATGTTTACAGTTATGACATCTTGCCTTTTTGGGATCCCAAATCTTACCATGGTTGTGAAGAGTATTGAGGCCCACTCTCCTTAACAGGTTGTTGGGGGCCTTTTAAAGACTATTTACTTTTATCCTTAGAATATTTCCCCTCTTTCCCCTGGGGAGGTGTAGTAACCCTTTTCTTGTGGTTACCCCCACCAGTGGTAGTTTTGGTCAGCTAGTCTTGACCCATTAGTCTTTTTTCTTTACCAATTCTTGGGGAGAAGGTGGATCTAGGGCTACCAAGTATTGGTGCAACATTTCAGAAACACAGTTACTCAACAGATATTCTTTCATAATTAAATTATACAACCCATAAGTCATGCACCAGGCTTCCTTTCAACCAACCACCTAGTTTCTTTACTAAAAAGTTTACAAAATCAACTCACAACTGATATGAAGTTTTTTGAGTCCCACTGAACTTAATCCTATATTCTTCAGTGGTAAATCCAAAGCCCTGAACCAGGGTACCCTTCATGAGGTCAAAGGACTCAGCTTTTGTATCATTTAGTGTCAGCAGTCTATCCCTGCACTTACCAGAGAACAGTTCCTTAAGGAGAAAGCTCCAAAACTTCTGGCTGACCTTCCTCATGCTACAAGCTTTCTCGAAAGCTATGAGCCATTCTGTGAAGTCATCACCTTCTGAATATTTTGGGACAATCCCTTTGGGGATTTAGGGTCAAATGCTGCCTCTCTATCCCTAGGTATTATGTTGGGCCCACCATTCATGGGTGCTAAACCCAAGTCTGCCATTTCCCTTTCTACAGTCAGTATCCTGTTCTCCAGGGTTATTCTGCAGGCTAAAATCTACAGAAGGATCTCCTCCTCTGTGAAATCTTTAGTGTACCTTGAGTGACATGAGCCATCCTCACTAGAGGTGGGGGCCCTTGGGCACACTGGGTCGTCATGGGGTAGAGGTGCTGTAACCTCTACTTCATGTGGAGGCAAGTCTGGGTCATCCTCCTCACTTGTTCCACCGTGTTTCTCAGGTACGGTGGCCTCATCTGAAGGATGGGCAAGATCATACTCTGCTAACAGCTTCTGAAGAGTTGCAGTGGTAGGGAATGAGGCAGTTTTTATTTTGTACCCTTTATAGAGGGTCCTTAAATGAGCATATTTCAACTGCAGGTAAGGTCAAGTTTCTTAGCCACATCCCCTGTGGTACTCATCATCACACTAAAGTTGGGATATTTTCAGAGCTAAAAAACATCATAATACGTTTTTCAGTCCTACCTACAGAAAGTTGTAAATTCTTAACAGTTATAAACTTCAGAGACTTAACCAAGGCCCTGACAGTTAATATTAAGGATTTAGAAAAAAAATTGGCCATTCGATTAAAATGTAGTTTTAACTAAAGGGAATTTTTGGATTTACTCATGTAGTCACTTATTGACCAAGTGGAGCCAGCAAACGCAAAGTCGTAGACCCCCACCACTCATCCACCAATGTAGGAAGCTGGATCGATGGCCACTTCCACAGCAGGAAACTGCAGCCCCAAAACAACATCAGCTCATCGCATAAGCCGAGCTAGCCTTCAAAGCGAGGACAAAAGGCGAAAACAGGCCAGAGAAAGGGGAAGAATCAAGGACACTAGTGTCACCAAGGGTAGAAACCCAATGAAACTCCGGAGGAGACTCACGTCATGAGATCACCAAAATACTGGTGTGTCAAGGAGAAAAGTGCTCCACTGAAAGCGGAGGAAGGTAGCCAGACGAGGACTGATCCACCTACACCATTCCTGGCACTGAGAAGGTGACAGCTCAGCTCGGCGTCGGGGAGGAAAGACAAAGAAGGAGCGATCGGTGCAGGTGATGCAGAGGTCCATCAGATGCCCAGGACAAGCTTCCCTGGGCCAAGAAGCACACCAAAGGGAGGTTGGGAGCCAAAAATGGCATGGAGGGAGAGATAGTAACCTCTCATCAGAGCCAGAGTCACCCCAGTGCCGCAAAATACCATAAGACACAGCCCAGATTCCCGCTCCGACTCTGAAATCGGAGGAATAGGAGGCACGTCAGAGAAACCACATGTATATGGTAAAGTTGGGGAAGGCCGCAGCGCCAACCGCCAATGGTGTGACTTACCAGGTGATCTAAAGGACAAAGGACTTCGGGAGCTGGCCTAGAGGGGTCCTCGGATGAGGAAGAGTACCGCGATCGATGAAGGGGCGTCGATCATCGCGTCGCTAACAGCGCCATGTAGTGCTGTCCCAAAGTCGACGTCTGAAGCTGGACACAAGCCGCACAGTTCGGAGATGGGGTGCGCACCTAGATACCACATGTAAATAGGATGAGGGTGCGGGGTCGACATTGTAGACCTCTATTTTATTTAAAAGCACACTGTTCTGTGGTGGTATGCCAAAATGGCCAGTGGTACACTCTCCAGATCAGAGTGGAAGTGCGCAAAGGAAGACATTGACATCAGTGTGTCAGAGGAGGGCTTATATGGACTCTGACAACGTCACATCCGGTGGACGACGTCATAGACGTGTAGAGGTACTGCTTTAGGAAAATTTCTGGATCCAGTCTGGTGCCTGGAGCTTGGTGTCTGGAGAGGCCTGTTTTGACGCCAAGGGAGAATCAACCTGAGGTGGAAGCCCCTCACTCTGAAAAGTCAGGGAGTACATCCACCTGTCAGTGCAGAGTTCAGGGTGTGGTTCGGGATACTGACAGTGGTCAGTAGCCTTTGTTGGATGCTTGCCTTGTGGGCAGCAACTCTGGCAGAGGGATCAGAACCTGTGCTAGGAAGCAAAGAAGGCCCCTTTACCTTGTTGGTCTTGGTGGGGTTACTCCAGTGTTGGGTAACCTCTGTGGGTAAGCTAGGTGTAGCCCTTGCTAAGGTAGGGATAGGTGAGGGTAGGGCCCCCGGTTTCAAGAAGAAGGTAAAGAAAAGGTTTGCAGAGACACAGTCATAGCCAAGGCCCAATTTAGGTTGGGTCCTGTCATTTTTCAGGTGGGTCAGCTCCCAGGGCCCTGCAAGGTCAGACAGTTTCCCACATTCTTTCTGCTGAATAGTCAAGGATAACTGCCAGAAGTCTTGTTAAGTACTCATTTAAGTATTATCTGGGGGTGGGGGCGGATGTGGGGGGTGGGGGGGTTAGCGGGCTGTGAGGAAAGAAAATGCTACTAACCAGTATGCATTTGTTCTTGGCATGTAAAGCTGCAGATCCACACACTATGCATAGATCGCCATCTGGTGTTAAGCCCGGATGTTTGCACTTGTTTTTGACTAGGAGGATTCTTTGGAAGTCACGAGATAGGCGACTCCTCCTTTGCATGATAGTGCGCATGGGCATCGGCTTCATCTTCAGATTGTTTTTCGCCAGCAGGGAAATGATGGAGTTTTGTAAGAAACAGAAAAGATGCCCATGTATGCTGTACCTAAATAAGATAATACTGGAACAGACAAAGGTAGGCAGAAGGGCGTGTGTGGATCTGCAGCTCTACATGCCAAGAACAGATGCATACTGGTAAGTAGCATTTTCCGTTCGAGGCCTATGAGCTGCAGATCACACACTATGCATAGATTGTATAGCAGTATCTGTCCCTAGCGGCGACCACCAGTATCTGTTGCAGTAGTTTGAAATAGTGTTTTGAGTACAGCTTGGCCCACATTAGCTTGTTGTCTTGTTTGCACATCTACATAATAGTGCTTTGTGAATGTGTGCGGTGTACACCATGTAGCTGCCTTGCAGATGTACTCTAAGGGAATGTTCCCTAAAAATGCCATTGAAGCCCCTATCTTGCGGGTAGAGTGGGCTTTCGGAGGAATAGATAATGTACATTTTGCTTTGTGATAGCACATTTGTATGCATTTGACAATCCACCTAGCAATTCCAGATTTTGATATGGGGTTGCCTTTATGTGGTGGTGAGAAGGACACAAAAAAGTTGTTTTGTTTCACGAAAAGGTTTTGTTCTTTCAATGTAATAAGGGAGTGCTCTTTTTAGGTCTAGAGTATGTAGAGCTCTTTCTGCGACTGTTTGTGGTTGCGAGAAGAACACTGGCAACTCCACAGACTGATAGAGGTGAAAGGAAGAAATGACCTTAGGGAGGAAGTTTGGATTGGTTTTCAGAACCACTTTGATATGATGGAATTGCAAAAATGGTGCTTGAACAGTGAGTGCTTGTAGCTCACTAACTCTTCTAAGGGAAGTAATGGCCACAAGGAAAGCGACTTTCCATGTAAGAAATTGTAATTCACATTTGTGCAGAGGTTCAAATGGAGGGCCCATTAGTCTTGTGAGAACACTTTTTAAATTCCATACTGGGGAGGGTGGTACCCTGGGAGGAATTATATTTTTGAGACCTTCCATAAATTCTTTGATGGCAGATGCTCTGAATAGCGATAAGTGCTGCCTATTCTGTGAATAACCTGCTATGGCAGCGAGGTGTAACCTAATAGATGTGTATGCTAGGTTAGACCTTTGAAGATGTAATAGATAACATATGATGTGTTAAATAGACACATCTAGTGGCTTGATATTGTTGTTGTTACAGTATATTACGAATCTTTTCCACTTGGCTGCGTTACAGGCTCTAGTGGTGGGGCGTCTAGCCTCTTTGATAACGTTCATACAGTCAGGGGGAAGGTTAAGGCAACCAAACTCAGGAGCCAGATCGCTAGGTTGAGCTGTGCTGGGTCCGGGTGTCTGATCTCACCACGGTTCTGGGTTAAGAGGCATGGGGAGAGTTGTAGTTTTTGGTGCGGGAGTACTAATAGTTCCAGCAATGTTGTGCACCACGGTCGTGTGGCCCATGTTGGAGCAACTAGGATAAGTGTTAGTGAGTGTTGCTGTAGTTTGAGCACCACCAGTGGAATGAGTGGGAGAGGCGGAAAAGCGTACGCAAATCTGCCTGACCAATTCATCCATATCGCATTGTCTTTGGACAATGGGTGTGGATACCTGGCGGTGAAGCTTGGGCATTTGGCGTTTTTGTGTGTGGCGAAGAGCTCTATCTCTGGTTGTCCCTAGATATGGAAAAATGGTTGAAGAACTTGCGGATGAAGTTCCCACTCGTGAATCTGTTGCGTCTGACGACTTAACGGATCTGCTATATTGTTCTGGACTCCTGGAACGTGTTGGGCTAGGAGAAAATTATTCTGGGGAATAGCCCATCTCCATATGCTTTGTGCTAGTTAGGAGAGTTGTAGGGAGTGTGTCCCGCCTTGTTTCTGTATGTACTACATTGCTGTCATGTTGTTGGTGCCTGATATATGTTTCTGGAAAGCTTTTAGGGCTAGAAATATGGCTAGTAACTCTAGGTGGTTGATGTGGAGTAACTTCTGTTGAGGAGTTCACCTGCCCAGCATGGTGTGATGCAATAGATGTGCTCCCCAGCCGGAGAGCGACGCGTCTACTGTCAGAACATTCTGTGGAACCGGCTCTATGAACGGGCACCCTTTGGAAAGGTTTTTGGTGTTCCACCACTGCAGAGAGCGATGAGTGCGACAGTCTACCAACACCAGATCTATTAGCTGACCGTGAGCCTGGTTCCATTTGGGTGCTAGGCACTCTTGTAGAGGACGCATCTGGAGTCTTGCGTGAAGTACTATGAATATGCAAGAGGCCATCATCCCTATGAGCTGCATGAACACTCGAGCAGGAAGAGCCCTGGTGGAGGACCTCCAATAGATGGTCCGCCTGAAAGTGTGCCACCTGGTCACCCATGCGCAGAATGCCCACAGCCGTGGACACCGCGTGAGCGAAGGCCGCACTCGCCTCGGCAGGGCCCCGCGGCGGAGCAAGCAGCTCCTCCGTGGGCGACGGCTGCAAACTAAGGCGGCCGTCCCCTAGGCCAAACGGGACAGGCAAGGGCCAGATCTGGACACCAGAAGGAGCCGAAGAATGAGGGACCTGCCGCTCTTCCGACGAACACCTCTGCCTCAGGAAAGACACCACACGGCGATCAGTCTTCGGGGAGGACGCAACAAATATACAGCCTGCCTACGGAGTAGAAGGAGCGTCTGAAGACAAATCTGCGGTACGACCCCTGTGCAGAGCCATAGAGTCCGCTGCCTGAGGCAGGGCGTCTGCACCATCCGGTGTCACCGGACAACGTTCCTCCAAGTCACCCCGCACCGGAGACCGGATTGGAGCTAGAGCCAAACCGGCCCCGGGGCGGCACCAGAACGACGCCGACCTGACCCCTGGCGAGGCAGCCACCTGCGTGGGGGAACGAGATGGGCCAGGGGAGTGAGCCGAAGCCCTCCACCAGCCACGCCCCAGAATGAGGCGGCAATCGCTCTGCAACCTATGTGGCGGTGCCAGGGACGATTCAACCTCCGACTCGCCCTCCGACTCGGCGCCGCCCGTGAGAGGGACGAGAGGGGCCCGGAGATGGACGAGGGGGTCCTCCCCTGGCCTCGACCCAGAGCGGGACGAGGAGGGTCCAACGACCCTTGTGGCTCCACGCGGTTCAGCGGCTGCCGGCGCCATAGCGGCGTCTCCTCGGCCTTAGAAAGGACCACCTTGTCAAAGGACCGAGATGGGGTCAGAGATGTGACCCGAGCCCCAGCGACCTCCCCGACACCACAGGGACTCCTGCGGGAGTGTGCGGCGAGGCAGAATAGCCGAGGCCTGAAGGAGGTGCCCCGGAGGAGCCACACCCCAACAGCACCACATCCTCCAAGCCTGGATCCGAACCAGTTGGCGCTGGAGCTACCGGCGGCGCCGCGGAGGGCCCTGCTCAGGGCGAGGGATCCACTGATGCCCCAGGAGGGGAAGGAGGAGGAGACGCCAGCGAGGCCTGCAAAGCCGCCGCCGCGTATGTCTCCATTTGGACTCTCGACTCCCCAACACCGGGAAATGGTGGATAGGACGACACGCGGGGCAGTATCACCCGCGGAGAGTCCACGCCCCCGGGGACAAACTGCGACACTTACCCACCGGGGAGCAAGGCTCACGTGACATTGGAGAAGGGCAAGGACGACGACCTCGGCCGTATCTGAAGCCGTCCGCCGAAGCAGACCGAGGGGAGGACGTCAACCTGGAGAGATGCGCCGACAGAAGTTTCATCCGGAGCGCCTGCCGCGACTTTGGCTTCAACTGTTGGCACGCCGCGCAATCAGTGGTGCCGTGATCTTCCCCCAAACACCACATACCAATGAGGTGCAGGTCCGTTGCCGACATGAGATGCCCACAAAACGTGCAAGTTTTGATGCCCGAAGGCATTCGCATACTGTTCCCCCAAAAAGAAATGAAAGAAAAGAGGCCTTAAACAGGCCCGTAGCAAGGACCGGATCCGCGTTGCACGCGGAAAAGGAAAAAACTGACATAGGTGCACTGGGGCGGGTCTTATGTGACCTCGCTGACGTCACATATGTGGAAGACGCCTGGACGGAGTCGCATGATGCCGCCCCACCCCCGGCGTGCAGGGATGCTGTGGCAAAGAAGTTTCCGGATCCAGACTCACGCCTGGGGATAATTGTACGTGAAGGAATCTGCGGCTAGTAGTCTCTATCAGATATTTAAAGCAATGGCAAAGGAAAACTTCCTTTCTAAAAAGCGTAAGTCACCCGTAGGGCGTGCTTATCTAGCCCTAAGGCAGGGTGCAGCATATTAGTATAGTAGAACGTGTATTTAACATGTTCTAGCAGTAAAAACCATCAATTGTCGTTTTTACTGGGAGAGAGATTGCTAGACCCATTGCTAAGTACAGAGTTACATACTGACAAGTCAGTTATGCTAACTTCTGAATGGTACTACCCAAGCTGGTACTTCAAGGTATCAAACAACTCATTATATTAAGTCCAACTTAATCCCTAAGTTGAAATTCATGTAACTTGTTGCAACATGCAATTTTTAGAAAGTTGCCACTCTGTGGCCAAGCTTTCAAGTGGCCCTTTGCTGTAGCTAGCCATGCGGCAACCTTCTGCCATCCTGGGGAGATCAATCAATCAATGCATTTATAGAGCGCACTACATACCCGTGAGGGTCTCAAGGCGCTGGGGGTGGGTGGGGCAGAGCTGCTACTGGTCAAAGAGCCAGGTCTTGAGGAGTCTCCTGAAGGGCAGCAGGTCCTGGGTCTGTTGCAGGTTGGAAGGGAGAGTGTTCCATGTCTTGGCGGCGAGGTAGGAGAAGGATCTTCTGCCGGCGGTGGTTTTCCGGATACGAGGAACTGAGGCAAGGTTGGCAGAGCGGAGGCAGCGGGTGGGGGTGTAGAAGCTGAGTCGGTCGTTGAGGTATGCTGGTTCGGCATTGTGAAGGGTTTTGTGTGCGTGGATGAGGAGTTTGAAGATGATCCTCTTGTTGACTGGGAGCCAGTGCAGGCCTCTCAGGTGGGGTGTGATGTGGCTGCGTCGGGGGATGCCGAGGATTAGTCGTGCCGAGGCGTTCTGGATTCGTTGTAGTCGGCTCAGGAGCTTGGTTGTTGTTCCCGAGTAGAGGGCGTTACCGTAGTCGAGTCTGCTGGTGACGAGGGCCTGGGTGACGGTTTTTCTCGTATCAGAGGGGATCCCTTTGAAGATCCTGCGAAGTATTCGGAGGGTGTTGAAGCAGGACGCAGAGACGGCGTTGACTTGCTTTGTCATGGCGAGGGCGGAGTCGAGGATTACCCCCGGTTGCGTGCGTGGTCGGTGGGTTCCGGGGCTGTGCCTAGCGATGTGGGCCACCAGGAATCGTCCCAGGCTGATAGGGTGGGCCCGAGGATGAGGACATCCGTCTTGTCTGAGTTTAGCTTCAGCCTGCTGTCCTTCTTCCATTCGGCGACGGCCTTCATTCCTCTGTGGAGGATGGCTTTGGCGGTGTGGTGGTCTTCGGTGAGGGAAATGATCAGCTGGGTGTCGTCGGCGTAGGAGATGATGTTGAGGTTATGCGGACGTGGGCGAGGGGTGCCATGTAGATATTAAACAACGTCGGGCTGAGGGAGGATCCCTGTGGGACGCCGCAGATGATTTCGGTGGTTTTAGAGCGGAAGGGTGGGAGGCGGACGCTCTGGGTTCTGCCGGAGAGGAAGGATGTGGTCCAGGCCAGGGCCTTTTCTTGTATTCCAGCGTCATGGTGGAGGCGTGCTGATAGGATGCGGTGGCAGACCGTGTCGAAGGTTGCTGATAGGTCCAGGAGGAGGAGGGCGGCTGTTTCTCCTTTGTCCATCAGGATCCTGATGTCATCGGTGGCGGCGATGAGGGCGGTCTCCGTGCTTTGGTTGCTGCGGAAGCCTGATTGGGAAGGGTCCAGGATCTTTTTGTCTTCGAGGTAGTGGGTTAGCTGTTTGTTGACAATCTTCTCCGTGACTTTCGCTGGGAACGGAAGCAGGGAGATGGGCCGGAAGTTCTTGAGGTCCTTGGGGTCCGCCTTGGGTTTCTTTAGTAGGGCGTTGATCTCTGCGTGCTTCCAGCTATCCTGGAAGGTTGCTGTCTCGAAGGAGATGTTGATTGTTTTCCGGAGGTGGAGCTCGATGGCTGAGCTGGCTTTGTTGAACACGTGGTGAGGGCAAGGGTCGGATGGGGATCGGAGTGGATGGAGTCCATGGTTTTGATGGTGTCTTCGTCGCTGACGCTGGACCAGGTGGTCAGGCGACTGGTGCGGGTGGAGGTCGCAGGGGTGGTGGTCTCGGCGGTGGGTGCGGGGGTGTCGGAGTTGAAGCTGTCGTGGATGTCAGTGATCTTACGGTGGAAGAAGGTGGCCAGTGAGTCGCACAGTTCTTGTGATGGTGGAATGTCGTTGGTGTTGGAGCTGGGGTTGGAGAGTTCTTTTACGATGCTGAAGAGCTCTTTGGTGTTGTGTGCGTTGTTGTCTAGGCAGTCCTTGAAGGCGGTCCTCTTGGCGGTCCTGATGAGTTGGTGGTGCCTGCGGGTGGCGTTCTTGTGGGCTGTGAGGCTTTCTGGTGTTCGGTCGCGGAGCCATTTCTTCTCCAGTTTCCGCCAGGTGTACTTGGAGGTGCGGAGGTCCTCGGTGAACCAGGCGGCTTTCTTGTTGGTGTGGTTGGTGGTGGAGGTCTTGAGAGGGGCGAGGGTGTTGGCTCAGTCGTTAATCCATTTTTTGAGGTTGGTAGTGGCGGTGTCGGGGTCGATGGGGTCGGCGGGTGGTCTCAGTGCGAGTGTGGTCGTCAGTTGGTCCTTGGTGACCTTGCCCCAGCAGCGGCGTGGCAACTGTTGGGTGCGGTGGTGTGTGGTGGGGTTCCTGAAGGTGAAGTGGACGCATCTGTGGTCGGTCCAGTGGGGTCCGGTGATGTGGTTCAAGGAGACGTGGGGGCTTGCGGAGAAGATGGGGTCAAGCGTGTGTCCAGCGGCGTGGGTGGGTGTCGTCATGAGCTGTTTGAGTCCGAGGTTGGCGAGGTTGCCGATCAGGGCGGTGGAGTTGGCATCGTTGTTGTTCTCGAGGTGGAAGTTCAGGTCCCCGAGGAGGATTTAGTCCGTGGAGGCGAGTGCTCGGGTGCTGACTAGGTCGGCGATGGAGTCGCTGAATTGTGGTCAGGGTCCGGGTGGCCTATAGACTAGTGTTCCTCTGAGGGTCGTGTTGGGGTCGGTGTGGATCTGGAAATGCATGTGCTCGGCGGTGGTGAGGGTTTCGTTGGTGTTGGTCGAGACTCTGAGGGTGTCTTTGTGGATGATGGCGATCCCCCCCTTCAACTCTGTTGGTGCGGTCTCTGCGGGAGACCTTGTAGCCCTGTGGGATGGCTATGGCGATGTCTGGCGCTGAGGTGGCCTTCAGCCAGGTCTCCATTAGGAAGGTGACGTCGGGGGTGGTAGAGTCTAGGAGGTCCCAAAGTTCGATGGCGTGCTTGCGAGCAGAGCGGGTTTTGAGGAGGATGCAACGGAGGAGGTTGCGTTCTCTGGTTGATGGTTTGGCGGGCTGGATGCTGGTGAACTGCAGTTCCGGCAGGTGAAGGGCCCTTGTGTGTGCGAGAGGGCCTGGTAGCAGGGGTGGTCTCGTCCGGGCTTGAGTGCGTGGAGGGTGCTGGAGTCGTAGTGCAGTCTGGTGTTGTGGCGACCTCTGGGTCTCTGGGTCCAGGGGTCTGGCGCTGTGCACGGTCCACGCACGGACGGGCGCAGACGGGCTTGCCTTTGGCTCGCCAGCGGTGCGCCCACTGCGCGGGTCCGGTGCGCCCACTGCGCGGGTCCGCTGCGCTTCCGCGCGGCGTCCTCCATAAGAGGCGAAGTGGGAGGGAGGAGCAGCTGGGAGCGGGGCGGGTGATGGGGACGGGACACAGAAAGCAAAGGGGCGGGGCAGCAGGGGAGCAGCGGGGGGAGTGGGGGGGCACAGAGGGCAAGGGGCCCAAAGGGACCGACTACAATGAAAAAAATACAGCAGTGGAGTACAGAAAAAGAAAAAAGACAGTCACCAGACCGCGGTAGCACACCAGCGGCGAACTCCTGGCAGCGGAAGCAGTGGGGCATAGTCACGGGTGCACAGGAGGAGCCGTGCGGCGTGGGGAGCGACCTGACCCGAGATCAGGGTCAAGGGTCACACTCACTGCCGCGCGGCGTCCTCCATAAGAGGCCAAGTGGGAGGGAGGAGCAGCTGGGAGGCGGGAGCGGGGCGGCCAATGGGCGATGGGGACGGGACACAGAAAGCAAAGGGGCGGGGCTGCAGGGGAGCAGCGGCGGGGAGCGGGCGCAAAGGGACCGGCTACAATGAAAAAAATACAGAATACAAATGCAAATAAAGATTTAGAGCAGTACAGTACAGAAAAAGAAAAAAAGACAGTCACCAGACCGCGGGAGCACACCAGCCGTGAACTCCTGGCAGCGGCAGCAGTGGGCAGAGTCACGGGTGCACAGGAGGAGCAGTGCGGCGTGGGGAGCGACCTGCCCCGAGATCAGGGTCAAGAGTGAACAACTCCCAAAAAAGGTTACAATAGAGGCCTGCCACTGGAGGAGGTGTCACCTCCTTCTGGGAGTAAGCCAAACATGGTGTTGGTCCAAAAGGCAAGCGACAATGGGGAAATGCCTTTGAAGGACAAGTACCAAGAACACGTGGGAGGGGCTGTCCTATTTTGTAGGTTTTGTAGGTAGACTGGCTGGCAGCAGGGACAGAGAGTGGAAACCAGTTAACAACCCATTTTTGTCTGTGGTGCGCAGCCCAGTGATAGTCACACACCTAGGATGGGCTACTAAGCTGCCGAGAATGATAGAGGGTTTCTGCCATCTTGAGTGGGCAGAATTGAGCACTCCACTCTGGGATAGCTAGATGCCACATTTCATAGGAAGTTGTCATGAGGCGGGACGGAACCTGGTAGCCTATTGGCCTGTGACCGCAACCTCCCCATGGACCATTTCTGGCACCCATAATGCAGATCTCGATGCACTGAAATAGAGGACTGAAGGAGGACAGCCCTGCTGCACCAAGACCACGGCAAAGAGAGGTGGCACATACGTGGACTATACCTGCTATACCTGGTGGTTACCAAAGAAGAAGGGGCTGTGCCGGCTGTGTCCTGCTAGTGGAGCAAGTTGAGTGAATGAATCTGTGAATCTGTGAGTGCACAACTTGCCTCTCGTTCATCGACAGAAGATCCTCTAATGGTTGCAACAGAATGTGCGGGCACCCTGATAAGCAAAGAAGCTCGGTGAACCAACACTGCCTTGACCAAGCTGTGGCTATGAGTATGAGACGGGAAAGGTTCCCTCTTCATGTTGTGGATGACCTTAGGAATAAGCGGAAATGGAGGGAATTCATACGCGAACATCCCTGTACATGCTAAGTGGAATGCGTTTCCCCAAGAACCCAAGTTGAGGGTACCTGCTGGATTACAAGTTGCATTTCTTGCTGTGATAAATAGCAAAGAGATCGGGATTAGAGAACCCCAAAGCTGAAAAAAACTGCATATGCTGCCGTTGGTTGAGTTACCACTCATTGCACTCTTTGCTAGTCCTGCTAAGGGTGTCTGCCAATTCATTCTGCACTCCTCTGACAGGCTCGATTTTCAAGGTGATGTTGTTGGCCAGTAAACATTCCCATATCGGTTGTCCTTGTGCTGACAGAACCTGTGATTGCGTCCCTCCTTGTTTGGTGAGGTAAAACATGGTTGTTGTGTTGTCTGTTCTCACCAAGACTGGCGAATTGAGAAGCCTGGGAAGGAAAGTCTGCAGGCCTAGGAACACCACTTTCAACTCAAGAAGGTTTGTGTGTGACAAAGCCTCCTGAACAGTCAATTTTCCATGAATTTCGAATTCCTGCAAATGAGCTCACTAGCCTTCCAAGGAGGCATCCATTTCCATCACTACATGGGGCTTTATGGGAACGAATGAGAGACCCTGGGAGATATTTCCTGTGTTCATCCACCAACACATTGCCGACTTCATCTGTGGTGTAACCAAAATTGTGTCTTCGAAGTTGCCCTGGCACTGGACCCACTAATCGTTCAGTTGTTTCTGCAATGTCCGCTTACTAAGACAACAGTTTGGAATCAATGGGATGCAGGATGACATCATCCCAAACATGGACTTGTACTTCTTTACAGAAGTGGCCCTTCTTGCTGATAGGGATTCTGTGCGAGATTGGAGTCAAATAATCCTGTCCATGGTGGGAAAAGCTTTTGACACTTTCGTATCTAGAATTGCTCCCAGGAACACAGCCAATCTGGATGGTATTAGAGACGATTTCTACTTGTTCAGTTCAAGGCCTAGAGCACAGCTTTCCAAACTTTCCACGTCGGTGACACACCTTTTTGACAATCTTCATCTTGTGACACGGTAATGCGAGCGAGCGTAGCGAGCGAGCCGAACCTCCTACAGGGGGTTCTGGGGGGTACTCCTGCAAGAAAATTTCGAAAAAATAGTGGGCCAATGGTGCAGTTTCAAGCAAATTTGAGAAAGCAGGAAGGTTCTAACAAAGACAGTGACTAGCAAAACTGGGTGTAAGCAAGGTTAGGTGTGTGCCTGAAACAAGAATATAACCATGCACACATTGACACATGCCCCATTGATTTACAGCACAAAAAGGGGGGGTGCACGCACTGCCAACCCTTCCAACCATGCACAAAGTCCATCTGATGCCTTGCTGAATATGAGTTATACAAAAATCCGTTCAGGACCAATCATGCAACTTATCAGCCGGTCTCTGCACATTAAACTCAGGTTAGACCGCATTTCTCAGCGCAGCGCGCCAAAAGGCACATCCATCTCTCTCCCACCTCTCCCTCTCCCACCTCTCCCTCTCCCATCTCTCTCGCCTCTCCCTCTCCCTCTCTCCCTCCTCTTCCTCTCCTCTCCCTCCTCTCCCTCTTCCTCTCCCTCCTCTACGTCTCCCTCTGACCCGTCTCTTCGCCCTCCTCTCCCTCTATCTCCTCTCCCTTCTCTCCCTCTCTCTTTTCTCCGTCTCCCTCCTCTCCCTCTCTCGCTCCTCTCCCTCCTCTCCCTCCTCTCTCGCTCCTCTCCCTCTCTCGCTCCTCTCCCTCCTCTCCCTCTCTCCCTCCTCTTCCTCTCTCTCCTCTCCCTCTCTCCTCTCCCTCTCTCTCCCTTCTCTTCCTCTCCCTCCTCTTCCTCTCCCTCCTCTTCCTCTCCCCCTCTTCCTCTCCCCCCTCTTCCTCTCCCCCGTCTCCCTCTCCCTCCGTCTCCCTCTCCCTCCTCTTCCTCTCCCTCCTCTTCCTCTCCCTCTCTCTCCCTCTCTCTCCCTCCTCTCCCTCCTCTCCCTCCTCTCCCTCCGTCTCCCTCTCACTCCTCTTCCTCTCCCTCCTCTTCCTCTCCCTCTCTCTTCCTCTCCCTCTCCCTCCCTCTCCCTCCTCTCCGTCTCCCTCTCACTCCTCTTCCTCTCCTCTCCCTCTCCCTCCTCTCCGTCTCCCTCTCACTCCTCTTCCTCTCTCTCCTCTTCCTCTCTCTCCTCTCCCTCTCTCTCTCTCCTCTCCCTCTCTCTCTCTCCTCTCCCTCTCCCTGCAGTCTATCTCTCTCTCCCACTCTCTCTCTCTCTGTGTTTCTCATCCTCGGTATGTCTCTCGCCCCCTCTCTCCATCCTTCAGTATCTCTCTCTGTCTCTCCCCTCTCTCTCTCTCGCTCTCTTCCTCTCTATCACTCCCTCTATCTCTGCCCCCCCCCATATCTCTGTGGCACCCTTCCGCCGTTACCCTTCTAATGCAACTACTTAGAAATAAATTCAACAAAATAGACAAATACAATGATGTAATGTTTATAAATAAATGCGGAGGTCATAAGATAGAAAGCCCATGGACCTGAGGCTGGACAGAGTCCCTACCTCTCTGCTAACGCCTGAGTTTTCTAAGTAATAAGATGCAGCGCCTTGAACCAGTGCGCCAAGCAGAGACTCCTTCCGCAACTGCTCGGAAGCTGCCACTGCCAGGTGTCCGACAAGGTCAAGGAGCAGGAGTCATGTTCACAGCAGCCGGTGCCCCTGGCTAAGGCTGCTGCTTGGCAGGCGAGACTGCTGGGCCCAGGGTGGAGGGAGGCGCTACAGAGCATATTAACAGCAGCAGACACCCCCCAGCGCAGAGGCACAACTAGAGCCACATTTCAGGGAGGGGGGGGGGCTGAAACATTAAGCAGTAGGTAGGGTGGTGCTGCAGGGGCTCTTAGAAGGGGTGGAACATCAACAAAGCCTCTTTAACATGCACACGGTCTTTTAATGACCTGTGAAGTGCTCGGATGCGGCTGTGTGTGTGCCCGGGAGCTGTCTGAGCCAGGGCTGCCACACACGAGGGGGGGTCATTGTCAGGCGACACACCCACAGAGTGGAGGCGACACAGTACGGTGTCGTGGCACACACTTTGGAAAGCTCTGGCCTAGAGATTTGAAAAGTTGCAGGGAGGTGAGTCGATTGCTTTGCAGAGTGAAACGTTGGGCCGTAAATTAACCAGTCATCCCGGTACTGAAAAACCTGGTGTCCTGATCTTCTGGGAAAATCTGCCACTTGAGCCATGCATTTTGTGAAGACTCTGAGAGCCAACCTCAACCTGAAAGGACGCACTTTGAATTGGTAATGGCACCCTGCCACCACGAACCGCAGAAACCTTCTGTACTTTAAGTGGATGGGAATATGGAAAAACGCACTCAGCAGGTCCAGTGAGGTCACGTAATCCCCTGTATCTACTAGTTACGATATATCCTGCAGGGATAACATCCTGAAAGGCTGTTTCTTGATGAATTTGTTTAACCCCTTGGCTGCGGGGGTTAATCCCCCGCTATGCTGGGGTGCGGGGGGCGCGCACAGCGCCCCGGTGCTGATGACGAGCTCAGCTCGTCATCAGCCACGGTGCTCGTGTGCTGATGACGAGCTGAGCTTGCCAAGGCCACACCCGTTTCCTTAGAACGCTCAGCACAGCGGGGGAATTATCCCCGCGTGTGAGCGCTCTAACGGCCATGACGAGCTGAGCTCGTCATCAGCACACGAGCACCGTGGCTGATGACGAGCTGAAGCTCGAAAACCTTGTTGGAAGTAGAGTTGATACCTACTTTGCTGACATAGCACTCGAGAAGAAAACTGACCTCTGTCTCTGCCATGAAAAGACTGGAATCACTGCTGTTGTAACGTGCCCAGTAAACAACCGGTTTCAGTGTCTGATTTTATGGACTGCAAGGCATCATCTAGATGCTTTCCAAATAGTTTCCCATCAAAGGGATTGTTTAGGATTTTTGCCTGCACCTCTGGGCGAAACGTCATCGCTTTCAGCCACCCTTACAGACGCAATACTGCCGCACTAGTCATCTGTTGAAAGGTCGTAAAGGAGATGTCCATGGCAGCAATTATTATTTCTGAAGAGGCCTTCTCCTCTCCTATCAGACTTTTTCAGGCTTCTTTTCTCTTGTCCTTCAGGGAGATACTCTAGGAATGCTGACATGTCAGACTGCATCTGATGGTTGTATCTGCGACCCTCTCTATCAGGAGGGGTTGTGCAAGATGAAGATGGACTTTTAGCCTGACGTTGAGCCACTTGCATTATTACAGAGTCCGGACGATGCTGATCTATAATGCAAGTTGCTGAATTGTCAGGAGCTTTATATTTAAATTCTAGCTTTGGAATGACTGTAGCCACTGAAACAGGTGTTTTCAACAATTTTAATCCCTCCTGACAGATGAAGTCAATAATAGAGATTGATCTGATAGTAGCCTGACCAGCACGCTTAAAACCGCAGAGAAAGCATCCTGTTTGCTTAGCTGGTAGAGGGAGACCAAAACGCTTTGACACTCTCTCCAGGATTCCATGAAAACCATAATATGGAGGTGAATCAGCCAGAGGTGTGGTAGGCGAAGCAGATAGTGGTGCTACGTAGTTGTCCCACTCCGGGTGATCCTCTGCAGAGTCAAAGGGGATTGTCCTTCCTCAGGCTGTAGGTCATCATCGCTATCCGCGAATGAGTCTGTGATTGTAATAGGGGGTAACACCGATCTTTCCCTTGGTTGTGGTCTGACAAGGCTCTTCTGAAGAGAGATTGTCTCTGGGACATCGGGATGCCTTGTAGTTTTCTGTGTCGGAGCACTGGCCACAGGAAACCTTTTCTAATAAACATTTAACATCATGTGCAAATCTGTGACCAAAGAGATAGGGACCACAATTAAGACCCCCTGCATCTGATGCTGCTCATCAGGCTCGTAATATAGGTAGTGTTCTTGGAAGGTGTCATACCCCTGAGCCGGCTCCTGGTCTGCATCTTCATCCTCAGTTTCTTGGCACTTTTAAATTTACCTGATAATGACTATATGATGGCCTGAAGAGACATTCGTCCCCTGATTCCTGCTTCTCCAGCGGGTGCACAGGAGGTAAAGGTAAAACCTTTGAAATGTCATGGAGCATGGGTGAAGGTATGCCCTTATCTAAGATGAACAAAGCATTAATTACTGTTGTCGACGGGGTCGTCGACGATATATCCCTGAATGGAAAACTCATCGACCCCAGCCCTTCAGATGTAGGTGATGGCGTCAACGTCGCTCCGCAGAACTCCGTGCCGTCTGTGACAGTCTCATCGACGACAACAATGCCGTCATCTGAGTCTTCGTCGACGGTGAAGATGTGATTGGAGTCGTCCTGGTTGTCACCGTTGTAGATGTCGCCATATTCACCGGCATTAGAGGGGATACCTGAGAAGACAAATCGGTCGTCAAGGGGGTAAAATCAACATATCCATTGATGGACTAATTTTCTTCGTCGATAGCTCATTGAATGGAAGGACAGGAGCAGATCTAGGTGAAGATGCAGATCTTCTGTGAAAGAGAGAAGGTCCAACTAGCTCTTTGCTTCTCGACCTCTCAACACTGGTCAGACCCCCAGGATATAGCGGCATGGATTAGCAAATTTAGCGGCACAAATACTGAAATTTAGCGGCACAAATATGGAAATTTAGCGGCATTTTTGCGGCACTTTATTTTACTCATAATCATTCATTTTCAGCCTTAAATCAATGGAAACTGTTTTAGCAGAGTATTCCGCTTTGAAATAGGCGGCCTGGAATATGGAACAGAGGAAGCAGCCCACAGGTGAAGGCTGTTATCCCTAGGAAAGGCAATCCTCCATTTGCTTTAGTGTAGGTTCTGAGAAGCCTTGTAGGCGACATGGCCAGCTGCATAGCATTGCTATTCCTAGCTCTCAGTGGCTCGAGAACCAATGTGAACTTATAATACCTCTGGTCTGGCAACTTCACCTCCTTCCTAGTCTATCTTCCCAAGGCTGCACGTATTGGGAAAGCACAAACTCCTGCTCTCTTCTAACCGTTGAATGCCCTCTTCCTATCCCTGGGACTGCATCACCCAGTTAAACTTATAGCATGCCTGGTATCTGGCTCTGGTCCCAGGAGTCTGTGATAATTCTCCTACCATTTGCCCCACTCAAGTGCCACCATTCTGCCCTTAAGGGTGTCATCTCCTTCTTTGCCCAAGGGTAAAGCATATGGAATTTCACCCACTAAAAATGATACAACATGCCCCTGCCAACTTTGTTGTGTGGGAATGACAACGAGACCAGTAAAATCACCAATCAGCGAGCACCGCAGCATGATCCTCTGCAAAAAAACAAATACCGAAAGGTGCTCACACTTCCTTGAGGCACACCAGACAGTTTGCGCTGGACCATTATTGACTCCAACCCTAGCTGGCCAGCGAGAACCCTGTACACACAGGAACAACTCTGGAGGTTTCGTTTGAGATCTAGCACTCAGGGATTGAATGACGACAGACCCTGGGCTGAATTTATTATTTAATTCCTCTCTTTAAGTTCCTCCTCCCCAGTGTCGTAGCCCGTGAACCACACCAACCAGGGCTTTTCTCCACACTCATAGGGTGAGTTTGTCCTCGTAGATACTGTTACCTCTTCTATCCCCGGAGATGGAGCCTACATAAATACCCGATTAAGTAGGACTCTCTACTATGAACTTCAAAACCCCTCCAACCCCATCCCTTGTTTTGCCTTCCCTCTGTCAACCATATCTTGATGAAGGGGATTACGAGGATATTCGTCACTGTTTTTATCAACCTCACTATTTTTATCATACTCACTGCCAGACTCGGGCATCTGCCCTCCCCCGCCAATTACGGCTGTGTTTTCTGTACACCTGACAAGTTGCCACATTTGAACGGCCATAACCATGTCAAGATCACGCCCATCAACTATTGTGGATTAGCGAGGCCATTATCCCAAAACACCCCTGACTGAATGTTTGTAATACTTTTATTGCAAACACTTCAATCCTGACTCTGAGGATCCCGTGTACCACAGCTCCTGGCCACCCTCTTACTTGTGCTCATAATAATATTCTGATCAATTAAACCTACTGCCATGCGCCCCGGCCCTCCCCAAGATGGTGGTGCAACACAGCTGTTACAGTCCCTGGTGACCACTTTGCTTTTTTCACGCTACACACACTTCCGCTACCTGGTCGGAGTAAGACCTTCCTCGCACTCCCCACAATCACCTCCCATACAGATACAACCTTTTCCCTGCACGCCTTCCATTTCACGGGCACTTTTGTAAAAATAGCCGAATTTTTACACAAGTGCCGATTTCGCGGGCACTTTTGTAACAATCGCGGCATTTTTACATTAGTGCCGAATTCGCGGCAAGCCGCGAAATCCTGGAGGGTCTGACTGCTCTCCCAACTGTGGGATTTAACCCTTTTTGAGTCTGTCAGATGAGGAGGAGTACTCATTTTTTGTTTCTTTGAGGAGGCAAGTCCCGTCTCCTCACACATAGACTTAGACTGAGCTTACTTTTTCTGTAGCTAAAGAAGCAGTCTGGCCTCACGATCTTTGAGGGTCTTAGCTGAGAAAGTATAACAGTACTTGCACTCCTTAGGGTTGAGCTTTGGGTAAAGGCAGTACAAACATTCCTTGTGGGGGTCTTCAGGGAAGAGTCTTGATGTCCCACAGGACTTGCAAGGCCTGAAAAGCACCTTTTTGGAATCCTAAGACATGATCCAAATAGGAACTCACACCACCAAACTGTACCTCAGATATTGCCTGGAGGTTTGAGGATCAACTGGATAACTATCAGGTCAAAAGTTGAGATCTGAAACACTGATTGAGCAGAGCTCAGTAAGACTCCGTAACAGAGGACGTGCGGTAAGAAATCTGGGTATCGTGGCCCTGCAGAGGATGAGTGCTTCAGGGTCTCTGAACTGATTGGTTGAAGTTTAGATGTTTTAAAACAATGTGAATTGGCTACCAATGTATATTGTTTTCAATGGGGGTTTAGTGCTAATACTTTAAAGTACGAGTTACTTACCTTCGGTAACGATGTATCTGGTAGAGACTATTCTAGCCGCAGATTTCTTAACGTAGAATTATCCCCAGACGTGAGACTGGACCCGGAATTTTTTTTGCCCCTCATCCCTGTGCGCCGGGGGGACGACATCACGCGCTCCGCCCAGGCGTCGTCCGCGTACGTGACATCAGCGAAGTCACATAAGTCCCACACGGACGCGCCTACGTCAGTTTTCTTCAGAGAACTTTTCTGCGCCACAATGCGGAGCCATCAGACAAAACTGTGGGAGTATGGGAACAGTGTGCAAAAGAGCAGAAAAGGTAGAAAAAAGGGCCTGGACGAACAACATCATAAGGAGCAGTGACAATACTGCAACACCCAAAGACAGGGAGATAGGGAAGAACAGAGCAGTCACCCTGCCAGTATGTAGACAGCCCCTCCCCCTGGAAAAAAGGACCACATGCAAAATGTCATGACAACATGTAGCAGGACTACAACCCCATCCAAGAACAATGAAGGGGAACTAGTTGCAAGACAACCAGGAATGATAGCCTCTAAAGCAACCCCCCAAATAGACAAGGATCACAGGCACGGCTAGAGAGCCCCAACCCAGAGAATAATAGATGGGCCATAACCTCAGCAATAAAAAGGGGAGAAGGAGGGAGGGAAAGGGTGAAGACCAGCCCCAATCACGGGACAACCAGAGTAGAGGGGTAAAGAAGTACCCCAAAACTCATCCTCTAATGTGCCAAAGAGGAGGAAAGGAACAAGAAAGAAGATGAATCAGCCTGCCAAGAGAGCGAGGGGATACACCCACAGAAGACATAGCCACTATCCCCGGGAGGCGAGTGCAGAAGACCAAGCCAAAGGCCCTCGCAGAATGGGGAGGAAGGGCGGGCCGTGAAGAAATCTGCGGCTAGAATCGTCTCTACCAGATACATCAATACCGAAGGTAAATAACTCGTACATCTGATAGAGAATACTAGCCGCAGATTCCTTAACGTAGAATAGATACCCTAGCCATACCCACGGGAAGGAGGGTCTGCGAGAGGAACCCACCTGCCTGGGCATAACAGAAGGTCCCACTGGGGACTAGTCCAACAAACAGGGCGAGGATCCCCATGCCCCCAGGCAAGGAGAACCCCTACAAGCAGAACACCACCGACTCCAAGGGGAGCGTGGGAAGAAGAACGAAGAGGAGCCCGTTCACACTGAACAGAGGAAATAAGGGCAAGGCAAGTGAAGGCCGAAGCACCCCACGTCCCTACAAGGCAACAGAACCTCCATCCAAGGCCAAAACGAGGAAGAGGAAGAGGAGCAACCTAGAGGCTCCAAGGAGGCGAGGGAAAGAAGAGAAGGCAAGTCCTCCTGTCGGGGACACACCCCACGAAGAGGGCAGCCGGCCCCACCACAGATAGAAGTCAAGAGACCAGAACGGCGCTGACCGCAACAAGCAGTGAGAAGCAGAAAGAGTAGCTCGGGGGCACCCAGGAAATCCGGGCAGGCTGCTCCCAAAAGAGTGAGGAACACAAAAGCCATCACAGCAACCAGGACAGAGAACACGAAGGTGAAGAAGGGCCCGGACACACCTCAGAGAGGGCCCGCACACATGACCCGAAGAGAAGGCGAACCAGAGCCACAACACCAGGCCGCAGACCGCAGGCAGACCAGGCGAACAGCGCAGCAACCTCGGAGAAAAAACTATCTGTGGCACCACCAAGGCATTCAAATCCAGCAAAAAAGGGAATTGCACCTGCAACATACATAAACGCCATGGAGAGCAGAGGCCCAAAGGCGACCACAACTCCCAGCATAGAACAAGCTATATAACAGCTAACACTACCCCACATAGGGTATGTTAAGTCCCAAGACATGGGAACCCTTTTAGGAAGAAACTTCCGCAGCAGAGGACAACAGAAAGAGCCGCGGGTAAAAACCCCCGCAGAATGCTTGTCAAGCAGGCAAGAGAAGAACAGGAGGCCTAGTCTCAGGGCCAACCTGGCGTGAATAACCTACAACAAAACACACAGCAAGAAGGGCCGGCCAGCAGCCAACAGGGCCACAGTCCCAATAAAGAGGACTCTCAGGCACATTAAGCACACAGATCACACAACTGGGGCTACCCGCCCCAACGAAAGAACAGCTCACAAAAACCAGACCAACCCACAAGTCACTGAGGAGGAGTAGGAGGAGGCCAAAGCCCCGCCATGAACCGGGGCGTGTAACAAAAGGGTGCCATCAAAAGGAAGATCCACCAGCCGTTCCCACACATTTTCGGGAACACACTGTCCCAAAGCCAAGCATGGCGCTGAAGGGCAACCGAAGCAGCCATGGCACGACCAAGCACCTCTGAGATGTCCAGAGCGGAACAAAGAAAAAACACCGCCAGCTCCGGGCTACCTAATGCATGGTGCCGCAAATCAACACCAGCATCCTCCAGAGAAGCTGCAGATCCAAGGGACTCCGCCGAGTCCCACAAGCAAGATGTAGCCCTGGCCAACAGACAAAGTGTTAAGGGCCCGCAGAGCTGCACTGGTTGAGACAAACATATTGCGGCCCCAAGAGTCCAGCCAGCAGGCCACCCGTCAAGGTGGAGCCAACAGCGACAGCAGGGAAGGAAAGGTGGATCCGCAAAAGGGGCCCACTGGCAAAGGGGTGGAGGGAAAGACACACCGGGTCACATGGGGCTGGAAGGTGCCGGTGCAGAAGGTGTTGGGGCACCGGATCCCCCGTGGTGCGAACCTTAAAAGGGGAGCGGCAGCGCCCTCCCACCAGAGCCCTGGTGAAGGACCTCCAAAAGATGATACGCGGGGAAATGGGCAGCCGGATCCCCAATGCGCAAAATTCGCACAGCCGTGGAAACAGTGCGATCGAAGGCCGCACCTGCCTCCGTAGGGCCCTGCGGCGGAAAAAGCAGCTCCTCCGTGGGCGATGGCTGCAAACTAAGGCGGCCATCCCCTAAACCAAGCGGAGCAGGGAAGGGCCAGGCCGGAAAGGAGAAAGAGGCGCCGGAGAGTGGGGGATCTGTGGTTCCTCTGGCGAAAACTGTGGCAAGGAGCCGTCTTTAGATGACGTCGGGGAAAAAGCCACGACACGGCGGCCCATCTCTGGCAAGGGCGACACCAGCAGGTGCCCAACCTCCGGGGAAGAGGGGGCGTCCGAGGGCGAATCCACGACCTGACGCCTGTCCCGTGCTATAGAGTTCGCAACCTGGAGCAGGGCATCATCGTCCAGCACCACAGGAGATGTCGGACAGGTCTCCACCACGCCACACGGCGCAGGGGACCGGGGCCGGGCTGGAGCCGAGGTGGCCAAGGGACGGTGCTGGAACGGCGCCGACTTGACCTCGGACGAGGCAGCCGCCTGCATGGAGGAACGAGAAGCACCTGGAGAGCGACAAGAAGTCCCCCGCGAGCGTTGATCCATGTAAGGGTGAGAGGGGTCCGCCGACCCCCATGGCGGAGCCAAGGCCAACTCGACCTCCGGCGAGGCATCCGCCTGCGTTTAGGGACGAGAGAGACCCGGGGAGTGACAAAGAGTCCCCCGCCAGCCCCAACCCATGAGGGGACGAGAGGGACCCGCCGATCCCTGTGGAGCCGCCAAGGCCAACTCGACCTCCGATGAGGCAGCCGCCTGCGTGGATGGACGAGAAGGGCCTGGAGAGGGACAAGAGGAACCCCTCCAGCCTCGACCCATGACGGGAGGAGAGGGGTCTGACGATCCCTGTAGCGGCGTCACCTCGGCCTCAGATAGAATAGCCACCTGTCGAAATGGCCGAGTGGGGCTCGGGGATATGACCCGAGCCCCGGCAACCTTCCACGACACCACAGGAACTCCTGCAGGAGTTTGCGGCAAAGCAGAGGTGCCCTGGTCCGAATGAGGGACCCCCGAAGGGCCGCACCCCAACGGCACCACATCCTCCGAACCTGGATCCGAACCAGTCACGCCGGGGCCGAAGCCGCCGGCGACGCCGTGGAAAGCCCCGCACAGAGCAAGGTATCCGTCGATGTCCCAGGAGCTGAAGGAGGAGTGGAAGAAGCCAGCGAGGCCTGCAAAGCTGCCGCATAGGTCTCCATCTGGGCTCTCGACATCCCCTCACCGGGGAACGGTGGATAGGGGGATAATACGTGGGCCGCATCACACGCAGAGAGCCCACGCACCCAACAGGCCGGAAACCAGCCCTCGGGGACAAACTGCGACACTTACCGACAGGGGAGCGACAATCTTGTGGCACAGGAGAGGGATGAGGGCGATGGCGATGAGGGCCGCTCAGAAAACCTTCTGCAGAAGTCGATCGAGAAGACGAAGCCGATCTGGACATGCGACCCGAGAGAAGTTTCATCCGGCGTTCCCGCCGCGACTTCGGCTTCAACCTTTGGCACGCCTCGCAGTCAGTAGAGCCGTGATCATCCCCCAAGCACCACATGCAAATGAGGTGAGGATCCGTCGCCGACATCAAGCGCCCACAAGACTAACAAGTCTTAAAGCCCGAAGGCATTTGCACACTGCTCCCACAGTACACGCAAAAGTGAAGGAAAAAGGCACAAACAGGGCCGCAGCACAAACCGGATCCGCCTTACACGTGGAAAAGGAAAAAACTGACATAGCCGTGCTGGGGTGGGACTTACATAAACTTGCTGACATCATGTACGACGTCTGGGCGGAGCCGCGTGAAGTCGTCCTCCCGGCGCGCAGTGATGCTGCGCAAAACATTTTCCGGGTCCAGTCTCACGCCTGGGGATAATTCTACGTTAAGGAATCTGCAGCTAGTAGTCTCTATCAGATACTGCTTATATTTCGGTTACCTTGGGACTTCCACCATGACGACGGGAGAGATTCAAGCATGTGAATCTATGAAAGATACAATACTGGAGAAAGAATATTATCTGACTTACCTTTTGTTACACTTAGGTTCGAGCATACAGCACACATTAGCTATATATGTAGCAAACATACACAACAGATGTTATTGTAGAGTTGTTTAGATACATGCATAGAATGACTGTGTAATACAGACGTGGTGAATCTGACCTCTTGGTCTTTGGGTGCATCTCCTGCTTGAGTTAAGAGATCTGCATGTGCGTAGAGAAACCCAAGGTCTACTTTAAAATCCATTTCTTGTATCAGGACCTTGAAATACCTATTCAAAATAAAAATCACATGCTTATATTTTAAAGTGTATACTTTCTTATCAGGTTTAATTACAGTTCATGGATTGACAAATTTAAAGTTGGTGATTTTCAGACAACTGTGCTAGCCCCAGAAATGCCAAGAAGACTTTGCTGTTCACATGCTCTTCGCATAGGACGTGCGTCACAAAAAGCTTTTCCTGTGAATAGTTGTATTTTATGCACTTGTAAGGAGTAAATTACACCTGAATATCAGAACCTCATCTACAAAGCATTTTCTGTAAGTATCCGGACTGACTAAAACAAGCTGAGTGAATCAGGACCTAATTCACAGATAAAGCTTTGTAAATTCGGCACAGAGAAAAAAGACTCAGCACCCTGTGACAATAGTAATCAATATCTCTTTTACGTCCATGGGCCTCAGATCTGATTGGGCAACTCAATCACAATTATTTATGTTACATGTGCCATACTTCCCATGAGGGATTTGTACCACTGTAGCAAAACAGAAAAATATAAAAGCATTTGATACAATCAAGAAATAAGAAGGTGCACAGAAGAAACCGGATCCAGTTTGGCGGTAATTGCTTTCCGACACACACTTTGAGATCTCACAATGCAGGATGGCTCAAGTCTAATAGTAAAGATAAAAATCACAGGAGCAAAATGAACACATTACTTAAGTTTAGTAACTTATCTTAGACTATTCCCCAGGCAACAGACTGGATCCGTAAAACCTTTTTCTATGCAGTGCACCAGCGCGCCTCCATGTTTAGTCCATACCTTCTCAGAAGTGATGAAGCAGACCTGCATATAAGTGCCACCCCTGTACACTGGCCTCAGTTCTTTTCCCTTTACGTGTACTCATAAGCGAAGTATGAACCATTGTTGAATACTGTAAGGAAATCTCTCCTTTTTTATTATCACCCCAAAGGTTTGTCATATTTACTATGGAGAAGGCTAGTAGCCCCAGTGACGTGTGCAGAGTTACAGGCTGACACCTCAGCCCTGCTAACTTCTGACTGGGACTAGTAAAGTCAGTACTGTAAGGTATCAAAAAATTCATTACAAAAAGCTCGACTTGATACTCAAATCGGAATTAATGGAACTTGTTGCTGCGCGCAACTTTTGAAAAATTGCAACTTTGTTGCCTAACTCCTAAAGTACCTGTTTAAGGTTCCCCACAGGGTCTGTTCCCAGGACAGCTTTTTGCCCATCTGGGGAGATGTGAAAACTACATCCCGGAAAGAACACAATAAAAGCCTGCATGGGGGAGTGGTGTTATCTCTCCCTGGCAGGTAGCCACCTGGGTGTTAGCCTAGAAAGGGGAAGACACCATTGAAAGGTCAATGGGCAACACTTAGAAGATGGACTGCTCTATTGTTTAGGCAGATAGGCTGGCAGTAGGGAGAGAGAGTGGAAGCCAGTTGCGAGCTCAACTTTTCTGGGGCATGTACCACCTAGGTAGCCAAACCTCTGGGTTGGGATAGGGAGTGCTGCACACTAAAAGGGTTCTGTCATGTTGGCAATGGGCAGAATGGAGACTTCAGGGATGGCTAGATGCCACACTTCTCAGGAAGTAGTCGTCAGAAGGCAGGTGATCAAGTAGTCCATTGGCTAGTGACTGTGGCCTACTCTGAGGGCATTTTCTGGGTATTTAAAGGACACCCAGAACTCAGATCTCGCTGGACTGGAGAAGAGGACCGAAGAAGGACTGCCATGCTCCACCAAGGACACAGCAAAGAAAGGCTTCACCAAGGTGGACTGCAACCACTGATAGCAAAGGAATATGCTACTTACCAGTATGCATCTGTTCTTGGCATGTAGGGCTGCTGACATTCATATCTTTGCATAGATCGCTGCCTAGTGTTGGGTCCGGATGATTGCACCTTGTGGTCCTGGAAGAGTCTTCGAAGTATCACGAGATAGGTGACTCCTCCCCTGGACTACAGTGCGCATGGGCATCTTCTCCATCCTCAGATTGTTTTATGCCATTGTGGCAAAGATGGAGTATAGAAAAGTAAGAGATGTCCATGTAAATGTATGTAGAAAAGTACTGCAGCTGTGACAGGCACCGGGGAGGAGGGTGGGCGATATGAATGTCAGCAGCCCTACATGCCAAGAACAGATGCATACTGGTAAGTAGCATATTCCGTTCGAGGCATGTGGGCTGCTGAATTCATATCTTTGCATAGACTGTATAGCAGTATTTCCTCTAGCGGTGGTCACCTGTACCAGCTGCAGCAGTTTGGAAAAGAGTTTTAAGGACAGCTTGGCCCACAGCAACTTGCTGCTTTGATTGCACATCTACACAGTAGTGTTTAGTGAAAGTGTGTATGGTAGACCATGTAGCTGCCTTACATATCTCTTCTAGGGGAATGTTTCCTAGGAATGCCATGGATGCCCCCATTTTACGCATTGAGTGTGCTTTTGGGGGAACTGTTAGAGTGCGTTTAGCTTTTTGGTAGCATATCTGAATTCATTTAACTATCCATCTGGCTATTCCTGATTTTGAGATAGGACTCCATTTATGTTGTGGTGCAAAAGCAACAAATAGTTGCTTTGTTTTCCTGAATGATTTGGTTCTGTCAGTGTAATATAGCAGAGCCCTTTTTACATCTAGTGTGTGTAGGGCTCTCTCAGCCACTGACTGCGGGTTTTGGAAGAAAACTGTCAATTCTATGGACTGATTGATATGGAAAGTGGATATAACTTTTGGCATAAACTTAGGGTTAGTACGAAGCACTACCATATTGTTATGTATTTGCATGAAAGGTTCTTGAATGGTTAATGCCTGTAGCTCACTCACTCTCCTGAGGGAGGTAATGGCAATCAAAAATGCCACCTTCCAAGTTAGAAATTGTAATTCACATGAATGTAGTGGTTCAAACGGAGGTCCCATAAGTCTGGTAAGTACTATATTTAAGTTCCAGACTGGTGAAGGTGGGTGCTTTGGAGGGATTATCCTTTTAAGGCCTTCCATAAAAGCTTTGATTGGGGGTACTTTAAACAAAGACATGTGTTGTCTATTTTGGAGGTAAGCTGCAATAGCAGCAAGATGTAGTCTTATAGAAGAGTATGCCAAATTGCATCTTTGAAGATGCAATAGGTAACAGATAATGTTTTGGATGGAAGCATCTAATGGGTTGTATTGGTTATTTTTGCAATAAATTACAAATCTCTTCCATTTAGCTGCATAGCATGCTCTAGTAGTTGGACGTCTGGCCTCCTTGATAATGTTCATGCAATCAGGAGGCAAATTAAGGTACCCAAACTCTAAGACTTCAGGAGCCAGATCGCTAGGTTCATCTGATTGGGATCTGGGTGCCTGATTTATCCATGGTTCTGAGTTAAAAGATGTGGCGAGAGGCGCAGTCTTTGGTGGGGAACTACTGAAAGTTCTAGAAACGCTGTGTACCATGGTTGTCTTGCCCATGTGGGAGCAACCAGGATCATTGTGAGTGACTGCTGGCGTAGTTTGCGTGCCACCAGCGAAATCAGTGGGGCTGGTAGAAAAGCGTACGCAAATCTGCCTGACCAGTTCATCCATATCGCATTGCCCTGTGGCAACGGATATGGGAACCTGGCGGCAAAGTACTGGCATTTTGAGTTTTCGTTTGTGGCAAACAGGTCTATCTCTGGATGCCCCCATTGCTGAAAGAATGGTTTGAGAACCTGAGAGTGAATCTCCCATTCGTGTAGCTGTTGGCTGTGCCTTCTTAAAAGATCTGCTACTTGATTGTCTTTCCCCGGCAGGAGTTCTGCTAGGAGAAAGATGCTCTTTTGAATTGCCCACCTCCATATGCTCTGTGCTAGGTGAGATAACTGTGGATAGTGTGTCCCTCCCTGCTTCTGTATGTAATACATGGCAGTCATGTTGTCCGTCCGGATCCACACAGTCTTGTTGTACAAGTACTTCTGAAAAGCTTTCAGTGCTAGCATGGACGCGACCTCTTGTTGTAACAGTGTGATGTGTTCATTGGATATAGGACGATGTTTGGGTGGTTTGTTGGGTAGAGTAGAAGTGAGTTTCAGGCAGTAACCATACTGGATAATTTGTCTCACTCACCTGTCGGTGGTAATGGCATTCCAGACTGGTAGGAATTGTTTTATTCTGCCTACGACCGGTGTGGGGTGGTCCGGAGGGAGAGTGATAAAGTCACTGTTTGGTGGCAGTGGAGGCGCTGGTGTTAATGCCGCCACGTCCCCTACTCTTGTCATTGTTTCCCCTATAACTCCCTCTGTTGGAGCCTTTATTAAAGGTACTCTGGGTGTTACTCTGTAGGAGGAGCGACGAAAGGAACCTCTGTGTTGTTGAAATTGAAGTGCGCCCATAGATTTAGCAGTTTCAGTATCTTTTTTCATTTTGTCTAAGATTGAGTCTACTGCTGGACCAAACAGGAAATCTGGGTTAACTGGTTGGTTGAGGATTGTGGATTGCACCTCGTTCTTAAAACCAGAGATGTGTAACCACGCATGCCTGCGTAGTAATACACTAGTATTAATGGATCTTGCTGCTGTATCAGCTGCATCCAGCGCACATTTAATGGAAGAATTAGTTATAAATGTGCCTTCCTGAATGAGGTCGTTAGCTTTAGCTTTAAAAGGTTCTGGTAAATGTAGCAAACCTTCAAGTTCTTCGTAATGCGCTCCTTCATACTGTGCTAATAAAGCCTGTGTGTTTGCAATCCTCCATGAATTTGCAGCTTGTGAGGCTACCCTTTTGCCTGAGGCTTCTAAGATCTTAGACTCCTTGTCAGTAGGGGGAGCATCTCCTGCTGTTTGTGAGTTGGCTCTCTTTCGGGCGTTTGCCACTACTAGTGAGTCTAAAGGCAATTGGGATTTGATATAGGTGGGGATCGGAAGGGGCGCCTTATATTTCTTCTCTATTCTGGGATTGAGTACACGAGCTCTGGCTGGATCTTTGAATATGTCTGGCGCATGTTTAAGTACCCCTTTTAACATAGGAAGTGTCCTGACATTTTTCTCAGTACTAGGAAAGGTGTTAAATAAAAAGTCCTCTTCTATGGGGTCAGTGTGCATGTCCACATTGTGATATTTTGCTGCCCTATCTAGCAATTGGTTGAAAAGAATGGTGTCGTCAGTAGGCGACGGTTTTGTAGGGTATGTGGAGGTGTCTGGGATGGGCTGTGGATCATATGGATTGTTTTGGTCATCCCATGGGTTATCTTGTGCATCAGGATCCTGTGGCTCATCAAAATTGCCATGAGGATCTACTCCCATGTTCTCTTCCTCATCATACTGTGAATGTGTAGGAGAGTAGGGCACAAAAGGCATATTAGGATAGAGAGGAGGAGGAGTGAAAGGTCTTGAGGGAGATGTCCCGAAGTCTTTTTTCTTTGGAGGAACAGGCGAAGGAGTGTCTGTGTCCAATGGTCACTTTTTCTGATGGTAAACTGTAACCTTTCCTGTTTCAGGGTCTATGTACAGTTTAGATTGTTCCTCACTCACTGGATCAGGATGGAAGAGTTATTCCTCAACTGTCCGTGGCCTTGGTGACTAGTCCGTGACTTTTTGGCTCGAGAGCTTTAGGTCATGGAGCTCTGTCTGGTTCGACTGTTGCTTTAGGGTCGGAGACCTTTTCGGTTTGACGACTTTGTCCTTGTCGACATTCTCTAGTACTTTAACAGTCTTTTTTTGGTTCGGCGACCTTCTTTGGATCGACAACTTGTTTCGGATCGACCGGACACTTTGGTTCGATACGTTTGTCTTGTTTTTTGTGCTCGACGACCTTTTTCGGTTCAATGTTTTTGCTCGAGTCGACGGCTTTTTCCGTGTCGACGGGCTTTTTCTCCGGGTCGAGTATCTTCTTTGGATCAACGACCTTCTGTGGCTTAGAACTCTTTTTCGGCTCTAGAGCTTTCGGCTCGATAACTTTCTTGGGTTGGCCGACCTTCTTTTGTTCGAGAACCTTCTTCGGTTCGACGACTTTTGGGTCGACAACCTTCTTTGGTTTGCTGACCTTTGGTTCGACAACCTTTTTCGGTCAACAACCTTTTTGGGGAGAGTGTTACTCGGGCCAGGTGTATTAAAAGGCTTAGTCTTGGGCTTCGGAGCCGAGCCGGAAGGCGGGGCTTCTGAAGTAATTTGTCGATCTCGGCTAAGGCCTTTAGGCGATGCGTCGACCGGAGCCTTTTTTGTGTGGAATAAACGGGGTCGGGGGCTGAGTACTCACTTTTTTCCCCGGTGTGATCTGGTCATCGGAGTCCAACTGGTCCTCAACGGTGAAGATTTCTAGATCCGAGTCTGCCGCTTCCGGGAGGTCGTGTTCGTCATCGAAGATGTTCTCCGGTTCCGGTGCCGGCCGCTGCATCTCTTGCCTAGCGGCCTGTCGATTCCGGATGGTTTTCTTCAAACGGAATTGGGCACACGCTGAGCAAGTTTGTTCGTTGTGGTCTGGTGATAAACACCTGTTGCATACTGTATGTTTGTCAGTTTGCGAGAATTTGGCGTGGCAATGTGGGCACTTTTTGAACGGACTCCTTTCCATCGACAGCAGTCCAACGTGGCGTCGTAAAGGCACAAGGTGCAATCATCCGGACCCAACACTAGGCGGCGATCTATGCAAAGATATGAATTCAGCAGCCCACATGCCTCGAACAGACAGTGCCTGTTCTGTCCTTCTTGTGGAGAAGTCTTCGCCTGTACCCAGCCAAAGCAAAAGACTCCAAGGGACAGTTGACAAACCACCTGTTCACACCACAGGGCCACAACAGCTGAGGTAGCCAGCTGGGGTGAGTTGCTAGTCTAGATCACCAGATCGCTGCTCCTCACCGGCGTGAAGCCCAAAGGACTAAGACGTGACGCTCAAAAGTTGCTCTTGAGTCTGTGGTCCTGGAGAGTCATTGGAGTGCAGCTTGGTTGCCCAGAGACACGTTTCCATCAAAAGTAGTGAACCACTTAAACCACTGTCCCAGGCAACTGAACTTCTGCCAAGCTCAAGAGGTCTTTGTGGGATGTCGACCACTGTGGGCAGAAGTACGAGTTATTTACCTTCGGTAACAAAGTATCTGGTAGAGACAATTCTAGCCGCAGATTCCTGAACGTAGAATTACCCCCAGGCGTGAGACTGGATCCGGAAAACTTTTCTGCCACAGCATCCCTGCGCTCCAGGGGGACGGAACCACGTGACTCCACCCTGACGTCTGCGTTCGTGATGTCAGCGAGGACACAAGTCCCACCTCGGCGCGCCTACGTCAGTTTTCTTCGGAGAACATATCCGCACCACAAAGCGGAGCCATCACAAATAAAACTGTAAGAATACGGGAACAGTGTGCGAAGACCCAGCTATACAGAAGGGAAAGAAACGAATGGTGAGGAACAGCACCATCCAGAATAGTGCCAGGTACTAAGGCACTAAGTAAAGAAATGAAAGAATAGAGCATAGATACTGCAAGCAAGCTTGCAAAAAACATAACAATAAACAAAGCGAGTCGCCAGTACTGTGCAATCACTGGAACATTATTTTCAAAGGTTATGGGCTACAAATCGCCTATACCAACAGACCACTCTTTCAGTCGGGTTGTTTGGTTTTCAAAGTTCAATAATTTTTATTTTTATTTGATTCCTCTTTTTTAATATTTAAAGATGTTTTTGATGGAAACAACAGTATAGAAAAGCATAGCTTCAATCAAAAAATACATTCATTGTGAATAAAACAGAGGAAAGTGACAGGCCTTTAGTTTGGGGAGTTTTTTTTAGAGAGAACAGAATGGGGCAGAAAAATCCCATAAGGTGAACTGAGGAGGTTCTACACATTTAACACATAACACTCAAAGACTAATATGACGACAGACAACAACAATTGGATTGTGAGGGGGATGGCAGGGAGGGGTTTATTTTTGATTTTAAATTATAGGCCCTGTAGCGATTCTCTTTCAATTGACAGGTGAACCTATTACATTCAATGAAGGTACAAACTGATTGCTTTTTATTCATGCATAAGACCATCGGAAATTTCTTTTTCAACAAAGCATATATTGTATTCGATTGGTCTAGACAAACAAAAAGAAAAAGGGTCGACGCGTTTCAAATCCCTGTAAGTAGAGGGATTCTCTTCAGGACCATACAACTGAATCTGTAAGACATAAAATCAATTATATCTTGTCAGTCATCTAAATGAGCAACTCTCGACTTGCGTTCAGTACAGCATGCACTCAGCTCCTACCTGTGCTTCTTTTGTGTGTGTAGGTCTTAACTTCCTTGAGGCTGGAAGAGAAGAATACACCTGTGTCTAAAATTATATCTAGAAAGGATATTTTTCAAGATTGGTCGACGGGTAAAGGGTACTTACTTATGGGTCGGTGAATCGTTCCCTAATTCGTCCACTTTAAATTGCAGGGTTCCATCTTCATCAAATCGACGTATTGCCGTTTTTTTAAGTTTGTCTGAAACAAAAATTCCATATCAAAAGGGGGTTCTTGCAGATATGCTTTGGTGTGTGGCATATCACTATGGAAGACTTTCTGCATTAATGTCTCGGGCTGCAGCTGTGTTTGCAAGACATTTGAACGTTGCCCGGTTTATGCTTCTGCATATTGAAGTGCTCATTAACGGGCGCAAGTCGCCTGTTTGGACGATGGGACAAAAGGGGGGGGGGTTGTTTCAAGCGCGGTAACGTCTAATGTGGCTTTTATTCTCATGGCAAACAGATTGAAAAATTACCTTCAAGGCTTTCAGTGTCCTCCTCAACGCGTTGCTTCCATGAAAGTAAACGCCGTCGGTTAGTTCCGGGTTAGCGTGTATCAAATACTTCCGGATTCCTAATGCAGTTTGCTGGTGTCTCTGGGGTTTGTAGTCGTTCGCCTTTCATAGCGCGGAATTGTGTGAACACGTTTTGGCGTCCTAGGAGTTCAAGACAGGGTTTTCATTTCTGTTTTGTTATGAAGCCTCGTTTTTGCGCATTTGCCTCCTTATGTATCGCCACGCAGTTTGGTGTCATCTGTGATAACGTATTCAGGAATCTTCCTCTGTGAGATTGTAGATCGTATCTTATATTGACCCGTCTAGAGGATCATTGGTTGATATGTGTTTTGGGTGGGAATCCAACCTATCCCGTAGTTCTTATAATTCATTCTGACCCACTACATGAAGAATTAAATGTAGGAGTTTACAGATTATACAATTCAGACATTTCATTAAGGCCTCGAACGGTTGTATTGAATTTTAAAATTAGCATTGCTTCTCGTTGTCTCAATTTGGCCTCAACATCACCACCTCTTGGGTCTGGTTCAATCTTTGATATTACTGTCCATTTAAAATCGTTTTCTCCATGGGCTTCATCTATCCAATGCTGTACCAAGGGGGCCGTAAGTATTTTCATTTTTAACCTGGATTTATGTTGTGTCATCCTTTGCCTCACTTCCTGGTTTGTTTTCCCAATGTAAAGTTTATTGCATGGGCAGATTATTCCGTATACGAGATTTCGCGTCTTACAATTCGTAAATTTATCATGTTTCCATGATATCCCTTCATGTTGGAACAGATCACCTTCGATAGTCGAATTGCAGCATAAACATGTCCCACATTTCCGATGTCCAGTAATTGGGGAAAGATTGACGTAGTCCCGTAAAGTGGGGATTTTTAATTTAGGGACCGCTGCACGGACGATCTGATTCGCGATACTCTTGTCCTTTTTAAAGGCAAACAGTGGAACTTCTTTCAATTGATCATCAAGATCTTTCAATAGATGCCAATTTTGTTGGATAGTTTTTTTCAAAAAATTCGAGGATGGGCAAAAAGTTGAAACACAGACCGTGCGTTTTAGTTGTTTCTTTTCTTTCTTTTTGAGCAGTTCTTCCCGTGGGGTCCACCACGCTCGTTTTATAGCTTGTTTCAATAGTTTCGCCGGGTAGCCTCGGTCCAATAGTCTTTCTTTCAATGCGTTAGCATGATTCATGTACTCATCTTTGAAGGAACAGTTCCTCCGGATGCGGAGGAACTGTCCCACAGGTAAATTTTGTCTTAGACTCCTTGGGTGATTACTTGAGAAATCCAGTGCTTTATTGCGGTCAGATTTTTTCTTATACAAAGTAGTCACCAGTTGACCATTAGACCAATAGACTTCGACGTCTAGGAAAGAAAGTCTAGTCTTGGATGTTTGAAGGCTAAATTTGATATCTCTCATCCTGTTATTTAGCCACTCGTGAAATTCCGCAAGCTGTTCTGAGTTGCCAGACCATGTAAAGAAGACATCATCAATGAACCGGACCCATCCGCCGATCCATTGATTGAAGGGATTGTTGCTGTAAATGAAGGTCTCCTCATATTGACTCATAAACAGAATCGCCAGCTCTGGGGCAAACGGACAGCCCATGGCGACGCCCTTTATTTGAAAATAAAAGTCGTCCCTGAACTTGAAATAGTTTTTAGTCAAAGCCATTTTGGCTAAATCCAGTATAAACTCAGTAGGTATCTTAGTTGGCATCTCCCTTTTATTCAAAAACAGTTCCAGAACCTCCAATGCTTGTTCCTGCGGGATTTGGATGTAAAGTGAAACGATGTCCATGCTGACCAAAAGGTCATGATTCTCATTGAATGGAAGTTGGTGTAATTTATTGAGGAAATCCGTGGTGTCTTGGAGAAATGATTTGACTGTGACAGTGAAGGGTTTCAAGAAAAAAATCGATGAATTTTGAAACTGGTTCAAATAACGAGTCACAACCTGAAATAATAGGTCGCCCTGGTGGTGTGTGCTCATTCTTATGCACTTTTGGAAGTACATAGAAGAGTGGTATTCGTGGATGTTTATTCACTAGGTAATTGTATTCATGTTTACCAAGGAATCCCTCTTTTAAGCCTCTATCTAAGATTTTTGATAACTCATTTTGGAGTTCAATAGTCGGATCCGTGTTGATTTTTCGGTAGCATTCTTTGTCTGCCAGTTGTCTAGTTGCTTCCTCTATATACTCAGTTGTTCCCCAGATGACAATGGAACCGCCTTTGTCGGCTTGTTTAATGATGATGTTTGTATCGTTTTTTATGGATAGCAAAGCTTGTTTCTGGGCTCGAGATAAATTCGATTTGACAAATCCATTATTCCTTTTTTCTTCGGCTGCAATGGCAGATAACACTGTCTTTTCAAAATATGTAACCTCCTTAGGAATTTTGTAGGTGGGCGGACAAAAGGTGGATTTTTTCCTAAGTCCAGTGGTTTCCGTTTGTGGAGGCATTTCTTTATCTGAGAAAAAAGTAATGAGTCGAATTTTTCTACAGAATTCAATAAGTTCTAGTTTCAATCGGACAAAATCAGTTGGTTTTGATGGCACAAAGGTCAATCCCTTTTCTAAAACGCTTATTTCACATGGGGTGAGGAGTTTATTAGACAGATTGTAGATGGAAGTTTTATCTAATTTTTGTAGTTCTGTCTCCTCGTAGACATCTCCCATGGTTGTTGGAATCGGGTTTTCCCCCGCGTTTTTTGTTGGCCTTGTGCTAAAAAAGGCTGTTGTTGTTGTGGTTGTTGGTTGTTTTGTTGATAATTTGGTTGTTGATAATTATTTTGATATCCTCCCCTTCGTGTAAATTGGGGACGAGAGGTAGCTTGATCCGAGTCACTTCCTCCTGATGACGAAGTGTCTGAAAATGTCAGGTATTTTGTTCGTGATCTGCCTTGAAACTAGAACTTATTGAATTCTGTAGAAAAATTCGACTCATTACTTTTTTCTCAGATAAAGAAATGCCTCCACAAACGGAAACCACTGGACTTAGGAAAAAATCCACCTTTTGTCCGCCCACCTACAAAATTCCTAAGGAGGTTACATATTTTGAAAAGACAGTGTTATCTGCCATTGCAGCCGAAGAAAAAAGGAATAATGGATTTGTCAAATCGAATTTATCTCGAGCCCAGAAACAAGCTTTGCTATCCATAAAAAACGATATAAACATCATCATTAAACAAGCCGACAAAGGCGGTTCCATTGTCATCTGGGGAACAACTGAGTATATAGAGGAAGCAACTAGACAACTGGGAGACAAAGAATGCTACCGAAAAATCAACACGGATCCGACTATTGAACTCCAAAATGAGTTATCAAAAATCTTAGATAGAGGCTTAAAAGAGGGATTCCTTGGTAAACATGAATACAATTACCTAGTGAATAAACATCCACGAATACCACTCTTCTATGTACTTCCAAAAGTGCATAAGAATGAGCACACACCACCAGGGCGACCTATTATTTCAGGTTGTGACTCGTTATTTGAACCAGTTTCAAAATTCATCGATTTTTTCTTGAAACCCTTCACTGTCACAGTCAAATCATTTCTCCAAGACACCACGGATTTCCTCAATAAATTACACCAACTTCCATTCAATGAGAATCATGACCTTTTGGTCAGCATGGACATCGTTTCACTGTACACCCAAATCCCGCAGGAACAAGCATTGGAGGTTCTGGAACTGTTTTTGAATAAAAGGGAGATGCCAACTAAGATACCTACTGAGTTTATACTGGATTTAGCCAAAATGGCTTTGACTAAAAACTATTTCAAGTTCAGGGACGACTTTTATTTTCAAATAAAGGGCGTCGCCATGGGCTGTCCGTTTGCCCCAGAGCTGGCGATTCTGTTTATGAGTCAATATGAGGAGACCTTCATTTACAGCAACAATCCCTTCAATCAATGGATCGGCGGATGGGTCCGGTTCATTGATGATGTCTTCTTTACATGGTCTGGCAACTCAGAACAGCTTGCGGAATTTCACGAGTGGCTAAATAACAGGATGAGAGATATCAAATTTAGCCTTCAAACATCCAAGACTAGACTTTCTTTCCTAGACGTCGAAGTCTATTGCTCTAATGGTCAACTGGTGACTACTTTGTATAAGAAAAAATCTGACCGCAATAAAGCACTGGATTTCTCAAGTAATCACCCAAGGAGTCTAAGACAAAATTTACCTGTGGGACAGTTCCTCCGCATCAGGAGGAACTGTTCCTTCAAAGATGAGTACATGAATCATGCTAACGCATTGAAAGAAAGACTGTTGGACCGAGGCTACCCGGGGAAACTATTGAAACAAGCTATAAAACGAGCGTGGTGGACCCCACGGGAAGAACTGCTCAAAAAGAAAGACAAGAAACAACTAAAACGCACGGTCTGTGTTTCAACTTTTTGCCCATCCTCGAATTTTTTGAAAAAAACTATCCAACAAAATTGGCATCTATTGAAAGATCTTGATGATCAATTGAAAGAAGTTCCACTGTTTGCCTTTAAAAAGGACAAGAGTATCGCGAATCAGATCGTCCGTGCAGCGGTCCCTAAAGTAAAAATCCCCACTTTACGGGACTACGTCAATCTTCCCCCAATTACTGGACATCGGAACTGTGGGACATGTTTATGCTGCAATTCGACTATCGAAGGTGATCTGTTCCAACATGAAGGGATATCATGGAAACATGATAAATTTACGAATTGTAAGACGCGAAATCTCGTATACGGAATAATCTGCCCATGCAATAAACTTTACATTGGGAAAACAAACCAGGAAGTGAGGCAAAGGATGACACAACATACATCCAGGTTAAAAATGAAAATACTTACGGCCCCCTTGGTACAGCATTGGATAGATGAAGCCCATGGAGAAAACGATTTTAAATGGACAGTAATATCAAAGATTGAACCAGACCCAAGAGGTGGTGGTGTTGAGGCCAAATTGAGACAACGAGAAGCAATGCTAATTTTAAAATTCAATACAACCGTTCGAGGCCTTAATGAAATGTCTGAATTGTATAATCTACTCCAACATTTAATTCTTCATGTAGTGGGTCAGAATGAATTATAAGAACTACGGGATAGGTTGGATTCCCACCCAAAACACATATCAACCAATGATCCTCTAGACGGGTCAATATAAGATACGATCTACAATCTCACAGAGGAAGATTCCTGAATACGTTATCACAGATGACACCAAACTGCGTGGCGATACATAAGGAGGCAAATGCGCAAAAACGAGGCTTCATAACAAAACAGAAATGAAAACCCTGTCTTGAACTACTAGGACGCCAAAACGTGTTCACACAATTCCGCGCTATGAAAGGCGAACGACTACAAACCCCAGAGACACCAGCAAACTGCATTAGGAATCCGGAAGTATTTGATACACGCTAACCCGGAACTAACCGACGGCGTTTACTTTCATGGAAGCAACGCGTTGAGGAGGACACTGAAAGCCTTGAAGGTAATTTTTCAATCTGTTTGCCATGAGAATAAAAGCCACATTAGACGTTACCGCGCTTGAAACAACCCCCCCCCTTTTGTCCCATCGTCCAAACAGGCGACTTGCGCCCGTTAATGAGCACTTCAATATGCAGAAGCATAAACCGGGCAACGTTCAAATGTCTTGCAAACACAGCTGCAGCCCGAGACATTAATGCAGAAAGTCTTCCATAGTGATATGCCACACACCAAAGCATATCTGCAAGAACCCCCTTTTGATATGGAATTTTTGTTTCAGACAAACTTAAAAAAACGGCAATACGTCGATTTGATGAAGATGGAACCCTGCAATTTAAAGTGGACGAATTAGGGAACGATTCACCGACCCATAAGTAAGTACCCTTTACCCGTCGACCAATCTTGAAAAATATCCTTTCTAGATATAATTTTAGACACAGGTGTATTCTTCTCTTCCAGCCTCAAGGAAGTTAAGACCTACACACACAAAAGAAGCACAGGTAGGAGCTGAGTGCATGCTGTACTGAACGCAAGTCGAGAGTTGCTCATTTAGATGACTGACAAGATGTCATTGATTTTATGTCTTACAGATTCAGTTGTATGGTCCTGAAGAGAATCCCTCAACTTACAGGGATTTGAAACGCGTCGACCCTTTTTCTTTTTGTTTGTCTAGACCAATCGAATACAATATATGCTTTGTTGAAAAAGAAATTTCCGATGGTCTTATGCATGAATAAAAAGCAATCAGTTTGTACCTTCATTGAATGTAATAGGTTCACCTGTCAATTGAAAGAGAATCGCTACAGGGCCTATAATTTAAAATAAAAAATAAACCCCTCCCTGCCATCCCCCTCACAATCCAATTGTTGTTGTCTGTCGTCATATTAGTCTTTGAGTGTTATGTGTTAAATGTGTAGAACCTCCTCAGTTCACCTTATGGGATTTTTCTGCCCCATTCTGTTCTCTCTAAAAAAACTCCCCAAACTAAAGGCCTGTCACTTTCCTCTGTTTTATTCACAATGAATGTATTTTTTAATTGAAGCTATGATTTTCTATACTGTTGTTTCCATCAAAAACATCTTTAAATATTAAAAAAGAGGAATCAAATAAAAATAAAAATTATTGAACTTTGAAAACCAAACAACCCGACTGAAAGAGTGGTCTGTTGGTATAGGCGATTGGTAGCCCATAACCTTTGAAAATAATGTTCCAGTGATTGCACAGTACTGGCGACTCGCTTTGTTTATTGTCATATTGGCGCAGCCTTACTGTGCGTTAGCCAAAACCCTTGTTGTTACTCGCTGCAAAAAACATAACAGCCTCCCTGGAGGTAGAAAGCATGTGAGACAAAGCAGGCTGCAACCACTGCCCAGAGCCAGAAAAGTTCCAGGCCAAAATGGAAAATCAATGACAAGTCATCCCCCAACAACACCAGCAAGAGCGGGGAGGGTCATCCAAAGGAACGGAGGGTCGAGGCCCAGCCAGGGGACCTCCACCCCAAGGACTGTAGATGTCAGAAGTGCAAGCAACACAAGGAAGCAGGACACAACAAACCCTACACTAGAGACTAAAGGCATGGGTGCAGAAGTACCCAAGCATTTGCCCCCAATCACCAGAAAGGAAGGAATGGAGCAACAACAACGCAAGACGAGCATCCCCCTAGGGAAGGAGTAAGAAAAAAGGGGCACTCGCCGAAGACCGCAGCCCTGAAGCAGGCGAGTGCAGAAGACTGAGAAGAGTTCTCACAGAAACGGGGGAAGGGCGTGTCGTAAAGGAATCTGCGGCTAGAATCGTCTCTACCAGATACGTCGTTACCCAAGGTAAGTAATTTGTACACCTGATAGAGACTACTAGCCGCAGATTCCTTAACGTAGAATAGATACCCTAGCCATATCCAAAGGGGAGGAGGGTCTACTAGAAGACCTCTCCAGCTCAGAAGAGCACAAGAACCCCAACAGGGGACCAGTCACTGGGACAGGGAAAAATAGCCCCGTCCACCGCAACAGAGGAGGAGTCACAGGCCCTGAGCTGAAGAGAACCTAGGCATTGTGGAGGAACACCAGCCTCACAGGGGATGTGTCATAACGCCAAAAAGGCAACCCAGCCTCCACCAACAGGAGAAGCAAGGGTAAAACGAAGGAGGCCAGACCACCTCAAGCCCAGTCAACGTACCAGGGACCTCCACCGGAAACCCCAAGGTACAGACAGCGCAGAGGAAGACGAGCCACCTACAGACTCCAAGGAGAAGGGGCAGAGGCACAGCAAAGCCCTCTACCGGGAAACAACCTAGTGGAGAGGGCAGCCAAGCCTATCACAGCTGGAAGTCAACAGACCAGAAAGGCGCCTCAGCAATAAAGGCAGGAGGGAGAAGAAGAATGTGATCTCGCAAGATTCCCGCAGAACAAGAGGCAGGGTAGCCAGAGCCCAAGCCAAGGCCACAGAACAGAAGAGCAGGCGGGTGTAGCCAGCCGCTGACAAGCGCCACGAAGTAAACACCCGGACCACGTCGGGCTCAGAACAAGGGCATGGCCCGAAAAATACCAAACGACCCCAAAAGGGGACCGCTTCAGACAGAATCGAACCACGAAGAAGTGTGATCAGCTAGAATAGAAGAGGAGAGACAAGTAGGACGGACCAGGCCGTCAACACAAGAAATGATCCCCTCAGAAACACCAGACAGAGGGCCAGACCAAACAGCAGACAAAGGGCAAAAACCCCGCAGCACCACACCATAGATGCCAGGCCAGGCCACGCTCAAGAAAGGACCAAGAGCTGCACCAGTGTAATACAACACACCAGGAAAGGTAAGGAACCCGAAAGGGGGAGCCCACACCCTCCCGGCATAAGACAGGGCTATACAATAGCTACAAGTACCCCACATAGGGTAGGACACGTCCCAAAGAAAGCAATGGGAACCACTCTTAGGGAAGACAATCCCGCATCAGAGAACAAATTATAAACCTGCGGCAGAAATCACAGAAGGCTTAGTATTCAGCCAAAAGGTACATTCGTACACAAAATGGGCTGAACCAGCAGCCAACAGAAGAGAGGGGCCAACCAAAGGACCCCGAAGGCACAGTATCCCTCACAGAAAGTGTAACAGTCCTCCAAAAACCAAATATCAGGAGCAAGAGGGATAACGTCTCCCACCAAGCCCTGGAGGATCAGCAAACCAACCTACTGAGGAGGAGGAGGAGGAGGAGGAGGAAGAGGACGGAGCCCCGCAAGAAGACGCTGAATGGCGGAGTCTGCATGAGTATTAAACAGGACCCCGTCAAAAGGGAGGTCGACCAGACGCTCTTCAATGTTTTCAGGGAAAAAAGCATTGCGTAGCCAAGCATGGCGACGGAGAGCAACAAAAGTGGCCATAGCATGGCCAACAGCAAAGGCAACATCCAAAGCTGCACAAAGAATAAAGGCGGCCAACTCTCTGCCATTCAACACATGGCCCCGCAGATCAGCACGGGCCCCATCATGAGAGACATGAGAGAGAAGGGACTCCACAGAATCCCACAGGCTATAAGTAGCCCTCGTCAGCACACACAAAGTGTTAAGCACCCTCAAGGCAGCACTGGAAGCAGAGAAGACATTACGCCCCCATGAATCTAACCACCAGGCCTCCCGGGACGGAGGGAACAACACCACAGGCAAACACGGAAAGGTATTGCGCAGTAGAGCGCCTTGAGTAGAAGGGTGGAAAGAAAGACAGACCGGGTCATGCGGAGTAGGACGGATGATGGTGCAGTAGTGCCTGAGGCGCTGGAACACCTGTGGCAGGGCGTCCCATGCTCCCATAAGAGAATTATGGAGTGACGCTTCAAAGGGAAGGAACAACTCCCGTCCACCAGAGCCCTAGTGGAGAATCTCCAAGAGGTTGTCTGTAGGAAATGGAGTGACAGGTTCACCCATCCTCAGAATACCAGCAGCCATGGAAATAGTCCGAACAAAGGTGTTAGAATTGGGGGTCTCTGGTTGGCACAGGTATGCACTTGTGACAAGCAGAGGCCCTCTCCTCTAAGTCAGGCCAAGGGACTTACTCCTAGAAATACCCCCTGCTCACCCTTTAGGTAGTGTGGCGCGAGCAGACAAGGCTAATCCCCAGAGCACACACGGTTAAGCACTTGACATAACACACACAATAAACCATCAACCCACCACACAAGGACACAAGACTGTTTGTTCTGTAAAAATATATTCTTTATATATAAACTCTCTAGCAGGCTTTGATTACAGGCTTTAAATGTTCCAGTTACTGTTAGAAAGGATGCCACAATGTTCAAAAGCAAGATGTAGGCCTTAGTTGCAGAGTTCCGGGCCTGGAAGGGGTTAAATATTCCTAAATCCGGCTTTACTGTAATTCAGACACTGTTACAATTGTTATTGCGCTTTTCGTTGCAGGTCTGGGCACTCCTCAGCACTCCTGTGCGCGCCGTACGGTAAACTAATGCAAGGCCCCTCTAACTCCCACGCACCTCGCGTTAGACGCGTACGACGCTGCTGTTGCTAACAAGGGGTACGAGTCGTATTACACTGGTGCGACTCGTACCTCGGTATCCAGACACCAGCGAATTCAGAAGCGGGACCCAGCGCACAGTTCGAGGCGTACCAGGGGCCTCAATACGTACAGGCGGTGCGAGGCGTTTGGTGTGAGCGAGATTCGCACAGCGCACAGTTCAAGGCGCAATAGGCACAGTACCTTTCTTGGGGGTCCAGGGCGGACAAAAGCAGGCGTAGAGGGGACGTCCCACGTCGCGGTGGGGTCTTCCTTCGTGGCGAGCTCTGGCTCGATGGCCCAGTAGTTTCCGCTTCTCGGAGGGCAGCGATGCGTTGTGGGGCGGCTCTTGACCTCGGCGTCCGTCCCGGTCCTGAAGGGGGATGCAGGCGAGGCGCTTCCAAGAGGGCGTTGAACAGGGGGCGAATCTTTAGGCGAAGTCCAGCCTTACTTTTTACCCTACGGCTCGGAGGCCACAGTCACGATGCTCAGCTCGGACGGGTCCTTCCCTTGGCGTGGTGAGCTACGGCTCGGCGGCAGAAGTCACAGTGCGGTTGGTAGGACAGGGGGGGTTTTACCCAGACTCTTCAGAGTGCGCGATGGCGGCGCACAGCACACTCCGTCTTCCATGGGCAGAGCTGCAAAGACAAGCAGCATGGTCACCAGCTCTTCCTTCAGGGGGTAGCGCCCAATGTTCCTGGGGCGCAGTTCAGGGGGCAAGTTCACCAGCAAGCCCTTGGAGATTGTTTAAAAGAATTCACAAGTTAAAATAAAAATAAAGTCTTTCTCAGTCTTTGTCTTTCTCTCCTTCTAGCAGCAAGGCACCCACCAAAGGCCAGTCTCTCAGGATTAGCGACAATAGTCCTCCATGCAGCTTTCCCAGGTCCTTCTCTTCAGGCAGAGTTTCTTCTTGGCGTCAACAGGATCTGATTTCTTAGGAGCAGGGCTCCTACTTTTATACACCATTTATTTTGTTCTCGCAGGCCAGGGGGGCCTTTGCCTAATCCAGTCAGTCTCTGAGCACTTTGTTTTTCAGGCCCTGGCTCCTTCTTTCAGTGTCCAATACAAGAAGGGGCCCCCCGAAACTGATATATGGCAGACAGACAGGGGAAGAAAAGCAAACCAATTACAAATGATGTCTGCCAAGTGGGATTAATAAAGATGGCTCACTAAGAGTCCATTAAGGTTTATCCAGCAAACTTGAGCTCACCATAATCAGGACCAAACAACAGAATCAGCCGTGCATCAATCTTGGATATAACATCTTTTTATTTTCATTTTATTTATTTTTAGTGTTTACACATTTAAATCACTATTATCATACAACATCCTCTATGCAGTTGCCAGAGTGACACATAGAACCGGTCCTAATTTTGCCGCCCATTTGTTCAACATGGATCTGTTGATTTAAGCTTCCCGTTTGTATGGATTGTGAGAAGCTAAAGAAATGATGCTCCTATTTTATAAAAAAAATCTTTTCCTTCTGTCTTGCGATGTGGTGATCTATTGCAGAGGCGTTAAAGAAACTGTCTAGGGTTGAGAAGATCACCCTGCAGTATTTTGTCGCAATGAGATTGGCCATTGTGTATTATCTGCTTGCCCCTCCCCACTCTCCTCGTGTTAATGCCCTGATGAAGGTGCGGCAGTAAATCTGGCCGGTCACCGAAACGCGCGTTGGCGTTACTATTCCCTGTCCTGTTTCCACTAACCGGGGTTTCCAGTGCTGCGCTGAGAAGACTCCACAGGACCAGTTCTATGTGTCACTCTGGCAACTGCATAGAGGATGTTGTATGATTGTGAAACTATTTTCGTGGATATATATGTTGGTTGATTGAATGAGTGAATCTTGAATGTTTGCTGTGTGGGATGTTAGGGGCGAACCCAGAGATTTTATGAAATTCTATTGTATACTGTATATCTTTTTTTAACTGTATTTTTCTAAAGCTAAAAAATTATAATAGTGATTTAAATGTGTAAACACTAAAAATAAATAAAATGAAAATAAAAAAGATGCTATATCAAAGATTGATGCACGGCTGATTCTGTGGTTTGGTCCTGATTATGGTGAGTTCAAGTTTGCTGGATAAACCTTAATGGACTCTTAGTGAGCCATCTTTATTAATCCCACTTGGCAGACATCATTTGTAATTGGTTTGTTCTTCTTTCAGTGTGCAGGCAGGGACATCAGACGCTCCGCAGGAGGTGGAGCCAGCATTGTGATGACAAGTACAGTCAGGAGCACTCTGTTGACAGTCTTCCCTCTTCCTGGACCAGGTGCAGGGCAGAGTCATCAGTCGCTCCCCAGGGGGCGGAGCCAGCATTGTGGTGGCAGAGCACAGCCCTATTCAGAGTCAAGGGGCACTCCCCTCACCCATCCTATTCACCACCTGTCAGCCCCAGCCCTGTCACTCACAGAAACCAGACAGCAGATACACATCAGAGCAGAGGCGGGCTGAAATGGTTAGGCAAGCAACTACTAACTTTCTAAAAGTAGTATTTGCAAACACAGGATATTAAAATAAACTTTTCTAAAAGAAGTATTTTATTATTCTAAGTTCAGGCATACTAAACTTGACCTTCTACCATGTTCCCTGAGCCTGCTGGGATTATAGTGTGTAATAATTCCAGCAGCCCATTCTGGCCTATGAGAACAGGTAGCCTTACAATAGTGAAAAACGAAAATGGCTGTAATTCACCATTGGGACATGCCACACACATCAGGGCTTGTCCTACCTTATGCTTACAATGCACCCTGCCCTTGGGCCTACCATAGGGGTGACTAATATGAAGTTAAGGGAAGGTTTAGGGACTGGCAAGGGAGTGCCCTTGCCCAGTCAGCATGACAGTACCAGACTGCACGCAGGTTCTGCAATGGCAGACCTAGACACATTTTACTAGGCTGCTTGTATTGTATTGTATTGTATTGATGATTTATAAAGCGCGTTGGCTACCCAGGGGCGTCCCAGCGCTATGAAAAGAGTGAGTTGGGCTGGGGAGGCTGAAGTACGAGAAGCTGAGTGAAGAGTTAAATTGGAATTTTGCTGAAGAGCCAAGTTTTTAACAGTTTACGGAAGGTGAGAAGGTTAGGTTCTGATCTGATAGGGAGGGGAAGGGTGTTCCAAATCTTAGCCAGGTTGTGAGAAAGCAAGCGGCCTTCACACCTGGCCTTCCTGATGCGTGGTACTGAGGCGAGGTGGGAGGTCGCCGATCTGAGTGGGCGGGAGGGTAGATAGGCTTTCACCAGGCGGGAGTTGATAGAGGGGCCTGTTCCCCAGTAGGAGCGATGTGCGATGCACATGCTCTTAAATTCGATTCTGGATCTCACCGGGAGCCAGTGAAGGTCCTTCAGTCTGGCTCTGACTGAGGATCGGCGGGGGATATCCAGGAGAATTCTTGCCGCACAGTTTTGGATAACCTGGAGTCTGTTGAGTGTGGATTGTGGGGCCCCAAGATATAGTGCGTTTCCACAATCGAGACGGGAGGGGATCAAGCCTTGAACCATAATCCGTCTTGAATGGAATGGGAGGAGGGGAAGAATTTTGTGGAGAAGTCTCATCAGCCCGAAGCAGGTGGCAGCAAGCTTGGTGGCTTGATAGTTGAAGGTTAGAGTGTGGTCAAGCCAGATGCCTAAGCTCTTGATTTGCTCCTTAGGTTGCGGGGGGCTTCCTAAGCAGAGAGGCCAGATGGGGTTGATGGATTTAGAGATGTTATTTCCAAGGAGCATTAACTCTGTTTTGTCCCCGTTGAGTTTGAGGCAAGAGCTAGACATCCAAGCAGCGATGGCTTCAAGGCAAGTGTGTAATCTGTGATGAGAGTTCAGGGGGGGGGTCCAGTGCTACCATTAGCTGCGTATCATCCGCGTAGGTGACGATTTTCACCCGAAAGGGCGGACGACATCAGCTAGGGGGCGTAGGTAGACATTAAAAAGGGTAGGGCTCAGGGAGGAGCCCTGAGGCACTCCACAAATGAGTGGTTTACTGGCCGAGGTAAAGTCCCTTTCAAAGACTTGGAAGGATCTATCTGTAAGGAAAGACCTCAACCAGTTGAGTGCTGTACCTGACACTCCTATTTTATTCAGCCGGTGAAGTAGGATGTTATGATTGACAGTGTCGAAGGCGGCACTTAGGTCGAGTAGGACGATGGCTGTGGATCCGCCATCGTCCAAGATCCTCCGTGCCTCCTCCGTCACTGCAATAAGTGCAGTTTCCGTACCGTGACGGGGCCTGAAGCCTGTCTGAGAGAGGTCTAGTATGTTGTTGACTTCCAGGAAGTCAGTGAGAATGATGTTTACATGCTTCTCGAGAAGTTTGCTAAGCCATGGCAAAAGGGAAATAGGTCTATAGTTGGCGGGGTTGGACTGATCCAAATTGGACTTTTTTAGTAGAGCTTTGACCATTGCCCTTTTCCATGGAGGTGGAACAGTACCAGTCTGAAGGGAGGAGTTGAGCAGGTTTTGTATGGTGGGCGAGATCAGTTGAGTTATCTGAGTGAGAGCACTGGGGGGAGCTGGGTCGATAGGTGATCCAGATTTAACCTGGCTCATGAGATTTTCCAGTTTGGCAAGTTCTAGTGGGGGAAAGCTATTGAGCACGCAGGGGGGAGCCGTCGTGTGGTCTATGTTGACGAGTCAGTGGTCATGGTAACTGTGGGGGGAAAAGAAGAGTTGATGGTTTCTCTCTTTTGATGGAAAAACTCAGCTATTTCCTCGCAGTGGGTGCTTCTGTGGGTGGCACAACCAGTGCTGCAAGCCCACCAGCAGCATTTGTATTTACAAGCCCTGGCACGCCTGGTGCACTTTACTGGGGTCTGACAGTAAACCAAATAAGCCAATCATGGAATCCAATCAGATATAGCAATTTACAGTAGGGAGAGCATATGCACTTTAGCACTGGACAGCAGTGGTAAAGTGCCCAGAGTCATTAAACCAACAAAAACAGGTCAGAGAGAATATTGAAGGAAGGCAAAAAGTTCAGGAATGACCCTGCCAAGAGGGCCAAGTCCAACAAAAGGCAACACTGGCCTCAGTAGGGTGCCGCGGAGGTGAAAGTAATTCCTCCGTGGGTGACGGTTGCAGACTGAGCCGCCCATCCCCAAGTAAAGGAGGAAGCGGCCAGCCCTGGCATATAGGAGGATCCACAGAGGAATGGGGAACCTGAGGGGTCCCAGGAGAGGGTGGAGATGCCGGTGGAGAAGCCAACCGCGAGCCATGAAGGGAAGGGTTTGAGGAGTTAGGCAGTGGGGACGGCGAAGAGCCTTTCCTGGTAGATGCCGGTGAAAAGGCACAGCGCCCTGTCTCCGGGGAGTAACACACCAACAGATGACAGACCTCTGGAGAAGAAGGGACATCAGGAGATGAATCCAGATCCCAACACCGGCGCAGCTCCGTGGAGTCCGCCATCAGCGCCGGACCGGCGCCGTAGTGGGCCTCCGAGGCGCCGGGCTGACTTCTGCCACCACGTGCTCTCCAGGAGAATGGGGTGAGGTTGATGCCAGAACGGCGAAGGAACGGTGCCAAAAAGGCGCCGGCTCGACCTCAGATGGGCCAGCCGCCCGTGTCGAGGACCGTGAAGAACTCGAGAAAGCGCCCCAGGTCCCGGCCTCCACCCGCTCCCGGCAGCAAACCGGTGCCGACTCGGCCTCTGGTGAGGCAGCTGCATGCTCAGAGGACCGAGTGAGACTCGGGGACAATCCCGGAGTCACGGTGGTCTCCTGTGACGCCACAGGGAGCCCCGTAGGAATTTGCAGCGAGGCAGGGATGCCAGGTGCCGAAGAGGGGAGCCCCGAAGGACCACACCTCAACGGCACCACTCTCCTATGACCTGGAGCTGGAGAATCTGGCACTGGGGCCGCAGCCTCCGGCGACTCCGCGGAAGGCCCAGAGTGAGGCAAGGGTTCTGGGACGTCTCAGGAAATGGAGGAAGCGCCAAAGAAGCCTGCAGCGCCGCAGTGTATGCTATCATTAGGGCGCTAGTCGCCTCTGCGCCAGGAAACGGCGGGTAGGGAGGCGACAGGCAGAAGCGCCTGTCCCGGGGAAAGCCGGCGCCCACCCCGGAAGGAGGACAAGGCCTCAGAGACAAACTCAAAGACCTACCAGCCGGTGAGCCACGCCCAAAGGGCCACCGCGACAGATGATTCCGCAAACGAAACCGGCGGCTCCTCGCCTCCGAGGTAGTGGACGGATGCTGAGACGACACAAACCTGGACAAGCGCGCCGACAGCAACTTCATCCGGCGCGCTCTCCGTGATTTAGGCTTAAGGTGCTGGCAGGCGTCGCAGCTCTCCGAGTCGTGGTGCTCACCCAGGCACCACCTGCAAATTGGGTGAGGGTCCGTCGCCGACATGGGACGTGCACAGGAGGTACATGTCTTGAAGCCCGAAGGCACTCGCACACTGTTCCAATAAACGCCAAGCGTAAAAAGAATGGAAGGCCTGAAAACAGGCCAGGACAGAAATCCAGATCCGCGTTGCACGTGGAAAGGGAAAAAACTGACGTAGGCGAGCTGGGATGGGACCTATGTGTCCTCGCTGATGTCACAAACGCGGATGACGTCAGGGCGGAGTCACGTGGTGCCGTCCCCCCGGCGCGCAGAGATGCTGTGGCAGAAAAGTTTTCCGGATCCAGTCTGTGGGTAATTCTAGGTTTGGAATCTGCGGCTAGTAGTCTCTATCAGATTCGCCTCATCAAGCCCGTGGACTTAGGAGTAGCCCTAGGAAGACCCCAGGAAGATCACACATCAACTTCTGTATCCCTTTCATCAGGACCACTCCAATGGAAGTCAACGGCAAGGGACCACATACACAGGAACTGGACTGGAGACTGCTTTTTTTTTTTAGGTTACTATTTCTTCGGACTTTGCTGGTTCCCTTGGCTGGCTCCCTGACGGAGTTGGTCACCAAACTAATTCTAAGTAATGCAAACCAACTTGACAAAGTTTTCCTTGAAAAAGTTAATAAATGTCAAATTTGTTGAAATTGCAAATGCTTGTTCGAAGCTGCAATTTATTACACCTTTCAAATTCTCTATCTCTGGAACACTCCGGTGAATCTTTTTCATTTTGTAGTCGAAAAATACATAAAAATCTAATCTATTTTTGTAAACTGGAGTTGCATTTCTTGAGTGTTTAGTTTCTTTCTTCTTCAATTGTTTCAGTGGTGTTTAAATGCTTTATGCTTGTTCCTTTGTATATGCCTGACTGCTCAGATGAGTCACACCTACCCACGGTTGAGCTATGGTTTAACAAACAAAGCCTGACTGGTTCCAAAGGGATTGGAAGTGCATTACACTGTGAGACCGCACAAGCACACCATATAATACACCCCATTTCCTCATAAATACTAATTCTGGAAATTTTTAGATGTTAGAAAGAGGCCCCTCCACAGAACGACGAGGTCGGTGGGCAGTGAGGAATCTGTGATTAGAGTATCCACAAGAAACAGCATTACTGAAGGTAAGGAAATTATTCTGATGGATTCTTTCAACTACAGAGTCATCACCTTGGAATAGATACCAAAGCAGAACTTCCCCAGGAGGGAAATCTGTGGTGTGGGCTCAGACCAAATATGTGAAATGCCCTTCCAACCGGACCTGGCTTTCAAAGGCATTAGTGCTTCACAAATTTGTGCACTGGTGCCTACGTCAAAGTCTGGCAGATATCAAGGACAGGCACTCTGCATGCCAATGCAGTGGTAGCGTCCTTGGCCCTGGTGGAATAGGCACTCAGACCTTCTGGATGATGCTTCTTGGCCAGCGAGCAGCAGATCTTAATGCAGAGACTATCCTTCTCAACAAAGTCTTTTTCTGCATGGTCTTCCCTTTCTTTACTCCGGAGAGACCCACAAAAAGTTGATTGTCCTCTCGATGGCCCTTGGTATAACCAATGATAAAGCTTAACTTCTAATTGGGGTCTACAAAATGGAGCTTCGCCTCTATCAAGGAGTGAAGGGGAGGAAAGAATGCTGGAAGAGTCATGCATTACCCAAATTGGAAGGCATCAACAACAACGGGGAACCCAATCTACCCTGGACAGCTTGGGCAAATAATATTGGTAGGTAAAAGTGCTTTAAAGGGATTTACTAAACTAAACATTTAAATCAATTCATATACTCAATCTTGACCAGTTATCTCAATTTGCTTGTCAGTAAACGTTTTTATCCAAAGAGCCTTTGCAATTATTTCCACATGCATCAATTTTATATAGACATAAAGTATAATAGAAACACAGGTGTATATATTCAAAAGAGCTTTATATTGTTGCAAAAAAGATTTTTTGTAGACGGGTCAAAATCATTAAATAACACAATGAAACTGGAAATTATAACTATATACAAATAAATGTCCTTCCTAGTAACAATTGTGAACACCTTTTCTAAAATGATTAAACAGCAATAAAAAAGAAAGAGGCGTGGTTAAAATATCTAGCCGGTGTTCTCCCCACTGTTGGAAGGCACCATAAATCACCACAGGATGTCAATTCCACTCATGATCTACTAGGTGCCGTCTGATCACTCTGGCATTCAGGAACCCTGTCAGGTGGTTCACAATCAGGGAAATGCCCTGACACTGAAGCCACCACCAGAGGCACCCAGCCTCCTGACACAGACCCCGCTCTGCCTTGTTTATTGCAGTACCAAATGGCAGTGGTGTTGTCTATGAGAATGTGCACTACTCTCCCATTTATAAATGTCAGAAAGGGTTTCAGAGCCAGGTAAATGGCCTGCAACTCAGCACATTGTTGTGGAGCCGGCTTTCCACTTGGGACCAGAGTCCCCTCATCTCCACCTTCCCTGGTGGCCTCCTCAGCCCAGCAGAGATTTGTCAGTAACCACCCTATGCTCTGGATGGGGAAGGGACAGAGGCCTACTGCTGGACGATATTCACCACTACAGGCCTCGAGCAGTTTCTTTCCTTCTAGACCGGGATAACATTGTTCAGAGTGCCTTGATGATGGGTCCAATAGAACTCTCTTTAGGAAAGTGCCCCTTTGTAGGTCTCGCTGAGCCAGCGCATGCGCTGCTCGGAGAGACATTTAGTAGGTAAGTTTTCAAAGTGCTACTGGCTGGCCTAGCGCCTGTGTTCACGCGCGCAGCCGCCATTTGTCTCCTGGTCATGGGTCATTAAGTTGCTTCTGCCTCCGTCCGATCATTTTCACTTTCGGGATCACTTTCACTTTTGGGCTTGACTCCCTTCTTCCCCTCCCTTCTTCACATCGCACACCACTTGCCAGCCTCAATCTAGTATGCGGGTAGGACCGGCATTACGTGGTGAGCCGTCTTCCCCTCGAAGCATCCACCGATCACTTTCACTTTTGCCGCTTGCCTTCCTTCTCCCCCTCCCTCCCTCACATCGCACACCACTCGCCAGCCTTGATGTAGTATGCGGGTAGGACAGGTGTTCCATCATTTTGATCTCCCCATCGGAATGATCTCCCCCTTCGCATCTGGGTATGCGTATTAAGCTCCCCTCTGATGTAGGGGGAGACCAAACCGATGGGGGAGATCATCTAGTTAGAACACCGGCATTACATAGTGAGCCTTCTTCCCCTCGAAGCATACACCGATCACTTTCACTTTTGCCGCTTGCCTACCTTCTCCCCCTCCCTCCCTTCCTCCCTTTTCATACGACAATTGAACCACAAGCAAACGGACTGTAATATTCACCCCACTATGGGTTTGTTACTGACGAGTTGTGTTCCATGCCTCGTACATCTTTCTGTCCCAAACTACTACCTAAATTATTTTGTGAATTTTCCACATTTAAAAAAAAATCAATTTACCACATGGTGTGCCAGCAGAATTTGTTTCCATTGTCTCACATACCCAACATTGAATTAAGATACTGGTTTATTTTTACAACAATAAAAATGTTCCTCGCATTTTTGTGTCCGGCCAGGAGTTAATCAAAAAGTCACATCGCTCTCCAGACATATTCCCGAAGAAACTGCAAATCATTATGTTTAACACATTTGCATTTCTATCCGAGGCATACGGCCTGGCAAGGAGAGTATAAAAGTATTTCCTTGTTTCTTCTTTTAGTTCTCTCCTCTCACGCTTGAGCTAGATTGCTAGAAGACACCTCAGCGATGGGCCGGTTAAAAGCAACCTTTCAGGAACGGCAGTTTAGAAGAAATATAGGGACGTATTTTCATACTCTCACACACTCTCTCGCACGCATACTTTTTCACACTCTCTCACACATACTTTTTCACACTCTTACACACACAACACACACACACTTTTCACACTCTCCAACACATACTTTTTCTCACACTTTCTCTCACACACGAACAAGTTACTTACCTTCGGTAACGATATATCTGTAAGAAACAGTAGTTAGTATTAGATTCCTTACCTTAGAATATCCCCAGGCGTCAGTCTGGATCCGGAAACTTTTGCGTAGCAGTACCCCTGCGCGTCGGTAGGCGTCGTCTGCAGGCGTCCCCTGCGGCTCCGCGTCGTCGGCGTCGTGATGACGTCGCTGGAGTATATAGACGCCGCCTCCGCGCGCTGACGTCAGTTCTTTGCACACAGCTTTTCCGCGCCAGAACACGCAGAGCCATGTGAGAACCAACACTGGTGCCATGTGAAACTAGGGCCCTGAAAGGGATGTCCTTAACCCTAGGTATCAGTTCGCAGAACGGGGAGGATGGGCGGGGCGGTAAGGAATCTAATACTAACTACTGTTTCTTACAGATATATCGTTACCGAAGGTAAGTAACTTGTTCATCTGAAAGAAACAGGTTAGTATTAGATTCCTTACCTTAGAATAGATACCCCAGCAATACCAACCCCGGTGGTGGGTCTGCGAACCAATACAATCCTACACCAGAAAATCCTGGAGGACCGAACGGCCAAAGAAGCCGTCCCTCCGGACTTGACTGTCCAGGCAGTAATGCCTCGCAAAGGTGTGCAGCGAGGCCCACGTAGCCGCCTGGCAAATGTCCTGCAAAGGGACTCCCCGGCCCGGGGCAGTAGTAGCCGCCGTGGCCCGAGTGGAATGGGCCCTCAGCCCAACAGGAGGCTCCTTCCGAGCCAAAGAGTAGCATGCTTTGATGCACAGGACGACCCACCGAGAGATGGTTCGTTTCTGTACCGCCCTTCCCTTCTTCTCACCCACGTAGCCAACAAACAGTTGGTCATCCACCCGGAACTGGCGTGTGCGATCCATATAAAATGAAAGCGCACGTTTTGGGTCCAGACGATGGAGCCGCTCTTCATCTTTTGAAGGATGCGGAGGCGGGAAGAAGGAGGGTAAGGTGATGGACTGCCCAATGTGAAAAGCAGAAACCACTTTGGGCAGGAAAGAAGGTCTAGTCCTAAGAACCAACTTGTCAGGATGAACGGACAAGAAAGGAGGTTTAACAGAAAGAGCCTGGAGCTCACTCACTCTCCTGGCAGAGGTGATGGCAACCAGGAAGGCCGTCTTTAAAGTGAGAAGACGGAGAGGACAGGAATGAAGCGGCTCAAAGGGAGCACACATCAAGAATGTCAGAACCAGGTTCAAGTCCCACTGAGGCATCACGAACGGAGCAGGTGGATACATGTGCGTGATGCCTTTCAAGAATCTCAGTACAATAGGGGACATGAATAAAGATGGCTGATCAGGTAGCCTTAAGAAGGCGGAAAGGGCAGAAAGATAGCCCTTGATAGTGCCCAGAGCAGAGCCCTGCTGGGCAAGGGAAAGAAGGAAGAGGAGAACCTCGGAAAGAGGGGCAGAAAGGGGATCCACAGCCTTTGCTGTGCACCATGCCACAAATCTGTTCCACCGGCAGGCGTATACCGACTTTGTGGAGGGACGCCTGGCTGCCAGAATCACATCACCGACTTCAGGAGGCAAGTCAAATGGCCTCAACTGTCGCCGCTCAATCTCCAAGCATGGAGGTGGAGACTGGACAGGTTCGGGTGGAGGACCGTCCCCTGCTGCTGCGACAGAAGGTCCTCCTGAAGGGGCAGGCGGATCGAGGGACCGACTGACATGTTGAGTAGCTCGGGATACCAGTACCTTCGAGCCCAGTCCGGAGCCACAAGGATAACTTGGGCCCGGTCGCGCCTGATCTTCTTCAGCACTCTGGGCAGAAGTGGTATAGGCGGAAAGGCGTACAACAGACCGCAACTCCACTCGCGCCGAAAGGCGTCGCCGAGCGAGTGCCGTCTTGGACTCTCCAACGCGCAGAACTGATGACATTGCGCGTTCTCTTCTGTGGCGAATAGATCTAACCAAGGCTCTCCCCATTGCAGAAAGAGGCCTCTCGCCACGTCCGAGTTCAGACGCCATTCGTGATCCACCGAGCACCGACGGCTGAGTTCGTCCGCCCTGGCGTTCAGAGAACCTGCCAGGTGTTGAACCGTCAGAGTCACGCCCTGACGTTCCAGCCATTGCCAGAGACGCAGGGCCTCCTGGCAAAGGGTCCACGACCCCACACCGCCCTGTTTGTTGCAGTACCACATGGCGGTGGTGTTGTCCGTGAACACCTGCACTACACTCCCGTTGACAAAGGGGAGGAATGCCTTCAGTGCTAGGCGAATCGCCCGCAGCTCCAACATGTTGATATGGAGCCGGGACTCCGCCGGAGACCAGATGCCTCTGATCTCCGCCTCTCCCAAGTGGCCACCCCAGCCCTGGAGGGACGCGTCCGTCACAACCACGTGCTCCGGTTGGGGAAGGGAGAGGGATCTGCCTCTGACCCAATCGCGGTCCGTAAGCCACCACTGCAACTGTCTCGCAGTGCCCTCCGAGATCAGGACATGGTCGGAAAGGTTGCCCTGATGCTGGGCCCACTGAAACTTCAGGTCCCACTGCAGAGCCCGCATCCGCCATCTGGCGTGATGCACCAGAAGGATGCAGGAGGCCATCAGCCCCAGAAGCCGCAGCGTCAACCTGACCGAAACCCGGGATAACGGCTGAAAGATGGGTATCAAGGCCTGGATATCCCGGACCCGCCGTTCCGGAGGATAAACCCGAAACTGCGCCGAGTCGAGAACCGTTCCGATGAAGAGGAGCTTTTGAGAGGGACACAGGTGTGATTTCGGCACATTGATGGAAAACCCCAGCTCGTGCAGGAGGTCTGCCGTCATCTGGAGGTGGTGGACGACTGTGTGGGGCGAGCCCGCCTTCAACAACCAGTCGTCGAGGTAGGGGAAGACTGAAACCCCTAACCGGCGCAGATGAGCTGCGACCACCGCCATCACCTTCGTGAACACCCGTGGGGCGCTGGTAAGGCCGAATGGGAGCACGATAAACTGAAAGTGCTCGTGGCCTACCGTGAACCGCAGGTAACGCCGGTGGGCCGGCAGGACGGGGATGTGAAAATACGCATCCTGCAAGTCCAACGCTACCATCCAGTCTTGCGGGTCTAGAGCAGCCAAGACCTGAGCCAAAGTCAACATCTTGAACTTCTCCTTCCGGAGGAAGCCGTTGACGTTCCGTAGGTCCAAGATAGGACGTAGGCCCCCTTTGTCCTTCTTGGGCACCAGAAAGTAGTGGGAGTAGCAACCACACCCTACTTCTGGCCCAGGAACGCGCTCGATGGCCCCCTTGGCCAAGAGGGCCGTAACTTCCTCCTGCAGAAGTGTCAAGTGGTCCCCCGACACACGGTGGTTCTGCGGTGGCATGGCTGGAGGAGTGGTCTCGAAGGGGAGGGAGTAGCCCCTTCGGACGAGCTGCAGCACCCACCTGTCCGATGTGATAGTGCGCCAGCGGGAGTGGTGATGGCGAACCCTGCCACCCACTGGCGTCACATGGGCCCGAAAGCTCGGACTAGGAGGATTTGGAGGCTGCTGCGGGGGGAGGTGTGGACTGACCTCGCCGCTGTCCCTGACCGCCACCACGGCGGAATCCACGGCCGCCACCGCGCTGAGGAGCGTTCTGCGGTGCGTGGCTGGCAGCACGTGTGGGACCGCCCCTTCCGTGGCCACGAAAGGAGCGAAACGAACCCGTTTGCTGGCGCTGGGTCGAGAGACCCAAGGACTTGGCCGTGACCCTGGAGTCCTTGAAGCGCTCAAGCGCGTTGTCCGCTTTGTCGCCGAACAGGCGACTGCCATCGAATGGCATGTCCATCAGGGCATTCTGGACGTCCGGCGAGAAGTTGGCGGACCTCAGCCAAGCATGGCGACGAATCGCCACCGTCGTGGACATTGCTCTGCCCAGCGAGTCGGTCGTGTCAAGACCACACCGTATGGAGTACCTCGCCGCGTCTCGGCCTTCAACCAAAGCCTGGCCGAGCTTGTCCCGTACCTCCTGCGGGCATTGCGGCAGGCACTCTGCGACCGTATCCCACAGAGAGTGGGTATAGCGGCCCAAGAGGCACGCGGTGTTGCAAGACCGCAGTCCCGCACTCAGGGACGAGAAGACCTTCTTGCCGTACTGATCATACCGCTTAGATTCCCGATCGGGCGGGGCCGTCGGGAACGCGGACTGGGAAGTGGAGGCCTGGATCACCAGACTCTCAGGGGAGGGATGGGTAGACAGGAAGGCAGGGTCGTCCGCACACGGACGGTGGCGCCTGGCAACGTTCCGATCAACAGGTGAACCGGAAGCGGGCCTGGACCACGTGCCCAAAAGGACATCCGTCAAGGCGTCATTAAACGGCAGCAGAGGCTCCTGTGGACATGACTGCGGTTTGAATACCTCGGTGAGGATGTTAGGCTTCACCTTAGCGACGGGGAGCTCAAGGCGCAAAGCCTTGGCAGCCCTCATCAGTACCACCGAATAGGCAGCCCCAGCCTCCGACGCCACAGTGGGGGGCGAGACAAACCCAGGGTTAGGCGATTCGTCCAGACCACTGGCCTCACCCAAGTCACCTACCCAGTCCACGTCGTACTGGCATTCTCGTGACAGAGGGTCCTCAGACCCCTCCCAACCCTCTCCATAATCGTCCTCATCGCCATAGTTTGAGTCAACGATATAGACCGGCTCCTCGGAGTCAACGGGCCCCAACGGCGCCGGACTCGGCGTCGGACGATGCCGGTCCGACTCCGCGTCCGGAGTCGGAGAGGGAATGGGGGTGGCGCCGTGCGGCGCCGGCGCTCTGACGCCGGCCGGAACTGGCGTCGAAGGCACGGCACCGCGCGGAGGCGGCACCACGGGTTGCCCCGATGGAATCGGCGCCGGAGAGGCCGGTTGACCAGCCGGCGACGACCCTGAAGGGCCCAGCGGCGCCGGGGCCGGAACCGCCGGCGGCGTCGGGGCAGGTGCACCCGAACCGCTCGGGCCCCCAGACGGGACTGACGGGCCCGCAGGCGCCGTAGGCCCCGCCGGAGGAGAAAGCGCCCTCATGGCCATGAGGAACTCTTCTACCTCTTCACGCGACGCGCCTTGCCCAGGGACCGACGGGTATGGAGCAGTCGGCGACCCACGCGGGGCCACCCGAACCCCCGGCCGCATCGCGCGGGCGTCGGGGGGAGTCGGGGGTATGATGGCGACGCCCCGACTTCTTGTGTCGCTTACCTGAGGAACCGGAGGAATGATGACGACTTCCGGAGCGCTCGTGGCGGCTCCGCGACCGCTCCCTCGACCGCTCCCTCGACCTCCGTCCGGACCGGGACCGCTCTCGACGTGGGGCCGACACCCGGAGCTCGAGCAGCTTGCGGGACCGCTCCCGTCTAGCCTTGCCCGTCAAGGCCCGGCAGTCGACGCAGGACTCCACGTCGTGGTCCGCGCCCAGACACCGGAGGCAGAGTCGATGGTGGTCGGTGACCGACATCATGCGGTCGCACCCGTCGCAACTTTTGAAACCGGGCATCCTACCGGCACCTGAAAGAGTTATAGTTAACAAAAACTTAGGTCAAAAGACCGGAGTACTGCTCTTCGGATCTGCGCTAACTGGCGCGGAAAAAAGAAGAACTGTCGTCAGCGCGCGGAGGCGGCGTCTATATACTCCAGCGACGTCATCACGGCGCACGACGCCGACGACGCGGAGCCGCAGGGGACGCCTGCAGACGACGCCTACCGACGCGCAGGGGTACTGCTACGCCAAAGTTTCCGGATCCAGACTGACGCCTGGGGATATTCTAAGGTAAGGAATCTAATACTAACCTGTTTCTTTCAGATACACAATTTCTCACACATACACTTATAAAGTGAAGTAAGAGTCACATTGGAGAACACTTAATACAAAGGTTTTGTTTAATCTCGTGGACCAACTCTAATGCCTCCTACTTTTGTTTTAGGCCTGATCTAAGACAAGTCTTGAGCTGGATTGTGCACGTCCTGAATCTATATTTAACACAGTTGTTAAATCTTACTGTTGCCTCAGGGCACACCTGTGTAAAAGAAACATGCATTGGCATAGCCAATAGGTCTCGCCTTTGGGACCTTATAAGTGTTAAGCCAAGCAACAGTTGATGTTGTTGCACCAAGGATATTGTGCTGCATAGCTAAATTCTTATAAGGTCCCAAAGGCGAGACCTATTGGCTATGCCAATGCTTGTTGACATAGTCACCCCGCTGTTTGCCTAGTAATTGATGCAATTTTGACAGAAGTGCACTGGGTTCTTGCTATCCAGGTCTCTAGTGCCAGATCGCTTTCCCTAAAACTGCAATTGTTCCCCCAATTGGCAATACCTTTAGCACCCCTGTAAGTCCCTAGTAAATGCTACCCCTGGTATCTAGAGCATGGGTACTAAAGAGGGTCTCTGAGGGCTGCAGCATGTATTGTGCCACCCTAGAGGGACCCCATACCACACTCATGCAATCTGCCATTGCAGGCTGCATAACATGTTGCAGACAAAAATGAATATGGTAGTGGGTGATGCACAGCAATGTTATTCGACAGGTGTAGATTACAAAAATGAAGACACAAAATGGCACATCAACTGTGTGCCATGGTTGCAGACACTGCATGCAATATATGCAAGTCATCCCTACAGCAGGCCGTACAGCCCTAAGACATGCTGCATTATATTACATGTGAGGTCATATCTGCATGAGCAAATAGGCCAGGGTGATGTCCAAGTCAATCCATGTACATTGCCTGTGAACAGTGTAGCCATCTTGATTATATGTACTGAGCACTAGTGAGTACTAGCTCCAAACAAAATGATGGCTTGACTGAAACCAAAGATGTTTGATATCAAAGATCTCATATTAATAAACCCACATTTGTTCCAGTGATGGATTTATTAATACATGCATCCAGAAGATACCTTAGAGGTACACCCTGAAACCTTCTAGTCCACTAGTGAGCTGGTTGACTGGTCCAGTCCAGCCTTCCACCACAGACGTGCCTCGGACCCCCAGGAGGCGAGAGCCCTTCTCTCAGAGGTCAGGAAGAAAGCTTGCTATTGCAGAATGGGTTCACATCTCTTCCAAACAGGATGGCTTGCATCCAGCATACCAAAGCCGGAGGCTTCAAAGCCATGCCGCTTTTGATATGCGACCCTGGAATCCCCAGACCTGAGGGACGCCACCCCCTGCCCTGAGGCCAATTTGGCACCAGGACAGGAGGGAAATTAGTATGCGAAGTAGGCGTGGATAACACCCAGGTCAGTCTCACCCCTAAGGTGAGCTGCCTGATGTGCCCCAATCTAGGAAAATATCGTCATCTTCGTGATGGCAGACGTTAGGAAACTGGGACAGGATAATGCCCACTTTCCACACGAAGTGGTCATTATAGGGGGCATAGTGGCCCCAAGGGTAGGTAGCCCTGAAATGTTGTATTTAGGGGCCTCCCTGAATCTAGAACATTAAAGATTCCGCAGACTGAAAAGAAGAGGATACTGAAGAACCAATCCCCGTAAGGACTGAGACTACTGTGGACATTTGGCGGCAAACACTGCCTGTCGCACAGAGACTCGACATTTACAAGGACTCCGCTCGTCCTGCAGCTGTGCATCCCCCACAAGCCTCAGAGGGTTGCTAGCACTTCACCCAGTATTTCCCGAGGAGCACAGGAGCTACTCCCCTGCTGCCTACAGGCCCGACTGCAATTTAAAGAAGCTGTTGTCCACCGGGACCATCAAGCAGTAGCCACCCAGGGGACAGTCAGCGCACTCAAAGAAGTCAGAATAATCTTCCTGCCACGCCTGAAGATGCAAGGACCTCCACAGCCCGCCTGCACCAATACCCCGGGTACCGGACCCGTGCAGCAACCAAAACGTTTTGAGAGTCTAGTCCGGACACAAACAATATCACAGACGACCAGTCGATGAGGGAAGTCATTCCAGAGGCCATTTCCAAGAGTGGTCCAGCTGTCCTGATTTTGTCCCCCTTGCAGGTCCTGACTGACAACAGTGAGTGCCTTGACACACAAGAGCCTGCCGGCCACAATCACTCTGCAGCCGAGTTGCCCGGGCCAAAGGAAACGGACTGCTCCCCTGTGTTCCTAGGACCCTCACAACCCGAGACCCCTGTTGAGAGCTCCCCGCCATGTTCACAAGTCCCCCTTTGCAACCTATTCTCAAGTGCCCCCCCCCCCCTTGTCTACCACGTAGTAAGCAAAGCTACCAACCGGTCCAGCACCTCCGCACACAGACTCACCAGTGCAGATAAGATCGATCTGCTGGTGAAACTTCGGTCCTTGTACCACTACCACCTCATGACCGAAAGGTGTTCCACAGAAAAGTATTGCATGTATACGTATGCTGTGAATGTTCTTTCTCCCATGGGAAAGCATTGTGTGTTAAAATGCGCTGTTGGCTAACATTGCTAAAGCTGTAAAAATTCTATTACGAAAAAGCACTTACCCATTTATGAAGTTCTTGGTTTCAAAATATATATAAAAATACCTGATATTTGTTTTAATTGGTGTGGATCTCCTTTTTGAGTGTGTGCATCATTTAGTGACCCGGTGTGTGTGCAACAAATGTCTAACACTCCTCTCTGATAAGCCTAAGGTTGCTCGACCGCACTACACTAGATAGTGCACCTTGAGATTGCTACAGCATGCACCTGTCCACTTATAAGGGATACCTGCACTCTTTACACAGCATATCTATTTGTGGTATACTGTATAAAGAGCCAGATACCTACACTCTCCAGTTCGATTGCAGAGCATGCTTTTGCCACCTGGCACAGCTGATGAGAAAGATACACACAGCTAAGAAGCCTCAGAAGTGTCCTCACCTTGAGCCAGGATCAAGCCTGAAACATCCGGATCATAGCCCCAATGACCTGAACTCGCTGCCAGGATATCTCCAATAAATGGAAGCCTCTGCTAAGCAGTCAGGTGGGACTTCAGCTCATTGCTAATAAGCCTCAATAATGTTATGAGGTTTGAGATTGTCCGGTGGTGGTCCACGAATGACTATAGAGTAGGCCTTCACCAGGTAGTCATTGACATATTGGTATACAGGAATCCTCAACCTCCGAAGATTGGAGGCACGCACTGCCATCAAATTCATGAACACCCCAGGAGCGCGAGAGAGGTCGAAAGGGAGCACAGCAAACTGGAAGTCCTACTGGCCTACCTTGAACCTCAGACGATGCCTGTGAGACGGCAGGTCGAGTATATGAAAATATATCTTGCAGGTTCTGGGATGCCACCATGCATGTGTGTCCAAAGTGGACAGGATCTAGATTATCATCATAAGCATTTTGAATCTGTCCTTCCGTAGGAAGGAATTTAGAGGTTGGAGGTCTAGGATAGGGCCGAGCTACCCCATCTATGTTTGGAATGAGGAAACGGCTAGTGTAATAGCCACTTCACTTTCAAAGTCTAGCACCCTCTTGATGGCACAGATGGAGAGAAACAGCAATGGAAAGATAAACAACCACCATTTTAAATGATTTGCGAGAAAGTCACTGGAAAACCAAAACCTGCCAAAACTCCAGAACCATGTTGAAGTTTGCAGAAAGAAAGGAATAGACAACAGCATGCAGGGGTGGTGCATGTAAGCTGCACTGCTCCACCACCTCGAGGGTAGTATGAAGACACTGTGGAGCCATACAGGGCCAGCTACTGGCTCGAAAGTAGACATTAATGATAACATCTCCCGATCAAGTCTGGAAACTTGAAATATTCTGAAGGTGAGGAATGTATGGTTAAAAGTATCCATAAGAAACAGAGCTATGATGTCGCCCAAATTATGAATATTAACTTCCTCCCGTACTGCTTTCTAACAAATAGAAATTAGCATTATGATCTTCAAAAACACTTAGGTGACAGTTGACACTATCTGTACATTTTCAAGAATTTTTGTGTTATTTTGAGCAGATCTGTCTTCGGCTAATGATTAGAAGTGGAATACATCAAAGGAATTTTTAAAGAATGGATAGCAAACTTACTTTACACTTTGAAGAATAGATAGTAAACTTACTTTATACGAGTTATTTCAGAATGTCCAGCAGACCTCATGACAATACTGACTTCTGTAAAAGGTTTTGGTGCTGTGAAAATAAAAGGTGCATAAAACTGGATTTAGGATGTGCGTTAACATTTCATGTATCTCTTTCTCTGTTGGAAATAAGACATGATCTTAATAGTACACAGCACAAAAGTGTTAAAGCATCAAAATACAGTACAGACAAGGAATACAATACATAATAATAGTGTAATAAGAAAATCAACTCTCAAGCCCTTCATATTGCTCAAATCTGATTTTATGAATAAGAACTTCCTACCACCCTGCTTTTTTAGTGAATAGCAATTAGCATTATGTTAAGTTTGTAGGAGAAAGTAATAAAATGTCCAGAACTGCTTATAAGGCTTTAAAGAGTTAAACTAAGCCCTTTTGATAAATAACAATTTGTATATAGAAACAAAGTAAGCTCCTAAATAATATTAAGATGTGGAAAAAAGAATCGCCCAGGAAAGATAAGGTAGCCTGGTGAGAGTTTAACAGAGCATCACAAAGCTTCAGGAACTAATGGCAAAATCAAATGTATCCTAGATACCTAAAGCAGAACCTTTAACTTGATTTTAACAACACAGATAACTAAAGACCTATCACTAACAGGCCTTTTTGGGTACACTGATGGTACGTCAAGACCAACTACCTTATGACTAATGTCCAGGATTGCTTCTTCCCCTACTGTGGGATTGTTTGATCATTGTTAAGTAGTATCATTTCAAGAATCAAGTGGATGAGGATGGAACCTCTGTCCTCACCAGCCTTCGGTAGAAAAATAAGTGCTGTGACATCAGGTAAACCAGATTCCTGAGACCATGGTCCCCTGGATGCTCAGTATGTTTAACATTTTACAGAAGGAAACCCAAAGATGACTGGCTAAAAAGTCTTGAGGGTGTTGTGCCTTCTCCCTGGAACCACATAATTTAGATAAAGTAAACAATATTGAGGCTTTTCTTTAGTAAACAGTGTAATGTTGGGTTAAACGGTTATATTTGCGAGCAGAACAAGAGCCAGTGTGGGCTTTTCACTGGGAATAATCTTGCAGTCACTTTACTAGGGCATGCAATTAGTATATGTATCTATGTTCTAGGTCAGGAGCTGATCCTAGAAAACCTTTTTAAATTCCAAGTCCAATTTATGTTACTCGATGTGGTAACAATTATCAACGTGGTATAGGCATGGTAAACAAGTTACTTATATTCGGTAATGCTCTTTCTTGTAGACTTGATCTAGCAGCAGATTCTACACCTTTTGAATATTACCTATATATATCTATCTGAATCCAGAAAGGTTTCAACAGTACCTCTGCGCTCTGGAAAGTTGTGCTCTGCATCTCCGCAGTTCCACCCCGGAAATGACATTTGGAGCCTATATAGATGCCACTCCTGCGCTCTGACATCCGTTGCTTCCAAGACTGCCCGTACTCTGAGACGCAGAGCCCCAAAAGCACATTGGCAAACAGGGCGCAGATTCCTAGACTTAGGATCATGTTAATGAATAGGAGTTCAATCACAGAACGGGAAGGATGGGAAGGTTGTTGAAGAATCTGCAGCTAGATAGAGACTCTACCAGAAAGAGTAAGGTAAACAGAAGGTAAATTGTTCTTCTGACTTTTAGTCACAGATTCCTCACCTTTAGACTACATACCAAAGCAATACCTATTCGTAGTTGGGCCTATGAATGGACTCAAACCAGGTAGTCATGCAAGACCGAGCAGAAAAGATGACCCTCTCGGCAAACATGACTGTGCAGGAAAAAGTGCTTTGTGAATTTATAGAGGGACGCCCACTTAGCCACCTGGCAAATGTCTAGTACAGGGAATCCACGTGCCAATGAAGTCCTAGCATCTTAGGACTTAGTAGAATGGACACACAGTCCCTCTGGAGGCTGCCTTTTGGCCAATACACATCAGATCTTAATACATAGCATGATCCAGTGGGATACGGTTCTCTTCTGCACTGCCTTGCCTTTTTTCCACACCTGAGAACCCCACAAAGAACTGATCTTCCAGACAATGGTCTTAGGTAGGATTTATGTAGAAGTTTAACGCTCACTTGGGGTCCAAGTAATGGAGTCTCTCCTCCTTCTTAGAAGGGTGAAGCAGAGCAGGTAGAAGTTTAAGCAACATAGAACAGAGTCACAACTTTTGGCAGAAAGGATGCTGCCGTCAACAGAATCAGTTTGTCTGGAAAGAAGGTAGTGCAGAGGGGAGTGACCTCAAGAGCTGAAGCTCATCGACATGCTGTGCCTAGGTGAAGGCGATGAGGAACACAGCCTTAATCGTAAGGAGCCATAAAGGATAGCGTACCTACTGGTTGGGGCTACGTAACGCTGGTCATCTCTTCCTTGTTGTCTGCCTGGGTTCTCCCTCCCGCCGCCGCTACTCCACTCCACTCCACTCTAGCGGCCGCCGTGCGGAGGAAGAACTACATTACCCAGACCCCCTAGCAGCATTCCCAACAGCCGCCTGCCACCAATCACGTGCCTGGAGGCGCTACTAAAGGACAGAGCAGCCCCGGTGGAGAGGGGGCTGCTTACCTACTGGTTGGGGCTACGTAACGCTGGTCATCTCTTCCTTGTTGTCTGCCTGGGTTCTCCCTCCCGCCGCCGCTACTCCACTCTAGCGGCCGCCGTGCGGAGGAAGAACTACATTACCCAGACCCCCTAGCGGCATTCCCAACAGCCGCCTGCCACGAATCACGCGCCTGGAGGGGCTACTAAAGGACAGCGCAGCCCCCGCGTCGCGGAACGCGCGCGGGTGTCGCCGGGAGAAGCCCGGGACAAGGGCGGGCCATCTGTGGCCGTCTGGGGACGACCAGGGACGGGACGGGCCAACCCTCTTGGATTTGCTCTTAGACATTGCCGTGCCATTTGCTCTTTGAAACAGAGAGACTACTCGCCGGAGGACTTGGGTACTGTATTACATTATTATAAGTGAACTATATAACAAGAGGTCCCAAGACTGGAACATTAGCGGAAATTGATACAGCCATATTGGATATTTTTATCACTACTCTCTTTAGATTTCTGGGAGGATAGAGGAAATAGTATAAAGCACGGTTTGAAAATTATGGCTACCAAACCGAAAACCCGCTCAACCAAGGGCAAACTAGGAACTCCCCTCAAAACAAAACATTCAGGGACCGAGACAAGTGACGTAGTGGCTCATAAAGCCACCCCGACTGTAATCGATCAAATGTTAAGGAAGGTAGCCTGGGGAGATAGAGCGTACGGAGAGGCGCATATCCACGACTTTAACAAGTTTGCCCCTGACCCATATACAATTTGGAGATTTGAACCCTAGTGAAACTCCAGACAATGGCAGCCGGGATAATTAATCCGACGCTGTTCCTTGTGCCCAGCTAGCAATAGGGGATGAAGAACTGACAAGTAAAGGGGGAAATAGAACACCCAGGAAGAGAAGTAAAAAACGTGGTAATAAGAATATGCAAACAAAAACCTGGTAAAATCTTACTAGGGGTAACAAATCGAAATACACGGAGGATGAGGTTTCGATAATAGAACCTAGATTTCCCTCAATCCCCTCGGGGTGGCTCGACGCTGTAATTTTAGATCTACAAAAGCACCTGGAGGCTTTTATAGCCAGTCAAATTAAACCCCTAGTTAGCAAATTAGATCAAATCGCCAGTGAATTGCAGAGACAGGGCAAGGTTAACGAGACCCTACTTGCCAACCACTTGGATAATGTATTGCCAGTAGTAACTTTACCAGCTCAACAACTCCCAGTAATTAATAATTGTGTAAGCAATGAGCAATGTGTTATTGCGCAGGTGCATGCAGAGCCCAAAGCGGTAAAAAAGGTGGGGGATAGAAGGGTACAATCACATGGAAACAAGGGTAGTGAAAAAGCACAGGGACAGGGACATGCAACACAAACACAGCTAGAGACATTTGCTATTCCCAAACAAACAGACACCTCCCAAACAAGTATGGAGCGAAATGATAGACCTCAGGGCCCCTTACCATGTGTAAATTTACCTCCAGAAGCGAGCGCCTATGTTGTCATCTTTGCTGGGGTACCTGAGCTCAGAATGGGGCAGAGAGAATCACACATGGCACTTAAAAGCAAGATTACTAATTGGCTAAATATACACAGGCCACTGCAGGGGGAGGAAGTAGGGGAAATCTTACACGTAAGGAGGGCAAATTGGGTTGGCACTAGAAGAAAAGATATAGAAGGGAATTGTATTATTGCAAAATTCAGGAATCCGAACCTAGTGAAGTACATATTAGACAACTACAATAGAAACACAACTAGTACGATAAGGACTATGCCACTAGGGTACTTCTATCCCAGAAAATTTGTCACACATCAGTCAAACTTCAAACAGGTTAGAAGGGGAACATTGACAGATGGATACTGGGCAAGGTACAACGAGCAGGGCGCACAACCATTATTACATCAGGGTGGGTTACAGTGGACAAATAGATTTAGCCCCTTACAGTCCCTGGATGAGAATGAATGACTACTGCAAGGAGGGAAACAAAGCGAGGAGAAGGACAGGAGGGGGATAACGGTCGAGAGTGATATAGAAGCCCAAGGGAGTGAACAAAGGAAGGAATCTGTAGAATACCCACTCAGCCAAAATAGAGAAAAAGAAAGGGATAGGCTAGAGAAGAGGGCCAAACTCAGGCCAAATGAGCTGGGTACAAAAGAAAGGGGGGGGGCTAGGAGGAAAGCTGAATATTATGTCATGGAACATAGCGGGCCTAGACGGAAAATTTGAAAATACAGATTGGATGAAACAACTACAGGGCTTTCATATATTAGCTTTTCAGGAGACATGGGCAGTTAACCCCTAGCCCTACCAAATAGAGGGCTATAAGTGCTTCTTTGTGCCAGCAAAAGAAAGCAGAGCGGGAACAGCAAGAGGTGGGCTAGCCCTTTATGTCAGCTTAAGCTTAGAAGGTAGATGGTCAGTACCAGCATGGACGTCACATACGCTTCAAGCAGTAACGTTCCAAGGTAGAGGGCTGAGGCTACAGGTGTTTAATGTTTATAACTCAGGGCCAATGAATGGGGAAAATGCTGTCCTACGGGAGTTAGATGAAAGACTTACACAAGAGACGGAACAGAGGAAAGGGGGGGACCAATAGTACTACTAATGGGTGATTTTAATTGCCACCTCTGCCCAAACCTGTCCCCCATTCTAACAGACTGGGACACTTGCCCGCTTAAAAATGGGCCGCATTTTGAACATAACTACGAGGGTACAGCGCTAACTACACTAATAGAAACCCATTCACTAGCACATACCATCGATCTGACAGTCCCGGAGGTGGAGGGCACTTACGTCCCAACGTTTAAAGGAAGAGGCTGCTCCACCACTATAGATTATATAATGATATCTACCTTTGCTAAAACTAGGATCACAAAGGTTAGTACGGAATGGAGCACCTTTAGCGACCACAACCCCTTAGTCATGGAAATAACACACACTGGCTGGGGGGGTAAGAACAAACTAGGGGACACAAGCCTGCAGCCCACGGATCAGGGGAGGCGATTAAGGTGGGCAAAAATAAACCCTCAGGAGTTGTATAAAACCCTAATCCAAAAAGGTGGAAAACAAGTTGAAGATTGTCTGGACCCCCTAATAGAAGGACCTGAGCTAGTTGCAACATTTGGATCCCTGACAAAACTGGCTGACAAATTATTGAAAGCAAAAGGTCCAAGAAAAGGTACTAAGCAACCAAGATGGTTCGACACAAGTTGCTCCAAAGCATTAAGGAACTTAAAAGTTTGCCTTAAAGCTAACCCAAGTGATAAGGTAGAAGTGGCCAACTGTAGACAAGTCTATAAATCTAAGGTAAAGGAGAGAAAGATCACCTTACAAGCAGAAGTTTGGGCTGACTTGAGAGAGGTAGGTGAAAACAGGGATTTTACAGAGTTTTGGAGGATAGTAAATAGACCCTGTTTTCAAGATAACACCGCCCCGGTGATTAGCACCAATATCCTCCCAGAGCAATGGGTTGCTCACTTTGAGGGTCTTTATAACAACTCGAAGGAAGCAATTCAATAAGGGGGCTGGGAGGGTATACGGAGTTCTGAAATACATTTTTCACTAGAGGAAATAACAAAGGCGATCCAAGGGTTGACCCCGAATAAAGCTCCAGGGCCCGATGGTACTCCACCAGACCTATATAGAAGCAACATAGATCTTTGGGCCCCCATTTTAACCAGGGTCCTAAATGCGGCTATCAGATCAGGTCTACCACGCTCCTGGTCCACTGCATTGATTGTACCAATTTTCAAGAAAGGGAGTAGGGACGATCCAAAATGTTATAGGCCGATTTCATTAATTGATGTCTCTGCCAAAATATTAGGCAGAGTGATTCTGAATCGGCTTATGGAGTGGACAGAGGAGCACCGCACTATAGTTGATATACAGTACGGGTTCAGAGCTGGTAAATCAACAAGTGATCAGTGGCTAGATTTGTACCTGCTAATCGCCAAATATACCAAAGCTAGTAACGGCACAGTTTATATGGGATTTATGGACCTGGCTGCGGCCTTTGACAACGTGAACAGGACTAAACTGTGGGCCATGATGTACAAGATAGGTATAGATGTGGGGCTGATAAACATCTTAAAAGAGTTACATTGGAACACCACGGCCAGGGTTCGCTTCAGTTCAGAGGGGGGGCGTACTGAACCATTTCCTTGCTCGGGAGGAGTAAGGCAGGGGTGCATTCTCGCCTCTTTCCTCTTTTCACTTTATATTAACGCCTTGGAAAGCACCCTTATTTCCCGGACTGTGGACTGCCTCAAAGTAGGATCGCGTCAAATCCCTGTACTTTTGTACGCGGACGACGCGGTTCTGCTTGCCCGAACACCAAGGAGTCTACAACAACTGGTGGACGGATTTGTTAAGTTCATGGCCAACCTAGACCTGTCCGTAAATCTGAAGAAGTCCTTTGTCATGGTGGCCGGTAAAAACCCTTCTAATAAGTTTGTGTTCAAAATAGGGACACACACCTTGGACACAGTAAATACTTTCCCCTATCTAGGCCTTTTGTTTGATGGCGAAATTCAATTCAACCCCCTGGTTAAGGAGCACTGTACAAAGTTGGTCTCTTCAAATGGTGCAATATTAAGCTTTGCTCGTAGGCTGGGACGCTGGTGCCCCGAACAAATTATGACTTTATATGGCTCAATTAGCAAGGCAAAGGCTCTGTACGTTGCTGAGGTGTGGGGCTTCAGGGACTCTATACAACTACAATTAGAGTAAGATACATTTCTCCGTAGAGTCCTGAAAATCCCACACTCCACCTCTGCCGAAATTGCTCATACAGAACTCGGGATTCCATATATTTCAGACCATGTCAAGATGAGGCCAATTATAGCATGGATTAGAATATGGTTTAACTCAGAGGCAGCATTGAGCAGGGAAATCGTCATAGATTGTTTGCAAAGGGATAAGGGGCTACAAATCCCCTGGCTAAAATACGTTAAAAGTGCTTTAGAAAATATAGACGAGCATCTCCTTTTTAGTGACCCTTCCTCAATTTCTATCAGCTGTAAATCAAGGGTCAAAAAGTTGCTTATAGAAAAATTTGCAACTGTTAGACTTGGTGCTGGACCCCTAAAGAGATCAATAGCAGCTCATGGTCTAGTTAATAATGGGGAGGACATGGAACCCTATCTGTTCCTGATGTATAACCAGCATGATACATTTTTAATGTGCCGTTTTAGGCTCAATCTGTTACCTAATATTTTAGTTTATCCCTCTGGTTTTACTGTAACGATTTAGCAGAAGGGTGCCTGCGGCTGCGACAATAGGTCTCCGCAGGACACCCTTCATTTTGTACTTTTATGTTCTTTTTATCGAAACCCTAGGCATAGATTTTTGGTTGACATCCTCAGGAAGCAGAAATTTCGTCATGCAAAAGCTGCACTGCACTTTTTACAGAGGGCTAGCGATATGTACACCTTATGCTCTATTAAAAGTTTTTTTAAAGTAGCAGTAAGACTGAGAAACACAAGAAATTAGTCAACTTTTGTACAGAATAATTACTTCCCTCTATGAATTGTACCCTCTACTTCTTGTGGTTTTAATTTGTCATAAGTTCAGATATGTAATTTAATGAATTTTTATTGTATAAATGTATTGTTATGATGGTTTTTAATCGTCGAAATAAAGATTTACTGAACGATAGCTGATAAACAGCTCAAACAGTGTGCACATCAGGTAAGTTAGGGTAAGTTTGGAGCATTACAAAGGGTGAAGAGAAAAACGTGTTGCAGCCCTTCCAAAAATGACATCACAACTGGTGACTTAAACAATGAGGGACGATCCCTCAACTGTAAGGAGGCAGAAAGGGCCTAAAGATAGCCCTTAACCATTCCCAAAGCAAAGCCTAGTAAGACAAGATACCCAATAAACTAGAGAACGTCAGATAACTTGAAGTGGAGGAGGTTAATCTGGCCTGTGTCATACCAAACCACAAATTTGTACCAACTACAGGTGTAAACAGTTTTCGTCAAGGGACGCCTGGCTGCCAAGACGTGATCAACCACTTATGGAGAAAGGTCAAAGATTCAGCTGTCACTGCTCAAATTCCAAGCATGAAGGTAGAGATTGCGACGGCCTGGGTGCAGAAGCCTGCCTTGCTGCTGCAAAAGCATCCCTCACGGATGGCCAGCCTGATTGGAGGACATATGCTCAAACCCAGGAGTTCTGAATAGCATACTCTCCATGTCCAGACCGGAGCGACTAGGATGACGTGGACTTGGTCGGTCCCAATCTTTTTGAGAACTTAGGGCAGGAGTCATATTGGTGGGAAGGCATACTGGAGTCCTGAGTTCTACATGAGGAAGAACAAGTATATCAACAAAATATGCTTTGGAAACCCCAACACGAAAATGCGTGCTCTCGGCAGAACCAAGGTTCTCCCCATTCGCGGGGGCATGGCCTGGCGCACGGCAAGATGGCCGCATTCTATTGCTGCTCTGCCGGTCGCCCTTAATATCCTAAATTATCCTTCGCCCTAACTGCCTTACACTCTGGCCACTGTGCGGACTAAGTAGCCTCCGTGATTAGCTGCCGAGCGCTGTCCCCATATTGCCTGGCGGCGCCTCCCGGACCCGGAAACGACGGTGCGGCCGCGTCGGGGGCCATTTCCGACATTGCTGCAAGCTGGCGAAGCTGACTCGCGGCGGCCCTATCCTGCGGGCCGGAGAAATCTGGGCGGAACGACGCTGGAGGAGGGCTCCCTATGCAGACGGACTGGCGCTGTGACCTTCGGCACCGAGTCGCGGGAGCCGACATCGCTGGGGCGTGTCCCCGGAGGCTGCTGCTGTAGACGCGAGGCACTCAGGCTGCGTGGGCCGCCGGCTTGCGTCGGCCGTGTGGGCCCAAGTGGCGGACTGACCCATCCTGCGGAGGAGCCGGTGGGCGGATACCTGCGCGTGGCGGGTGCAGTCTGAGGATGAAGAGACGGCGTTGGAGCGGGATGCGAGTGGCCACAAACGGATACTTCAGGGGATACGTTTGCTGCAGGTACGACAGCGGGAGGTGCGGCGGCCCTGATCTCATTGCTTGTGCCCACGGCTGCACTAGTGGCGCATAACATTCATGGGAGCACTTGGATTGCGCCGGAGGTCAAGACTCTTACTTAACTGACCTGCTCTGGGACACTGCTGGCTTCCCCTCCCCTCTGATCTGTGCGGACGGCGGCCACTTACCTGCGGTAACCCCTGTGGCATATCGGACGCCATCTTGGGAGAGAGTTGCTGTGTGTGGCAGTCTGCTGAGCGGAGCTGCTCGTGAGCCGGGGCCCGCGCTGCCTGGGTGGGCTGGTTGCACTTCTCTGAAGACACTGCTGGTAGTAGTGGCAATCAGTGGATGTACAGTGGATATACACAGCGACGAGACCGTACATACGAGTGTGTATTGCTGCCTCCGAACTTGAGACACGGCCATTCTTAGCGGCTGGCTGGGGGCCTGTGCTGGTGCTGACTGGTCAATTTGGAGGCGTGCACGTATAGTGGCATATAACTGAAACTGCTCGGCACGGGAGTACTAGTTGGGTGCACTGAGTCCCCCTCTTGAGCACATTGCACAGCGGGCCGGGGGGTGATCTGCTACTGGGGGACTTGGCGTTGCCTCAGACGGATACCCTACTCAATCACCGCGTGGGACCATGGGCAAGCTGGAGAAAAATCAGCCTAAACTCATCTTTGAGTTGCGCAAAGAGGGTAAGTCGCAACAAAACGCAGCTTCGGACTCTGAGATGGATTCTGCTACGCAGGCCCAGTCCGCATTGGAGAAGACGTTCTCTGCCATTCAGGCTAGCCTGCAATCTATAGATGGCAAGATAGAAGCACTGAGTGGGCGAATGGACCATATGTCCATTAAACTTGATAAGCAGGGGGCACGCATTGGCGAGGCTGAACAACGTATTTCAGACACAGAAGATGGCCTCCAGCAAGTGGCGGCAAAAACCAATGATATAACGCAGCTCCTGGCAATGATTCAGGCCAAAAATGACGACATCAAAGCGCAACAACGTGCGCATTTTGGGTCTGCCGGAATCCACAAACGTTGGGAGACTGGAGGACTATGTGGAGTCAATGATTCGAGACATTTGCGGGTCTGAGAGCCTCTCTTCCATGTTCGCTGTCGAGTGCGCGCACAGGTCCCTAGCGCCGCGTCCAAAACCTGGAGCCCCACCTCGCCCCATTATTGCGAGGTTGTTAGACTTCAGGGACTGAGACAGTATACTGCGTATCACCCAGCAGAAGGGCACTATCAATCACCAGGGCAACATCCTGTCCTTCTTTCCGGACTTCACGGCCACGGTGCAGGCAGCTCGAATAGAATTCCAGGGCGTCAAGAAACTTCTTATGAAGGAGCAGATACCGTATGCCATGCTGTACCCGGCTAGATTGCGGATAGGCGCAGACCGTGACGCTAAGATTTTCTCGAACCCGAAGCTTGCCATGGATCACGCCAAACAGCTGAAATGAAATCAACGCGCCCCTGCGCAGACGTCGGATATTGATGAATGATTGGAACAGTTTTTCTTCTTGTTTGTCTCATATCATATCCTTTGTCCACCTCAGGTGGTTGTGTGATGACTAATGGCCTTGTGCTTCTTCTCTCCTTTTTTTTTTTTTTTTGCTTCTATTTACTTCCCATTGTAGGATAGTGTATGCTATGTTGGAGGTTTACTATTATGGCTGGGAAGTGTTTTGGGATATGCCATTTGATTTTGTGCATCTTGATGGCCAGGTGTAATTTTACGCAGCTAAGTTGTAACTGGCACCGTGAGGCACACACAGGACCATCTGTAGCGCATTGATGGCAATGGATGGCACGAACTTCCGCGACGCTACTTCCTTTTGCTCTGCTTGTTCTACTGGGGTTGCCGGAATGTCCTGTGTGACAGGAGGTTTCCAAACTGCTTTCAAGTTACACTGGTAGTGTTGGCACGGTGAATGAGTGGGCAAGGGCGACGGATCTTCTGGGGCGGCCCCTCCCTGGCACTGCTGGGAGTGGTTGCGGCCTCTGCGTCCCCTATTGGGTGTACCCCACTACCACTGCTTTGTTCTGTAGTTTAAATATGTTTCAGGGATATGTCTTTGGCAAGATTGGGTTTCTGGAGTGGGTGGGGGGTGGATTTGGGGGGGGTTCTGAGAATGTCATGTGTGTGAGTAGAGTGTGTGTCAAGGTTCTGTTTGCGGTAGGGTTGATCGGTGGGTGTAGCTGGCTGATTCCGCGACATGCACTAGCGTTCTTTGCAACTGGTAATGATGATGGGTGAGGAATATCGTTGCATGACATGGAATGTTCGGGGTCTTAACTCACCGAAGAAGATAAGGCAGGTACTAGCATACCTGGACAGACAGGCTGTGCAGATCGCATTACTGCAGGAGACCCACCTGAATAGATATGCTGAGTCCAGGGTGGCATGTAGGTGGTCGGGGTTTCGTCTTGCATCATCATATTCTTCTTATGCGCGGGGTGTGCTTCTTTTGGTTAAGAGGGGTATCCCCTTTCATCCCACGCACATTTACACAGACACGGAAGGCCGCTGCGCTATGGTACAGGGGAAGTTGGGTGCGACTACTCTAACTATTATTAACATGTACGGGCCTGTGGTTGATGATCCTACTCCCTTCACACAGATGCTCACCATTCTGCAGTCCTGGCCCGAGACACCGGTGCTCTGGGGTGGAGACCTTAATACACATCTAGATCCGCAGGTAGACAAGTCTAACCTGTCAGGGGCCCGCACACTTATGATTGCCAAGTGTATTCGTGACGCCATGTCAGAATTAGGACTAGTGGATGTTTGGAGATTGCGCAATGAACATGTTCAGGAAGGCACACATATCACTCCCGCCCATAATAGCTGGTCCCGATTGGACTATTGGTTGCTAAATGGAGGTGCAAATGACTGGGTTCTGCACATACACACACTGCCCCGCACTCTGTAAGATCATAATCCGGTGGTGTTGCGACTGCGTATTGCTACCAACCCACACCGTCCGTTCACATGGCGCTTTCGCGCCGAACCACTGCTTGATGCACAAGTTACTACTTGTGTAACGATATATCTGTAAGAGACATTAGTTAGTATTAGATTCCTTACCTTAGAATATCCCCAGGCGTCAGACTGGATCCGGAAATTTTTGCGTAGCAGTACCCTTGCGCGTCGGTAGGCGTCGTCTGCGGCTCCGCGTCCGTCGTCGGTGTCGTGGGCGTCGTGATGACGTCGTCGGAGTACTTAGATGCCGCCTCTGCGTGCTGCCGTCAGTTCTTAGACACAGCTTTTCCGCGCCAGAAACGCAGAGCCATGTTAAAAACCAACACTGGTGCCATTGAAACTAGGGCCCTGAAAGGGGGTAACCCTAACCCTAGATATTGGTTCGCAGAACGGGGAAGATGGGTGGGTCAGTAAGGAATCTAATACTAACTAATGTCTCTTACAGATATATCGTTACACAAGTAGTAACTTGTGCATCTGAAAGAGACACGTTAGTATTAGATTCCTTACCTTAGAATAAATACCCCAGCAATACCAACCCCGGTGGTGGGTCTGCGAACCAATAATCACACCAGAAAGTCCTGGAGGACGGAACGGCCAAAGAAGCCATCCCTCCGGACTTGGCTGTCCAGGCAGTAGTGTCTTGCAAACGTGTGCAGCGATGCCCACGTAGCTGCCTGACAGATATCTTGTAAGGGCACTCCCCTGCCCAGGGCAGTGGTAGTTGCCGTGGCTCGGGTGGAATGAGCCCGCAATCCAACAGGGGGCTCCTTCTTAGCCAAGGAGTAACATGCCTGGATGCACAAGATGATCCACCGGGAGATGGTCCTCTTGTGTACCGCTTTCCCCTTCTTAGCGCCCACGTAACCAACAAAGAGGTGGTCATCCACCGGGAACTGGCGTGTGCGATCCAAATAGAATGAGAGCGCACGTTTTGGGTCCAGACGGTGGAGCCGCTCTTCCTCTTTAGAGGGATGCGGTGGCGGGAAGAAGGTTGGCAAGGTGATAGACTGCCCGATGTGGAAGGCCGTGACAACCTTGGGCAGGAAAGAAGGCTTAGTACACAACACCACTTTGTCCGGATGGACAGAAAGGAAAGGTGGAGTACAAGAAAGGGCCTGGAGCTCACTCACTCTCCTGGCAGAGGTGATGGCAACCAGGAAAGCAGTCTTCATAGTAAGAAGGCGAAGAGGACAGTTGTGAAGTGGCTCAAAGGGAGCGCACATCAGAAACTTAAGAACCAGGTTCAAGTCCCACTGAGGCATCACAAACGGAACAGGAGGGAATGTGTGAGTGATGCCCTTTAGAAATCTATTTACAATAGGGGACTTGAACAAAGAAGGTTGATCAGGCAGCCTCAGAAAGGCTGAAAGGGCAGAAAGGTAGCCCTTGATAGTGCCCAGAGGAGAGCCCTGCTGGGCAAGAGAAAGAAAGAAGAGAAGAACCTCAGAAAGAGGGGCAGCAAGAGGATCCACAGCCTTTGCTGTGCACCATGCCACAAATCTGTTCCACCTGCAGGCGTATACCGACTTCGTGGAGGGACGCCTGGCTGCCAGAATGACGTTACATACTTCAGGAGGAAAGTCAAATGGCCTCAACTGTCGCCGCTCAATCTCCAAGCATGGAGGTGGAGACTGGACAGGTTCGGGTGGAGGACCGTCCCCATCTGCTGCGACAGAAGGTCCTCCTGAAGAGGCAGACGAACCGGGGGATCGACTAGCATACTGAGTAGCTCTGGATACCAGTACCTTCGAGCCCAGTCCGGAGCCACAAGGATGACTTGGGCCCGGTCCCGCTTGATCTTCTTCAGCACTCTGGGCAGAAGTGGTATAGGCGGAAAGGCGTACAGTAGACCGCAACTCCACTCGCGACGAAAAGCGTCTCCGAGCGAGTGCCGCCTTGGAAATTCCAACGCGCAGAACTGATGACATTGCGCGTTCTCTTCGGTGGCGAATAGATCTAACCAAGGCTCTCCCCATTGCTGAAAGAGGCCTTGCGCCACGTCCGAGTTCAGACGCCATTAGTGATCCATCATGCACCGACGGCTGAGCTCGTCCACCCTGGTGTTCAGAGAACCTGCCAGGTGTTGAGCCACCAGGGTCACGCCCTGGCGTTCCAGCCAGAGGCGCAGAGCCTCCTGGCAAAGGGTCCACGACCCCACCCCGCTCTGTTTGTTGCAGTACCACATGGCGGTGGTGTTGTCCGTGAACACCTGCACTACACTCCCCCGGAGAGAGAGGAGGAATGCTTTCAGTGCTAGACGAATCGCCCGTAACTCCAACAGGTTGATGTGGAGCCGGGCCTCCGCCGGAGACCAGAGGCCTCTGATCTCCGCCTCTCCCATGTGGCCTCCCCAGCCCTGGAGGGACGCATCCGTCACAACTACGTGCTCCGGTTGGAGAAGGGAGAGGGATCTGCCGCTGACCCAATCGCGGTCCGTGAGCCACCACTGCAGCTGTCTCGCAGTGCCCTCCGAGATCAGGACGTGGTCGGATAGGTTGCCCTGATGCTGGGCCCACTGAAACTTCAGGTCCCACTGCAGAGCCCGCATCCGCCACCTGGCGTGATGCACCAGCAGGTTGCAGGAGGCCATCAGCCCCAGAAGCCGCAGCGTCAACCTGACCGAGAACCGGGATAACGGCTGAAAGATGGGAATCAGAGCCTGAATATCCCGGACCCGCTGTTCGGGTGGATAAACCCGAAACCGCGCCGAGTCCAGAACCGCTCCGATGAAGAGGAGCATCTGAGAGGGACACAGGTGTGACTTCGGCACATTGATTGAGAACCCCAGCTGGTGCAGGAGGTCTGCCGTCGTCTGGAGGTGGCTGACGACTGTCTGGGGCGAGCCCGCCTTCAACAACCAGTCGTCGAGGTAGGGGAAGACTGAAACCCCTAACCTGCGCAGATGAGCTGCGACCACCGCCATCACCTTCGTGAACACCCGTGGGGCGCTGGTAAGGCCGAAGGGGAGCACGGTAAATTGAAAGTGCTCGTGGCCCACCATGAACCGCAGGTAGCGCCGGTGGGCAGGCAGGACGGGGATATGAAAGTAAGCGTCCTGCAAGTCCAACGCTACCATCCAGTCTCCTGGGTCCAGGGCAGCCAGGACCTGAGCCAGTGTCAGCATCTTGAACTTCTCCTTCCGGAGGAAGCCGTTGACGTTCCGTAGGTCCAAGATAGGGCGTAGGCCCCCTTTGCCCTTCTTGGGTACCAGAAAGTAGTGGGAGTAGCAACCACACCCTACTTCTGGCCCAGGAACGCGCTCGATGGCCCCCTTGGCCAAGAGGACCGTAACTTCCTCCTGCAGAAGTCGCAAGTGATCCCCCGATACACGGTGGTTCTGCGGTGGCATGGCTGGAGGAGTCGCCTCGAAGGGGAGGGAGTAGCCCCTTCGGACGATTTGCAGCACCCACCTGTCCGACGTGACAGTGCGCCAGTGGAGGTGGTGATGGCGAACCCTGCCTCCCACTGGCGTCACATGGGCCTGAAAGCACGGACTAGGAGGGTTTTGAGGCGGATGCTGCGGGGGAAGGTGTGGACTGATCTCGCCGCTGCCCCCGACCGCCTGGACGGCGGTTCCCACGGCCGCCACCGCGTTGGGTATTGCCCTGCGGTGCGTGGCTGGCGGCACGTGTGGGCGCACCCCTTCCGTGGCCACGAAAGGAGTGATAGGCAGCCGATTGCTGGCGCTGGCCCGAGAGGCCTAAGGACTTGGCCGTAGCCCTGGGGTCCTTAAAACGCTCAAGCGCATGATCTGCCTTGTCGCCAAAGAGGCGACGGCCATCAAACGGCATGTCCATAAGCGTGTTCTGGACATCGGCCGAGAAGTTGGCGGACCTCAGCCAGGCGTGGCGTCTGACTGCCACCGTCGTTGCCATCGCTCTACCCAGCGAGTCAGTGGTATCCAGCCCACACCGGATGGAATACTTGGCTGCATCCCGGCCCTCCACAAGGGCTTGGCCAAGTTTGGCCCGTACCTCCAACGGACACTCTGGCAGCACTTCCGCGACCTTATCCCACACAGAGTGGGTGTAACGTCCCAAGAGGCAGGCGGTGTTGGAAGACCGCAGGCCGAGGCTAAGGGATGAGAAGATCTTCTTGGATTCCCGGTCCGGGGGGGCGGACGGGAATGCGGTCTGGGAATTGGAGGCCTGGATGACCAGGCTCTCGGGGGTAGGGTGGGAGGACAGGAAACATGGGCCGGGGCTGGGCGGTGGCGCCTGGCCACGTTCCTATCTACGGGCGAACCCGTAGCGGGCTTGGACCAAGTGCCCAGCAGAACGTCGGTCAAGGCCTCATTAAAGGGCAGCAGAGGCTCAGCCGAGCTTGACTGCGGTTTAAGGACCTCAGTGAGGAGGTTAGTCCTCACGGCCGCGACGGGGAGCTCAAGGCCCAAGGCCTTGGCAGCCCTCATCAGCACCACACTATAAGTTGCCCCCTCCTCCGATACCAGGGAAGGAGGGGAGACAAAACCAGTGTCTGGAGAGGTGTCCAGGCCACTGGCCTCCCCAAGGTCTCCTGTCCAGTCCTCATGAGACTGACACTCCCTGGTCAGAGGGTCCTCAGACCCCTCCCAGTCCTCTTCATCACCCATCTCCTGAAATTCAGGGTTCTCATCTAATGGGGCCTGTTCGTAGAGAGGGAACTCTCCAACCGGCGTCTGGAGCGGCGCCCATCGGGGCCGTCCCGACGCCAGAACAGGAACGAAGGTGGAACCGGGGACGGCGCCGCCCGAGGACGGCGCCGGAGGCGACACCTGAGGGTCCGACGCCGGGGAGGTCGTCAGATCCACCGGCGACGAACCAGATCCCGAATGAGGACCAGCGGCATCCTGCGGCGCCGGGCCCGCAGGCGCCGGCGGCGTCGGAACAACAGGACACCTCGGCGCCGGGCCCGAAGGCACCGGCGGCGTCGGGATAACGGGGACCTGCGGCGCCGGGCCCGAAGGCGGCGGCGGCCGAAGCACCCGACGGCGTCGGGGCCGGAGCCGCCGACCCGCTAGGGCTCCCAGACGGGTCCGCTGGGCCCGAAGGCGCCGCGGAGCCCGTCGGAGGAGAGAGTTTCCTCATGGCCATGAGGAAGCGCTCGATCTCCTCCGGCGACGCGTTCAGCCCAGGGACCGGAGGGTGTGGAGCTGCCCGCGGCGCCCTCGACTCCGACGGAGCAGCTTGGGCGGTGTCACTCGAACCCCCGGCCGCATCGCGCGAGCGTCGGGGGGAGTCCGAGGAGCGATGACGCCGCTTGGACTTCTTGTGCCTCTTACCTGACGACGACTTCGACTCGGAGGAGTGCGGCCTACTCTCGGAGCTGTGGTGGCTCCGAGCCCGCGACCTGTCCCTCGACCTCCCATGGGATCGGGACCTCTCACGGCGCGGGACCGACTGCCGGAGTTCGAGGCGCCTACGGGACCGCTCCCGCCTGGCTTTCGAAGAGAGGGCCCGGCAGTCGGAGCAGGCCTTGTCGTCGTGGTCGACGCCCAAACACGACAAACACACGCGGTGAGGATCCGTGACCGACATCAGCCGGTCGCAATCGTCACAATGCTTGAAGCCTGGCATCCCTAAAGGCACCGTTTCGGAGTCGAGAGACTCGAAATAGCAATCAAAAAGGATCAAAAAGTTAGTCAAAAAGTGACTAGGGTTACTGCTTTTTCTAAATCTGCGCTTGCTGGCGCGGAAAAAAGAAGAACTGACGTCAGCACGCGGAGGCGGCGTCTAAGTACTCCGACGACGTCATCACGGCGCCCACGACGCCGACGACGGACGCGGAGCCGCAGACGACGCCTACCGACGCGGAAGGGTACTGCTACGCAAAAATTTCTGGATCCAGTCTGACGCCTGGGGATATTCTAAGGTAAGGTATCTAATACTAACGTGTCTCTTTCAGATATTGGTACTACCCACAAAGAAAAAACTGATTACTAGATTCTACAAAGCTGTCCAGGAGGAGACTAGCAAAGGCTCTGACAAGAGTCTGGATAAGTGGAACGCACTTTTAGACCCTCAATTTACTGGGGATGATTGGGAGCAAATATGTCAGGAATTTCCGAATTATTCATTTCAAATTTCTGCACCAAACATATCACACCCGTCAAATTGCTCCAAATGGGCCTCAGGGAATCAGATCACTGCAAGCGCTGTAAACTCCCAGGTGCAGACTTTATACATCTGGCCTAGAGTTGTGGCTCTGTGTGCAGGTACTGGGAGGAAGTGCTGAACCGTTTACACATCATGACCGGCACACAATTGCCATGTACACCAATGGTATGCTTGTTACACCACGTCACACACGTTAAAGGCATCATGGGTAGATTCGTTAGGGTCGCTCTTTTGCTAGCAAAACGCCGCATATTATTCACATGGGACAGTGCATTGACTCCCAAGCCTGATGATTGGGTGAAGGATATGGTTTACTGTAAAGAGAATCTCGCAATTTATGTGGAAGAGCTCCCTGTCTCGTCCAGGCCAAAAGACATATGGGGCCCGCTTGACCAATATCTTGCTATTCCAGACCCCACAGGTGATGATGAATCTATTGGTATGACTGAGTGAATCATGATTATGGGGATGGTCGCGTCACCTGGACTGTGCCAGCGAGCATTTCATGCTATAGTTTTTGACATACCCTGCTCGTAATATTGTACATGTACTGCTGTCACTGGCATCTCATGTTTTTGTTTTTGTTTTGTTACAGTGCGCTGCCACTGTTGGCAGTGAGGTATTTCATACTGTGAAACAATAAAAAGAAATAAAAAAAAAAAAAGGTTCTCCCCATTCGCAGAAGGGTCTTTGCACCACCTCCGGGTGTAACTGGCATTTGTGATCTGCTAGGTGCTGACAGCTGAGCTCATCCGCCCTGGCATTCAAAGATACTGCCAGGTGGTTGACCACAAGGAAAATACCTTAGCGGTCCAGTCATTTCCAGAGGCCAAGGCATCCTGGCAAGGGTCTGTGACACCACCTTGCCTTTTTTGTTGCAATACTAGAACGGTGGTATTCATGAGCACCTGTACAATTTCCCGTTGAAGAACATCTTTCAACGCCAAGCAGATGGCCCTCAGTTCCAAATGGTCAATGTGGAGCTGTGATGCAGCCGGAGACCAGAGGCCTCTGATATCCACTTTTCCTAGATGGCCGCCCCAACCAAGAAACGATGCATTAGTCAGTACTGCCAGGTCTGGTTAGGCAAGGGAGAGGGAGGTCTACCACTGACCCAATTTCCCATGACATTTGGATGTGGTCAGAGAGGTCCTCTTGATGTTGGGCCACTGAGACTTCAAATCACATTTCAGAGCCCACATATGCCACCTGGCGTGCTCAACCAGTAGGGTGTAGGACGCCATCAGTCACAGCAGCCTCGGAGTCGACCTCACTGAAATTCATGACCAAGGCTGAAAGATCGGGATCATAGCCTGAATGTCATGGACTCTCTTTTGGGGGAAAACAACAAAATTGAACCATGTCCAGAATGACTCAGATGAAGGGGAGAGCCTGAGAAGGAGTCTGGTGTGACTTCTGCACGTTGACAGTGGCACCCAAAAATGACTGGATTTTCCCTGTAGTCTGGAGATGACTGATGACTGCCTGGGGCAGAGTTAATCTTTAACAGCAAGTCATGGAGGAAGGGGAAGACTGGGACCCCTGAACTCCAAAGATGTACTGCCACCACCATCATCAATTTTGTTAACAACTGAGGGGCACGGATGAGACAGCAATCTAAAAACGTTCCTGTCCTGCCCCGAACCACAGGTAGTGCCGATGGGCCTGTAGGACGCGTATATGGCATCTTGGAGGTCCAAAGCCACCATTCAGTCTTCAGGGTCAAGTGCAGACAAGACCTGGACCTGTGTGAGCATCTTGAATTTGTCCGTGCAGAGGAATTAGTTGAGAGGGGGTACATCTAAAATAGGACAAAGGCTTCCATACTTCTTGGGCACCAGAAAGTAGCAGGAATAACAACCATGCCCATTGTCTGGCACAGACATCCTCTCAATTGCCCCTTTCGCCAAAAAGGCTTGCACTTCCTGCCACAAAACAGACAGATGGTCCTCTGTCAGTCGTTAAGGAGACAGGCTAAGGTGCGGCTGAGTGGAAAGGAAAAGCAAGGCATACCTCTTCCGAACAATCTGCAGGACCCACTTGCCTGACATTATTGACAAAAAAACCTTCCAAGAATTGTTGGATACTGCCTCCCACCAGCTGGCAGTACTCCATTGAGGGAACACTAAAGGGGTACGGCAGGTGGAGCTATGGACGCCACAGCATCGACAATGGAACTGCTCTGTTCCCTGCTGAAGCTGGATCAGCAGCCAATAGGAATACCCCTGCCGAAGCTACGAAAGGAAAGGTAGGGAAGCTGCAGCTGAGGAAGAGGGGCAGCTAAGCCCCTGCCCTGCCCTGTCCTGCCCCTGCTCTCTTTGAAGAGCTCCAGAGCTAAATCTTCTTGAGTAATACAATCAAAGGGCATGTTCATAAAAAGCAAATGAATATCGCCCAAAACCATGCCGACCTCAGCCAGGCATGGCGGTGAATGGCAACACTAGTGCCAATAGCGTGCCCGATGGATTTGGTGGTATACAAGCCACAACAAATCATGAACTTGGCTGCATAGCGACGTTCCTTTATAGCATGGGTCAGAACTGGGCAGAGGTGTTCCTGGACACCTGGAGAAGGGCCTCTCAGCTCCTTCGGGAACGAAGGCAAAAAAGAGTGAGTTGGACGGGATCTGAAGCGTTAGAGAATGGCTTCGTGGAACTCTTGGATCTGCTATAGTGTAAGTGGCGGCAGTCGAAACACTGGTTGTGCTGGGACAAGTTGCTGGATGAGTTTCAACATTGACTGACTTCGAGAGCGAGGTCGTGAACGGTGAAGCACTCACACTTTCTCCAGAGTACAAGAGTGATGGGAAGGGGCTGAGCCCCACTTAGATTTTTAATGTTTTTTCTTAGATTTACCCGAAGACTTCGAGTACGACGACGAACAACCTCAGGAACAACTCCTATGGCTCTGACGTACAGGTTACTTACCTTCAGTAAGGATGTATCTGGCAGAGACGATTCTAGCCGCAGATTCCTTAACTTAGAATTATCCCCAGGCGTGACAATGGACCCGGAAACTTTTTGCCCAGCATCCCTGCGCACCAGGGGGACAGCATCACGCGACTCCGCCCAGGCATTGTCCGCGTACGTGACGTCAGTGAGGAGACAAAGAACATATGTAAAATGTCATGGTAAGATGTAGCAGGACTACCATTCCAACCAAAAATAATGAAGGGGACCCAGTCCGAGACAAACAAGGAAGAACAAAACTCCAACCCAGTTCCTTCACAGAATGTGATAACCCCCATAAGAAACAAAGGGCAGAGACACAGCCAAAAGACCCCAAACTAGGGGATAGCATAGGGCCCAGAACCCTAGTAAGAAAGGGAAGAGGGGGCGGGGTAGGCCCCAACCTGGAGCACCCAGAGCATAAGGGCACAGAAGTACCATCTTCCAATCTGCCAAAAGGGGAGGAAAAGGAACAAGGAAACAGTGACTCCAATACCTTTTTGCAGTAATTGGAGCGTCCACACGCGGGAAACAAGCTCCCTTGTTCCCGCTAAAATGTTGATATACGATGATTAATTGCCTTGATGCACTGGCGAGATATTACACCAGGACAGGCGTGGTTAACACATATATTAAGTTATTGCCTCTCAGACGCCCTTTTCTAGCGTCTAACATTTTAGCGGGAACAAGGGAGCTTGTTTCCCGCGTGTGGACGCTCCAATTACTGCAAAAAGGTATTGGAGTCACTTGGTCTTAATCTATAGTACTGTGATGTAATGTCACCGTGCAGTTTTAACTGTAGTCTTTCTCCTCTGTAGTGGTGGTTCTCCACCGTTATTGTTTGACCGCGACTTCGCAGCGTGGCGCAAATCCAGAGTACAGAGCCTTCCCTGGCCGTACCCCATGGTAATTTTTGTATATATGTGCATAATTAATTAATAGGTTTAGACCCGTGGATTATCTCCTGTCTTGACCATGTACTAAAGTCGTAATATCTTTTCCCACAGTTGGCCCGCCCCAACCTCTCCCTCTCCACTCCTGTGTGACGTCCTGATGAAGACCCCGTGAAAGGACTACATTCAGCCTGCTAATAGGGGTCGAAACGTCGACTGTTCTATTTTGATATACCGGACATTGTCCCCACTAATCTGATTTATCAGACATACCGGATATATTTTTGGATCATTTGTTAATTGGTCATAAGTGGTCATAGCTAGGCCTTTATATTGTTTAGGTTTTGTATTGTGTCACGCAACCTTGTAATAATTAGGTCATTTTTACTGTGTCTATTCTCTTTACAACCTTCCACCCTAGTATTTCCTGCTTTCCTTCCCCCTCCCCCACCTTGGGGTTTCGACAATATTGAATTGTGTATTATTATTGAATTTGTGTTCTGCTCTTTTGGTAATAAAACTCTATTACCATTTGAAATGTCATTGTTTATTGTTTAAATATTGAGTTGCAAATCAAGGGAAGCGCTCCCAGGCGCTCGGCGGGAAATCCACAGTGCTCCTAGCGCTAGCAACAATCCCAGCGCTTCCAGGGGCTTCAGGGAGGGTCCAAAGTGCTCCCAGGCGCTGTGAGCACAGCACAGCGCTCCCAGGTGCTATAAGACAGCAACAAGCCCAGCAAAAGTTCCTCAGGGCAGGCAGGGGGCAAGGCTGGGCCCAGAGCCAGCTCACTGGGTCTCCAGGCAGGGAGACAGTCCAAGTGGCGGTCCTCTGGCCCAGCAGCAGCAACAGCCCCCTCAGGATCCTGGCAGAGAACAACCTCTGTGGGGACACAGCCCCATTTTTATACACCATTTTCCTTTGTCTGAAGGTGCAGAGTGGGGGCGGAACCAGTCGCAGCTGGTTCTTGAGTACTCTGTTTACCTCAACCACCCTCTCTATTCACTGGCAGGGCTTGGGTCATTAGACACACCACAGGGGGGCGGAGCCAGCATTGTGTGGGGAAAACCCAGCCCATCCAGGACACAGGTACACTCCTCCCACACATTACTCATGCAGATCTCCCACTCACCACCGGGCAGACCCATCCAGACTTCCTGGAGCCTGGCATGCCAGCCAGCTCCAGCCAATCACACGCCAGCACCCTCACAGCACACGTACAGCCATGTCTAGAAATGGCGCTTCCCTACTAGACACATACATGCTGCATACACCGTTGCGCAGCATTCACTCACACAAGTTCACACATACCAGACTCAAGCCTGTACACCCCACGCATCAGGAACTACCAGGGACACATACATTCCCCATGCATTCCTATGGGCGGGCAGGCCTAGCTCAGCACATGCACTCAGAGTGCGCACGCACTTTCCACTGGGACACAGTGAAAGTGCGCAGAATCCCAAAAATCACCATTGCCAGGTCACCATTTCACGCAAAAAGTCTAGGGGTGAACCTGCCCTAAGGGCCCAAGTCCAACAATCCCCAAGCGTGAGACTGGATCCGGAAACTTTTATGCCACAGCATCCCTGCGCGCCGGGGGTGGTGCGACATCACGCGACTCTGCCCAGGCGTCGTCTATGTACGTGACGTCAGCGAGGTCACATAAGACCCGCCATGGCGCACCTACGTCAGTTTTCTTCGGAGAACTTTTCCGCACCACAACGCGGAACCACCAGATAAAAAACTGTGGAAGCATGGGAACAGTGTGCGAAGAGCAGAAAAATTGGAAAGAAATGGTGACTAACAACACCACCAGAGTATTGTCAACACCGCAAAACCCAAGGACAGGGAAAGAAGAAAGAAGAACAAGGAGAACCCTGCGCAATCACCCTGCCAGCACATAGACAGCCTCCCATCCCTGTGCCCCGAAGGCAAAAAACATGCTTAAAAGTCATGGCACACGTAGTAAACCTACCACCCCCATCCTGAGCAAAGAATGGGACCAGTTCCAAGAAAGACAGGGACAACAAAACTCCAAGCCACCCCAACATAGAGGACAACCACCCACAAGGGACAAGGGCAAGACATGGCCAGATGACCCTTAATCAGAGATAGCAATGGAAGGAAGGGAGGGGAAGGTGGACATGAAGAGAAAACAATCCCCCCCAAACCTGGAGTAGCCAGAGCAGCAGGGCACCAGAGCACTGGAACTCCATCCCCCAAAGAACCAAAGTAGGAATGAACCGCCCCCAGACGGAGCCACCCGTCAAGAACAAAGAAGGCACTCACATGAGACACAGCCCCCCACCGGGAGGCGAGTACCGAAGACCAACCCAAGGGTCCTCGCAGAATAGGGGAGGAAGGGCGTGTCGTGAAGGAATCTGAGGCTAGAATCGTCTCTACCAGATTCATCATTACCGAAGGTAAGTAACTCCTACACCTGATAGAGTCTACTAGCCGCAGATTCCTTCACGTAGAATAGATACGCTAGCAATACCCCTGGGAAGGAGGGCCTGTGAAAGGACCCCACCAGCCAATACAGAACTGAGGGCCCCACAGGGGAGCAGATCTGTGGACCAGGTAGAACCTCGCACCTGCCAGGCAAGGGGAACTCCCACAAGCAGAACCCCACCGACCCCAAGGGGATGTAGGGGGGAAAAGAAGGCTGAAGAGGCCCGAACACTAACAGCAGAGGAACCAAGGCAAGGTCGGAGAGACCGAAGCACCCCATTCCCCCACAAGGCAACATAGCTTCCGCCCAATGCTGACAGGAAAGCGGAAGAAGAAGCCTAGAGAGCCCAAGGAAACGAGGGAAAAGAAGGCAAACCCACTCCAGATCGAGAGCAGCCTGCCAGCCAGAACAGCGCCGGCAGTCAAAATCCGCCAGAAGAAAGAAGAATAGCCATAGGCCCCAGTAAGGCCCAGTAGGCGGCGCCTAGCAAGGGAGAACACAGGATCATCCCAGACCTCAGGGCAGGAGCAGGGAAAGGGGGAGATGCCCGGGCACACTACTTCGAGTGGCCGCGCACACGACCTTAGGAAGCAAAAGCAACCTACCTAAACGCCATGGAGAACAGGCACCCAAAGGCGACCAGAACCCCCTAGCAGAGCGCAAGCCCTAAGACAGCTACCACCACCCCACATAGGGTACGTTAAGTCCCAATATATTGGAACCCTCTTTGGAAGAACTTCCGCAGCAGAGGAAAAAACAAAAGAGCCAAAGGGAAAAAACACCCTCGCAGAAGACTTGACAAGCAGCCCAAGCAAAGCAGAAGGCCTAATCTCAGGGCCAAGTCTGCGCAACAACTCCCGCAGAACATACACACATAATCAATACAAGGGCCGTCCAGCAGCCAATAATGTCAAAGTCCCAAGGAAGGACGCAAACAGCCAGAAAACACACTCCACAGCCAGAACAAGCGGCCTAAGAAGGCCTAGAATCAACCCAACTCAGAAGTCACTGAGGAGGGGACGGAGGAGGAGGATAAGGCGGAGGAGGAGGAAGAGGAGGACGGAGCCCTGCCAAGAGCCTTTGGATGGCGGAGTCGGCCGGGGCATGGAACAACAGGCTGCCATCAAACGGAAGGTCAAGGAGTCGCTCCCGAATATTCTCAGGGAATACTCCGTCTCGAAGCCATGCATGGTGAGGGGGGGCGACTGAGGAAGCCATGGCCTGGCCCAGCACCTCCGAGATGTCCGGAGCGGAGCGAAGAATAAACGCTGCAAGCTCCTGGCCATCCAATGCATGATGCCGTAAGTCCACCTGATCAGACTCCTGGGACGCTGCGGATCTCAGAGACTCAGCTGAGGCCCACAAACAGGAGGAGGCACTAGCCAGCACACACAAGGTGTTAAGGGCCCGCAGGGCAGCGCTGGTCGAGGCGAACATTTTGCACCCCCAAGAGTCCAGCCAGCAGGCCTCTCGGGATGGCGGAGTCAATAGTGGCGGCAGGGAGGGAAAAACAGTCCGCAAAAGGGGGCTGGCAGCTGAGGGGTGAAGGGAAAAACACGCTGGGTCATGCAGCGCCGGGAGGTGCCAGTGCAGAAGATGCTGAGGCACCGGGTCCACTGAGGCAGGACACCTCCAAGCCCCTGTCAAGGAAAAAAGGAGCGAACCTTCAAAGGGAAGCAAGATTTCCCTTCCACCAGAGCTCTGGTGGAGGACCTCCAATAGATCGTCTGCCCGAAAGGGAGCCACGGGTCACCCATGAGCACGATGCCCACAGCCGTGGACACCGCATGAGCGAAGTGTGAATAGAACAAAAGAAAGCACCCTGCCTAGGGATGTAATGGCCCTTGCTAGAGGGTCCAAAAGGTATATAAAAAGGGGTGATTAACCTAGAAGCTGACACTGCACACAACAAACACAAGGTCAATCCAAGTAGACTCTACAGAACATATTGGAAATATATATGTTTTTATTTCTTTTAGATATATTTTTCTTAGAGTTGAGATAACAAAAAATTATAAAAAGTGAATTGTACTTTAGTTTCACGTGATACATTTAGAGCATAAAAAAGACAAACACTGATATAGGAACAACAACAGAATGGGAAAATAATACTACATTAAGACCTACCCAGTACCAACCACATTTCAAACACACTATCACACTTACTTATATGTATTCTCACTCTACCTCATTCTACCATTCAACTTTCATTCTTCCAATTCACTTTTTCCGGAGAAGAAGGAGCGTCCGAAGACGAATCCGCGGTACGACCCTGCGCTGAGGCAGGACGTCGGCACCATCCGGGGTCACCGGACAAGGTTCCTCCAAGTCATCCCGCAATGGAGACCGGAGTAGAGCTGGGGCCGCACTGGCCCCGTGTGGTGCTGGAATGACGCCGACCCGACCCCCGCCGAGGCAGCCACCTGCATAGGCGAACGAGAGAGGCCTGGGGAGTGGCACGAAGCCCTCCGCCAGCCGCAGCCCAGACTGAGGCGAGGATCGCTCAGCAACCCAAGTGGCGGCGATAGGGACAATTTGCCCTCCGACAAGGCAGCCGCCTGTGGGGAGGGACGAGAGGGGCCCGGAGAGGGACGAGGGGTCCTCACCCAGCCTCGACGAGGAGGGTCCACCAACCCTAGTGGCTCCACACGGTCCAGCTGCTGCCGGCGCAGTAGCGGCGTCACCTCGGCCTTAGACAGGACTACCTTGTCAAAGGACCGAGAGGGGCTCGGGGATGCAAACCGAGCCCCGGCGACCTCCAGCGACACCACAGTTTGCGGCGAGGCAGAGATGCCGTGGCCTAAAGGAGGTGCCCCAGAGGAGCAGCACCCCAACAGCACCACATCCTCCAAGCCTGGATCCGAACCAGCCGGCGGCGCCGCAGAGGGCCCTCCGCAAGGCGAGGGGGTCTGGCTACGCCCCAGGAGGGGAAGGAGGAGGAGACGGCAGCGAGGCCTGCAAAGTCGCCGCATATGTCTCCATTTGGACTCTTGACACCCCAACACCGAGAAACTGTGGAAAGGACGACACACGGGGTCGCATCACCCGCAGAGAGTCCACACCCCCGGTAGGCCGGAAACCAGCCCCTGGGGACAAACTGCTACCCTTACCCACCGGGGAGCGACGCTCACGTGACATCGGAGAAGGGCGAGGACGACGAACACGGCCGTATCTGAAGCCGTCCGCCGAAGCAGACCGAGGGGGGACGTCAACCTGGAGAGACACGACGAGAGAAGTTTTATCCGGCACTCCAGCCGCGACTTTGGCTTCAACTGTTGGCACGCCGCACAATCAGTGGTGCCGTTATCCTCCCACAAACACCACATACAAATGAGGTGAGGGTACGTCACCGACATAAGACGCCCACAAAACGTGCAAGTTTTGAAGCCCGAAGGCAATCGCACACTGTTCCACCAAAAAGAAATGGAAGAAAAAGGGGTCCGTAGCAAGGATCGGATCCGCGTTTCACGCGGAAAAGGAAAAAACTGACGTAGGCGCGTCGGGGCGGGTCTTATGTGACCTCGCTGACATCACGTACGCGGACAACGCCTGGGCGTGATGTCGCCCCGCCCCCGGCGCAGGGATGCTGTGGCAAAAAAGTTTCCGGATCCAGTCTCTCGCCTGGGGATAATTCTACGTGAAGGAATCTGCGGCTAGTAGTCTCTATCAGATACATCATTACCAAAGGTAAGTAACTCGTACATCTAATAGAAACCTCTAGCCGCAGATTCCTTAATGTAGAATAGATACCCTAGCCATACCCAGAGGGGAGGAGGGTCTGCAAGAGGACCCCACCCGCCTGTACAGAACAGATAGCCCCACAGGGGACGATTCAAATGGACAGGGTGAAGAGCCCTGTCCCACCAGGCAAGGGGAACCCCTACACTTAGAGGAGCACCGACCCCGGAGGGGATACGGGAAGACAGGAGAAGAGGCAGCCCGTCCTCACTCAACAGAGGAAACAAGGGCAAGGCGAAAAGAGGCCAAAATACCACACGCCCGCGCAAGACAACAGAGCCTCCACCCAAGGTCAAGACAATGAAGAGGAGCATCAAGGGAGAAGAGCAACCTAGAGACTCCAAGGAAAAGAGGAAAAGCAAAGGCAATTAACCCCCCCCCCAGAACACACCCAGTGAAGAGGGCAGCCGAGCCTATCACAGCCAGAAGCCGATAGACCAGACAGAATGCCATCACCAGCAATAAGCAGGCAGAAGCAGACAGGGGAGCCCGAGGTCACCCAGGATGAACCATCCAATGCTCCGCAAGGACCAACTGCGCCCGATAGGCACAAAAACCATGTCAACCTCAGGGAGGAGAGGCAAAACTGAATGCAGGGCCTACTGGAAGAAGCGGACAAAGCAAGGATGACTGTCCCACTAAAGCGCCAAGAAGGCACAATGGTTCGGAAAGACATTAGGTCGACACCGGCAAGCACAGCCAGAACGCCGAGAACACCACGGAACGATGTACTCAGGGCAAGCCAGACGCCAGCCAAAGTCAGAGAGCAGGAAGGAGAAGAAGGAACCGAACGCGCTCCAGGGAGGAGTCCGCACACACGGCCCAAAAAGAAGTGGAACCAGCCAGAGCCATGACGCCAGGCCGCAAACAGCAGGTCAGACCAGGCGAACAGCGCAGCGACCCCGGAGAAGGACACCCCGGGGCGCAACTCAAGCCATTCCAAGCTATCAGCAAGAGGATTGCATCCGCAACCTACAGCAACGCCACGGAAAGCAGAGGCGCGAAGGCGACCACAGCTCCCCAGCACGTGAGAGAGCTGTCTAACAGCTACCACTACCCCACATAGGGCATGTTACGTCCCAAGACATGGGAACCGCTTCGGAAAAAACTTCCACAGCAGAGGACAACAGAAAAGACCTGCAGAAAAACCCGCAGAAGGATTGCCAAGCAGCCAAAAAGAAAAAAACTGAGGCCCAGCATGGTGTAGAAACCCAAAGCAAAAACATACAGTCAAGAAGGGCTGGCCAGCAGCCAACAGAACCACAGTCCCTACAAGGAGGACTCTAATGCACATGAAGCACACAGATCACACAACTGGGGTGACCCGCCCCAATGGAGGAACACCTCCCAAAAAAACAGAGCAACTCACAGGTCACTGAACGGAAGAACAACTCCCAAACCAGAACAACTCACAGATCACTGAGGGGGAGAAGGAGGAGGAGGAGGAGGACGAGGCCGAAGCCCCGCCAAGACCCTCTGAATGGCCGAGTCCGCAGGGGCATGGAACAAAAGAGCGCTATCGAAAGGAAGGTCACCACGAGTTCCCGAACATTCTCCAGGAACACACTGTCCCGAATCCAGGCATGGCGACGAAGTGCCACTGAACAAGCCATGGCACGACCAAGCACCTCCGAGATGTCCAGAGTGGAGGGAAGAATAAATGCCGCCAGTTCCCGGCCATCCAACACTCGGTGCGTCAAGTCAACACAGGCACCCTCCTGAGAAGCGGCAGACATAAGGGACTCCGCCGAGTCCCACAAGCAAGAAGTGGTCCTAGCCAAAACGCACAGCGGGTTAAGGGCCCGCAGAGCTGCACTGGTTGAGGCGAATATATTGCGCCCCCAGGAGTCCAGTCAGCGGGCCTACCGGGGAGGGGGACAACAGTGGCGGCAAAGAGGGAAAGGTATTCTGCAAAAGAGGGCCTCTGGTAGAGGGTTGGAGGGAAAGACACACCGGGTCACGCAGTGCAGGATGGTGGCGGTACAGAAGATGTTGGGGCACCGTGTCCCCCGTGGTGGGTCGGCCCCAAGACCCCAAAAGAGAAGAATAAAGCGAACCCTCGAAGGGGAGCAGCAGCTCCCTGCCACCAGAGCCCTGATGGAGAACCCCCAGAAGATGATCCGCGGGGAAATGGGCAGCTGGATCACCAATGCGCAAAATTTGAACCGCCGTGGAAACAGCTCGAGCGAAGGCCGTACCCACCTCCGTAGGGCCCCGCGGCTGGGGAAAGCAGCTCCTCAGTACGTGACGGATGCAAGCTAAGGCGACCGCCCCCCAAGCCAACCGCTGCCTCTGCTGTGGACCATCGTGCTGCCAGGACTGCATTGTGCTTCTGACACAAATTCAACATTGAATATTACTTGGAGTATAAAATATATCCCTTTCCTAAGGTTTTGACTGTTCTCAAATTAACTGTTTAAAACACGTTTGCAATAATCATATGAAAGCTCATCAAATATATACTGCAAGCCCTGAAAAAGTCAGTTTGTGGACGAAACGCGTTGGAGGTTGCAAAACGTTTTTAAAAACAGAAAAATAAAGGATGAAGTTTAACATGACTACATAACATCGACTCTTCTTTGAAAAATATTTGCACTCTAAGACTGTTTACTGCTTGACCTTTTTAAGTGTACTGGGCTAATTTTTTTTGGCGACGGAGGGCCACTGTTGTGGAAATCGGCCTACCCAGTGAGTCCGCAGTGTCCAGTCCACACCTGATTGCGAACTTTGCTGCATCTTTCCCCTCAGCAACAGCTTGGGAAAGCACTGTCCGAACCTCCTCTGGATACTGAGGCAGCGCCTGCGCAACCGTGTCCCACACATCGTGGGAAGAGCAGCCCAAGAGGCAAGCTGTGTTCACCAACCTCAGCCCTAAGCTGGCAGATGAAAACAGTTTCTTGCTGAACTGTTCCAGCTTCTTGGATTCCTTATCCGGCGGAGCGGTAGGGAATGCGCTTTGGGAAGTGGCGGCCTGGATGACCAGGCTCTCCGGGATTGGGTGGGTGGACAGAAAAGCAGGGTCACCCGGGGCCGGGCGATGGCGCCTGGCCTCATTCTTATCCACGGGGCCCCCCATTGCTGGTCTAGACCAGGTGCCCATCAAGACGTCAGTGAGTTAGGGCCTCATTGAACAGCAGCAGGGGCTCCAAAGAGCACTTCAGTGAGGAGATTAGTCTCGAGGGTCACTGTAAGCAGGTCAAGGTCCTCAGCTGCTTTCCGGAGCACCACAGTGTATGTAGCGCCCTCCTCCATAGCCTTAGCAGGAGAATGAAAACCAGGGTCAGAGGAGAGGTCAAGGCCACTGGCATCCTCTAGCTCTTCCGTCCATTCCTTTTCCGACGCGCACTGCCGTGCTGCGACACCTCCCAGTCGTCCCCTTCTTCCACTGCCCATGGAACAGGTTAAAGAGGTGGGGGAGGGACAGGGGAATACAATATGTCGGTCCACCCAGTATCCCAATTAGGGTCCCAACTAGGGGCAAAATTGTCTGGGAAACTGGGCAAAGGCGGTGGCGGAACGAACGTAACACACTGCAGCGTCGGGATCGGAGCTGTGGGCGGCGCCAGGGCCGGAACTGCAGGCGGATGTCCCTGCGGTGCTGGGGCCAGAGCCGCCGCCAGCAGTGGTGCCGGCGGCAAAGGAGGGCCCGAAAGCGCGCTGGCGGGAGCCCGAGGCCTGAAGAGGCAGGCCATGGCTGCAAGAAGAGCTTGCACCTGGACAAGAGTCGCCGATGGACCCGGATAAGGTGGGGAGGTCGCGAGACTCACAGGCTCCAAAGGAGCGCAGGGTGGAACCCCTCGCCCCCTCATCCGTGTCCAGGGACCAATGGGGGGACATTGGAGAGCAGAAACACTTCTTCGACTTCTTCTTATGACGCATCTTACCCAATTCCAAGTGTGAAGACTTCGACCCGAGGAGCGATGATGATGGCTCCGCGATCAGGCCCTCGATCGACCCCTGGACCTCGAACGGTGCGGAGACGACTGCCAGGCCTCCAGCAGCTTACAGGACCGCTACCGTAAGGCCTTCGGAGCCATGGCCAGACAGTCGGAACATGACCGGCAGTCATGGCCGCACTCCAGACAGTAGAGACAGACGCCATGGGGGTCAGCCACCGACATCGTACGGCAACAGGCCCCGCAGGATTTAAACCCACACATCCCGACATGGCACCAGGAGTCAAAGACACAAAAAAGGGAGACAAAAGTCTCAAAAGTATAGTCAAAAAGTGACTAGGGTAGGGCTGGACTTAGACCCGCCGCCTGATGGAGCTGCACTCTCGTTACCTTAACACTCAGACATTTGATTTTCTGGTGCTGTGTCCTGGCTTGACTCCGTATGCTTTCTGTACAGTTATGTCGTCCTCAGCTTTCCGGGACCAGTCTGACGCCTGGGGATATTCTATGGGAATCTATCACTAATGTGTCTCTTTCGGATATCAGCGTGCGAGTGTGGTGCCTATATATGCTCCGCATGTCATTTTCAGAGAAGAACGGCATCAGTGTGGAGCTGCACGTCATCACCTACCGATACGCAGAGGTAATGCGCAAGAAGTTTCACGATCCGGTCTAACAGTCGGGGAATATTCCAAAGGTGAGGAATCTGCGACTAGAAGTCTCCATCAGAAAAACAAGGACTGAAATATTGCAATTTTGAGGAACCTTTTATTTTTTTATAGTTTTTTTTTATTTCTTCTTTTTCTTTCTGAATAGATTCCATGAATGCATAACTTCCAGTTTTATAAGACACATTTTTAACATGTTTCGATGTATATGTGAGTTAAGTTTAGTATACATTTGAAATAATTACTCTCCCGGAAAGTAATTAATGTGTAGATAGGAGTAATAAGTAGCCAGTAGGATTTTCTGGATTATGTTTTGGGTGAGAGATGCATGGCCTCCTACATTAATCACCCTGGCCCATGCCTTGGTAACAGGCAGTAGGATTTGGTACTTCCACCCACTGGGGAAAAGTATGCCCAACCCGAATTGCCCATGGAAAGGCGGGAATTCATACCCCATAGTTCCCAACCTTGCCTATTGGTGAGAGGTGTTGCTCCTATTCCTTGCCCAAGGTCAGGCGGATAAGTTGCCTCACCAATCCCACAAGGCTGCAAGAAGTCGGATTCTTTGCCTTCACCTAGCCTACGGATGGTGGGGAACTGCTGATTATCTCCACATTGCAAAAAGTCAGAACACATCATGCCCCCTGCAGTTAGGCATTAGGGTCTGTGGCTATTAATGCTCAATGATGTTTGGGGACATTATGACTCATTCATGCAAGAGAAATATGATCCCTCATGAATGCCTGGATTCATTCACGCTACTGGAGTGAGTTTTCAACTAATACATTCACTGAAAAAAACCACTAGAGGTTAGGGTAGGTTTTGGTTGACTAGGAAGTCTATAATGATTACAACATAAAACATACAAACAACTTAAAGTGCAAAGTTATGGTTGTAACATACGTTTCGATCCTTTGAGAGGGGGTGGTGTAAGAGCTGCAACTTGGGGTGGAGAGGAGGTGAAAAGCAGTTGCCTCCAAATTCCTAAAAGGCATGCAAGAGCATCTCAACTAAAAGCTGTGATTCTCGGGAACAAAGGAAACCAAATATGCAACTCTTGGCAACAATTAAAAGTTATCCAGTGTATGTGAGTAGAAACTTAAAGCAATTGGCTCTGGGGATCTCCAATAACAATCTTCCATTTATACCCTTTACGTATGGAGTACAGAAAAGAAGATGCTTGGTTCAGGAAAGTAAGTTAGAGAAACTGCATGTGCAATAGGACAAATTATCTCTTAGTCCAGGCTGCTTGGAAAGTTTTATTTGTTTGCATTAAAAAGTGCTCTAGCATAGACATGGAACCATGATACACTTTTTATGTGTCAAGCAGAAACGTACTAGAAGAAACCTGCCCTGGAAACTTTGGATCACATTGTAACTTCAGAGCTGTTCTTAATTCTAGTACCAAACGTGTACCATGTCAGGTAAAATTATTTTGTAATGAAATGGTGTATATTTGAAGCATTTTATTTTTTTAAAAAGAGATAAAACTATAATTAACATACCTGAATCCATGGTAACAGACTTTGGTGGTTTGGTAGGATAAAACACAAATGGAAATATGGCTCCAGGGATTTGGTTCTGTATCTGGTAAAGTAATAAAACAATGACATGTATTTTTACATTTTGGTGCCTAGTAGTAAATTTAATCTTGGAAATTTGTATTTCAGGAAGTGTACCCAATTTAAAACATACAAGTCAGTTTTATAAATAAGTAGAGATGACAACATTTTGGATTTAATCAACTTTTTTTTAGACTGATGGGGGCTCAGCAGCTTTCTCAATAATGCAGTTTTGCAAAAACCAAGACATGACAAAACAAAAGAAGTACTGACAATGCCAGGCCTACTGGCTTTGTCAGTGCTTGTTTTGTACTCTTATTTACATCCCAGTCTACTCATTGAACTTCTCTCTCCGCATTGTAAAATATGTATAATGCTTATATTGGTCTAAAAAAACACACATTGCTATAGTCGCCTTTTGCACCTAAGGGAACTAACTTTGTGTGTGGATGTGCTCCCTGTGAAAAAGCAGAATGCCATCGCTCACATAATGTCTGGGCTGCCCTATGCTATTGGGTGGCGAAAAAATGTGTCTCTTTGTTCCTAAGCCTGCATCAATAGTACAGTGCAAGCATACAGACAAGGTTTTTTCTTACTCAGACAGGCACATGCCCCAAGTAAATAAGGACACGCACTCTTGACTGCGCTTAAGTGTAAAATGTGCAATTAAGCAAAGTTAACAACGGGCAGAAAGCACTTCTATTTGATTTTTGTGATAACATATGGGTGCGAACCTGGCCCAGGGACCTTTACAAGAGTACAGTTACCAACAATCACTGTAAGAATATATTTTGAGGCACAGCACCAGATAAGAGGAAAACAGACATTCAAGAGAGATCACAGATTAATTCCAAGTATGTTTCAAAGAGTCGTAACTCCTTTTTATTTAATTTTTTTGGTTAAAGACTTTTATTGAGCAATCAAATAAAAATTACAGAGATGGGCCCACAACCACACGGGCTGGCCGCTAATAGCAACGCACAACATAAAAAGCAAATGATCACTTTTGTGGCCAGGCACAAAGCATATACCAATTATTGCTCAAAGCATAGGACAGGACATAACAATTTTCTGTATTAATCATAAAAACAACGAACTCTAAACAAGGCGAATGCACATTAATCAAGTCAGCCCAGAAGGCGGAGGGGAGAGACACTAATCAGGAAGACAAAAGCAAATCAATGGGACTCGGCAAGGCCGGGGGGGGGGGGGGGGGGGCAGCGGGGAGGGCAGGAAAATCCTAAAATAACATGAAAAAATGTTCAGGAACGTCAGCCTAGGGAGATAAGGTAACATCGGGAATGTCAACCAAGGGAGGGGTACAAATATCTCCACGATATGCATTCCACTGACCACAAATCTTCGTCCACGCCCTGGGTCTGCCCCTAGCCACATAGACGGTCTTCTCTCGGAACATGGACCAGTCCATGTTATCCTCCCACACCGAGACTTCGGGCGGTCTGGATGCGCCCCAGAGTTGCGCAATGTCCCGCTTCGCGACCATGTATCCCAAGGTCGCCCATCTGGTCTGGGTCACAGAATAGTCGGTGGGTTCCCACACGTTCAACAGGCATCGTCGGGCCTCAGGCCACAGGGTAATACCAGTCACAACAGTCATCACCGCAAGCACATCAATCCAGTAGGCTGCTACCACCGGGCATTCCCAAAGAATATGCAGAAATGTAGCACTCATCCCACAACCACGCTTGCATAAGCCATCTGGGGAAAAACCCATCACAACCAGACGCGGACCAGTTACATATACCCGGTGGAGGATCTTAAGTTGGACCAAACGGAGACGGGCGGGGATGGCGACCTCTTTCGGAGAAGAGAGTGCCGACTGCCAATCCTCGTCATCCAAGTCCAATCCGTCACCGACCCAAACCTCCCTAAGTCGGATCAATAAATCAGCGCGATTATTAATCAGTTTCTTGTAAATAAGGGAGATAGTGCTATCGGGCAGGTGTCCATCCAGTATGCGATCCTCAAGGGGGGAGGACTCGGGCAGGGTCACATCAGGAGCCAGAACAGAGGTCAGGGCATGCCGGACCTGCAAATACCGAAAAAACTCTCTATCACTCAGGTCATATTCTGCCTTAAGGGCCTGGAAAGACTTCACTCTACCGTTCACGCAGACATCACCCACTTTACATATACCAATCATATCCCAGCGGTCAAAGCCCTTAGTAGACCAGAGACACCCCAAACGTTCAGAAGCATAAAGCGGAGTCGCCATTGTCAGTCGGGTCTCCCAACCCAAACTCACATTCGCGGCATGCCACACATTGACTGCGGTCCTGGACGGGCCCACAAGATGGCGCCCGGCCGATCTGGAATAAAGCGCTCTATTAAAATCCCCTCCCGGCAGCTGGAGTCTATCCATCTCAAAGGCCGGATCTCGACCCGGGGAATACATTGCATGGTTAATGGCAGACAGCTGGGAAGCCCAATAATATCTCTTGATATCGGGGAGCGCCATGCCCCCGTCATACCAAGGGATGGTAAGTTTCGCAAGGGCGATACGTGGACGCCCGTCCCAGATCAGTTGCCTTTGAAGACTCTCGATCTCTCGGAAATAGGTAGCGGGAATGTCGTCAAAAGAATTTTGAAGCGCGTAGAGGAATCGCGGCAAAGACATCATTTTAAAAAGGGCAGCCCTGCCCAGAGAAGACAGGGGTAGTTTACGCCAACGGGCCACATCCAGTCGCAGTCTAAGAAGCGGGGGGAGGAGGTTACGCTCGAACCGGAGTGAGGAGTCCAGCGTAATAAAGATCCCCAAATACTTGAAGCCAGATTGGACAACCTGGACAGGAAACCTGTCCGGCAATGGGGGCAAAACACCCGAGAGAACATACACACAGGACTTAGCCCAATTAATAACCAGACCCGAATTAGCACCAAACGAAGTAAGAACGTCAAATAAGACATTTAAAGATTTACGCGGGGAAGTAAGATACAGAAGAATGTCATCCGCGTAAAGCGAGACGCGGTCTTCAAAATCCGGTGACCAACGGATCCCTTTGAGTGAAGGTTCCCATCGAAGCCACGCAGCCAACGGTTCCAGAGCAAGCGCGAAAAGCAACGGAGACAAGGGGCACCCCTGACGGGTCCCCCTACCAAGACAGAAGGGGACAGAAACCCGACCGTTCACCACTACCTGTGCCAAGGGTTCGGCGTATAACAACTTCACCCAACCAATAAACTCAGGTCCAAAACCAAATTTCTCAAGAGCTGCCCAAAGATAGGGCCACTCCACCGTGTCAAAGGCCATCGAGGCGTCAAGCGAAGCCAAAATGGCCGGCTCCGTCAGAAGCCCCGCCCTCGCAACAGCTCCGTGGAGACGACGTAGGTTAAGAGCCGTGTTGCGATGCGGGATAAATCCGGATTGATCCGGATGAACCAAGCCACTAATGACCGTCAAGAGGCGGGTGGCCAGGAGCTTAGCCAGGACTTTGGGTTCAACATTCAACAGGGAAATGGGCCTGTAAGACGAACAAAGGTCCCGAGGTTTACCTTCTTTGGGGATAACAACTATCGTAGCCAGACGCTGATCATATGGGAGAATACCCCGTTCGCGGGATTCCAAAAACATGGTACGAAGATAGGGCGCCACCCTGTCAGGACTTAGCTTGTACAATTCAATTGGCAATCCATTCGGGCCCAAAGCTTTGCCCGAACGGAGTGAGCGAATGGCCGTCGCTATCTCGTCCGCAGTAAAAGGGGACTCCAAAGAGACTCGGTCTAAATCGGAAACACTGGGCAGAGCTATATCATGCAACAAAAGGCGAGAGTCATCAACATCCCGTTCAGACACAGGGGTATAAACCACACGAAAATAATCCGCAAAACATTCAACTATTCCAACCGGGTCTGTCACTCTCACACCGTTCGAACTCTGAATCACAGGCACCACACGATCCGCCCTCTCCTTCTTATCCAACCATGCCAATAATTTACCCGCTTTGTCCCCCACATCATACAAACGACCCTGTTGCTCCCGAAACATCAGTTTAGCCGCATCTGTGACCAAAGACTTATAAGCAAATTGTTTCAGACCCAGGGCGTGGAGTTTATCAGATGTAACATCCGATTCTAGGTCAGCCTCTATCTCAGCAATCTCCCTCTCAAGGTCCACCACCTCCCGATTCCTCGCCTTTTTGGATTCAGTAATAAGGGAAAGGGCCTGCCCGCGAATCACCGTCTTAAAGGCCTCCCACAGGGATACCGCAGAGGAGACGGAACCCTCGTTGTCTAAAAAATAATTATCCAAAGACTTAATCAAGAGATTGCGGGTCTCGGGGGAGGTGAGGTACCATGGGTTGATAGGAGCCACCCGGCCCGCCGCCTCCACCCCCACCTCAAAACAAAGCCAGAGCGGAGAATGATCAGAGATGCCCCGGGGGAGGTGTCTAATCTCACGAACCGCCGGCGACTGCGCCGCAGGCATCAGGAAATAATCCAGTCTAGACAGACTCCCATGGGCCCCAGAGTGGAAAGTGTATTGAAGCTGAGTAGGATGCATAAGCCTCCAGCAATCCACCAAGCCGAACGTATCCAGAAACCCACCCAGCCACTGTTGGGCCAAAGGGGTGTCCCTAGGGGGGTGACGATCATGTAGACCGGAGAACACAGAATTAAAGTCACCCGCTATGAAGAGAGTACTAACAGGGAGGTTCAACAACACACGGCCCAAATCGGAAAAGGTAGAGGTCTGTAGACCGGGGGGCACATAAACGGCAAACAAGGAAAGGGTCCGACCCTCATAGCGACCCACGAGGACGGCATAACGCCCCCGATCATCAAGGATCACATCATCAATAGCTAGGGGGAGGGAAGCCTGAACAAGGATACCCACCCCCCTGGAACCCGTAGTAAACCCCGAATGTGCGGCGAGGCGATAGCCCCACCTATTCAGTGCACGACATGTATTGCCCACTAAATGAGTCTCCTGTAGAAAAACAATATCCGGAGACAAACGTCGTAGACATCGCAACACCACACCCCGCTTAATACGATCCCCCAGACCATTAACATTCCACGAAATAAACCTCAACCCGCTACCCCCCATCCCACACAGCAACGCCGCAACCCCCCTCCAATGAGCATGACATCAAAAACATCATTAGCAAGATAGAATCGCCTTGAGGACACAACACATAAACATCAAACTTCCCATCCACCCACCCCCCAACAATAAAGGAAACACCCCCCACCCTGCACCCCTGCAAGAAGCTAAAAAGCCACCCCAACATGCAGTGTGCCTGTCGCCCAAGAACCCCCATTCTACAAAAAGACCCCGGAGGAGGAAAGGCTCTGGCCCACCCGCCACCCCAACAAGATAAATAACAAGGAAAACACACAAATAGTAGAGGCACTTAGGCATAGAATCCCAGAAGAGGTTACGTTACACGAGGACCCGGGCATAGACAAATAGTTCAGCTCTCTACACCACCCTCAGCACCACCCGGGTGGGCGGCGGACTCAGCCGCAGGAGGTCGGTCCGGCAGAGAGTCCAGCCAGTCATTCACAGAGTCAGGCCGATCAAAGAAAAAGGTTCGGTCATTGTACTCAACTCGCAACCTGGTCGGAAAAAGCATAGCGTAGCGCAATCCCATGTCCCGGAGACGCTTCTTGACTCCACGGAAGCCCATACGCTGTTTCTGCACCTGTTGAGAAAAGTCCGGATAAAAGTTCACCGTGGCGTTCTCAAATGCCACCGGGCCCTTGCCTGCAGGATAGCGTCCCGATCCCTATAGTGGAAGAGTTTCGCAACAATAGGCCTCGGCGGGGCGCCTGGCTTACCCTGGCCTCCCGGAACACGATGGGCACGCTCCACTGCGAAGAACTTACTCAGCCCAGACGGAGAAAGGTAGTTCTGGATCAGGTCCTCGACCAGGAGATCAACAGAGTGCGGTTCTGGATTCTCCGGAACGCCAACCACACGCACATTACAGCGACGTGCCCTGTTCTCAAAGTCCTCCAAGCGTCGGGTCATGAAATCGTTCACCCTACGGAGGTTGCCAATCTCCGTCTGTATCTCCGAGACGTCTGCCGTGAGGCTGGATGATTTGAGATCCAATGACTTCACCTTCTCATTGGTTTTAGATAGGTCGGCCCGAATCAAGTTCACATCGATGGCCACTGTGTCGATTTTGTGGGCCAAGGCTTCATATTGGTGGCCTATCGTTTCCATCATGCCAGAAATGGCGCCCATGATGTCCTGCAAGGACGGTTCCATTGATGCGTCCACAATGTGGTCAACCGCACTTGGGCCAGGCAGGGCGGCTCCGGGGGACCCCTTCGCATGGGTGTAGCGGTCCATGACGTTAGACTGGACCGGGCCCCCACGCAGGGGCGTCTTGGTCTTTCGTGTCTCTCGGTCCCCTCTGCCCGCCATGTCGGAAACCACGTCACCAGGAGACTCACTCGACCCGATGGAAATGGCCACAGGAAAGCAGGTCTTCGGGACCAAAAGGCAGCTGCAAGGGTACCACTAGGAGAGGACCAGCCTGAAAGGAGAATAAGCCAGCCAAAGGTCCGACAGCCGTCTAGTGCGCCGGACCCAGCCCAGGCCAGACTCCCTTGCCAAATGTTTCAGTCTGAGGCAGAATCGAAACCGAAACTTAAGAGGGGGACCCACAAGTCCAATCCCCCTGCCGCTGTTGTTCAACTCCGAGACGGCCAGAGAGCCTCACCCAGTCCCGGGCGCACTGCAAGGGCGGGCCCCGAAAGTTCAAATCGCCGTATCTTCGGCGCCCCGGGTCCAAATCAAATTCCAAAAATCCCAGGAAGATCAGCCCAGCGTCCTCTACATAGATCCTCGTGAAGAATCAGGATATGTTCAGGATATCATGCCGGGAGTGGCGGAGGTCCGGAGAGCGCTGTGCTCACGCGGCCATCACGGATGCCCGCCAAGCTCCTCCCCCTAACTCCTTTTTAAAGGTAGCACAGCAACTGATTTTAAGCCCTCTTCTGGAGTGAGCTGTCTGATCCCTCAGAGTAGTTTTAGTAGGAAACAGATGCTCTTTGCCATCACTGTGACTTTTCTGTGGAGGTTGAACCGATTGGCATAGATGAAGCCAAGGGACTTGCCATTTTTTATAAAATGGTGGGTTGGCACTCAAAGACAGAAAGGGATTCTATCCATTCTGGTACAGGTACATGGAAGTTTTTCAAACCTAAAAAAAGGAATTCTGTTTTTGTAGGGTTAAGTTTAGAGTGGTGAGTTGAGATATGTTTGCATTCTTACCAAGATGTTGAAGATAAGGGTAATGTTGTTAGGGGATGAGACCTCAGCATACATCAGCAAATAGGTAACATAGGATCCCAGGGTTCCTCAGGGTCTTATAAAGTAGCCCAAGATAGAGGTTACATTGGGTTTCTGAAAGGATAGAGCCTTGATAAATCCCTTCTTGCAGGCTGACTTGATGGAGAAAGAGATTCCAATAGTTTTTCCACTTGTGAACGGTTCAGATAGGATGTAAACAAGTCAAGAACAATCCCCTTCGATGTTCATTCGATTTCCCAGAAGACAGACCAAAGCATGGTGGTTGACTGTATCAAAGCAGCCGAAAGATCAAGGTGAACAGGAAGACTTGGGTTTCCTGTGTCAAGGATGCAGGGTGATTCATCAAGGATCTGCAGAATTAAAGCCTCGGTGCTGTAACTCTGTCTTCAGACAGAGTGGAGAGTGTCTAGTAGGTCAGATGACTGGTGGGATGCTTCGCACCTTTCTATCACCTTGCCTAATAAGGGAAGGGTGGACACTGTATGGAATTTGTTTCGGTCACAGTGGGTCCAGTGATCATTTTCAGAGGAGAGATTTGGCCAACTTTTAGAAACAGTCTGTAAAAGTGCACTGTTCATGGGAAGGATTGACCAGGCTGAACCAAAAAGGGAGTATATGTTTGGTGAGATATATAGCGATAGAAGGAGGATAACTTCAGAAACGTGGTTTGATGGTTTCACCTTGGTTCTGATTCTGAAAGTGGGGTGAAGGGAGACCACAACAAATATACTTTGCAAACTAAATTATCCTTGGCTATATTGTCAGAGATGACTGGCAGGGAAAGATCTACGATCTTCTCTTTTTTGTCAAAAAACTCTACAAAGTCATTGTATTGAGCCTCAGAAGACATGGGTGTGGTGTTAGATGAAGGGCTGTTTGCAAGCTTAAGTAATTTGAATAAAGGTTTAGGTCTTTTCTTTGCTATGTCAAGGGAGGGTTCGGATATGGATTCCGAACATTGATTATTATCCTAACCAGACTCAGCAGAGAGCCTACAATCCATCCTCAAATGTTTCAAGATATTTCCTTTCCTAATGTACGAGTTATTTACCTTCCGTAACGATGTATCTGGTAGAGACGATTCTAGCTGCAGATTCCTTCACGTAGAATTATCCCCAGGCATGAGACTGGATCCGGAAACTTTTTTGCCACAGCATCCCTGCGTGCCGGGGGCTACATCACGCGACTCCGCCCAGGCGTCCTCGGCGTATGTGACGTCAGCGAGGTCACATAAGACCCGCCCCGGCGCGCCTACGCCAGTTTTCTTCTGAGAACTTTTCCGCACCACAACGCGGAACCACCACATAAAAAACAGTGGAAACATGAGAATAGTGTGCGACGAGCAGAAAAATTGGAAAGAAACAGTGACTAACAACACCAACAGAGTAGTCTCAACACTGCAGAACCCAAGGGCATGGAAAGAAGAACAAGCAGAACCCTGCACAGTCACCCTGCCAGCACATAGACAGCCTCCCATCCCTGTGCCCCAGACGCAAAGAACATGCGTAAAAGTCATGGCACACGTAGTAAACCTACAACCCCCATCCTGAGCAAGGAATGGGACCAGTCCCAAGACAGACAGGGACAACAAACCTCCAAGCCACCCAAACATAGAGGACAACCACCGACAAGGGACAAGGGCAAGACATGGCCAGATGACCCTTAATCAGAGGATATCAATGGAAGGAAGGGAGGGGAGGGAGGACAGGGATAGAAAGCAATCCCCCCCAAACCTGGAGTAGCCAGAGCAGCAGGGCACCTGAGCACCAGAACCCCATCCCCCAAAGAACCAAAGGAGGAATGAACCGCCCCCAGACGGAGCCACCCGTCAAGAACAAAGAAGGCACTGACAGGAGAGACAGCACCCCACCGGGAGGCGAGTACCGAAGACCAACCCAAGGGTCCTTGCAGAATAGGGGTGGAAGGGCGTGACGATGAAGGAATTTGCGGCTACAATCGTCTCTACTGGATACATCGTTACCGAAGTTAAGTAACTCGTACATCTGATAGAGACTACTAACTGCAGATTTCTTCTCTTAGAATAGATACCCTAGCAATACCACCCGGGGAAGGAGGGTCTGCGAAAGGACACCACGAGCCAATACAGAACAGAGGGCCCCACAGGGGAGCAGTTCTGTGGACCAGGTAGAACCTCGCCCCTGCCAGGCAAGGGAAAACCCCACAAGCAGAACCCCACCGACCCCAAGGGGATGTAGGGGGGAAAGAAGGCTGAAGAGGCCCGTACACTCACAGCAGAGGAACCAAGGCAAGGTTGGAGAGGCCGAAGCACCCTACTCCCCCACAAGGCAACATAGCTTCCGCCCAATGCCAAGACAGGAAAGCGGAAGAAGAAGCCTAGAGAGCCCAAGGAAACGAGGGAAAAGAAGGAGAACCCACTCCAAATGGAGAGCAGCCTGCCAGCCAGAACAGTGCCGGCAGTCAAAATCCGCCAGAAGCAAGAAGAACAGCCCGAGGCCCCAGGAAGGCCCAGTAGGCGGCGCCTGGCAAGGGAGAACACAGGATCATCCCAGACCTCAGGGCAGGAGCAGGGAAAGGAGGAGATGCCCGGGCACACAACTACGAGTGACCGCGCACACAACCTCAGGAAGCAATAGGAACCTACCTAAACGCCATGAAGAACAGGCACCCGAAGCTGACCAGAACCTCCTAGCAGAGCGCAAGCCATATGACAGCTACCACTACCCCACATAGGGTACATTAAGTCCCAAGATATGGGAACCCTCTTTGGAAGAACTGCCGCAGCAGGGGAAAAAAACAAAAGAGCCACGGGGGAAAAAATACCCCCGCAGAAGGCTTGATAAGCAGCCCAAGCAAAGCAGAAGGCCTAATCTCAGGGCCAAGTCTGCGCCGCAACTCCTGCAGAACACACACACATAATCAACACAAGAGCCGTCCAGCAGCCAACAATGCCAAAGTCCCAAGGAAGGATGCAAACGGCCAGAAAGCACACTCCAGAGCCAGAACAACCAGCCTAAGAAGGCCCAGAATCAACCAAACTCAGAAGTCACTGAGGAGGGGATGGAGGAGGATAAGGCGGAGTAGGATGAGGAGGACGGAGCCCTGTCAAGAGCCTTTGGATGGTGGAGTCGGCCGGCTCCTGAATATTCTCAGGCAATACTCCGCCCCGAAGCCAAGCATGGCGACGGAGAGAGACTGAGGAAGACATGGCCCGGCCTAGCACCTCTGAGATGTCCGGAGCGGAGCGGAGAATAAACGCTGCAAGCTCCCGGCCATCCAATGCATGATGCCGTAAGTCCACCTGATCAGACTCCTGGGACGCTGCTGATCCCAGAGACTCAGCTGCGTCCCACAAACAGAAGGAGGCCCTAGCCCGCACACACAAGGTGTTAAGGGTCCGCAGGGCAGCGCTGGTCGAGGCGAACATGTTGTGCCCCCAAGAGTCCAGCCAACGGGCCTGTCAGAACGGCAGAGTCAACAGTGGTGGCAGAGAGGGGAAAGCAGTCCGCAAAAGGGGGCTGGCGGCTGAGGGGTGAAGGGAAAAATACGCCGGGTCATGCGGCGCTGGGAGGTGCCGGTGCAGAAAATGCTGAGGCACCGGGTTCCCTGAGGCAGGATGCCTCCAAGCCCCCGTCAAGGAAGAAAGGAGCGAACCTTCAAAGGGAAGTAAGATTTCCCTCCCACCAGAGCCCTGGTGGAGGACCTCCAATAGATGGTCTGCCGGCAAGTAAGCCACCGGGTCACCCAATCGCAGGATGCCCTCAGCCGTGGACACCGCGTGAGTGAAGGCCGCACCCACCTCTGTAGGGCCCCGCGGTGGAGAATGCAGCTCCTCCGTGGGCGACGGCTGCAAACTAAAGCAGCCGTCCCCGAGGCCAAGCCGGACGGGCAAGGGCCAGACCTGGAAGTCAGAAGGAGCCGAAGAATAAGGGACCTGCCGCTCTTCCGACGAACACCTCTGCCTCAGGAAGGGCGGGGAGTCGCCCTTCGATGACGGTGAAAAAGACACTACACGGCGACCAGTCTCCGGGGAGGATGACAACAATGTGCAGCCTGCCTCTGGAGAAGGAGCGTCCGAAGACGAATCTGCGGTACGAACCCTGCGCGGAGCCGTAGAGTCCGCTGCCTGAGGCAGGACGTCGGCACCATCCGGTTTTCACTGGACAAGGTTCCTCCAAGTCACCCCGCACCAGAGACTGGAGCGGAGACCGGAGTAGAGCTGGAGCCGCACTGGCCCCGGGGTGGCGCCGGAATGACGTCAACCGGACTCCCGACGAGGCAGCCACCTGCGAGGGGGAACGAGACGGGCCTGGGGAGTGACACGAAGCCCTCCGCAGCCCAGAATGAGGCGAAGATCGCTCGGCAACCCATGTGGCGGCACCAGGGACGATTTAACCTCCGCCTGCCCTCCGACAAGACAAGGCAGCCGCCTGTGGAGAGGACGAGAGGGGCCCGGGGAGGGACGAGGGGTCCTCACCCGGCCTCGACCCGGAACAGGGAGGGTCCACCGACTCCAGTGGCTCCGCACGGTCCAGCTGCTGCCGGCGCTGTAGCGGCATCACCTCGGCCTTAGACAGGACCACCTTGTCAAAGGACCGAGAAGGGAACGGGGATGCGACCCGAGCCCCAGCGACCTCCCGCGACACCACAGGGACTCCCGCGGGAGTTTGCAGCGGGCAGAGACGCCGTGGCCTGAAGGAGGCGCCCCAGAGGAGCCGCACCCCAACAGCACCACATCCTCCAAGCCTGAATCAGAACCAGTCGGCGCGGGGCCAGAACCACTGGCAGCGCCGCGGAGGGCCCTGCGTAGGGCAAGGGATCCGCCGACGCCCCAGGAGGGGAAGGAGGAGGAGGCGCCAGTGAGGCCTGCAAAGCCACCGCGTATGTCTCCATTTAGACTCTCGACGCCCGACACCGGAAAACGGTGGATAGTACTGTAGGAGAGTGGGGTCTGCAATCCTATGGTCACCCCAGATTTTTAGCTTTTTGCTTCACTGGTTTACGACTTTCCCTGGCTGTGGGCCTGCTAATCAGACCCACAGCCTAGCTGTTCTCGCTCTAAATTGACAACCATGTACTTTAGGTGCATTTACCAATTGGTACTGGGCCACCCTATCAGTCCCTGTACCCAGGGCATAGGTGTACCCAGGGCCTACCAGGGGCTGAAGCATGTATTATGCCACCCCTGGCTGGCCATCTAAAACTGACACAACTGGCTGCACGACAGCTGGGGCAAGGTGGTGTAATCACCCTTTGCTATAGATATAGTATACCTATATCTAACCCTAAAATGGACACATATATTCCTATCAGTCACTCCTATGGCAGGCCATATCAATCCTAAAGGCAGAGTGCTTGGAATTATGTGAGATGGTGCTCTGGCATGAGCTGAGCCCATTTGCAGCTTGCGGAACCAAGTCCTAATAGCTGTTCCATGATAACGCTATACCATATACTCTTAAGTGCATTATCAACCTCGCTGTTAAATGCTAACTCTGGTATAACATTATCAAAACATGTCGAGTAAGGTGTCATACGATTTGGAATACTACCCCCTCGCCAATTCTGGCGACGGGGGTAGCATTCCACCCTTCTAGAGGGACACGACATGTATGTAACTGTGAACCCCGGTTAAAGTTAACTCGAGCCTCAGCATCACAAAATGGATGTTGCCACCACAGACACAAGTCTGACCTCCTGCTGCTGGGAGGCCTTCCAGCGAGGGAGGCTTGGACAAAGGGTTTCCTGCCTTGGGAGGTGCTAGCACCACCCCAGACAGGATTTTGTGTATTGAGGTAGGGAGGCCTGAAAGGAATGAGACATGCCTGGGGCATACACCGGTTCAAACCAGTTGCTGGGGCATCCCTGCCCCAGCTCTGGCGCGAAACCGGACAAAGGATAGGGGGTGTAGCCACCCCCCTTCCTGGTCCCACCCAGGGGAGGGACCTAGTCAGTAGTGCAGCCCCCTTTAGCAGGATAAAGGTAGGAGCTGGTCCCATTTCAAATGAGATTAATCCTGAACTACTCTACAAGAAGAAACTCTGGACTTCGACGTTCTGCTCCACAGAAGACTGAAGAAATCTCCCTTGTGGGCAAGGAGTGTCCACTCTGCAACTGCAGGCACCATCAAGCGTCCAGCGGCTTCACTTTGTCGTCTTCCCTCGAGGATCCAGACTTCAGAGCCCGACGAGACCCGGATTCCCAGACCTCTCCGACCTCAACCTACATCTACAGCAAAGCTGAGACCCGTGGGACCGGCCATCTTGAACGAACCCGCACTTCGCTTCCAGCACGACTCCCGAGGTAAACTCGACCGAGAAGCCCCAGCCCCGAGCAGCCCCTGCACCGAAGATCAGCCCTCCAGCATCCACGAGTTCTGCGTGGGGCCCTTCTGCTTGTTTGCTGCTCGACGCGTTGTCTGGTCACTTGCCGGCTGGCTAGTGGCCTCCTAGACGACAAACCTTTGAATCTTTGCTGCTGGTCTGGTTGCTCCAGACTGGCCCTTGCTCCCTTCCAAAAGAGGGGCACCCCGGACTCTCCTAGTCCGCACCAGACGTCTTTTCCCTTCACCGCGTGGGTTGCCTTTGCCAAGGCCTGTTGAGTCCAATCCCGGATCCGACACCGCCGACAGCGAGAGCCTGCGTGGGACAGCTCGTGCCTCCATCCTGGTCGTCGAAGACACCTCCTGGTTCACGTGGCTGCAGAGTCAAGCGTCCACTCTTCACCTGATCGCGACGACAGCACCTGGTTCCTTCCTGGTTCCACACCGGTCACTGGCAAGTGAGTTTGAACACTGTCCCCTCTGCTTTCAGGTCCTCTTCTTCACCGATCCACCCTTGGATCGCACCGGACATCTTCCTCCTGGTCGCCTGCAGCATCTTTTCTTTCAGGCTCCATTGACTTCAACGCGAGAACCCGACACACTTTGGCACCTATGCACCCGCAGCCCGTGGGTGAGGTAACGAGAGCATTTCGGTGCTCAAGGGTAGTCTAACTGTCCTAGTGTCCAATTCCACAGTCGTTGTTGCCCTAACTAGTCAGGATTGTCCGTACTTACCTTTTACTTGAACTGTACTGTCCATAGACGTTGTTACGCATCTCGCGTGTGAGTTCGCACTCTGCACACGCGTTCCGTGGGCCTCCTATTACTTACCTAGTGTTAGTGTAGCGTGGTCCCAACGATCCTACAGCCACTGGACAGCTCCCTTCCTTCTATCGACTTTCACATTCCACTTACTTAGTATATGGTTTGTCGTGCCCCTAGGGCACCATTGTAATTTTGTGCAACTTTTCGTATTTTTCGTAAGAGATTGTCATGTGCTTAGCCCTCTGACCTCATAAAGAGTTCAGAGGTGTTGTTATTAATAAATAGATTGTTTATTTTCATAACAACCTGTGTGGTGTCCTTTCATCTGGTATTCAAGGGGTTATATTGTGGTAAAACAGCTGGCTTCACATGCCAAAAGAGTTTAGCCTAAGACTGCTTTGTCCATGCTACCATTAGGATAGCTGGTCTATAAGGTTGACTTACAACCAATCACCATAAGGGTTGTTTGGACTGATACAAGGTGACCACTAGAACTAGTGAGCATCATATATCAGGCCAACTTCTCACAAGGACGACATGCAGGGCCACATCACCCACGGAGAGTCCACGCCCCCCGTGGGCCGGAAACCAGCCTCCGGGGACAAACTGCTACACTTGCCCACCGGGGAGCGACGCACACGTGACATCGGAGAAGGGCGAGGACAACGACCATGGTCGTATCTGAAGCCGTCCGCCAAAGCAGCCTGAGGGGAGGACGTCTACCTGGAGAGACGCGCCGACAGAATTTTCATCCGGCGCTCCCGCCGCGACTTCGGCTTCAACTGTTGGCACGCCGCACAATCAGTGGTGCTGTGATCCTCCCCCAAACACCACATACAAATGAGGTGAGGGTCCGTCGCCGACAGAAGACGCCCACAAAACGTACAAGTTTTGAAGCCCGAAGGCATCGCACACTGTTCCACCAAAAAGAAATGGAAGAAAAAGGGGCCCTAAACAGGCCCGTAGCAAGGATCGGATCTGCGTTGCAGGCGGAAAAGGAAGAAAATGACGTAGGTGCGCCGGGGCGGGTCTTATGTGACCTCACTGACGTCACGTACGCGGACGACGCCTGGGTGGAGTCGTGTGATGTTGCCCCACCCCCCGGCGCGCAGGGATGCTGTGGCAAAAAAGTTTCCAGATCTAGTCTCACGCCTTGGGATAATTCTAAGTGAAGGAATCTGCGGCTAGTAGTCGCTATCAGATGTCAGAGCACAGTGAACTGAAAAGACTTGTGGCCTACCATAACAGCAGATAGTGCCGATGTGCAGGCAGGACAGAAACATGAAAATAGGTGAACCCCAAGTCAAATGCTATCATCCAGTCACCTGGGTCCAAGGCAGCCAACACCTTAGTTAGCGGGAGCATCTTGAATTGTTTCTTCTTGAGGAAGTAGTCGAGGGCTTGCAGGTCTAGTATATGATGAAAGCTCTTGCCCTTTTTGGGGACCAGATAGTAGTGAAAATAGCAACCACAGCCTACTTCTAGCCCCAGACCCTCTCTATGGCTTCCTCGAGGAGCAAGGATAAATGATCCTCCATCAGACGGCCTTGAGATGTTGGCATACAGGAGGGGTAGTCTTGAAGGGGATGAAGTAGCCCCTTTGAACAATCTGCAAGAAACACCTGTCTGATGTAAGGCCAGGTGTTGGCAAATCCTGCCCCCAACTGCCCATGGTGGTAAAAGGGCAGCCTAGGAAGGTATGGAAGCTTGGCGGCGGGCGATTGTCCCTATTCACAGGAAACCCTGTGTTGGATTTGGACCGGGCCCCTAACAAGACCTCAGTGAGGGCATCAATGAACAGGAATATGAGTTCCAATGAGGAGACTCCCAATTGCAGCACCTCTGTCAAAATGTTGGCCTTGACTGCCACCGAGGGCAACTGAAGATCAAGGACCTCAGCTGCACTCCGCACAGCCACTGGGTGTGAGGTACCCTCCTCCGTAGTCACGGTAGGGAGGAAGCATACCAGTAGCTGGAGAAGTATCAAGTCCACTGGCTTTACCCAGTTCCACGGACCAGCCTACAGCAGGGTCTTCATGTATGGCTGAGATTCTTCAGGACCCCTCTTATTCCTTCCAGAGTCCTAGCCCATAGGAATATGGCTCAGGCTCCGATCAAGGAATCAAAGGTAATGCCAGTGTCAGAGTCAGGCGACACTCATCCGGCTCCATGTCGGAGTTGAGGTTCACAATGGGGATGGCGTGTGGAGCGACTTCATTGGGACCGGCGTTGGGAAAGGTTGAGATGGCATCGGTCCAGATCCAGGAATGGATCCCTGGTGGCTCACCAGGGCCTGAGCCGCAAGTGCAGAACCAGATGGGGTTCCCCTCAGTCCTTGCGAGGCCTGAAAGCAAGAGGAAGGGTCGGGCTGCCCATAAATAAGACACATGGCCTCATAAAACTCTTTGAGTTTGGCATGGATCGCTCCAGAGCCTGGAAAGGTGAAGGTAAGTACTCTGCCCAAAAGCAGGCCCCATAGAACAATGCCTCGAGTGCCGATGCTGCCTTGTCCTGTGGGCAGGCGGACGAGGAGAAGACGAAGAGTGCTTTGATCTTTTGCTCTTTTTCTTGTGTCTCTTACCTGAGTGTCTTAAGGCCTTCGAATGGGACAAAGAGGACTTCGGGCTCTGCAAACAATCCTGAGACCTTCCCCTCAACCGGAACCTCGATTTCCGTGGAGTCACATGCCAGGCCGCTAGCTTCATGGACTGCTCCCTCAAAGCCTTCGGGGCCATGGCCCGACAATACCGGCAGAACTTGGCGTTGTGGTCGTGCTCCAGGCACCACAAACAATCACTGAGATCATCAGTGACATCGGTCGGTGACAGGCGCCACAAGGCTTAAAACCTGTCTTACAGCATGACAAAGGTAATACCTCAAAAACAGTTGACACAACGTTGAAAAAAATTCAGTTAAATATCAGAGGGGGAACTCTTCCCTGGATCACGGCTGGCTGGCGCATAAAGAAAAAAATCTGACGTGAGCTTGTCTGGGTGGCGCCTATATAGGTGCTGCAGACATCACTTCCAGCGTAGACAGCGCCACGCGGAGGGACCCACACACACAAAGTGGATGCAGACTGCCATTGTAGAATGCGTGGAATAAGCAGGGTGCGTGAAATGGCGCAAGCCATTCTGAAAACACAACATTGCCCACTTCCTGTGTGCAATACCAAAGTAGTCAACCCTACAGCAAGATTTTAGAGCCCTAAGGCAGGGTGCATTATAGTACTTGTGAGGGCAGATCCGCATGAGCAAATATGCCATTATAATGCCTAGTTCCATTGCTAGTCATTGCACATGATCAGTGAACCATTTTAAAGGTATGTTCTTGCTACTGGTCATTACGATTTACTCAGCTAAATAATGGCCTCATTGATACCAAACGCCAATATTTTCAAACACCTTGTCTTAATAAATCTGTACTAATGCCATTATCAGATTAATAAAGACATACAGCCAGAGGGCACTTTAAAGGAACCCCCAGTAACCCTACTAATCCTGTAGTGTGTTGTCTGACTGGTATCTTCCAGCCTGCCACCACATATGTGTTTCTGACCACCTGCATAGGAGACTCAGTGCTCTTAGAAGTCAGAACAATGCCTGCTTGGCCGAAGGTACTCTCACCTCCTCCCGCAGGATCGCTAGAGATTTAGCATATGCGGCAGAGGCTTCAAAGCCTCTGCCGCCTTTGACAAGCAATCCTGGCTTCCACTCAGACCTGTGGAATGCCGCCCTGGGGCCCATTTGGAACCAGAGCAGGTGGGAAATCAGATATTCAGAAGGCGTGTTTCACTCACAGGCTAGTCACACCCCTAATGTGGGCTACCTGAAGTTAACAGCCTAAGAAGAGTTTCGTCATTTAGATTTTTGGTTAAATAGGGACTTCTGGATCAGGTTTATGCCCACTCCACACAGGAAGTTAGCATATAGGAAGCGTAGTAGTCCTAGTGGCAGGTAGCCCATTGGCTACTATCATATACTCCCCATAATGCCCCTAAATTGAGTATTTAGGGATCCTCCTGACACCAGGTCCTCAGATTCAACTACCTGGAAACTGAAAAAGGACAAAGAAGAGATGACACCGTAAGAACCAAGGACCAGCATAGAAACGGGAGCCAGGCCATGCCGTGCAGCTTCCTCCTTCAAAATTGCAAAGACCTGGCTCATTCTGCAGCTTTGCATCCTGCCAAACACTTGGAGGGCTGCCCAGCACATTGACAACCAGCTATTACCTCCCTTGGGGTGGAGGAGCCGCCCCCCTGCCTCTGAAGGCACCAACCAAATCTTCCCGGTTTACAATGTTGTTGGCTATCGGGCCCACTGAGGGAGCAGCACTTCAGGAGGAGGTGCTTGTGGATCTAGGGGATCATCCCCATCTCTCTGCCTAGTTTCAAAACGCTAGAACTCTCCACAAGCCCCCTTGCAACAGTACCAGCCAAGACGTGTTCTTCGTCCAGCCTAAACACCACTGCCTTGGAAGCCATCCTGCAGGTTGAGGGACTTTAGTACTGTTGAGGACCACAACCAGAGTGACCCTACTGTCTTGTTTTTCCCTCCTTTACAGATCTACCAACAACAGTGAGAGCCTCAAACACAAGTGGTCAGCCAGCCAGTCAAGCACCACTGCACCCAAGCCTCCCAGCCTGAATTCATGACTTCTGACTGCATCCCCTTGGCCTAGGGGTCCCCACAACCTGAACCCCCCTTTGGGTTTTGCTGAACTTGTTCCCAAGTTCCCCATAGCAGCCTTTATTCTAAGTCCCCTTGACTTTACCGGTGTAGCGCTGGAGGTAACCATCCAACCAGCACCTCTGCACTAGGGTCACACCAGGGCAGGTATAGTGAAATTGTTGGTGAATTTGGGCCTTGGCCGCCAGCACCTTAAGCCTCAAAGGGGCACTTGTGAACGCCGACTACAAGTACCGTTTTGCTAAATATGTTTTATCCCACCCATAGGTTTACATTGTAGTGCTCGAGGATCATGCCTTAAAACCATTATACGCGTTATTTTATTGCTGACTTCTGAAATTGATTTCTCCAAATGTACTAACATTATTCTAAAGATCTTGGTGTCGAAATTCATATACAAATCTCTTTGTTTCTATAAATTGATCTCGGATTTCTTATTGAGTGTCAGGACAGTGTGTTTAAAAATGCTTAACACTCCCCTGTGATAAGCCTAAGTAGCTCGGTTGTCTGGACATTTTGCATGGTGTGTCCTTACATTGGCATCACTACATAAAAAGCCAACGGCCTACAAAGGGTAGGTTTTTATTTATTCCCCCATATGATAGGGAACATTGGAATGAAGACATGCAAGATGCCAGTGGGCTGTACAGTTTTCAATATACTGGCCTTGTTTCCCTGCCACTGAGGAAAATGCCTTGTTTCCCTTAGTATTGCATAGGGTGGCAGAAGAAACAGACCTAACGTTCCCAACCATGGAAGTAAAAACGAATTGTATGACAGAAGCACTCAAGCCTTGTCAAGCACCTACAGAACTTATATTACCAATTAGTGAGGCCCTCACACATACCCTTTTAGGCACTTGGGCAAAACCATGTTCGGGACCAAAGTTAATAGGCAGGACGCTCACAGCCATTGGCCAGGAGATCCAACCTTGCTTATGCAACATCCTGTCACAGAGCTTGGCGGTTCAAGCGTCCACTGGTAAGGTAAATCCCAACGCCTTCCCTACCATCCAACCTGATCATGAGTCTAAACAAATAGAGACATTTGGCAAACATATTTTCTCCTCTGCAAGCCTGATATGAGGACAGTGACTGCCAGCTAGGCTGCTACTACCATACACTTGGGACATGGTGGCAAAAGTATTATTGGCTGTTCTAGATGCGCAAGCATCCCTGATGGAAATACCTCTTTAGCGACAAAACAGATTTGGCCCTGGAATGTTGTAAACAAGCCAGGGCCACCACTGCACGTTCCTTTAATTGCCTGCTCCCAGTAGCCAATTCCACCAGCAATGTTGCCCTTGGTGGCTGTGGTCGGGCTTTCAGTTTTGCAAGTGCCAGACCCCTCCACCCGCTCAGCCGGATTTTATTCCCTCTCATGGTCGAAGCAGCAGTTCACGCAAACAACGCACAGGACCACTAGGACAATGTGTAGCTCAGTTTACCTTCCCTCCAGAATCCACAGCAACAAACTGCTTTGCTGTGTTCTGGGTGTACACAGACATCTTGGCGGAGGTAGGATTCAATGTGATACTTCAACAGGACGAGCCGGTAAGGTCTTGCGTCCTGTGCCAGGAGGCTCTATGCCCCTGCCTAAACTGCCATGGAATTTCTCTTCTGATGAACCATCTGGTGGGACATCTAAACGCTAAGGTGGACTATCTCAGCCGCAGACTCTGAGTGGCTCATGACTCACAGTTGCACCCAGAGGTGGTACACGGCGCCTTCCATCAATGGGGAGCCCCTTGGCTCAAAGTTTCTTGTCAACACCCAGAACGATCTATGTCAGCACTTTTATGTGTTGGATTTTCCAACTCAGCTCTCTCTTGGAGATGCAGTCTGGCAAGAGTGGAGTTTCGGATTTTTCTATGTTTCCCACCATTGATTCTCCTGCCCAGAGTTCTGAAGATCAGGAACGACTGGGTCAAATCATCCGTGAGGCACCAGATTGAGCCAGGAGAATGTGGTACCTGAAACATGAGTATCTGGCCTCTGATTAAGCTGGCGCTTTGGGAGCGTATTCTGGAACAGCAGAAGGCAGGGTTCTGCACCTGGGCCTGCACAATTAAGAACTCCATGCTCGTAGATTGAGCAATGGCAGTTAATCTCCTTCAACCATCCTCAGGAGGTCGTTGATAACACCCTAGTGCTCTCAGAGAATGCCAGTTGTTGGGACACCTTTGTGGCTTGGTGCTACACCCAATGGGCTGAACAACTACTTGCCAAGTTATCTGAAGTCTTAGGGGTTTGTTTTGTCCGTAGCCACGTAGCCCAACTAAGGTCTTACTTTGGGTACCATTAAAGGCTATTTATCACTCTTTTGGCTTTTTTGTGGTTGCAGGATCAGCTTTCTTTCTTTAAGTCAGATGTTGTGAAGAGATTTTTGAAACAGTTGCAATACTTGTTACCACCAACACCCTTTGTGATGCCAAAGTGGTATCCAAACTTAATTCTTACTTTTCTTGATGTGCAATCCTATTGAGGCAACGCACAGTTGCACCTTAAGGCTTCTGATGTTGAAAACGGTCTTCCTCATCGCCATAATGTAGGCATGGCGTGGGTGTAAGCTGCAAGCTCCTTCTGACAAGCCACCTCTTACAACATTCTTTCCAGATAAGTTGGTGTTGAAGATCCAAGCTTGCATTCAAAAGTAATCACTCCATTTAATGGCAGGCAGGGTATTACCCAACCAACATTGTTTGCCCCATCTCTTCTCTCTCAGGAGGAAGAGAGACTTGTTTTGACTCTAAAAGGGCACCAACCTTTTATACAGATCATACCAAAGAACAACAGATGGACGATCAGCTCATTGTAGGTTTCTCTGGAGCGAAGGAGGACAAGGAAGAGCAAAAACGGAACATCTACCAATGGACTGTTTTCCGCTTCAACATCTGTTATATACTGTGAATGAAGCAGCCCCCAGAAGGCTTAGTCGCATTCCACTAGAGCCAAAGTTGCTACCACTGGTTTGACATGTGGAGTTCCTGTTCTGGAAATTTTTCAGGTGGCTACTGTGTTTTGGTTCATACGTTCACAAAGCACTCCTGTCCTCACAGTCAGGACCGTTGAGAAGGGCTTTTTGCCTACTTTGTCCTGTGAGGAATCTGTGGTTAGAAATATCTATCAGAAGAACACATTACTTCCTTTGGTAACTATGTTTCTGGTGGATACTCTATCTAATCACAGATTCCTCACCGACCCTCCAGCCTTCCCATTATGAGAACTGGACACTTTACTTTAATCTAAGCAGGTCCCATCTTAGGATTTGCACACTACAGAATCTGCCAGGCTCTGCGACTAAGGGCGCTTAGAGCCTAGAAAACATCTGACGTCAGTGTGCACAGGTGGTGCTTACAGTGGCTCTGCTTCTCACTTCCGGGGCTGAAGGACATTGGTGCAGAGCCTCACAACAGTACCTGCCAGCACGCAAGAGTACTGCTTTAAAGTTTACCGGATCCAGTCTGACACCATGGGAACAATCACCAGGTGAGGAATCTGCATTAGATAAAGTATCTAAAAAAAGATAATTATTGAAGGTAGATAAATTGTTCTTCTCCTTCTTTGGCTGAACAGAGGTTTTAATGCCGATAAAGGTTACTGTGATGTGGTTTAGAAGGTGGCCAGACCAACCTGTAGTGCTGGGATCATCGGCTGTTAGGGTAGGAAAAATCAGATCCAATGTGGAGCTCTTGTTGTGAGTGGGTTTCTGGCAATGTTGCAGGATGTTACTGAGAAAGAAGGTGTCCATTTGTGTGCTGTCCTTGGTCCCCCTGTGAAAGTTGAAGTCACCCAGGAAGATGATATTGTTGGAGCCAGTTAATTGGCATGTGATAAACTCCATGCATATTTGACAAAAGTGTTCATTTCACCCTGAGAGTGATAAATAACGCTCACTGAGATAGGAAGCAGTGGCGAAGGGTATTTCCAGAGATATAGACTTGAAGGAGTGATTATAATTTAAGAGAAGGAGCCTGCAGCGTAGCAAGTTTTTCTAAATCACTTCAAAACCCTTCCTGATAGAAGCAAAGAACAGAGTAGAGTGAAGGTAGAAGGTCCAGTATAGTGTTTGTGGCATTACTGAAATCGCTTTCAATAAACATGATGATCAGGTTGAAACACCTGATCATTTTCACAATATCAAGGCAGTATTTAGCTGCTGAACAGCAGTCATTAAGCATGCATTTGTGAGAGCTACTGGTTAATTTAGTCAGAGGGTGCCCAAGGGGTGCATTGGATACTTGGATAAGATTTAAGTGATTTTATGAGATCATGTGATGTGGGTCAGGGAATCTGAAGTTCATGATGATGGGGGAAAATGGTAGGTAGCCATGAGCTTTGTTGTGTGGGTGCTTGTCGATGGATTTGGGATGTTTGTAGCTTTGGATTTGAGTGCACAGGTTTTTCTCATCAAGGGAAGCATTCATACGATTGGGTCTAGGGAAGCGGTAGTCTCTGAAAATACTCAGCCTTTGCACGCTGCTATTCAGAGAAGATTGTTGATGCTGTTATAGGCAACATTTGTGGTTTGCACGCAAATTGCTGAGTAGAGAGAAAGCTTAAGTTAGGACAAAGATTTTCTTTGTCAGATGTGGTAAAGAGGACAGGAGTTCGGAGATGGGGGCATTCGGAACTCAGGAGAGAGTGGGGCTTGTGTTGAACTTTCGATTAAGATCTTGAGCTAGACTTGTGATTCAGATGTACCAGTGGTAGGGAAAAAGAGGAAGGAAAAAGGGAAGCATGGGAGGGGGAGATGGGTAAGGGATAATATATCAGGCTTGGGTAGTTGCCATCATGTATGGGGTAGGCAAATTAGTGGGAGTGCTAGGTTAAAATTGGGGGGGGATGGGGATATTTGGGAATGTGAGGAAAGAGGATGGGAGGGGCAGGATAAACCCAGCAAGAGGGATGTGATGTAAGAGGAAAATGGAGTGGGGAGGAGGGGGGTTAGACGAAAGGTTGGAGGGCAGGGCGAATATGGAATAAGGGGGGGCAGCAAGGATGACAGGTATTTTGATAAAGATAAGATGTTGAGGGAGTGGGAATGAGGGGGTTGGGGTTATTAGCAACAGGCAGGGTGGAGAGTGAAGGAGTCAGGTGAAGTGGTTTGGCTAGTGGACTGCCTGGAGTAGGGACTGAAGGCGATGTGAGCACAGTTTGTGGGGAATTGCCCAAAGGGAGGTGGTCATGGGTCAGAGTAAAAATGTCTAGAAGTAGTAAAGAGAAGGTCTTTCATGGCCAAGGTTGTGTCATTTGCTTGGAACATGATTTTCCCATGGTTAAAGATAGGAATTAAAAGGTTACTTTTTAAGCGGTGGGGTGATACACATTTAAGTTTACATCCAAAGTGAATGTTTGTCTATAGGAGATGTGCAGATTATTTTGTAAAGAGCTGGACCATAGGTCGGTGTTGAGCATGAAGTTTGAGGTTGATTTTCAGTGCTCCTTTCCAAAAGCAAGAGCACTGGTCTGCAAATAAGTTTGACGGAAATGCTCTCAGGACCTTGAGTGTAAAGTTTTTCATCAAGTAGTTTTAGATATTTGAACAACAGTTAGTCTTGAATGCATTGACTCCAGATCTGGAGAAGCATTTTGCAAGACGAGATGAGATCAGAGGGGGTCATCGTCATAGCTATGGGGTGAAAGTTTTGATACACAGAGAAGAGGGGCACCCAGGGCTGATGTCTTATTTGCCTCCCTTCTATCTCCCAGCCTTGCACTCCATTTCACATTGCTGAATTAACCATCTTTTCTCCCCGCCCACGTCCTCCTATCCTCTGGGGTTGCTTGCATGGGCCAAGAGAAGTAGGGGTACAGACAGTCAGAACAGGCCCATTTAAAGAACTGGCTTTGGCAGTCTACATTTTTTTCACAAATACACTTCTACTTAAAAAATATAACCAAGTAGGGACTTGAGCAATGTTTAATTTTATAGTGAAACTGCAAGCAAGTGACAGATGAACAGCATCTTCACCCTGTAGGTATAATCGGAAGCAGCGGTAGACTGAGGGTAATTAATCTGGATATGCAATGTCAGCTCATCGAAAGTTTCAAAACAATATAAAAGCAATGAGTTATGTAATGAGGTACTCCTTGGGCGGAGGTGGGCGGTTTTAAAACTCCACATGGGGAACCGAATGTGCATAATAAACACTATCACCTGAAGATAAGTAACATTTTCTTAAGGATAGTTATTTTTGCAAAGTTCTCATCTCACTAATTTTCTCTTTTAATTTCCTTCCACTTTGAAAGTGGAACTCTAAAACTACCTGAACATGCACTTAGAGTGAGCATGAGTAACCACACAATAGTACTCTCCACATGTTTGGTGGAAACTCATCCTGCTGTCTCGAGTGCTCCTGTATCCACACTCCTTAAAGGACAGTAGTAGCTGCCAAGTAGAGTTGCTTGGTGACATAAGTCATCTATCTTTCTTGCCTTCGATTGTAAGCTACTTACTTCTAATGAATAGTCTGTGTGGTAACTGTCTGACACTGGAAGGCACAACTATGTCAAAGTGATTACAACTTATCCTTAGGTCTCTTCTTCTAAATATTTGATGGATAAAAGCACTTAAGGAGTTGAGGATATAAACAACTCCTGAGTCAGGGAGAAGAAAGATAATTAAGCAAGAGCTTAACTGGTGTGACCTCAAGAAAGGCTTGACTGAGCCTTTACTGAAATACACACAATTATGGGAGAACACTGCTGTTTGTGTCAAACGATTTAATTGTTGAATATCAGAAGCCAAAGTATGTTGAACCAGTATATCATAGTATGATTCACATATTCCAAACATAGGATCCTAAATATTATTTACAAAAATAGTGTCACTCGGGAGTTAATAATATTAAAATCTACAGCCAATGGAACAATATGTATGTAAAATGCATAGATGGGTAGCTACACTGTAGAGACTTGTCCTGTCTGTATCAGACTGTATGGGAATTGGGTACATCAGGGCAGATTTCGGGATGCAACTTCGGTAGAGGCAGAGATGAATACAGCTTGGAGATGGACATAACTAATGGAATCGTGTCCAGACAGGCATCTATGTAGAACCGACCAGCCTGGCACCAAAGCTGGTGTGAACTCGAGACAGGTTCAGGAGGCATAGGAGTTGTTAAGGATGGATACACTGGCAGTAGCCCCAGGGGCCGGAAGGCATATCGGAGGGAGTTAGAAGGGTGCAAAAGACGCACAACATGACCTTTTTAAAGGCCTCCGTCTGTTGCAACATTGTCACCCATTGGGATTAGCTCTAGAATCTTCACCTCAGTGAGGGACAGTAAGTTAGACTAAAAGGCACCCTGACATTCTTGCGACATCTCTGGGAGGGAGTGATGGGGCTGGGACGAATCCCGCTTAGCTTACTTGTGCTTCCACTTTGACTTACAGAAAGACTTGTGTATGCTATGAGGACCTGCCGCAGGAACGGCCTAGAGAGACGGACTGTACTCTATCTTCGAGGATGACTTATGCCGTGTTTAGCTATGTACAGCTTCCCTTCATATTCCCTGATCACCTTCGGAATCATGAGGACACCATCATTGCACGTCTTGACATTGTGCCTGAAGCCAATCTCCAGGGACATAGCCTGTGCAGGTCTGGTGATTGTGGGAGGGAGGGAAAAAAATGTTAAAAAAAGAAAAATCACTTACCCTGCGAGTCCAGAGTCGCTGCTCCTGCTTCAGATTTCAGAACGGGAAGCAGACAGCCAGGCACCCTCCCCATAGCCAATCACAATGCTGCAATAGGAGCATTGTGATTGGTCTGAGCGCTGTGAGATGGAGCTCAGCCAGGGGCTGTAAGGGTGGCCCTGTTCTCCATGCAGGCTGTAATGTAGCATGCATGGAGAAGTAGGAAAGTGTGCATGACTGGTTTGGCCGACCAAACAGTCACTGCACACTTTTAGGAGTAGGCAAACCATTCGTCCACTGACCTGCTCACAGACCAGCCCCGCCTACCCGCCCGCCTTCAAAGCAGCCAAACAAAAAATGATAATAACTGATAACTGAAAGTTATGATCATTTTATGTTTTTGCTTCCGCACTGTTCGAAAGCACTGGGGCGACATTCCTCCGCCATAACGGAGGAGCCACCTCTGGACATTTATGCTCCAAAATATCACTATATATGAACATCTTCATCTCTATGGTTCACACCTTACTTTCTTAAAATGTATCAGTCCTCTTTAATGCACTGAAGAAAAAATTACCTTCGGTAACTCTCTCTCTGGTGGATACTCTGAATGCTTATTGTATGAGTTACTTACCTTCGGTAACGATGTATCTGGTAGAGACGTTGTCTAGCCGCAGATTCCTTAACTTAGAATATCCCAAGGCGTGAGACTGGATCCGGAAATGTTTTGCAGCAGCACCTCTGCGCGCCGGGGGATGGCCCCACACGACCCCGTCCTGACGTCGTCCACGTACGTGACGTCAGCGAGTTCATATAAGTCCCTCCTGATGGGCTGACGTCTGTTTTCTTTGGAGAAACTTTTCCACGCCATAACGCGGACCCACCAACCAAAAACTGTGAAAGTATGGGAACAGTATGCAAGGGATAAAAATCCGTGAATGAAGGAGGATGGTGGCAGACACCATCTTAAAGACAGAATTAGACGCTGCCTACACATATAAGTGGAAGCTGTGAGAAAGAGTCCCGCAAGCTAAGCGAAGACCTCTCCCCGAGTGCAACAAGGGAAGAAAATCTCAACAGACAGAAATAGACTGATAGTGACATGTGGAACTCTGCCGCCCACTAAGACGGAACACAGAAAGAACAACAGTCCACTGTAGGAAAGAATGAAAAGACTGGCCTTTCCCATCTAAAAACAGAGGTAGGAAACAGAGCACAACCGACCCTCAAAGAGGAAGACCACGAGGAGACCAGGACGCCGAGGTAGTAGAGAAGATGGAAAGAAGGGAAGGGAACTGGAGAGGAAAACAAATCTCCTCGTGAATCAAAGGCACCATATAACAGGAAAGAAGCCCCTCAGCAGAAGTTAACTGTATATGAAAGCACCCAGGGGGAGGGCAACAATCTGAACCTCCTTGAGATATAACCCACTGGCAACTGAAGAGGTCAGCGGAGAACACCACCAGACAAGGTCCTCGCAGAATGGGGAGTTTGGGTGGGTGTTAAGGAATCTGCGGCTAGACAATGTCTCTAACAGATACATCGTTACTGAAGGTAAGTAACTCATACATCTGATAGAGACATCTTGCCGCAGATTCCTTAACTTAGAAAAGATACCACAGCCATACCCCAAAAGGGAGGTGGGTCTGCAGCAGAACAACAGAAAGCACCAAGCATCTTATCCGGCAACAGAGTGACGGATAAAGGCGGAAAGCTGTGGCAGAACAGCGAGACAGCAACCCAAGCAGCTCGAAGAGCAGAAATAACAGGATAGAAGATATCCTAAAAACATGCAAGAATGGCGCCACACTATACTCGTATAAAAAATGACAGGTAGAAGGGCATGAGCCCTATACCAGAGCAAGAAAGAAAGAGGAAGAAGGACCACTGTCCGCTTAATGGCACACGATGAGTGCACTGACCCAAGCTCGAAATGAACTTGAAGAGATGCAACCAGTGCCTAACAGACAAGCCTATAGAAAGAAGCCGAAGGAGCAGGTGTCAAGAGCCCAAAGACGAGCTAGAACCTGAGCAATGCGTTAGGAATAGCCAGCGGGACAAGAAACACCGGGTCACCTGAAGCAGGCCGGACCCAGGTACCATAAAAGGGCATCATAAAGGGAAGCCTCAAAAGGCAAAAGCGGCTCCACATTTCCGGACCCACGGTGGAGGACATCAAGTAAGGGGTCCACAGACAAAGGGGCAGAGGGGGGTTGCATATTTAAAATGCGGGTGGACAATGAGACCACTCTCAAAAAAGCCGCACCAGCCTCGGTAGCCCTCTGCGGAGGGGACAACAGCTCATCAATGGGGGAGGGTTGTGAGCTGACCCTCCCAAGACACTGGGGGTGCGCCCAGTGCCCCACGGAAGGAAGCCCTATGGAAGAATGAGGATCCTGACGGGGCTCCTGGGGAGGCGAACAGCCTGCCGGGTCTGGGAGCTCCTGAAGAGGCTCCACAAATTCCAAGGGGGGCACTGGCAACAGTAGCTAAGGTGACGCCAGATGGGAAGGCGGTGCCCAACTCTTCCCAGAGGCCTCTATAGAATAGTACAGAACTCAGCGTCGACAAACGACGCGCGTCGGCGCCGATCGTGCCTCATCAGACGCCTACTCGGCAGCATCCGGCATCGAGTCTGTGCATTCTGGCGCCAAAACTATGACAAGCTCCCCCTCTGAAGAAGGAGAGGGCGCCAGGGCCGGCGAGGCAAGCTTTCGGCGCCGGCCCCGCCTCATCCAGAACAGGTTCCGAGTCCAGAGAAAGGAACGGAGGCAGAGCCGAGGAGGCAAGCCTCCGGAGCTGGACAGACGGCCGCCTGCCCAGAAGGCTGGGGTGTGCTCAAGTCAGGGCCATGAGCACCGGCAACCACCTGTGTATGTATGTATGTATTGCGACTTATATAGCGCACGTATCACCCGAAGACATCAAGGCGCTTGCTTAGGGAACCCGTCCTGGTATTCCCCTGTGAGATACCCCGGCAGGGTATCCACAAGGTGAAAGCCAGGCATCCCGCCGCGAGGGGCCGTAGTGGAGATTAAGCAAGCTATTGCCCAGAGTCGCAGAGTGTGACCCCGTGAGTCGAGTAGGCACCGGAGCGAGAATTGTCGAGTCCGTGGAATTTTTGAGCCCGAGACCCGCCGAGGTGGGGAATCGAACCCTGGTCCACAGCTGACCTCAGCTACCAGGTCTGCCGCCTCTAACCACTGAGCCACGCTTCTCTGAGCCACAGGGAGCCCCGCGGGGCTATGCGGCGATTCAGAGGCGCCGTGGGTCGTAGAGGAGGACCCAGCTGGGCCGCACCCTAATGACTCCATGTGGACCGTAGAGGGGGACCCAACCGGGCTGCGCCCTAACGACATCACATCTTCGACGTTCCTGGGAGGCAAATGCTCAATTGGTGCCGGGGGCGAATCCGCCAGCAAGTCCGGAGACCCCACAAGAAGCAGAGGTCCCAGGACACCCCAGGAATGGGATGAGAAACATTGTTTATGTGTACTGTACCTTACTATGCTCTTGTATCTGATGTAACTTGTAACACAACAATCCTAAATGTAAAGCGCTCTGGTACCCTCTTGGGTCAAGTTCGCGCTATATAAAACTTTATAAATAAAAATAAAATAACATAAATAAATAAACTGCATCTGCAAATGTTTTCCAAACTACTCTGCAGCAGTAGAGCTTGCTGGCTCAATCTTGATGCTAGAAACCTGTCCAGGTGCTGGCATCGGATCCATAAAGCACCCAGCCACCTGTCGCACCACTTTCAGCTTCTCATCCATATTGTCTGTGCCTTTTGAAACTGAAACACCGAACGACATTGACTGTACAGATAGCAGCTGTTGTGTATTTCTTACACAGCCCATTGTTGTTTTCTTAAGTTAGCCTAACAATACACGTTTTAGGCCACTTTTGCTTTGAACACGTCACCAAATATTACGCTTTTTTTGTGCTAAATTTTATTTTCTCACATAGCCAGCTCGTTATCGTATTGTATTCTTTTCCTGGGATAGTCTGAACGCACAAGTTACTTACCTTCAGTAACAATATATCCGTAAGAAACATTAGGAGTGATAGATTCCTTACCTGAGAATTACCCACAGGCATCAGACTGGATCCGGAAAGTTTTTCATCGTCAGTACCCCTGCGCGTCGGTAGACGTCGTCGTGCGGCTCCGTGTGCATCGTTGGGGCAGGTATGACGTCGCTGGAGCTACTTAGACGCGCCCACCCGTGCTGACGTCAGTTCTGTACACGACTTTCCGCGGCAGGAACGCGGAGCCATGCAAGAAACTGACCACTGGTGCCATGATACTAGGGCTCTCAAAGGGATGACCTCATCCCTAGAAATCAGTTAGCAGAACGGGGAGGATGGGTGCGGCGGTAAGGAATCACTACTAATGTTTCTTACAGATATATCGTTACCGAAGGTAAGTAACTTGTGCATCTGAAAGAAACAATTAGTGATAGATTCCTTACCTTAGAATAGATAACCCAGCAATACCAACCCCGGTGGTGGGTCTGCGAACCAAGATCACACCAGAAAGTCCTGGAGAACAGTACGGCCAAAGAAGCAGCCTCTCTTGGCTGTCCAGGCAGTAATGCTTGGTAAACGTGTGCAGCGAAGCCCACGTAGCTACCTGACAGATGTCATACAAGGGAACTCCCCTTCCCAAAGCAGTAGTGGCTGCTGTCTCCCTGGTAGAATGGGCGCGTAGTCCTACAGGAGGCTCCTTTTTAGCCAAAGAATAACTAGCCTTAATGCACAGAACGACCCACCGAGAGATCGTCCGCTTGTGTACAGCCCGACATTTCTTGGCGCCCTACGTTACCAACAAAGAGCTGGTCATCCACCCGGAACTGTTGTGTGCGGTTTAGGTAGAATGAGAGCGCACGTTTTGGGTCCAGACGGTGGAGCCTCTCTTTCTCTTTTGAGGGATGTGGAGGCGGAAAGAAGGTAGGCAAAGTGATGGTATGCCCGATGTGAAAGGCAGTGACAACCTTTGCCAGAAAAGATGGAAGAGTCCGCAGAACAACTTTGTCCGGATGGACTGAGAGAAATGGAGGTTTTGAAGAAACAGCCTGGAGCTCACTCACTCTTCTGGCAGAGGTGATGGCCACCAGGAAAGCAGTCTTTAAAGTGAGAAGACGAAGAGGACTGTTGTGAAGTGGCTCAAAGGGAGCACACATTAGATCGGTCAGAACCAGGTTCCAGTCCCACTGTGGCATTATGAAAGGAACAGGAGGGAAAAGATGAGTAATGCCTTTTAATAATCTATTTACAACAGGGGACTTGAAAAGGGAAGGCTGATCGGGAAGCCATAAAAAGGCTTAAATGGCCGTGAGATAGCCCTTGACAGTGCCCAGAGCAGAGCAAAGAAAGGAGAAATAGGAGAACCTCTGACAGAGGGTCAGAAAGGGAATCCACAGCCTTTGCTGTGCACCATGCCACAAATGTATTCCACCTGCAGGCGTATACCGTTTTAGTGGAGGGCACCTGGCTGCCAAGACAACATCACAAACTTCGGGAGGCAGGTCAAAAGACGTCGACTGCCGCCGCTCAATCTCCACGCAAGGAGGTGGAGGCTAGACAGGTTCGGGTGAAACCCCCTTCCCTACTGCTGCGACAGAAGATCCTCCCGAAGAGGCAGTCGGAGCGGGGGATCGATGGCCATGTTGAGTAGCTCGGGATACCATACTCTTCGAGCCCAGTCCGGAGCCACAAGAATGACTTGGGCCCAGTCGCGCTTGATCTTCTTCAGCACTCTGGGTAGAAGAGGTATAGGCGGAAAGGCGTATAGTAGACCGCAACTCCACTCGCGACAAAAAGCGTTACCTAGCAAGTGCCACCTTGGAAATTCCAACACGCAGAACTGATGACATTGCGCGTTCTCTTCAGTGGCAACTAGATCTAACCAAGGCTCTCCCATTGCTGAAAGAGACCTTGCGCCACGTCCGAGTACAGACGCCATTCGTGATCTATCATGTACCCGCGGCTGAGTTCGTCCGCCCTGGCGTTCAGTAAACCTGCCAGGTGTTGAACCACCAGGGAAATGCCCTGATGTTCCAGCCATGTCCAGAGGCGCAGAGCCTCCTCACATAGGGTCCACGACCCCACCCCGCCCTGTTTGTTGCAGTACCACATGGCGGTGGTGTTGTCTGTGAACACCTACACTACTCTCCCCATGACAGAGGGAAGGAATGCCTTCAGTGCAAGTCGGATTGCCCGAAGCTCCAGAAGGTTGATATGGAGTCGGGACTCTGCCGAAGACCGGAGGCCTCTGATCTCCGCCTCTCCCATGTGGCCGCCCCATCCCAGGAGGGACGCGTCCGTCACCACTGTGTGCTCCGGTTGGGGAAGGGAGAGGGATCTGCCATTGACCCAATCACGATTTGTGAGCCACCACTGCAATTGTCGTGCAGTGCCCTCCGAGATCCAGACATGATCGGACAGGTTGCCCTGATGCTGTGCCCACTGGAACTTCAGGTCCCATTGCAGAGCCCGCATATGCCATCTGGCATGATCCACTAGCAGGATGCAGGAGGACATCAGGCCCAGTAGCCGAAGGGTCACCCTGACCGAAACCCGGGATAGAGGCTGAAAGATCGGAATCATAGCCTGAATATCCCGGACACGCTGCTCAGGAGGATAAACCCAAAACTGCGCCGAGTCCAGAACCGGCACGATGAAGAGGAGCTTCCGAGAGGGAATCAGGTGCGACTTCGGCACGTTGATGGAAACCCCAGCAAATGCAGGAGGTCAGCCGTAGTCTGAAGGTGGGAGACAACTGCCTGGGGCGAGCCCGCCTTCAACAAACATCCGTCGAGATAGGGGAAAACTGAAACCCCTGATCTGCGCAGATGAGCTGCGACCACCGCCATCACTTTTGTGAACACCCGAGGGGCGGTGGTAAGGCCGAAGGGGAGCAAGGTAAATTGAAAATGCTTGTAGCCTACCGTGTACCGCAGGTAACGCTGGTGGGCCGGCAAGACGGGGATGTGGAAATAAGCGTCCTGCAAGTCCAACGCTACCATCTAGTCTCCAGGGTTGAGAGCAGAAAAGACCTGAGCTAGCACCAACATCTTGAACTTCTCCTTCCGGAGGAAGCCGTTGAAATCCATGAGGTCCGAGATAGGACGCAGGCCCTTGTCCTTCTTGGGGACCAGAAAGTAGTGGGAATAGCAACCAAAACCTATTTCTGACCCAGGAATGCGCTTGATGGCCCTCTTGGCCAAGAGGGCCATGACTTCCTGCTGAAGAAGCGCAAGATGGACCCCCGACAAGTGGTGGTACCGAGGAGGCATGGCTGGAGTGGTAGCCTCGAAGGGGAGGGAGTAGCCCCTTCGGATTATTTGCAGAACCCACCTGTCCGAAGTGAGGCTGCGCCAGTGGGGGAGATGATGGCGTATTCTGCTGCCCACTGGCGTTTGATGGGCCTGAAAGGTCAGACTAGAAAGGCTTTGAAATGGATGCTGCGGGGATGGAGGTGGACTGACCCGCCCGCTGGCTCCCAGTACCGCCTTGGTGCCTTGGCAGTTCCCTTGTCCACGGCCGCGATGGGGTTGATGTTGCGCCAGCCTGTGGCTCTGGAATTAACGTGTTGGAGTACCCCTTCCGTGGCCACGAAAGGAGCAAAAAGCAGAAGGGGGAAAAGGCTGAGTGGCAGAGAGTTCTAAAAAAAAAAGCTCCCCATGGAACCTAATATAACCACTCAATCTCACAATCACAATCGGTGGTCTACCAGATGTATATAACCCAAAACCACATATTCATGCTATGAACCAGGAAAACCAAATCAGTGCAAAGGACAATATATAAAAAACAATAACGTTACAGTTTATTGACAATATTATAAAAAATGCAGAAATCATTAAAAATTCATTATACAATATAAAAACAAGTTAAAAACATTATATTTGAACAGCAGATATAGACATGTGGGACAAAAAACACAGAGCAAGAAAAAGACGTCTTCGGAGGAATACCACCCCGTGTCAGACTCCCATTTTTATCTTTTTTTTATATATTAGAACATCATTTGGCTTATCACGAGAGACACCAAATCGGGGGTTCCGTTGCCAGCTTTTTTCAATGTCAGACTATGGCTATCTGTGGACATATATTTCTACTCTGATCGATTTGAGAAACGAGAGGAACCATCTCCTGGGCTCCGTTTTTGGCTTTTTCAGATTGGTTATTACATCTCTTTGGCCAGATTGGGTGCCACGAGAAAGGAACTGTGCTCTTTATATAAAAAGACGCCACAGCATTAGCCTTGTATATCCTTTAAGTTTCTGCCACAAGTGACGGAGTGTCACCATTGGTATATAAAATTTCTGTCATGCTAATAATAGCAGAAAGAACATACATAAACATATGAGATATTGCTATAAAAAGTGGGAAGATATTGTGTTTGTCCTGATGAAGGTGGGCAGTTATCGCCATTGGACCCACCAAAACGCTTCGACGCTTTAATGTTGGGAACTACCATGGATATATGACATTTGCAAATAATTGCTTTTGATTATTTAGCTAGAATTTGTTCTTGCCTAAAGCATTTTTGCATATAATCTATTTTGTCTATAGGTCTAAGCACCGTGGTACTCCCTGATTTGAAATTAACTTTTCTTGCTCCGTGTTTTTTGTCCCACATGTCTATATCTGCAGTTCAAATATATCGTTTTTAACTTGTTTTTATATTGTATAATGAATTTTTAATGATTTCTGCATTTATTATAATATTGTCAATAAACTAACGTTATTGTTTTTTATATATTGTCCTTTGCACTGATTTGGTTTTCCTGGTTCATAGCATGAATATGTGGTATTGTGTTATATACATCTGGTAGACCACTGAGTGTGACTGAGTGGTTATATTAAGTTCCCAGGGGAGCTTTTTATGACAATTGTCTGGTGGTACCCAACCCCTGTGGTATATTTGGGTCACTCTCTCTTTTTCCCAAATGAGTGGCAGAGAGTCCCAAGGACTTGGCCGTAGCCCGTGAGTCTTTAAAGAGCTCCAACACACTATCCGCTTTGTTGCCAAAAAGGTGAATGCCATCAAAGGGCATGTCCATCAAGGTGTTCTGGACATCCCCGAGAAGCTAGTTGCTCTCAGCCAGGCATGAAGCCGAAGCTCCCCTGTCGTGGAAATCGCCCTGCCTAGCGAGTCGGCGGTATCAAGCCCACAATGGATGGTGAACTTCGCTGCGTCCCTCCCAGCTGCAATAGCTTGGAAGAGTACTGTCTGGGCCTCCTCCGGACAGTTGGGCAGCACCTGCGCAACCGTGTCCCACATAGAGTGGGAGTAACAGCCCAAGAGGCATGCGGTGTTCACCAACTGCAGCCCTATGCTGGCAGATGAAAACAGCTTCTTGCCAAGCTGCTCCAGCTTCTTGGATTCCCTATCCGGAGGTGCGGAAGGTAATGCGCTCTAGGATGCCGAGGCTTGGACAACCAAGCTCTCAGGGGTGGGGTGTTGGGAGAGAAAGCGGGGGTTGCAGGATCGGGGCGATGCCATCAGGCCACGATCCTGTCCACAGGAGCCCCTGTTTTGGGCCTGGACCACGTGCCCAAAAGAACATCAGACAGTGCATCATTAAAAGGCAGCAAGGGCTCCAAAGAGGTTGCTGCCGGTCGAAGCACTTCAGTCAGAAGGTTAGTCCTGACAGCCACTGTAGGGAGTTCGAGCAGCCCTACGCACCACCACTGCATAACTTCTAAGGAGGAGACAGCATGCCAAGGTCAGGCGAGGTGTCTAGACCACTGGCATCCCCCAAATCCTCTGCCCAGTCTGGATCATAACCACACTGTTGTGCGAGAGGGTCCTCAGACCCCTACCAGTCCGCCCCTTCCTCCGAAGTCTGTGAAACAGGCGAAAATAAGGAGAACGGGGGTAGGGGTAGAAAGGCCTCATCGGTGTCGGAATCGGCGCCGATCGACTCCGTTCTGGCACCGCATCCGGTTCAGGGCTGAAACCGGGGACGATATCGGCGGTAGTACCGGACGACATCATAGGGGGTGCGGGAGACGGGGTCGCCACCAGTGGAGGTGTTATCAGGTCAACCGGTGTTGCCCGGGATCCGAACCGGGATCCAGGGGGGTCCTGTGCCGCTAGGGCCTAAGCTGATGGCGGATCCGGGGCCGAAGCCACTGGGGTCGGAAGGGCTGGACCCCCAGTTGGGCCCGCAGGACCCTAAGGCGCGCTGGCAGGGCCAGACGGCCCAAAGAGTCGGGCCATGGCTGCAAGAAACTCTTGCACCTGTGCAGGCATCGTCGACGGACCCGGAAAGGTTGGGTAGGCCGGTGGCGACGTCGCAGGCTTTGCTGGAGCCGCGGGGGTGGCACCACCCACACCCTCAGCCGTGTCCAGCGATGGGAAGTCGAAGAGCGACGGCACTTCTTTGACTTCTTTTTGGAATGCTTCGACTTACCTGACCCTCCACACTTCCAGCAACTTTCGGGACAGCTCCCGCAAAGTCTTCGGCGCCATGGCCCGGCAGCGGGGCACGACTTGGTGTCGTGGTCGCGCACCAGGCAGTAGAGACATACGTGGTGCGGGTCTGTCACCGACAACATGCGGTGACAGTCCCTGCAGTTCTTGAAGCCGGCCTTCCCTACAACACCAAGCGTTGATCGACTCTACAGAAATGAGGTAAAAGGCATCGAAAACGCTCAGTAAAAAAGTGACTGGGGGTACTTGCTCTTCCTGGATATGTGCTTGCTGGCACGGAAAAAGAAAGAACGGATGTCAGCGCTCATGGGCGCGTCTAAGTAGCTCCAGCGACGTCATCCCAGCGCCAACGACGCATGCGGAGCCGCACGACGACGCCTACTGATGTGCTGGGGTACAGCTTTTTATTTATTTTTATTTTAAGAGTTTTATACGGTGCTGGATAGATCCAGAGGTATCAGAGCGCTTTACATGAGGTTCCACAAAATTACATCAGTTACAATTCACATCAGTTGCTAGACAAACATTACAAGAGCATGAAAGACGAGATAAGTGTAGAGGGGACGGGGGTAAGGGTAAAGGGGTAGGAGGGAGATAAGGCGGAGAGACGAAGGAAAGACTGACCAAAGTCCGGCTGGGTAGGTGACGGTCGAGGGGGAAGTCCCAAAACCCATCTCCTCTATAGCAATCTGGTAGCTCCACCGGGCATTGGGCAATTAGCTAGGTCTCAATGGGAAAACATTTAAAGAACATAGAGGACGAAATAAATGGAGCGTGGGGGGGTAATGGGGTAGGGTAAAGGAGTAGGAGGGAGCATTTGACAAAGAGACGCAGGAAAATCTGCCCAACGTCCAGCTGAGTAAGTGACGGCAAAGGGGAAAAGTCTACAGCCCATCTCCTCTTTAGCTACCAGGTAGCTCCACCGGGCGCCAGCCAGAAAAAACTAGGTCTCTACGGTTACAAGCCACAGACAAAAACATTTAAGGAGCATAGAAGACTAGGAAATGGAGAGAAGGAAGGGAAAGGGGTAGGGTAAAAGGGGTAGGAGGGAGATACGACAGAGAGACGAAGGGAAAATCTGCCCAAGGTCCGGCTGGGTAGGTGAGGGCCGAGGGGGAAGTCCACAGCCCATGTCCTCTATAGCTATCCAGTAGCTCCACCGGGCATCGGCCAAATGGCTAGGTCTCCATGGAAAAACATTTAAAGAGCATAGAAGAGGAGATGAAAGGAGCGTAGAGGGGAAGGGGGTTAGGGTAAAGAGGTGAGAGGGAGGTACGACGGAGAGACGAAGTAAAGACTGTCCAAAGTCCGGCTGGGTAGGTGCAGGTCGAGGGGGAAGTCCACAACCCATCTCCTCTATAGCTATCAGGTAGCTCCACCGGGCATCGACCAGATAGCTAGGTCTCAGCGGTCGGAGGTAAGTTCAGCAGGTTCTACGTCTTGATGGGGGATAGGTTAAAGTCAATTAGATGTACGTTTTTTGTCCTAAAGCAATAGCATAACATGGTAGGGACCACTGTGTCAGCCATCTTCTGGTCCGCCATGGGAATTTTGACCTTGATGTTATATTCGGCCAGTCCCCATTATTACATGGGACCTAACTAGGCGCCAGCAAGTCCTCCAAGCTCCCATTGTGATCACTAGAGGCCAACCTCTGCTCACCCACTCCCCGCCTCCAACGCGCATCAGCTGTATATCTGTGGAATCATGCGCTCGGGCGTTTGATTTGGCCACCCAAGGTTCATGTGGTATTGCTCTCCACTGGCTCTCCACTGGCTGCCAATACGGGACAGGATCAAATTCAAGTCCCTGTGCATTGCTCACAGATCCTTACAGTATAAGGGACCTCCTATCCTAGGGAGCTTGATCCGCCCTTATAGGGCTGCCAGGTCCCTGCGCTCTGACCTCGGAAACTTGGCTATAGTCCAAAGAGTCAAGAAGGCTCGGACGTCGATTTTCTGTTAACACGGCGACCCTGTGGAATGCCCTCCCTGTTAGACTTCGCAGTTACTTAAGATTCCGAAAACTCCTTAAACTGTTTCTGTTTCCCCAGGATGCGTAAAGGCTAGAGCCCGCCTCAGCTGTCCTTGTTCTTTAGCGCTGGGACGCTCACGGGCAGCCATGCGCTTTATAAATCATATTTTCATTTCATTCCATTGCACGGTCGTGCTTCGGAGCTCTGCGCCATCAAGATTAGGCTGCTCCCTCTTATTTGGCATGCAGAAGTAACTATATGACCAACAATGCTGTGTCACCTAAACGAATGGCAGAAAAGATCCTCAGACAATGCTGGCTATCTGGTGGATAGGTTGAGTTGAGTTCACAACGGTTGGTGACTGACTCGGGTGGCATTAAATTGTAGTGGGCACCGGAAAACTGCAAAGCAGGCTGCAGGTACGAGTGAACTTTGGCGCCATATTAGGGTCAGGCCATACGCAGTGAGAGGACGCCGGGTGATAGACGTAGTTGCCCATGAGAATGCTCCATGTCCCCCAGTGGTCGCCACTTTAAAAGTCAGTGTTGAGTTGATTAGATCTAAGGTAAGACTCTTGAAGCGTTCGCAGAATCCCATTAAACGGCCGCCATCTTAGGGTCAGGCTGCATCGAAAACTTCCCTCGCAACTTAAAGCACGAAAAACTTTCCGGATCCAGTCTGACGCCTGCGGGTAATTCTAAGGTAAGGACTCTATCACTATGTTTTTCTTCCAGATAGCCTATGCAAGGTCAAACAACATAGTTTTTTGTTATTATCGTGGTCGGATATTAGCACCTAGACATAACCAAGCTCCCCAGCTGCTGTTTTTGAACACACATGTTTTGTCATAGAACCCAGGACATGACGTTCTTGGCTAGACTAGAGGAGACTGGAATATAGAACTAGGGTCCTGAGACGAGAAAGCGATGCCAGGTGGGATGTAGAACAACAATCTGTATATGCTAAGGTATGGGGTCCGCCATTGCAAGCAGAGATCTATAATCACTTAGCTTTAGTAATGAGGATGGGTTTAGGCAAATCTGTCCATTAATAGGACAGGGCTTTTCATTGTATATGGTCTTCTAACAATGCTAATGACATTATTGACCTGTATTTGTTTGTTAGTTGTGGCACAATTATTGCATATTAGGGCATAGTAGTTTAAATAAACATTGTAAACGTTTCTATTGTCGTGGACAAGTACGAGTGAGAGAAAGAAAAGGGGTGACCTGCTACCTCAATCCCTAAGAGGGTCGAGAGAGTTGTGTTCTGGAGTGCCAAATCACTTGCCTCTCTGGAATGGTTAAGAAGGTAGGCTAGGAACTATAAGCTAGTAGGATTCAGGCCCATAGGAATTGAAGGGGTATGGTGACTCAGTCCCTACATGCTTATGTTCTATGGTTCCAAGCATATTTCTGTTCCTGAGGGTGAGAAAGTGTCATCTTTCTTGCATTGGTATGCCCCCACTTTTTGCTTAACTGCTGATGTGCTTTGACTGAGTGTGCCCTGGGCTCCTGCCAAACAGGTACCCAGGGCCTGTGTTCCTTCCCTAAAGCTGTATTGAAACAAAACCCAATTGGAATCTCTGGCCACCTATCAGCCCCTATTAAATGGTACCCTAGGTACTCAGGGCATGGTGACCAGAGAAGACCCCTAAGGGCTGCAACACTTATTGTGCCACCCTTAGGGGCCCTGTACCCTGACACCCACACACTGCCTTTGCAGGCTGAGTGTCTAAGTACAGAACTAAATAGAGAGTCGACATGGCCCACATCTCTGTGTGCCAAGCCCACAGACCCCACTGCCCTGGCTCTAGCTGGGTGCCCTATGCCAGTGGTGTGGGCACAGGTGCAGGAGCCCTGTGCCCCTACAGTACCCAGGGCCATTCCTGGGCACTGTAAGTGCAGTGCTGCCATTTAAGAGTATATGGTGCTGGGAGGTCGTTATTACGAACTCCACAGCACCAGGATGGCTTCACTGAAGACTGAGAAGTTTGGTATCAAACTGCTCAGCACATTAAACCCGCACTGATGTCAGTGTGAGGTTCAATGTAAAATGCACCAGAGGGCATCTTAGAGATGCCCCCTGAAACCTAAACCTACAATCCACGTCTGGACTGAGAGGCTGCTTCAGATGCCACACAGCAGACATGTTGCTGGACCCCTGGGAGGAGAGCCCCCGCTCTCCTGGGCCTGCAACAATGCACATCCTGGGCGAGGTGCTAGTCTCCTCCCCCAGGATGGGCAGAGGGGAGCTTCAAAGGCATGCCGCCTCTGTGAGCTTCTCCAAACCATTTGCTGTACCCATCAACTTGCCCCCACCAGTTCTGACCCCCACTCCGGTGGGAAGACTGGCGGGAAACCCTATGTCAGGAAGGGGGGGGGGTGCAAGCCTGTGCCAACCCCACCCCTCAGGTGGGGGAGGCGAGGTGAAGCACGACCCCGGGCTCCAGCCATCTTGAAGATGGGGAGCCTTGCCTAATCCCAGCTAGGTTCCTGCCCCCTCCCACCGGAGAGGAGCAGGCTAGGGGGTGTACCCACCCCAGGACTATTGGTCCCTGCCCTTACCCTACCTGTATCACCCCTAAATTCAGTATTTAAGGGCTCCCTGGACCTTCCTTCTGCAGATCCCAATAAGAAAAGAAGAAAGAAGATCAAGAAGAGGAAGACCCGCCGTGCAGCTGCTCACAACAGGACGACACCAACTGACTTGGCCCCAGCCCTACAGGCCTGTCGATTCTGGAACCTGCTCCTGCTTAATCCCGGCGACTCCTGCGGACAGCAACCTTGGGATTTCCTGAGGACCTCCCTGCCTTGACTCTCTGAAAGACTGGGACTCCCATAAGCAGAGGCTCTGCTTCAACAACCAACCCCAGGTGCCAGCCAGGAAGCTCCTGACCAACCCACTTGGCACCCAGCGAGCCCGGCCCGTGCTCGAGTGATCCAAGGCCACGAGGACGTCCTCCCGGTGACTGGGACCCAAGGTCCAGAGCCCAAAGACCCTCCTCGACGAACCAGACGACACCTGCAGCCTCAGAACCAGGGACCCCCCCCCAACCGCGACCAGCAGAGGGTAAGATTTCCCGACGCCCAAAGACACCCCTGCACCCGGTGCCCTGCGGCTCCCTGTGCCTCCCTTTGGGGTACCTACCTCTTTTCCAAGATCCCAACTTACCTCTCGAAGTGGTGGTCGCACCTGAAGAATCACCGTCCCGGAGTCTGCAGCCTTTGTTCCCTTTTTACCTTTCCCATTGAATAACATTGAGCACCCGACAGCTCTAAAGCACCCTGCACCCAGTCGCCCTTGTGCCGCTGGCCATGCACCCTGTGTTCTATCCTACTTCCCCCTTGCCCTGAGCAAGTGACCAGGAGCCCAGCTCCCACAGCAGCATGGCCTGCTAGCCAGCAGCCACCAACCGGAGGCCCCCTGCCCACCATTGGATAACATTGGGACTAACTACCTCTGCACCAAGCTGCCCCTGTGCCGCTGAGGGTGTACCAACTGTACCTACCTGACCCTGGGGGCCCCTGAGTCTATGCCCGGAACCTTAACTTCACCAGTCGAGTACTCACCTGGAAACCGATAACTCACTTACCTGCCATAGGATAACATTGACTGGTTTGCAAGTGTGAAGTTTTGAAACTTTAAAATATTCCTACAAAATCAGCCGAATACCAAATTCCGAAGTTCTCACCTGTGATCAGGAGAGAAGCTAGTACTGTACCTCGTAGCCCAGTACTGAACCGCAAAAGTAATCCTAGCCGGGTTTACTAGTAACCTGAATTTTCTCCATAGGAATCCATGGTCTGCTTTTCTATGAAATTTCTTCTGTCTACTTTTGAAAACTTTAAATATTCTTTAAAAATCGTACCAACTTCTGAAACGTAATTACTTACCTGTCTTAAGTTGAGATCCCAGTGCTGGACCTAGGAGCCCAGTACTGGATTACCAAAGTAACGCGATTGTACTTTAACCATAACCTGAGTTTTCTCCCATTGGATAACATTGCCAGATTTTCATTGAAAAGTTTTTAAGTGTGAACTTTTAAAATAGCTTTATATTTCTTAAAAATCACTGCAAGAACTAGAACGTTTTTACTAAATTGTTTTCAGTTTAGACCCCAGGACTGAATCTAGGATCCAGTCCTGGAATTACAAAAGTAATCTACGAAGTAATCAACTGCATTTAAGTAAGAAAACCCACTGAGCTCAATGCTAAATTATGTGTATAGAATTGTGTTGCCTACTGCAACCCCTTTACCTGTTGTGTTTACAAAGTTTATTGATTCTCTGCAAAGTATTCAGCTAAGATCACTCATATTGAGAAAAGTATATTTTGATACCTGTTGGTTCTAAAAATAAAATAACATTTTGATATAAAAACAATTGGCCTGGAGTTCAGTCCTTGAGTGTGTGAAACCTTTGTCTGACAGAGTGGGTACAGCAAATGCTTTACACTGTCCTCTGGTACTGCCTTACTGCTCGACCAAGCTACCACTTTTGAGAGTAAGGTCAGCCCTGAATTTAACCTCTGTTATACCCCTGGGGTTGGTGGTCTCTGTACACATTGTACCTTACTTTGGTCCAGTACATATAGAGCCACTTTCTCACACTGAACAGAATCCCTACAACACAGTAAAACTAACTTTGAACCTTACTATAAATGCATAAGACAATCTTTCAGAACAGGAAGGCAAGAAAAAGGAGCAATAGCCCTGCTAAGAGCAGGTGTTAAGGTAGGTTTATTCCACGTCTCTCTGATGGAATCCACATGCCCCTCATTAAAATGCAGGTTTGGCTCTGTCGAAACCGTTGTGACTGCAGGACCTCTGTAATGATACCTGAAAAAGGCTCTAGGTAACTCCAAAAAGTCTATAGCCTTCTTTCGAAAAGCACTTGGTGATATTCAACAGAAAGAGGCAACATAGATTTAGGAAAGAAAAATATGAGAGGTGTCTAGGCCCTAAGCATTTTAGAAATTCAAGAATGGCCCCTAGTTTGGAATGAAAAAAGAAAACTTTTTTGTCTATAATATCAACATACCACAGGTACCTCAAGGGTGGGTTTCTGCTTATTAGCTTCTTTAACATTCCAGAAGTGTCTGAAGGAAGAATTTTACTCTGCAGCTATATTTCAGAAGACCTGAAACCTGGGTGGAGCTATTTGTGGGCTATCCAACCCTCAAAGTCAGATCCAGCACCCTCATGATATAAACAACAGGATGCCGTAGACAATATCAGCCACGCTGCCGATTTTGTCACAAAGAGAGCTGCAGCTTTATAAGGGAGTGGACCAATAACTGCAGTGTTTGGGATAGCACAAAGCATAGTGTTAAGTGGTACCAGGCTCCAATGCCCTTTCAGGGAAGTTTGCCCGGTCCGGGCCCACAGTTTAAGGCGTTAAAAGGAGAGCCTGACAAGAAGATGTAGAGGTGAGAAGCCAGCTTCACTATTATTTAATGAAGCAACATGAGCAGAGGATCCTAATGCCACAGCTAAGCTATAGCCATTTTTTAAAATAATTGAAACATTGCCCATGAGGAAACATCTGGACTGAGTAGCATAAGAAAAAAGGATGTAGCTGCTCCAAAACGGAGATGGATTCTTCCTAGAAAGAAATATGCAGACTTACTGCTAAGGAGAAGATCTTTGCACACTGTTACAATCAGATCTAGACCAGAGATTTGAAGAGCACAAAAAACATTCAAGCTCTGAATGTGACCATTTGCACTGCTGCTTTGTCTAAAAAGATGGATGCAATGGAATTCAGGCATCCTCCAGGAATGCTACACTCTAAGGCAAGCAATAAAGACCTGGTCAGACACGGTCGCTCCACCCGCTCCTGGCCATCCTTGTAGCGCTTCCACACTCTGTGCCTGACTGTGCCCCCGATCTCGCCTGTGGTATCGTATTTGCTGCTGATCGTATTTGCTGCTAAAATTAATTTGTGTGCCAGCCTGTGCATCGCGTATTTGCTGCTGATCGTATTTGCTGCTAAAATTAATCTGTGTGCCAGACTGTGCTTCACGTTTCTGCTGCTGATCGTATTTGCTGCCTGAATTAGTTTCTGGGCCCCGATCCCGCCCTGCATCACCTTGTTGTTGTTTGGCGCCATTTTGTTGTCCCTGCCCGTCTCTCCTCCCCGCCGCTGCTCCTCCGCGGCCCCACCCCCGCTCCCTACAGCACCTACAATCGATCCCCTTCCCACTCGCCACCCTGCTCCCGCCTCCCAGCTGCTCCTCCCTCGCTCCGCCCCTTCCACTCTCCACTTATGACAGATGCACTTGCGCGCAGCGTTCACGCGCAGCGTGCGCGCCCTACGCGCACCGTAGGCGCGCCAAAGGTAAGCCCGTCTACGCCCGTCCGCGCCTGGCCCGCGCCCAGAGCCACTCCACCCGCCTTACGTACGACGCCACAACCCTCACTGCATTCAACACCGGCCGACTCCCAAACTGCCACCAAGCCGCCCCAGGCCGCGCCCATGGTCCCTTCACCTGCCAATCCTGCAAGTTCAGCTGCATCAGGTCCCATACTACAACCAATAACGCCAAACAGAGCGCAAACAAAAACCACCTGAAGTGCATCCTGCTCAACACCCGCTCGATCCACAGACACGCCATTGAACTATGGAACCTACTTGACACCACGACTCCGGACGTCGCCTTTCTCACGGAAACCTGGATGAACGCCTCATCAGCGCCCGACATCGCCATAGCCATCCCGGACGGTTACAAGATCATCCGAAGGGACCGCATCAACCAAACAGGAGGAGGCATCGCCATCGTCCACAAGAACTCCATCCGCATCACGACCAGCGCTGACGACACCCTCACAGCCGCCGAACATCTCCACTTCCAGATTCACACCGACCCCAAGACTACACTTAGAGGCACCCTCGTCTACAGACCCCCAGGACCCCGCACACAATTCAGCGAAGACATCACTGACTTTATCAGCCCACACGCCCTCTCTTCCGAGGACTACATTCTCCTAGGGGACCTCAACTTCCACATGGAAAAGAACAACGATAGCAACACCACCACCCTTCTGGACAACCTGGCCAATCTCGGACTCAAAGAACTGGTAAACACCTCCACCCATTATGCCGGACACACGCTCGACGCAATCTTCTCCTCCAGCAAGCACATCTCTTTCAATCACGCCACAGGACTCCACTGGACGGACCACAGCTGCGTCCACTTCAACTTCAGAAAAACCACGACACACCACCACCCACAACAAGTCCCCCGCAGAAACTGGAACAAAATTACCACCGACCAGCTCACTACAGCGCTAAACCAAATCCCTCCCACCAGATCATCGGACCCAAACCATGCAGCCATCAATCTCACACAATGGATCACCTGCTGCGCTGATGAATTAGCACCCGTGAAAAACCACCACAACAAGCCAGGAAACAAAAAAGCCACCTGGTTCAATGACGACCTCAAAAACTCCCCAAAAAACTGCCGCACCCTCGAGAAAGCCTGGCGAAAAAACCCAACCACAAACAACATGACCGCCCTTAAGGACGCCACCCGCAAACACCACCAGCTGATCCGATCCACCAAGAAATCAGCATTCAAGGATCGACTCGACAACAACGCCCACAGCACCAAGGAACTCTTCAGCATCGTCAAAGAGCTTACCAACCCCAGCGCCGGCACCAACGACATCACCCCCTCTCAAGAACTCTGCGACTCTCTAGCCTCGTTCTTCCACAGCAAGATCGCTGACATCCATAACAGCTTCGGCGAACAATCCACCCCCCTCACCACCGAACTGAAGACCCCCACCACCACCCTTTGCGCCTGGACCCCAATCAGCACCGAAGACACCATCCGCTTGATGAATTCCATCCACTCCGGAGCACCAACCGATCCATGCCCCAACCACATCTTCAACAAGGCCGTTTCCGTCATCGCACCCCAACTCCGGGACATTATCAACTGCTCCTTCAACACCGCTACCTTCCCGGAAAGCTGGAAACATGCCGAACTCAGTGCCATCCTGAAGAAACCTACAGCAGACCCCACCGAACTTAAGAACTACCGCCCCATCTCGCTCCTCCCATTCCCTGCCAAAGTCATAGAGAAGACTGTCAACAACCAGCTCGCCGCCTTCCTCGAGTCTAACGGCTCCCTCGACCCCACACAATCCGGCTTCCGAGCAAAACACAGCACCGAGACCGCCCTCATCGCAGCCACAGACGACATCCGAACACTACTCGACAACGGGGAAACAGCTGCCCTCATCCCCCTGGACCTCTCAGCAGCGTTTGACACGGTCTGCCATAGCACCCTCGTACAACGCCTCAGCAACGTCGGGATACAAGAAAAAGCATTGGACTGGATCATCTCGTTCCTCGCCGGAAGAACCCAAAGAGTCCGCCTCGCCCCCTTCAGGTCAGAGGCCTCCGAAGTCATCTGTGGAGTACCACAAGGATCATCCCTCAGCCGCACCCTCTTCAACGTCTACATGAGCCCCCTCGCATCCATCGCACGCCAGCACAACCGTAACATTATCTCCTACGCTGACGACACACAGCTGATCCTCTCCCTCACCAAAGATCCAAACACCGCCAAAACCAACCTACACAAAGGGATGAAAGACGTAGCCGAGTGGATGAAGAACAGCCGCCTAAAACTGAATTCAGACAAGACAGAAGTCCTCATCCTTGGATCATCCCCCTCCGCATGGGACGACTCATGGTGGCCTCCGGCCCTAGGCAGCGCGCCCAAACCTACGGACCATGCTCGCAACCTAGGATTCATACTAGACTCCTCCCTCTCAATGACCAGACATGTCAACGCCGTCTCGTCATCTTGCTTTAACATCTTACGCATGCTCCGAAAGATCTTCCGATGGATCCCCACCGAAACAAGAAAGACGGTCACCCAAGCACTTGTCACAAGCCGACTGGACTACGGAAACACCCTCTACGCCGGAACCACAGCCAAATTACAGAAAAAACTCCAACGCATTCAGAACGCCTCCGCCCGACTCATCCTAGACATACCACGCCACAACCACATTTCCGGTCACTTGAGAGACCTTCACTGGCTCCCCGTCAACAAGAGAATCAAGTTCCGTCTCCTCACCCACGCACACAAGGCCCTCTACGACCTAGGACCCAGTTACCTCAACACGCGCCTAACATTCTACACCCCCACCCGCCATCTACGATCATCCAATCAAGCCCTCGCCGCGATCCCACGCATCCGAAGAGCCACCATGGGAGGAAGATCATTCTCCTAATTAGCAGCCAAAACCTGGAATTCTCTTCCCACCCACCTCCGCCTTACACAGAACCACCTCTCATTCAGAAAACAACTCAAAACATGGCTGTTTGATAAATAACGAACCCCCTCCCTCAAGCGCCTTGAGACCCTCTGGGTGAGTAGTGCGCTATACAAATTTTGACTTGACTTGATTTGAATAAATCAGCACAACAATGCTTCGTTTAACGTTTTCTGAGCACTTTAGGACTGATATTTTGGCAGGGAGTACAAAGTTCAGAACCTTCGGTGAGGATCTAGTCACCTCATGCAGCACCAGTAACACATTTCTGGTTCATGAGGTTCATGCAGGGTTTGAAACCCTAGGTTTTCATTAAGATGCACACATCTAAATTTTAAGATAGCAGAAACATAAATAATCTGTGTATAAAAGACGCTGAGATGTTTATAAAGTAGGTAAACATGGATTTTATATGATTACATTTACTAATGCAAACATTACCTGTATTCTGTACACTTGCACTCTAATGGACTTCTGATGTTCTGAGGCACTGTATTCCACTTTCAAAGCTGGCAAATAATTTCGCCTTATAGGAGTGTCAGTCTGTATAATTTTCATATCCATATTATTGGGGGTAAAACAAGCCTTAAACAAAAAAAAAACGATAAACTGCTTTAAGACTACATGTTCATCCCAATCCAGCTCATGCAAAAATAATACAGATTTTACATAAAAACAGCGAGCTCTTACCTGGAAAGGTACTTCTCACCAGCATGCACTAGAACGCACTTTAAGAAGAGTCTTATGAACACACCTCATTAACAGAATTAACAGGCTTTGACAAAGGCGATGGGTATTGTCATACATTAATTTAGGGAATATTCATTTACTCACAAGTTTTTTTATATATAATCCAGAGGTTCTTGGTTGCCGCATAGAAAATCATAGCACACAGAAATTCAACAATACTAACAAGGAAGGTATATTGAGAAAAGGTGGATTTTTAGGTTCTTACGAAATTACGAGTGATGGGCCAAGTCTTAGTTTTTTAAGCAGGAGGAATGCAGTTTTGTGGTATAGACAGAGATCTGGGTGTTTCCAGGATCATCTGGGCTTTGCGTTGTATGTAATTTTCCATTAGCAATGGAAGGTTTCTTGTGCAAGTAAGTTGACTGGTTCCGCTGCCTATCATTATAGGTAATGCTGAGAATCCTGAAAATAATTCAGAAGTAAACAGTGTATATCAACAAGCACAGTGTGGTAACATTTCTTGGCTACTTGCCTTCTTGGCTACTCTTACTAGCGTAGCTGGGGCATTGAGACTTTTTTTAAAGTCATTATCAACTCTTTTGTGAGCCCACCATGAAAAGAGTTTTGGTCACAATGAATTGAGAGATTAGGGTTGCATCAGGAGGTGCCAAGGAAGCCATTTTCACTCCAGTAGTATGGACACAATGTGTATTTCTTCATTCAACCACATTTCAGTGAAGAAACACAAAACATAAACACGCATTTTGCTATGCCACATGGTAGGCAAACCGCTATTTTTCTGAGCCAAAGAATAAACCTTGTGTATTTCTTTATTCAACCTTATTTCAGTGTAGTAACACAGAATATGAATACATATTCGCTGTGCCACATAGTAAGCACACCACTTTTTTTGTGAGCCAAAGAATAAACCAAAAGTAACCCAAACAGCACTAGTCAGTCAGCTTAACCTTGCAGCACCAAAATCTACTTCTAAGAGCTGCACAATAATTTAGCACTGGCATACATAATATTTCCAAATGTGATCCAAGGTGTGGAGATTGTTGCTAAAAATGTATTCAGTTATGCCTTTCTTTTGGGACACAAAAGTTACTCAGTATTACCTGTGTGGGCAGGGAAAAGTGTATTACTTTAGTTTAGGAGCAATGACGCAGGTATCCCTGCTCTAAGTAACCTCCACTACATTGCCTGACCACTACAACGGCCAACATAAGTCAAATATGCCTTTTAGGGGTCTAATCATTTTGGAGGCCAAAGTTACTAATGAAAATTACATTAAATTAAATGTGAAATATGATATAGTAAATAAAATAAAAAATAAAGACAGTGGTCAGGGTGCTTCCACCCTCGCAAGATGTAAATCATATATATTTGTTTTAATACACTTGGGGGTGATTTAGAGTCTGGCAGACAAGGCACTCGTTTGCTTTTTTGCCAATTGTAGGTTGCACCCCCCCCGATTCAAATATCCAAAGAAAAAGTCATTTATGAATGTCCATCCAATATTAGCAATGTGCAGGTTTCTTTATTCTTCTTTTTAATTTGAAACAAAGCATCAGGCAGCCAACGTGTTTCGTTCTTTTTACACAAGAACTTCGTCAGGGCGATTATGCTGTTACTCGTTGTTTTGACCTGAAACCACAATCTTTAGGACGCCTCAGCTAAGAAATCTCCCTGCAAAGTCACCACAAATCCGTGCTCACAGGTTGAAATATAATGGTTGTTGTGCCTATCGTGCTGAAATACCAGGTATAATCTCTGACCTGGCCACGATACCCTATTAAATGGCTGTTGTGCCAGCGACGTGCTGTATTGAGCAGCCGTAGGTGTTTCGGATCAAACGTTGGGCAAATGCAACGGAATACCTTATATGGAAAGCTAACAGTCCATCCTCATGGGCTTGATTGACGAAAATCTGGACAGAGTAGGGAATCTGAGAAAAACGTTACATTAGACCCTGTATCCCCAAATCACTTCTCATTTTTACTGTGGAAGATCAAGGCCTATCCTCATCTCTTATAACCTGAAACTGTGAAAAGAATGGATTCCAAGTGTGACTATGAACACCTTCTCATATTCCTTTCCTTATTTAACAGGATACTCTATTTTCACCCAGGTCATCACTTCCGGCTTCCAGAGTGAGTTCCCTGGCCAATTCTCATGTCATTACAATGGCTCTCTTTGCTGGCAGCAGCAGGCTAGCTCTCCGAATTTACAATTTGCTTTCTTTTTTAGGGACGCGGCGATATAGAAAATTTCCAGATTTGAGTTTTCATCAGCCTTATTTCCATAAAGAATTCTGTCTCTCAGAATTTTTCTGTAATTGTTCAGTGACTGAGCGTATAGTAGATAACAGCATCTTCATCTCAGCATCTAGGGTGATTAGTAGTTGTTAATGTACAAGTTACTTACCTTCGGTAACTATGTATCTGGTAAAGACTATTCTAGCCGCAGATTCCTTAACGTAGAATTATCTCCAGGCGTGAGACTGGATCCGGAAAACTTTTTGCCACAGCATCCCTGCGCGCCGGGGGGATGGCACCATGTGATTCCGCCCTGACATCGTCTGCGTTCGTGACGTCAGCGAGGATGCATAAGTCCCACCCCGGCGCGCCTACGTCAGTTTTCTTCGAAGAACATTTCCGCCGCACAACGCTGAGTCATCACAAACACAAACTGTAAGAATATGGGAACAGTGTGTGAAAAATCAGATACACAGAAAGGGAAGAAACTAATGGTGAGGAACAGCACCATCCAGAATAGTGCCAGGCACTATGGCACCAAGAGTCATGAAATTGAAGAACAGAGCACAGCTACTGAAAAGCAAGCCTGCAAACAAATACAACAGCCTCCCTGGGGGCAGAAAGCATGTGAAAAATTGCACAGCAGACGAAAAAGTCTGCAACCACAGGCTAGAACAGAGAAGGGCACCAAGGCCCGAACGGAAGAGGAACGACAATTCGCCCCCAGACAACACCAGCAGGGAGAGACATCACCAGAAAAGAGCTAAGGATCGAGACCCAGCCAAGGGACTTCAACCCCAAGGACTGCAAAGGAGTCAGAAGTGCAAGCAATGAAAGGAAGAAGAGCACAAGCAACCCCCACACTGGAGACCAGGGTGCAGGGGTGCAGAAGTATACCCATGAAACATCAAGCATTCACCAGAAAGGAAGGAATGGAGCAAACAACCAGACGAGCATCCCCCTAGGGAGGGAGTATGAAAAGAAAAAGGGCACTCGCAGAAGATCACTACCCGGAGGCAGGCGAGTGTAGAAGACCAAGAAGGGTCCTCACAGAACCGGGAGGAAGGGCGGGTCGTGAAGCAATCTGTGGCTACAATCGTCTCACCCAGATACATCGTTACTGAAGGTAAGTAACTCGTACATCTGATAGAGACTACTAGCCGCAGATTCCTTAACGTAGAATAGATACTCTAGCCATACTCAAGGGGAAGGAGGGTCTGCAAGAGGACCTCCCCAGCCTGGATGAACATAGGTCCCCAATAGGGGATGAGTCACAGGGACAGGGAGAATAGCCCAGTTCCCCCCAGGCAGAAGAGTATCTCGTCATCTCTGAAGAACGCCGGCCCCAGAAGGGGTGCATGATGACGACAAAAAGAGGCGGCCCAACCCTCATCAAGCATGAGGAAGCAAGGACAAGGCGAAAGGAGGGCAGTGCACCCCAAGCCCTGACAAGGAACCAGGGATCTCCACCAGAAGCCCCAGAGGCAAAGTTAACGCAGAGGAGTACCGAGGAAGAAGAGCCACCCACAGACTCCAAGGAGAAGAGACCGAAACGCAGGCAAAGCCCTCCACCGGGAAACACACCAGTGAAGAGGGCAGCCGAGCCTATCATGGCTTGAAGTCAACAGACAAGACAGAAAGGCACCCCAGCAATAAAGGCAGGCGGGAGAAGAAGAACATAACCTCACAAGATTCCCGCAGAACAAGAAGCAGGAACACCAGGGCGCACGCCAAGGCCCACGACCCCAGAACAGAAGAGCAGGCGGGTGCAGCCAGCCGCTGACAAGCGCCACGAACTAAACGCCCAGACCACGTTGGGCTAAGAACAAGGGCAAGGCCAGAAAAAATCCCAAACGACCCCTAAAAGGGAACCGCTCCAGACAGAACCGAACTACGGAGAAGTGCGATCAGCTAGAAGATAAAAATAAGAGGAGAAACAAGTAGGATGGACCAGGCCGTCAACACAGGAAATTATACCCTCAGAAACACCGGATAAAGGACCAGACCAAACGGCAGACAAAGGGCAAAACCCTGCAACACAAGGCCATAAAAGACCAAGCTACGTCCAAGTAAGGACCAAGGGCCGCACCACCGTAATACAGCAACACCAGGAAAGGCGAGGAACCCACAAGGGGAAGTTCACACCCTCCCAGCATAAGACAGGGCTATACAATAGCTACCAGTACCCCACATAGGGTAGAACACGTCCCAAAGAAAGCATGGGAACCACTCTTAGGAAAGACAATCCCGCATCAGAGAACAAAATCATAAACCTGCGGCAGAATACACAGAAGGCTTAGTAATCAGCCAAACTGTACATTGTACAAAAAGGGGCTGAACCAACAGCCAACTGAAGAGAGGGGCCAACCAAAGGATCCTGAGGGCACAGTAAACCACACAAAAATTGTAACAGCCACTCCAAAAACCAAATACCAGGAGCAAAGTGGGACAACGCCTCCAACCGAGACCTGGAGGATCAACAAACCAACCTACTACTGAGGAGGAGGAGGACGGAGCCCCGCAAGAAGATGCTGAATGGCGGAGTCTGCATGAGTATTAAACTGAAGGACCCCGTCAACAGGCAGGTCAACCAGACGCTCTCTAATATTTTCTGGAAAAACAGCATCACGTAGCCAAGCACAGAAGTGGCCATAGCACGGCCGAGAGCATCGGCAACATCCAAGGCCGCACGAAGAATAAACGCGGCCAACTACCTACCATCCAACACATGGCCCCGCAGATCAGCATGGGCACCTTCATGGGAGACATGAGAAAGAAGAGACTCCACAGAGTCCCACAGGCTGGAAGAAGCCCTGGTCAACACACACAAAGTGTTAAGCGCCCGCAAGGCAGCTCTGGAAGAAGCGAAGACATTACGCTCCCATGAATCCAACAACCGGGCCTCCCGAGACGGAGGAAGCAACACAACAGGCAAACACGTAAAGGCATTCTGCAGAAGAGCGCCTTGAGTAGAGGGGTGGAAAGAAAGACCGACACGGTTGTGAGGAGCAGGATGGTGGCGATGCAGTAGCGCCTGAGGCACCGGATCGCCTGTGGCAGGACGCCCCCAAACCCCCATAAGAGAATTATGGAGTGATGCTTCAAAAAGAAGGAACAACTCCCATCCACCAGAGCCCTGGTGGAGAACTTCCAAGAGGTTGTCTGTAGGAAATGGAGTGATGGGTTCACCCATCCTCAGAATACCAGCAGCCGTGGAAATAGCCCGAACAAACGCAACACTGGCCTCAGTAGGGCGCCGTATAGGAGATAGTAATTCCACCGTGGGCTACGGCTGCAGACTGAGCCGTCCGTCCCCAATTCCAGGGGAAAGCGGCCAGTCCCGGAATAGAGGAGGACCCACAGATGAATGGGGAACCTGAGGGGCCTCAAGGGAAGGCGGAGAGGCAGGAGGAAAAGCCAGCTGCGAGCCACGGAAAGAAGGGTTCGAGGATTTAGGCTGTGGGGATGGCGAGGAGCCCTCCCTGGAAGATGCCGGTGAAAAGGCAACAATCCAGCGTCCTGTCTCCGGGGAGGAACACACCAATATGACAGACCTCTGGAGAAGGAGGGACCTCAGGAGAAGAATCGAGAACCTGACGCGGCTCCGTGAAGTCCGCCATTGGACTGATCGATGTCGACCGGCGCCTGATCGACGTCCACAGGCGCCGGAGTTGGTATTCGTGGCGCCAGGTCAACTTCAGCCACCACGAGCTCTCCAGGAGAATAGGGTGGGGTCGACGCCGGAACGGCGAGGGAGCGGCGCCGAAAAGGCGCCGGCTCGGCCTCAGACGGGGCAGCCGCCCATGTCGAGGACCGAGAGGGACTCGGGAAAGCGCCTCAGGTCCCGGCCTCCACCCGCGAGGCTACCGGAGCCGGGGAAGAAGGCTCCCGGTGCCAAAACGGCACAGGCTCGACCTCCGGTGAGGCAGCCGCCTGCCTAGAGGACTGAAAGGGACACGGGGCCAAGCCCGGAGTCCCGGGTATCTCCAGTGACGCCCCAGGGAGCCCAGGGGGATTTGCGGCGAGGCAGGGACGCCAGGCACCGAAGAAGGGAGCCCGGAAGGACCACACCTCGACGACTGGCCGGAGCCGCCGGTGAGGCAAGGGTTCCGCGGATGTCTCAGGAGGTGGAAGAAGGGCCAAAGAAGCCTGCAGGGCTGCAGCGTAGGCTGCCATTTGGGCCCTAGTCGCCTCTGCGCCGGGAAATGGCGGGTAGGAGGGCGACAAGCAGGGACGCATGTCCCGGGGGGGGGGGGGGGTCGACGCCCACCGCAGAGGGAGGACAGGGCCTCGGAGACAAACTGAAGGACCTACCAGCCACACCCTATGTGCTGCGGCGAGAGACAATGTCGCAGACGAAACCGGACGCTCCTTGCTTCCGAGGTAGGGGACGGATGCTGGGATGACACCGACCTGGACAAGCGTGCCAACAGCAACTTCATCCAGCGCTCCCGTAATGATTTAGGCTTAAGGTGCTGGCAGGCGTTGTAACACTCTGAGTTATTGTGCTCACCCAGGCACCACATGCAAATCGGGTGAGGGTCCGTCGCCGACATGGGACGTGCACATGAGGTACACGTCTTAAAACCCAAAGGCATTCGCACACTGTTCCACTTAACGCCAAAGCGTGAAAAGAATAGAAGGCCTGAAAACAGTTCACGACACAAACCCGATCCACGTTGCACACGGAAAAGAGAAAAACTGACGCAGGCGCACCGGGGTGGGACTTGTGTATCCTCGCTGACGTCACGAACGCAGACGTCAGGGCGAAGTCACGTGGTGCCATCCCCCCGGCGCGCAGGGATGCTGTGGCAAAAAGTTTTACGGATCCAGTCTTACGCCTGGGGATAATTCTACGTTAAGGAATCTGCAGCTAGTACTCTCTATCAGATGAATATATTGAACTGACCCTCTTACGAATCAGCTATGCTATATGCAGGATGTTAAATTGCAATATAAACATAGCATTACTATACACTTTTGGGTGTTTCAGCCTCCCTCTACTAGCAATCTTTCTGGACACTTCACTCTAAGCCTCACACAATTGCATTTTGCCAGTTCTCGAGATATTAGGTATAACATAAACAGCACCTGTCTGTAGGTGTGGCCCTGAGCCCTCCACTCTACAGATCCTTTTTCATTGCTCCCACTATCACATGATAATGTAAATGATTGTTCTCCGCCAGTTTCCTACATTTGTATTAGGCCTCTGCCAAAGTACTCTGCAGTCACGTAACACATCCACTGTCCCCGCCATGGACTTCATTCATACCAATAATAGGTGGGTCCAACTGGATCCATGTGTAGGAAGCTGGCTTTTTAAGCGGTAGTGTCACCATGCAAAAAGTACAGGCAACCCGGATAGTTTACTGGGCTTAAATTAATAATCCCAAATGCTCTATTTGTGGTAGTGTGGTTGAGCAGTTTAGGATTATCAAACGGTAGTGTTAAGCATTTTTTGTACACACAGAGCCAATTAATGACACACACTCAAAAAGAAACTCAGACCAATTTAGAAAAAGAAAAGATTTTTATTCAATACACAACATCATCAGAATCAGGTAAGTACTTTTGGAGTGATAGATTTTTGTAGCATTGCAAAAATACAGTCAAATAACGGTTTTGAGGTATAAGTCTCAAAAGTGGTTATGTTACCCAATGGGAGAAACATACGCTGCATAAATACACTTGTGAAAGGTCTTGAAAGATACCTTTAGGGACTTACGGTGCTTAGGGGCCAAGGTGCAAAGAAACCACCAGGAGTTTGATTCTACCAGCCCTGATAAGTCTGGGCGCAGAGGTGCTGGTCACGTTGGTAGCCTCAAGCGCTACGCTGTAAAGCCAATTGAGAAGTGCCTGCAAAAAAGAAAGGCTGCAAGTGGGGTCTGGAGGACCAGTCCGGCAGAACCCAAAGGGGGGCTTGGCTCTTGAGGCTCCCTGGAGCACGAAGACACTATCTTTTTACTTGAACCCGGGCCGGGGGCTCGGGTGCGGAAGTGTTAGGTCCAGTTAGTCACTCAAGACTGAGGCTCTAACTTGGTTTCGGAGACCTGGAGAGAAAACAAAACTGCAGAGCCACTCTTGCTGATGACCTTTGAGATCCTAACGTCCATCATTGGCAGGTCGGTGGTGTACAGGCTGGACACACAACAAACCATGGTACTTTGAAGGGTTCTGGTACTCCGGGTATTGGTGCAGGGAGGCTACCGGAAGGCTCAGTGTCTTAAGACTGGGTAAAGAGATGGGGCTGACTTCCTAGACTCCCGATGACCTACTGCTGGCAAGTTGCTCTCTCAGCGGACCAGATGGTCAGCAAAACGGTGAGGCCTCTACAAAGAGCCAAGTTTTTAATGCGTTACGAAAAAGCATGATAGAGGGTTGTCCTGCCAGATCTGGGGGAAGAGTGTTCCACAGCCTGGGCGCCAGGGAGGAAAAGGCTCTCCCTCCCCACCTTACTTTGTGAAAGCGAGGGACTGACAGGAGGTTTTTATTAGAAGAGTGAAAGGTTTTGCTGGGGGAGTAAGAATGTAAGAGGGACCTAATGCCCTCTGAGCCTGAGCCATACAGTGCCCCATGGGCAAGACAGAGGATCTTAAATGAGATTCTAGACTGGATGGGCAGCCAATGTAGATTCTTCCTGGCCAAGGAGGCTGAGGAAAGTCTAGGAAGATTAAGAACCAACCTGGCCGCCGCATTTTGCACTATCTGTAAGCGCTGGATAAGGTTCTTATTAATGCCTGAATAAAGTGCATTACAGTAGTCCACTGTCGAGGAGACGAGAGCCACAGTGACTTGCTTGCGGGCTTCAGGAGAGAGGTAGTGAGCGATCTTTCTCAAGATCCTGATGATACCACAGCAGGTGGAAACCGTCCTACTGACCTGACGGTCAAAGGAGAGCGTGGTATCTATCAGCACACCCAGGTTCCTGGCAGATTGAGAAGGAAGGGGGCAAACCCCGAGGCACGATGGCCACCAGTCACTCGACCAGATATCCTGGTCACCCCCGAAGATCAGAACTTCTGTCTTCTCTCCGTTTAACTTCAAGGAGTTCTAAATCATCCATTGAGAGACTGCATCCATGCAGTTCCTGAAGTTAAGAGCGGAGGTACTCACTAAATGAGAGAGGGAGACCATGATCTGGGTGTTGTCAGCGTATGACAGAACCTCTAACCCAAAAGATCTTACTAACCTGGCGAGTGGGGCCACATAGATGTTAAAAAGTGTGGGGCTCAGGGAAGATCCCTGGGGGACCCCACACTGCACAGGTTTGGAAGGGGAGAGGAATTCACCCAGCTTCACCCTCTGCTCTCTTTGGTTAAGGAAAGAGGTCAGGAGGCTTAAAGCTGCGCCTCCAACACCAATCTCCCTGAGACATGCAACCAAGACAGAGGGAGACAGGGTGTTGAAGGCTGCCGTAAGGTCGAGCAGGACCAAAAGAGTAGTCTGGCCCATGTCGACCTTCGAGCGGATGTTATTGACGACCACCGTGAGGGCGGACTCAGTGCTGTGAGCTCTACGAAAACTGTGTTGAGATGAGTCCAGCAAGCTGGAGTCATCCAAAAAGGAGCTTAAATGATGGTTAAGATGTGACTCGAGTATCTTTGCTGGTGCAGGTAGCAGAGATATTGGGCGGAAGTTCTTCATAACCCCAGGGTCCAACGAGACCTTTTTCAGGAGAGGCTTAACCACCGCCATTTTCCTGGAAAGCGGGAAAGTTCCTTCCATGATTGCTAGGTTCATCACCTCTAAAAGGGGAGGTATAACCACCTCCCTATGCTTCTTAAGTATCTTAAGAGGGCAGGGATCCAGAGGGGAACCCGAAGAGTAGGGTCTGCTTCCTATGGTCACCCCCACTTTTTGCTGTGATTTTCTGGTTTTTCGACTTTAGTGTGGCTGTGGGCCTGCTAATCAGACCCACAGCTCCGCTGTTCTCTCTCTAAATTGATACCATGTACTTTAGGAACATACCTGATTGGGTATTGGGTCACCTTTGTGAGCCCCTGTACCATAGGTACCCAGGGCATAGGTGCATCCAAGGCCTACCAGGGGCTGCAGCATGTATTATGCCACCCCTGGCTGGCCATCCAAACTGACACCACAGGCTGATCACTCAGCTTGGGCAAGGTGGTGTAATAACCCCTTGCTTAGGTATAGTATACCTATATCTACCCTAATATATAGACACAGATATACCTATAAGTCACTTCTATGCCAGGCCTTAACAATCCTGGAGGCAGAGTGCTTGGTTTTAGGTGAGAGGGTGCCCTAGCATGAGCTGAGCCCTTCTGCTGCTTTGGGAACCATGTCCTTATAGCTGTTCTATGATATAGCCATACCATATACTCTTAAGTGCATTTTAATCCTCGCGGTTAATGCTAACTTTGGTTTGGCTTTATCAAAACATGTCGTGTAAGGTGTCAAACACTTTGGAATACTACCCCCTCCCCGCCAATTCTGGCGGCAGGGGTAGCATTCCACCCTTCTAGAGGAAGAAGACATGTAGTTACTGCTTTCCCCAGTTAAAGTTAAACAGAGCCTCAGCATCAGAAAATGGATACTGCTGCCACAGGCACGAGTCTGACCTCCTGCTGCTGGACGAAACTCCGGCAGGGGAGGCCTGGACAATAGGTTTCCTGCCTTGGGAGGTGCTAGCACCTCCCCAGACAGGCTTTTAGTGTATTGGGGCAGGGAGGGCTGCAAAATGAGACACTGCCTGGGGCACACAAGGTGCTCCATGCATAGCCCGGTTCAAACCAGTTGCTGGGGCACTCCAGCCCCAGCTCTGGCACGAAACTGGACAAAGAGAAAGGGGTGTAACCACCCCCTTCTCAGGGTCCACCCATAGGAGGGACCTAGCATGTAATCCAGCCCCTTAGTTTGGTATAAAGTTAGGAGCTGTGTCTAGAGACATCAGATTACCCTGGAAAGAAACTACGACACAAAACTCTTGGACTTCGACATTCTATGCTGACTAGAAGACTGAAGAAGATCTCCCTTGTGGTCAAGGAGTGACCACCCTGTTCAAACAGGCGCCACCAGTAACTTGCCGGTTTGCTTTGTCGACGCTCCAGACGGAATCCGACAACTCAGCTACTCAGGACTGGACTTCCAGACTTCTTGGACTCTGAACCACATCCACAGCAAAGCTGAGACCCGTGGCGGACACGAGAGACGTGGGACCAGACTCCCTGGACATCCTGCAAATTGTTAACTGCATCAACTCCTGAGGTAACTCGCAGTTGTGCATTGGGGCATGAGAAGCCCCAGACCCGAGCAACATCTGCACCAGAGCTCAGCCCTCCACACTCCACGAGTGCCGCATGGGGCCTGCTCCTGCATTTCAGCTCGACGCGTCTTCCCGGTTGCTAGCCCGTTGGCTAGTGAGCCTTCTGAAGACGATCATTTGATTTTCCAACGCTTGCCTGGTTGCTCTGGGCTTGCTCCAGCTTCCTTCCAAATGAGAAGCTCCTCAGACCTTGCTGGTCTGAACTGAAGCGAATCTTCATATCCTGCGTCAGTTGCGGTTACCAAGGCTTGTTGGGTCCAATCCGGATACCGACACCGCAATCAACTAGAGCCTTTGTTAGACAGCTCGACTCCAGCTCCTGGTCATCGTCGACGCCTCCTGGTCCTCATGGCTGCAGAGACAAGCTTCACCACTTCACCTGTTTGCATCGCAACATCACCTGGTTCCATCCTGGTCACTGGCTAGTGATCCAGACTCTGTCCCTTCTGCTTTCAGGTTCTTCAGCTCCTTGATCCACCCTTGGATCCACCCGGACACTCTTCCTTCGGCCGCCTGTAGCACTTCTTTTGCAGGTCTCCATTGAAAGCATCGAAGAAACCCGACACGAAAAGACACCTATGCACCCGGCTTCCCTGGGTGAGGTAACTCGAGTACTCCGGTGCTCCCGTGGGTAATGATTATCCAAGTGTCCTAGTTTAAAGGTGTTTCACCGTAGTCCACCCGGAAGTGTCCCTAATCAGTAACTTTGTGACTTCTTCGTTCTCCATTGTAAGTCAATGGTAGCATGCTTCTGTATTCCCACACTGCACGCGTCTTCCGTGGGTCTCCTACTTCCAAACCTTTGGTCCTGTAGTGTAGCTCCAGCGATTCCCTAGGCCCTAGACCTATTCACCTTTCCTGAAGTGGCTCTTGTACCACTTACTTAGTATATGGCCTTGGGCAGAATTGTATTTGTGCAGCTTATAGTATGCTTAATGAGTAACTTGTAACGTATCTCGAACTCTGACCTCATAAAGAGTGCAGAGGGGTTGTGTTAGTAATAAATACATATATATTTGATATATACCTTGTGTGATGTCCTTTCATTTGGTATTCAAGGGATTATATATGGTAAAACAGCTGGCTTCACATGCTCGCTGAAGTTTTAGCCTAAGACTGCTTTGTCCATGCTACCACTAGGATAGCTGGTCTATAAGGTTGGCTTTACAACCATCACCATAAGGGTCGTTTGCACTGGTGCAAGGTGCTCACTAGAATAGTGGACATCATATACCAGGCCAACTTCTCACATTGGTGGCAGCGGTGGGATAAGAGCTTGCTGATGTTTTACCATATAATCTTGAGATATCATTTGAAAGATCACATAAGGTACCTAGAGGTACATATAAATCAAGTCTTATAATACTTAAGTTCTACTGAACTTAGTTGTTGTAGAGGAAAGGGCCTAGCACACCCTGACTACAACTCCTAGAGAGGTTCTAGTAGGTAACACTTAGTGTAGGTAGGTGCACACACCACACCTCTCTACAGAATGTCCTTGAGATGAGAGCCTAGTGTGTCTCTGCCAGAGGAAGTGGATTCTCCCAGGATCCCTTCCCACTATGACACATTTACTTTTAATGAACTTAGAAGTTTGTGTTCACTCGGGAAACTGAGACAAGGACAGAGTCCAACCCTAAGACACCTTATAGAAATTGTTAAGGGAGTATAATGCTGAGAAAGCAGCAGCCCCTGATCAGACTGGCAGTGGAAGGGGGGGCCATCCATCCACAGAGGATTCCCAGGATGACAATTCAGGGGGGTCAAATGACCATAGAAACCTAAGTAAGATTGCCCCTCCCTACCAGAGTAGGGATGACATCCACAAGTGGATAACTGCTTTGGAGAGGGCTTGCAAAGTACAGCAGGTACCCCAAAGTCAGTGGGCAGCAATCTTATGGCTCTCCTTTTCAGAAAAAGGTAGATACAAGCTCCTCACAGTTAGTGATGAGGATGCTGACAACTACAATGTCCTGAAGAGTGCGCTAATAGATGGGTTTGGCTTATGGGTTTGGCTTAACCACTGAGCAGTATAGGTTGCTGTTCAGAGACACCCAGAAGACACAGACTCAGGACTGGACTGACTTTGTAGATTGTGCCACTAAGGCTCTGGAAGGCTGGTTACTGGGCAGTAAGGTCAAACACTAAACAGGATTGTATAATTTGATTATGAGAGAGCAAATTCTTAATAATTGTAAGAACCAGTTATTGCATCAACACCTGATTGACTCTGATCTGACCTCTCCCCAAGAATTGGGAAAGAAGGCAGACAAGTGGGTCAGAACCAGGGTGAAGCAGCAGAAGGTCCAGAACCAAGGTGGTGATCAGAAGAAGCAAGATCAAAAGGGTGAGGAGAAAGCAAAAGACCAGAAGTCTTCTCAAGGTCTCCAAAAAGCTTCTAATGGTGGGGGTTCCCAACAATCTAAGAAAAAGGAAGGGCCAATGAAACCCTGGTGCAAAACTTGTAAGGTTCATTCTCACAGGACTAGTGATTGCACCAAGAAGGAGACAGCTCCAACCACTTTGGCCCCTAAGGCACCTGCACCCCCTAGTACAGTTAACAGTGGTGGTTCTCAACCCAAAGTTTTAGTAGGGTTATCCCTGGGTACTGAGATGGATTCTGGCCTCGTCAGAATACCAACTCAAGCTGTTCTTGTCTGTGATGTGGACATGGCTATGTCCTCTACTGTGAGTCCCAATACCTTGGGCAAGTACAGGCAAACACCTTTAATCAATAACAAAGTGGCTCAGGTCTACAGGGACACATGTGCCAGTGTCACCATGGTGATGCCTAACTTTGTGGACCCTGGACAGATATTACTAGGTGACAATTACCTAGTGACCAATGCAAGCAATGTCAATACCATCCATAGTATGGCAATTGTTAATTTCTCCTGGGGAGGGGTAACTGGCCTCAAAAGAGTTGTTGTTAGTTCAGACCTCCCTGTAGAATGTTTGTTGGGCAATGATCTAGAATCTTCAGTCTGGTCTGAAGTGGAGTATAGGACTCATGCAGAAATGCTAGGTATATCTGCACATGTCCTTGCTGTGACCAGGTCACAGGCCAAACAGTGCAAAACTGAACAGGCCCTGGATCCTGAAACTATGGACCAGTTGCCTACCAAGAGAAAGAGCAGTAGGGTTAAGGCAGTACCTTCCCCCCTGCCTCAGAATGAGGATCAGCCTACTGAGGAAGCTGATAGTGAGACCCAGGAAGGAACTGTCCTAGAAGAGCTTGAGCCTGATCAGGTTGAGTTTCTTGGGACAGGGGGACCTTCAAGGGCAGATCTGAGGCAGGCGCAGCTGGACTGCCCCTCTCTTGAACCCCTCAGACAGCAAGCTGCTGCTGAGGCTGCTGGGAATGCTACCGGTACCCATAGAGTGTATTGGGATGAAGGGCTCCTTTATTCAGAGGCTAGAGACCCCAAGCCTGGTGCTTCCAGGAGGTTGGTCATACCTCTGGCATTCAGGGGCTTCCTTCTTACCTTAGCCCATGATATTCCCTTAGCAGGACATCTTGGCCAGAACAAGACTTGGGACAGGCTTGTCCCTCACTTTCACTGGCCACACATGTCAGAAAATGCCAAGGAGTTTTGTCGCTCCTGTGTCACCTGTCAAGCCAGTGGCAAATCAGGTGGCATCACAAAGGCTCCTCTAATACCACTACCTGTGGTGGGGGTTCCCTTTGAGAGAGTTGGGATAGACATTGTTGGACCAATGGATCCCCAAACAGCCTCTGGCCACAGGTTAATTCTGGTGGTAGTGGATCATGCCACCAGATACCCAGAAGCTATCCCCTTAAGGACCACAACAGCCCCTGTTGTGGCAAGAGCCCTCCTGGGAGTTTTCTCAAGAGTGGGCTTTCCGAAAGAGGTTGTCTCAGACAGAGGTGCAAACTTTATGTCTGGATATTTGACTGCTATGTGGAAAACATAAACTGCTACAGCCAAATCAGGGAGAAACGCTGTCACTCCTACCTGGGAGCCCTTGCCAAAACGCCTTCACTGCCGCCATCGACGCTGCTCCACCGCTGCCAGTCTCCTCCCCCCGCCGCAGCCTCTCACCATCAGTGCTGCCGCAGAGTGGGGGAGTGGGAAGACTACAACTCCCAGCGGCCTCCGCGACCGGAAGTCGCGTTGAGGCGGAGCGCGCCAGGAGGCGAATAAAAACGGACCTCATCTGCTGTGGTGTGGGTGCATAAACTGCTACAGCCAAATCAGGGAGAAACGCTGTCACTCCTACCTGGGAGCCCTTGCCAAAACGCCTTCACTGCCGCCATCGACGCTGCTCCACCGCTGCCAGTCTCCTCCCCCCGCCGCAGCCTCTCACCATCAGTGCTGCCGCAGAGTGGGGGAGTGGGAAGACTACAACTCCCAGCGGCCTCCGCGACCGGAAGTCGCGTTGAGGCGGAGCGCGCCAGGAGGCGAATAAAAACGGACCTCATCTGCTGTGGTGTGGGTGCATAAACTGCTACAGCCAAATCAGGGAGAAACGCTGTCACTCCTACCTGGGAGCCCTTGCCAAAACGCCTTCACTGCCGCCATCGACGCTGCTCCACCGCTGCCAGTCTCCTCCCCCCGCCGCAGCCTCTCACCATCAGTGCTGCCGCAGAGTGGGGGAGTGGGAAGACTACAACTCCCAGCGGCCTCCGCGACCGGAAGTCGCGTTGAGGCGGAGCGCGCCAGGAGGCGAATAAAAACGGACCTCATCTGCTGTGGTGTGGGTGCATAAACTGCTACAGCCAAATCAGGGAGAAACGCTGTCACTCCTACCTGGGAGCCCTTGCCAAAACGCCTTCACTGCCGCCATCGACGCTGCTCCACCGCTGCCAGTCTCCTCCCCCCGCCGCAGCCTCTCACCATCAGTGCTGCAGCAGAGTGGGGGAGTGGGAAGACTACAACTCCCAGCGGCCTCCGCGACCGGAAGTCGCGTTGAGGCGGAGCGCGCCAGGAGGCGAATAAAAACGGACCTCATCTGCTGTGGTGTGGGTGCATAAACTGCTACAGCCAAATCAGGGAGAAACGCTGTCACTCCTACCTGGGAGCCCTTGCCAAAACGCCTTCACTGCCGCCATCGACGCTGCTCCACCGCTGCCAGTCTCCTCCCCCCGCCGCAGCCTCTCACCATCAGTGCTGCCGCAGAGTGGGGGAGTGGGAAGACTACAACTCCCAGCGGCCTCCGCGACCGGAAGTCGCGTTGAGGCGGAGCGCGCCAGGAGGCGAATAAAAAAGGACCTCATCTCCCGCGTCGCGGGAGCGCGCGGGGCCGCGCCGGGCTAAGCCCGGGCAAAGGGCGGGCCCTCTGTGGCCCTCAGGGGACTGAAGGAGACGGGGCGGGCCACCACCCTAAGTACTTCCCCACTCCAGTACCTTCGTAGAGGAAAGGGGCAGTAACCACTGTTCAAAGATGACCAAAACAACTAAAACACCGATGGCGACAAGATCTACCAGCAGACTAAAAACAGTGAGTACACCTTTGCCCACTATAACCGCCATAGATATAATGCTGCAAAAAACTATCAACGTTGTGGCGGATGCTATTCAGAACACCGAGAGGAGACTCTCCTTGACACCTAATCTATGCTTCCCTGATCTGTCTGCTCATACTACCTATGACGATCAAAATCAGGATGACACTATCTCATCCCAGGAGTCTCTACTAATGCAATCGTTCTCGGAATTACCTAGATCACACATTAAGGAAAAACCCTCTAACTCTTTTTCCTTGGAGTCATTAGCAAATAATCAGGATAACAGTCTTATGATCTTATCTAACATCGCAAAAAATGATCAGCAGACAACGGATATTCCCTCGACACTGGAAGTTCGCACCGAGGAAAATGCCTTACCTGTCATTGTTTTAACAGATTCACAATCACTAAAACATCACAAAGCTCCAAAGATCAAACGGAAAAAGTCTAGAACTAAATTCCCTATGAGGAAAATCCACCTACCTCCGGGTAAACCCAAACGGTCTCTCAAAGACATGTGGCAGAAGAAAAGCTTAGTGGAACTCACTGGACCAAAATGTGGGGGACCCCTTCCAAACTCCCCAGATCTATACGACACAGATGGAAAATCTAAGTCCAATTCAGGAATTTCTGTAGTTAATGAGGAAACAGGTCACATTGATAAGAAGAGTACCATGAGTTTCCCCTTCATGAGAGAGATTGAAACTTTAATTAAAACACTTCTTCAACCTATTAGTCATCAGATAGATAACATAGAAAAGGCTTTGAGTAAATTTGAGAGGACACAAAATGATATATCTTCCAGTATTCTTAGATTGCTCAAAGCAACTAACATTTCTTCTCTTTTTGTTCCCTCATCAACTACACTTAATGTAAAAAATTCCCAAAAAAATGGCAACTCAGTAAAGAACACAGAAAAACAAAATAAATCACAATCACAGAGCCTACCCACAATAGACCTAACATTAAAGCTTCAAACAGTCCCCAACCTCACTGTGAATATAACGACTCCTACATTCAATAAACCAAATAACCAAATAGACGAGGATGATGATGACAGTGAATGGGCTACAGAGGGACATCCACCAAAAACAAATACAGGTGCACTAAAGAATAAGAATCGCACGGCCTCTCCTAAAAATAACACCCAATCAAAAGAAATAGGAGCTCATCCTACTAAACCTACCATAACAAGTTCACTATCACATATCAATCTACCTCCACAGGCTAACCCCTACACAATAATCATGATTGGGGTGCCCAAAGTCGACGTCAACAGGGAGGAAACGCGGGAGGAATTGAGGAACAAAGTAATGCAATGGCTCTCTACACATAGGCCTCTCCCTCAAAATATAATAGGCACTATACACCAAGTCAAAAGAGTAGAGTGGGTGGGCACTCGTTTTAAATCCACAGAGGGTGACTGTATTGTGGTCACCTTTAAACATCTAGGACCGGCAAAATTCATCGCAGACTGGAGGAGCCCGGGGACAAACAGCTTGATTAGGACTATGGGATTAAGTTATTTCTATCCAGCCCGATCAGATACATGTAGGAATAAAACCAAATATAACTACACCCAAGAAGGACGCCATATGACACAGCCAAATTTCCAACCCTGGCTGGTCCCTGCCCTACCCCGATTTGATAGCCCAATGGGTTTAGACCTCCACCCATACACTCACCCATGGGGAATTAAAGCATACAATCACCAATCAATTGAAACAGCTGAACGGCAAAGGCACGGTTTTTACCGTGCCTATAACCCTGCTACTGTACAATTTAATGAATATGAGTTTCCTACTGCTAACAGATACGATGTTCTCTACAACCACAACCAATTGGACGAGGTTGACTGACTGTCATCTGTCCAATTCCATGATACACTTCCCGATAAAGCAAGGAATCCCTCAGAAAGCAAGACTAACGCAGTAAAAACATCCGCCTCCCATGCAGTTTGCTTAGCAAATTCCACCCCCACGACGATATCGAGCTACATAGTCAGCCCCCGAGCAAATCAAGCTCATGCTCCGTCAGTGAACGAAGTAGGTAGTCCATCTAAAACCATAGCTTTACAACCTTACTCATCACTTGAGAACTCAAGGTCTAAGCATGTGACAGGGACCATCCCAGAACCACGCTCCCACTCCAGCATAAATCCAGAACTTAAATCAGAGCATATTACTTCTAATCCTATCAAAATACTGTCCTGGAACATTGCCGGATTGGCCTCTAAAATCAATGACCCATTATGGGTGGCCTTTGTTAAGAAGTACACCATCCTGTGTTTCCAGGAAACCTGGTTGATAAATGGCAACACCTTCATCGAGGGATTCCAAAGTTTTTTCGTCCACGCATCCCCTTCACCTAGTGGCAGGGCAAAGGGGGGCCTGGCAATATTTATCAGTCTGTCCCTTAAAATGCAGATTAATCATGTGCAGATGGATAGCAGGAGTATTCAGATCCTGACACTCAGAAGGGGGAAAAAAGTCATAACTTTGATTAATTTCTATAATTCTGTCGCAAATCCAAGTGACTGTAACATCGACAACCTTGTAAATTGTCTAGCTGAAAATTGGACAAAATTACCACAGGACAAAATACTCCTCGGCGACTTCAATACGCATATTTGCGGTAACCCTCTGTTGACAACTCTGGGATCGTTGGGCTGTGGTCTTAAAACAGGCCCCCACTTCACACACTGCCAACGTGGATCAAAATTGAACACTTTAATGGATTCCACGAATATGACCATGGCACTATCTCTGAAAGAGGACTCCTTTACCTTTGAAAATCCCACCTATAAAGGATCTGAGTCAGGGTCCATCATAGACCACATCCTTCTTTCTGCCGGTGTGGCCCAACAGGTTCTAAAGTTCGATATCCTTGTGAGCACTTATAGTGATCACAACCCCTTACATCTCGAGCTACAATGCGACTCTTTCATACTCCAAAACAATATCAAGGATCCAGGGGTACTTAAGTCGGTTAATAACAACCGTCGCTTGAAATGGAATCTGATAAATAGTGACAAACTGTATGAGATTGTTGTCAAAGACTGTGAACCTGAACTTAAGCTCTGTGCCACAGACTCTGCTTCACCTGAATGCGTTCTATCCGCCTTTGCAGTGGTGTCCAGAAGGATAGAAATTTTTCTGACTGTAACTGCCAAGGGAACACCTGCTCAACACCCACGATGGTTCGATCATGCCTGTTCTTCTGCTAACCGCAAATTAAAGGCTGCTCTTAAAAACAAACCGAGAGATCTAGCACTGGTAAAGGCCCTTCGAGCAGATTACAACAAAGCACTTGCCTCATGTAAAAAATCTATAAAAACTAAAACATGGGAATCTCTGCTCGATCCCTCAATTCTGGGCAACAGCTCAAAGTTCTGGAAAATAATTAATAAACCTCTTTTTCACGACCCGACCGCTGAGAGTCTCGGCACAGTCATATCAGAGAATGACTGGATCACCCATTTTGGTTCTATCTTTAAGAGCGAAGCTCCACAGACAACAAAATCACCTCATCCCCCCGAAAGCAGCCCTCTACATTTTTCTATTAAAGAAATTGAACTAGGGATTCTTGGTCTCTCTAGCAACAAAGCCCCGGGCCCCGACGGTCTTCCACCAGACCTATTTAAATCCAACATCACCTTATGGGCCCCAATTCTTACATCTGTCATTAACGCCGGGGTTGAAGTGGGAGCCCCTAAATCCTGGGGAGCATCCACTATCGTCCCGGTATACAAAAAGGGCGACAGAACAAAAGCAGTTTGCTATAGACCTATCTCCCTGATAAACTCTGTTGCGAAGGTAGTGGGAGGGGTACTCTTAAACCGGCTGAATGCTTGGGCCAAGCAAAATAATATAATGACCCCAGCACAGTATGGATTCAGACCAGGACATGCAACAACTACTCAGTGTCTGAATCTATACCTAATAAGTGGTAAATACACCCAAGCAAGAGATGGAACATTGTATATGGCCTTTATGGACCTTTCTTCGGCCTTTGACTGTGTAGATAGGAGTAAACTATGGGAAATCTTGCAAAACATGGGCGTCGAAAATAATCTAATCAATTTCCTGGCTGACCTACATAGCGACACACGTGCTAATGTACGGTACACAAAAGACTTGAAAGTAACGAGAGATTTTAATATTAACCGGGGCGTCAGACAGGGCTGTATTTTAGCACCTCTCCTTTTTAACTTGTACATTAATGGACTCGAGGATTATCTGGTAAAAACTGACACAGACTACCCTCGTATTGGGAAAACAGGGGTGCCGGTCCTGCTATACGCGGACGACGCCGTTTTGATGTCCAGAACCGCATTAGGACTTCAAAAGTTGTTGGATTCTTTCTTCCAATTCATGTCATCACGTGATCTGAATATTAATAATTCCAAATCTTTTATTATGACGGTTGGAAAAAACCCCAAAAAACGATACCCCTTTTCGGTTAACGGGGAAAGTATACCGCTAACAAAAACATTTTCATATTTAGGGGTACTATTTGACCACAAACTTTCATGGGGCCCTGCTATAAACAAAAAGAAAGGCGAGTTATTACGAACCAATTTTGGAATATTGGACTTTGCACGCAAATTAGGTAACACCCCAGTGTCCGCCATAATGAAACTATATCAGGCAAAAAGCGTCGCAGTGGCATGTTATGGGAGTGAGCTGTGGGGTTTCTCATCAGTAGAAGCTCTGGTAACACTAGAAAATAATTTTTTGAAACAGGTCCTGAGCTTACCTAAAAGCACCGCTAACTTCTCTGTACATGAGGAACTGGGCTCACCGTACCTAGGAGACAAAATTGCTGCAAACCCCCTGCTCTGTTGGTTAAACTGTTGGCGCAATGCATCTATACCGCTGACACATAGTATCCTTGCTGAAGCCCTCACCTGGGAAGGACATCTTAAGATACCCTGGATGAATTATATTAGAAACTGTTGCAAAGACCTGGGCAGATTGGATCTATACCTAACACCACAGCATACCACAAAGAATGATGTTGATTTTGTAAAAAATACTTTCCTGTTAAAACGACAACTTGTCAGGGAAGACATCGAGATGAAGAAGTCCAGTGTTAGGAATCATATACTAACAAAGACATGTGTGTTCTGTGAACCATACCTATCATGGAACATTTCTAGATACGACCGCTTTCTGTTGAGCAGATTCCGATTTGGTTTCTACCACTTGCTTTTAGCTGTGCCGAGTGGAGCGCATAGAGGTCAAGTGTTGCCAGCTTGCGGCTGCGACAACCTGTCTCCGCAAGACTTGGCTCACTTTTTATTTCTGTGCCCTTATTATTCGATTCCAAGACAAATGTTTTTAAAACCCTTGCTTACAAAGTTGAATTTTGTACAGATCAAGCCTGCACTTTTATATCTGCAGATGTTGCATGACGACAGCACCTTTTTTATCTGTAAGTTTTTAAAAACAGCCCGGAAGGTCAGATTAAGTATGGAAGGATGATTCCAAGACGACCTGCACTAAACACGAAATCATGTCTTGAACAGGCACATTTATTTTTACTGGTCTACTGCATTTTTAACTCTCTCGTGAATTGCTTACTTTTAAAAATGTTTATAAAAATTTTTGAATGAATTGTATAATAATGTACTTATGTGCTTTTATGACTGCTTCTATGACAGTCGAATAAAGGATTTTTGATTTGATTTGAGTGTGAAGTGAACTAAAAGTTCACCACACCCTACCATCCACAGTGCAATGGTCTAGTTGAAAGGTTCAACAAGACCTTGAAGGGCATGATCAAGGGACTCCCTGAAAAGCTTAGGCGAAGATGGGATATCTTGCTGCCCTGCCTTTTATTCGCTTACAGAGAGGTCCCACAGAAGGGAGTTGGCTACAGCCACCATTATACATAAAAACCATAAGTTCAGGGCCATGACCTCATTGGTGCTACCCGAAGTGGAGAATATTGTTATTAATCTCGACCCTAACTCAGAATCTCTGGCACTCACACTGATCTACCGTCCCCCACAGGCCATGCCTCTCTTCCCCCTCTCTCTTAGTGAACAGATGGCGAATCTCATCATCAATCATGCTAGAGTCCTACTGATTGGAGACCTAAATTACTGGTTAACGACACATGCGGTGGGCCACAGGCGGTAGAATTCTCCGACCTGCTCTCTAACCTAAACACCTATCGACCCCCACCCATATCAAGGGTCCTACCTTAGACCAAATCTGGACTCACAACATCACACTGTCAATTCCACTGATCTCCCCCTCTATCTGGTCTGACCATCATCTGATCGAATTTACAGCCACCTTCCTGGGCAGGGCCAAGCTCACCAAGGGGGCGGGAGGTCTGACCCCAAAGTGGAGAACACTTGATACTCAGGGACTCATCGACTCCTTAGCTAGCTCTCTACCCTCCACCGACCCTAACTCCAACGTCGACTCTATGGAATATGACATTACGAAATGGCTATTGGCGGCTAGTGATAAGCACGCCTCCCTCATCATATATTCATGTGCCAGACACTTCGATGTCCACAAACGGTTTACCAGTCACCTAAAAGACCAGAAACTAAAACTCCGCCAAATAGAAAGAAAGTGGAGACCATGCTATTCCAGGGAAGACAGAGTACTGTATCTATCAGCCGGCAAGGATTATAAGAATTCTATACTGTTCACTAAAGCAGCCTATGTTTCAGCAAGTATACTTACTGCCTCTAACAAATCTAGGGAAATGTTTAAGATTGTGAATGATCTCAGCAGTAATGATAGAATTTTACCTAGCCAGGCCCCCTCTCAAGGGCTGTGCAACTCGCTTAACAACTTTTTCGTGGAAAAAATTGCAATTATCCGGGCTAGTATTCCCCCTATAGAGCATACGGCACCCCTAAAGGACATTCCCAGTAATCCATCTACTAATAATCATTTCATGGATATATGCCATAACACACTCCTTGATTTAATAACCCGTGTCAAGCCGGGCTCTCCAAAGGACTGCTGTCCTCCCTTTGTCCTCAGGCACATTTTCTCAGCCCTACCTAACAGCATCCTCCCTTTCCTCAACGAATCCCTCAGCAAGGGCGAAGTTCCTGGCGCCCTAAAAGACGCTACGTTAGTCCCTCTTCTAAAGAATTCAGGGGCAGATCCCTCGAACCCCTCTAACTACCACCCTATCTCCCTCCTCCCTTATCTGGCTAAAATCCTGGAGGCCCATGTGGCTAGGTGCCTGTCTAACTTCATCGAAAACTCAGGATTTTTAGAGCCTAACCAAGCCGGTTTTCGGCCGGCTCATTCGATGGAGTCAGTCATCCTGGCGGTACTGGATACGTTGAGAGCAAACGCGGACAGGGGGGTCCCTCAGGCCCTTGTGCTCCTGGACCTGTCGGCGGCGTTTGACACGGTCAATCACGACACCTTGCTGCACCGTGTCGAACAAGCAGGCATACAGGGTCCGGCTTCTAAGTGGATAAAGTCCTTTCTCACAGGCAGATCCCAAGCAGTACGCCTTGGTGCCTTCACAGCCCCAAAATTGCCCACCTCGTGCGGGGTCCCGCAGGGCTCGTCCCTCTCCCCACTGTTGTTCAATCTTTATATCCGGCTTCTGATCCACTCACTCAAAGCCAGAAGGATAACGTTTTTTAATTATGCCGACGCTCTTCAGATCATCTTCCCCCTGGATTCACTCAACGCCGCCGCTGAGTTCCAATCTACGATGCTTCATATCAAGCATTGGATGGATCTTAATCATCTAAAACTCAACCCGGGTAAGACGGAACTAGTGCTGCCCGGAAACAGTGCTGCTCACTGGGGACCACACTTCTGGCCGAGCGAACTAGGATCTTTTCCCACCCCTTGCCCCTCAGTAAAAAGCTTTGGGGTGGTCATCGATGCTGATCTCTCACTTAGAGGCCATGTGGGGGCAGTGGTCTCTACCAGCCTCTTCCAACTGCGAAAAATTAGGAAGATTGCTCACCTGTTATCTCACGCAGCTCTCGTCCAGGTACTGATTGCGCTGGTGCTCTCATGCCAAGATTTCTCTAATTCCCTCTATATCAGACTACCTCAGGTCCTGTCTAACCGTTTACAACTGGTTCAGAATCAGGTGGCAAGACGAATTCACAAACAGCCAAAATGGCAATCGGCCAGGCCCTCACTGCAAAAGCTCCATTGGCTGCCCGTGGCATAATGAGCCGCCTTCAAGACGGGCTGCCTAGTCTTCAAAGCACTGTACTGTAACAGTCCAAAATTTCTCAGTAGCTTGATCACAAAGAATGTCCCTACCCGCAATCTTCAATCAGCCCACCTTCACTTACTCACCATACCAGTCATCAAACTGAAAAGGCAGGGAGGTCGAGGGTTTTCCTACCCTGCAGCCAGATTCTGGAATTCCATTCCCCTTGCAATTAGGTCCTGTAATTTTTTTATTTTTTTATTTTATTCGATTTATATAGCGCATTATAACCCTGGGGTCTCTAAGCGCTTTGTCAGGCGGCACAGACAGATTCCTAGGTTAACACAGCTACCTGGCTTAACCTACTGGGCTTTAGAAAGGCCCTAAAAACCTGGCTATTCGGGCAATCTTGCTAACCGGCCTTCCGCATTTACACCACATATGACTAGCGCCATGAAACCTTTTGTGACGGTGCGCTCAACAAGCTTCTATTAACATAACATAACATATTTGGGCACCCTGTAAGAGGACCCCTGTGTCTGGTGAAGGAAGGATGGGAGTTACCTCTCAAAAAGCCTAAACAAGACATAGTGGATTATGTACTTGGTCTCCGCTCCAGGATGGCTGAGTATATGAAAAAGGCATCTAAAAACCTTGAGGCTAGCCAGGAACTCCAAAAAGCCTGGCATGACCAAAAGCCTGTGCTGACTGTTTACCAGCCAGGACAGAAAGTGTGGGTGTTGAAATAGTCCCCAGGGCAGGTGGTGGCATTCTCCAGGTCTGGAGGAAGCAGGAGTCGCATATCAAAGGCGGGAGAGGCTTTGAAGCCTCTAGACTTGGTATGCTAATTCACTAGCTAACCTGCTAATGGAGGTGTGATCAGCTTCCTCCAGAGCAGGCATTGTTCCTCACCCCGGAGAGCGCTGGCTCTCCCGAGCAGGGGGTTGTCTGTGCTGGCAGGCTGAATGCGTCCAGTCAGTCAGCAAACTAAATGACTGGTTGGTTTCAGCGGGTACCTTTAAGGTGCCCTCTGAGTGCATGTTATAAGAAATCCAATGCTGGCATCATTGTGCATTTATTAAGACGAGTTGTTTGATATCAACCACCATTATTTCTAGCGAAGCCATTATGTAGCTGGGCAACTTGTAATGACCAGTACACATGCTTAAAATGGCTTCCTGATCACTTGCAATGGCACGGCAATGGAACCATATACCATGCGGGCATATCTGTTCTTGCAGATATGTCCTCACATAAGATATAATACACCCTGCCTTAGGGCTCTAAGGCCTGCTGTAGGAGTGACTTATGTATAGTATAAATCTTTTTTATATACAACATTTGCACCAAATATCTCTCTTTTACACTTTACACGATTCAGCACTTTATAAGCACTAGCACTTTTGACATACCAATCATATAAAAATGCAGGATATTAATACAGAAAAACTTGTTTCTATACCCAATTTCGTTTTGACTATACAGAAGTGTATATATAGGAACTACTGTATATGTGACATTGTGGTGTACGGATAAGCACATTTTGATAGTTAGCCAAGTTAGCACAGCTCGTCATATGTGATGATATGTCAGCATGATATTTGTTTTTGAAACAGCTGTTAGCACCTGGCTTTTTTCACATTTTTGATGCAAAACTGAACATTAAAATTGCACTGTGTACTTTATAGATATGTGCTAGACAAAAAGCTGCTGGTTTTCCCTTCACAAGTAGTATTACATATCGTTTGAATGCAGGGGGGCAATACAAGAATATGCTATATAAAGATATTCCTTTAAGCTGTTTTATATGATTTTAATATTTGACAGTACTGTATGCACTTTGCACTTTATAAATGTATATCGGGGTCATTATATATGAATTTGAGATATGCTGCATGCCAGTAGCCCACAATATGTTTCAGATACAATTTAGATATATTTTAAGGTTGTTCCTTGCAATCCTATATTATGCCGCATAGTCAATGTTCCAGATGTGAATCATGACATTTGTATGATTTATGCCACCAACTTTATATGTGTACTTGTTGGACCCGGCCTCGTGGCGTGGTCCTACCCCTCCCGCATGGCGGGTCCCGGACGACATCGGCCCTCCATCCAGCCCGGGTCGGCCTCGGGCACACCTCTGCACGCCCTCCAAACCAACAGATCCGCCACCCGGCGGCCCACAACCACTGACACGGCACACTCGGGCCGCCCCAGCATTACCGGTCCGGTGCCCACCCCGGACCCTCATTCCAGGCCCGACGCCATCTTGGGCCCATCACGTCACAGACACGTGGTCCCGGACCAGCCGCGGCCACGGCCCCAGCGAGCCCGCCATCGAGGCACCAAGAACCCTCCGGGTGGTAGAGTGGCCACTCAACCAGAGACGAGGGGAGTTTCGATGGCTCTCCAACCGTCCCCGGATGCCTGGTTTCAATCGACCTCCGGCCTCCCTGAGCGCTGGCCCCACCCCCTGCTGGGTGTCTGGACACCATCATCCCGGCCCCTCTGACCCCCAGGCAAGAGGGTCCGGACATCAAAGGACTCCAGACCTATATCTGGGCCAGCCCCGGAGTAGGACGGCAGTTGTATCCCGGAGTCGAGAAGCCCTGCTGACGCTGTCGCGGCTGACCCCGAGACGAACTCCCCTTGCTGCCCTACCTGGAACCTGCAGGCGCTGCCGCGGTCCATCTTCGCTGTAACCACCTTGGAGCCTGCTGGCGCTGCCGCGGTACATCTTCGCTGTAACCACGCTGCCGCGGTCCATCTTCGCTGTAACCACCTTGGAGCCTGCTGGCGCTGCCGCGGTCCATCTTTGCTGTAACCACCTTGGAGCCTGCTGGCGCTGCCGCGGTCCATCTTCGCTGTAACCACCTTGGAGCCTGCTGGCGCTGCCGCGGTCCATCTTTGCTGTAACCACCTTGGAGCCTGCTGGCGCTGCCGCGGTCCATCTTTGCTGTAACCATCTTGGAACCTGCTGGCGCTGCCGCGGTCCACACTCGCTGAATCATCTTGGAACCTGCTGGCGCTGCCGCGGTCCTCACTCGCTGAACCATCTTGGAGCCTGCTGGCGCTGCCGCGGCCCAACCTTCCGGAACCCCCCAGCTCGAGGATTGAGAGCTGTGCGTAGGGTCTCCTTGCAACCGACCATCTATAAGACTGTCCCGCTACCTTGCCCCTTGCCACGAGACACTCCAGATCTCTGGATCTGCTGTATATATTGAAACGATACTTATTGCCCGATAAAGATTGAAAACTCTATCTACGTGTGGTGTATATTTGTAGTGGTGTGGTTACTCTGCTGTACGATTCTAGGAGAGGGCCCTCCCGTCGGAGGCCTCTCGACATCGCTCGGTCCCTTCTCTGAAGGAGGAGTAGACCTAGGGGTGGTCAGTCAGACACCTTCTGCCTCCCCTGGGTTCGCCTTTCTAACAGTACTCTAATGGTCTTACTATCGATATGTAATAGTATTTCTTTTATGGTTGTCAGTGCTGATTCAAGTCACCAGAAACTCCCCTATTCCTTTAAATTCTCGTTCCTGACTAGCGATAGTCGTGTGATCAAGGCCACCATCTGTGGCCGAAACGCGTCAGAGTCAAGCACTGATTAAATAAAATTGAAAATATTTGGCAGCAGCTACATATGTTGTCCGTGTCCTCGTTTTGTGCAGGACTACACAAGGGATTGCTTCGCTTCATAGTATATGCAGTGTGCATGGGCATGAACCACAGGGAGCGTGTCAGGTCGTGTTTTCAAAATAGTTTGCACCATTTCACACACCATGCAATGGCAGGCTGCATGCCGTTTTTGTGTGGGTCCCCTTGGGTGGCATAATACATTTGCAGCCCATTGGGACCCTCTTTATTCCCAATCAGATAAGATGGTACAGAAGGTAAGTAACTTGTTCTTTAGTATCCATGCCCTTGGTACCAGAGGTACCATTTACTAGGGACTTACAGGGGTGCTAAAGGTCTTGTCAATTGGGTCACAATTAGACATTTACCTGTTTTAAGGGAAATAACACTGGCAATGCCGGCCTGGTTAGCAGGGACCTTACAATTAGGTAATTGTCTAACTGAAACACAATTGGCAAAGACATTAGCACTCCTGTAAGTAGCATGGGTACTAACAATTGCCCCTATGGGCTGCAGCATTTATTATGTTACCCAAAGAGACCCACACAAAAAATGCATGCAGCCTGTCAGTGCAGAATGCGTGAAATGGTGCAAACCATCTTGAAAAGCACGACATGGCACACTGCATGTGTGCCATGTCAAGGTACACTGCATATACTATATCTAGTCAAGCCTACAACAGGCCTCAGAGACCCAAGGCAGAGTGCATTATTATACATGCGTGGGCACATCTGTATGAGCAGATATGCCCCTGTAATGTTTATTACTAAAACATTGCAAGTGATCACGCAGCCACCTTGAGTATATGTAGTGAGCACTGGTCATTACGAGGTACCCTGCTACATGATGGCTGCATTGAAACCAATGGTGTTTAGTGTCAAACACCTCATCTTAATGAAGCTGTACTAATGCCAGTACTAGATTTATTATGCCATGCACCCAGGCGGCACCTTAGAGGTGTCCCCTGAAAACCTACTAGTCCTCTAGTGTGCTGGCTGACAGATATCACCCAGGCCTGCCACCACAGACGGGTATCGGACACCCCTGTAGAGGTGAGCCTGTGGTCTCAAAGGTCAGAAACAATACCTGCTCCGGCAGAAGGTGATCACACCTCCTCCAGCAGGATGGCTAGTGAATTAGTGTGTCACAGCCAGAGGCTTCGAAGCCTCTGCCGTCCTTGATATGCGACAACGGCTTACCCCGAGACCTAGGGAACGCCACCCCATGCACTGGGGCCCATTTAGCACCAGAGCAAGGAGGACAATTAGTCAGAAGGCATGTCACAATTTCAGGCTTGGCACACCCCTAAGGTAGGCCACCTGAAGTGGGCAGCCAAAGAAGAATTTCACCATTTTGAAATTGGTGAAACTAGGAACTCTAGCCCAGGTGTATGCTCACTCTCTCCAGGAAATGGCCATGTAGGGGGTGTAGTCACCACAGAGGCAATCCAAGTGAGAGCCTCTAACTGCAGAGACTCGCTGTTCACGTAAACCGACTGTGTCCCTGTGCTGCAGGGAAACTCAAGAGCCAAGTCCCCCTATGAGTTTTGCCAGACTTGTCACCCTAGTCCCCCTAGCAACCTTTCTTTTTGCAGGTACTTCTCTATAGACTTCATTGTGTAGAGCACACAGCTACCTCAGCGACCAGCACCTCTGCACCAGGACACCCCAGAGCAGGTAAACCCGAACTGCTGGTGGTTTCTTCGACCTTAGCCTCTAAACACCTTAAGTCCTAGAAGGCATTCTTTAAAAACGTTTGCAAGTGTACATATGCAGTGTATGTTTCTCCCATAGGATAACTTTACCGACTCATACCTCAAAATCGTTATTTGACTGTATTTTTCGAATACGCCAAAAACCAATAACTCCAAAAGTACTTACCAGATTTCGAGGATCTTGGTGTCTAAAATTATATAAAAAGCTTGGAAGAGGTGGGCAGTCTATAGAGGGCTGCACCTGGAACCTATTCCTCCAGCTTCTGATATTGAGGGACTGCTGATATGACTATTTTGTACCGGGACACGGATTTTGAGCATAATCGTCTTCACATTGGAGCGCCTAGACCTATGTATCTCTGATTTCTTTATTTCTTCTGTAAGCTTAATATGGCAAGTTTGTTTGTTTTAAAAAGTTGTATTAAAAAATTCATGTACCAAAAAAGGTATAACTGTAATGATGAAAATGTTGATATCAGTATCATAAATAACTACTGTGTGTTTCTGGCGCCCCGGCGGAGCCAGATCTGTATTGGCTGTCAACAATAAACTAGGTTATGAAAAAAAAAGTATGTAAAAATCGGTTTTATTTTTCTAAATTGGTCTCAAGTTTCTTCTTGAGTGTGTGTCTCATTTATTGACTATGCGTGTACTACAAATGCCTTAACACTACCTTCTGATAAGCCTAAGCTGCTCGGCCACACTACCACAAATAGAGCACTTGGGATCCACATCAAGCATCCACCTTTGGAACGCTCTTCTTGTACATCTCAGGTGAAAAGGTGACATATTAAAATTCTACAAGGGCCATAACACACCCTTTTTTCCATTTGGCCTACACTATAGATCATCAGCCTTCTTCCAGGAATCCTTCCTCAGAATACCATATTACTGTAATCCCTCATTGCACTGTTCACACCCTTAATTTCGGGCCCTTCCACACTGTTCTATGCTTCAGTCATTTCTTGGAGGGCTATACTTTTAAGGTCCTCTCATCTCCTTTTATGGACTAGAAACTTGTTAGTTTTAACAAACTAATCATCTTTGTCCACTGCATTTGTGTAAGCTCTTGTTAACATATACCCAAGTGACGTTATCTTGCTCATTAATAAATGCTTTCTCTTTAAAAGGTGACAAGTAATAAATATGCATACTTTTCTGGAGCATGTTACTTGTTATGTTATATGTTGATTTGTACAGCACACTAATCATTCAAGAGAGTATCCAGGTGCTTGGGCAGGTGGGTGGTGCCCAAGGTGCTTATAAGAAGAGCCAGGTGTGAAGGTTCTTGCGGAAGAGGTGAGGAGGAGGCTCTGATGTTGTGAGAGAGGTTGTTCCATGTCTTGGGTGTATTGTAGGAGAATGTGCGACCTCCAGTTTTGCTGTTGCGGATGGTGAAGTGAGAGTGAGGCATAGAGTAGGTGTCTGGTGGGTTAGTGAAAGTGTGTGCAACTATTTAAATGTTCTGGTCCTGTGTTCTGTAGGGCTTTGTATATAAGTGAGAAGCTTGAGGTGGCTGTGCTTGTGAATGGAGAGTCAGTGAAGATTTCTGTGGTGCGGTGTGCAGTGTGGGAGGTCCAGTATGAGTCGCGCAGCCGTAATGTGGATGGTGTGAAGTCTATGTAGTGTGAGAGTTGGTTGACGATTCCGGCATAGAGAGTGTTGCTGTAGTCCAGCATGATGGTGAAGAGAGAGTGCTTGCGTGACTGTCTGGTTTTCTGAGGCAACCTTTTGAAGATCTTGTGCAGCATGCGTGGAATGTGGAAGAAGGAGGTAAGCACTGCGTTCACTTGAGCCATCATGCTGAGACTGTCGTCTAGAATGATCCCTAGATTTCTTGCATGGTCTGTGGGTGTCAGTTCTATATCCGATGGCCACCAGGTGGAGTCCCATAGGGAGGTCTTGTTGCAGAAGACCAGTTTTTCCATCTTGAATGAGTTGAGTTTCAGTAAGTTGGTTCGCATCGGTCTGCTACCATGGTCATGCAGTTGGTGAAGTTGGTTCCGGAGGTGGTTGCCTTATCCATCAGGGAGAAGATGAGTTGGGTGTCATTGGCATATGAGATGATGGTGATGTCTTGTGAATGGATGATATTGATGAGCGGTATCACGTATATGTTGAAAGCGGTGGAGCCGAGGGACGATCCCTGTGGGACTCCGCATATCACTTTCTTGGTCTCTATTGTTAAGCGCGACAGCCTGGCCCTTTGGGTTCTTCCCATGAGAAAGGAACACATCAATTTGAGAGTGGATCCTTGAATGCCAATCTTGTGAAGTCGGCTGATTAGAGTGTTGTAGGACACAGTGTTGAAGGCCGCAAGAGGTCCAGCAGCTTGAGGGCCACTGTTTCTTCTCGATCCAGGATTAATCTAATATTATCAGGTGCCGGGATGAGTGATGTTTCAGTGCTGTGGTTCTTTCTGAATCCTGATTGAGTGTGGTCTACAAGATGGTGATAGTGAAGTTGAAGGTGGGTTGTGAGTTGCTTGTTGATGGCCTTCCCAATTACTTTGCCTGGATAGGGAAGCAGGGAGATGATTTGCAAGTAGCTTAGTTGATTCTATTTCGTTGTGGGTTTCTTGAAGAGGATGTTAATTTGTGCAAGTTTCTATTCATCTGGGAAAGTGGCAGACGCACAAGTTACTACTCGTGTAACAATATATCTGCAAGAGACATTAGTTAGTGATAGATTCCTTACCTTAGAATTTCCCCAGGCGTCAAACTGGATCAGGAAAGTTTTCACTAGCAGTACATCTGTGCATCAGTAGGTGGCGTTGTGCTGCTCCGCGTCCGTCACTGGTGTCACATGCGCCGAGATGGCGTCACGGAGACTACTTAGGCGCCACCCATGTGCGCTGACGTCAGTTCTGTACACGACTTTCCGCGCCAGGAATGCAGAGCCATGAAAGAAACTGACCACTGGTGCCAAGAAACTAGGGTCCTGACAGGGATGTCCTTAACCCTAGAAATCAGGTCAAAGAACGGGGAGGATGGGTGGGGCGGTAAGGAATCTATCACTAACTAATGTCTCCTACATATATATCGTTACACAAGTAGTAACTTGTGCATCTGAAAGAGACACGTTAGTGATAGATTCCTTACCTTAGAATAGATACCCCAGCAATGCCAACATCGGTGGTGGGTCTGCGAACAAGATTACACCAGAAAGTCACGGAGAACAGAACGGCCAAAGAAGCCATACCTCCGGACTAGACTGTCAAGGCAGTAATGCTTGGTAAATGTGTGCAGCGAGGCCCATGTAGCTGCCTGACAAATTTCCTGCAAGGGAACGCCGCATCCCAAGGCAGTAGTGGCTGCTGTTGCCCTGGCAGAATGGGCACGCAGCCCCACAGGAGGCTCCTTCTTAGCCAACGGGTAACAGCCTTCGATGCAGAGAACGATCCACTGAGAGATGGTCCGTTTGTGCGTGGCCCGACCTTTTTTGGCGCTCACGTGGCCCACAAAGAGCTGGTCTTCCACCCGGAACTGTTGTGTGCGCTTCAGATAGACAGAGAGCGTACATTTTGGGTCCAGACGGTGGTGCCTCTCTTCCTCTTTGCAAGGATGCGGCGGCGGAAAGAAGGTGGGCAAAGTGATGGTCTGCCCGATGTGTAAGGGCGTGACAACCTTTGGCAAGAAAGAAAGGCGGGTACTTAAAACCACATTGTCCGGATAAACAGAAAGGAAAGGAGGTCGAGGAGAAAGAGCCGTGAGCTCACTCACTCTTCTGGCAGAGTGATAGCTATCAGGAAAGCCGTCTTGAGAGCAAGAAGACAGTTATGAAGGGGCTCTAAGGGGTGCACATCAGATATGTCAAGATAAGGTTTAAGTCCCATTGAGGCATGATGAACGGCACAGGAGGAAATGTGTGCGTAATGCCTTTCAGAAAAAGATTAACAACTCGAGACTTAAAAAGAGAAGGCTGATCTGGAAGCCATGGAAAGGCGGAGATGGCCGAAACATAACCTTTGATAGTGCCCAGAGCAGAGCCCTGCTGGGCCAAAGAAAGAAAGAACAGAAGGACTTCAGAAAGAGGGGCAGAAAGGGAATCCACAGAATCAGCTGTGCACCATGCCACAAACTTGTTCCACCTTCAGGCATATACCGTCTTAGTGGAGGGACACTTGGCTGTCAGGATGACATCACGGACTTCGGGAGGAAGATCGAAAGCTGTCAACTGTCGCCGCTCAATCCCCACGCATGGAGGTGGAGGCTGGACAGGTTCGAGTGGAGGACCATTCCCTGCTGCTGCGACAGAAGATCCTCCCGAAGAGGCAGCCGGATCGGGGGATCGATCGCCATACTGAGTAGCTCGGGATACCAGTATCTTCGTGCCCAATCCGGAGCCATAAGAATGACTTGGGCCCGGTAGCGCCGAATCTTCTTCAGCACTCTGGGCAGAAGTGGTATAGGCTGAAAGGCGTACAACAAACCGTAACTCCACTTACGAAAAAAAAAGTGCCGCCGAGCGAGTGCCGCCTTGGAAATTCCAACACGCAGAACTGATGACATTGCGTGTTCTCTTCGGTGGAGAAAAGATCTAAGCAAGGATCTCTCCACTGCTGAAAGAGATTTTGCGCCACGTCCAAGTTCAGACGCCATTCGTGATCCATCAAGCACCGACGGCTGAGTTCGTCCACCCTGGCGTTCAGAAAACCTGCCAGGTGTTGAACCACCAAGGTAACGCCCTGATGTTCCAGAGCCTCCTGACATAGGGTCCAGGACCCCACCCCGCCCTGTTTTTTGCAATACCACATGGCGGTTGTGTTGTCCGTGAACACCTGCACCACACTTCCCCGGACAGAGGGAAGGAATGCCTTTAGTGCAAGTCGGATCGCCCGAAGCTCCAACAGGTTGATATGGAACCGGGATTCCGCCGGAGACCAGAGGCCTCGGATCTCCGCCTCTCCCAAGTGGCCTCCCCATCCCAGGAGGGACGCATCCGTCACCACTGTGTGCTCCGGTTGGGGAAGGAAGAGGGATCTGCCATTGCCCAATCGCGATTCGTGAGCCACCACTGCAATTGTCATGCAGTGCCCCTCGAGATCTGAATGTGATCGGACAGGTTGCCCTTATGCTGCGCCCACTAGGAACTTCAGGTCCCACTGCAGAGCCCGGATATGCATCTGGAATGTTGCACCAGCAGGATGTAGGAGGTCATCAGGCCCAGGTGCCGGAGGGTCATCATGACTGAAACCCGGGATAGAGGCTGAAAGATCGGAATCATAGCCTGAATATCCCGGACTCACTACTTGGGAGGATAAACTCGAAACTGCGTCGAATCCAGAACCACTTCGATGAAGGGGAGCTTCTCGGAGGGACTCAGTTGCGACTTCGGCACGTTGATGGAGAACCCCAGCAAATGCAGGAGGTCGGCCGTAGTCTGAAGGTGGGTGACAACTGCCTGGGGCGAGCCCACCTTCAACAACCAGTCGTCGAGGTAGGGGAAGACTGACACCCCTTGTGAGAAGTTGGCCTTATATATGATGCTCACTAATTCTAGTGATCACCTTGTATCAGTCCAAACAACCCCTTATGGTGATTGGTTGTAAGTCAACCTGATAGACCAGCTATCCTAGTAGCGTGGACAAAAGCAGTCTTTAGGCTAAACTCTTTTAGCATGTGAAGCCACCTGTTTTACCACAATATAACCCCTTGAATACCAGATGAAAGGACACCACACAGGTTGTTATGAAAATAAACAGTATATTTATTATTAACAACACCTCTGAACTCTTTATGAGATCAGAGGGCTAAGCACATGACAATACTAAAAAGGAAATACGAGTTCGCACAATATTTACACGTGTGCCTTAGGGGCACGACAAACCATATACTCAAAACAATGGAATGCGAGGAAAGAAAGTACTGTAAGGAGATCCAGAGGCTGGAGGATCGGTGGGACTACGCTACAAACTAGGTAAGTAAGGAGCAGGAGGCCCACGGGACTCACGTGCAGAGTGGAAACTCTCACGCGGGATGCGTACCAACGTCTATGGGTGCAACAGTTTACAAAGTTACGGATTCCGGACGAACCCGGCTGGATGGAGGGAAAACAACAGAGGACCTGGACACTAGGATAGTGGACACAGACTTAAGGACCTAGAAGCTTTAGTTACCTAACCCACAGGCTGCGGGTGCATAGGGCTGAAGTAGTGTCGGGTTTGCTGCGTTGATTCCGGTGATGCCTGAAACAAGAAGTTGCTGGCAGGCAGCCAGATGGAGGAGTCCGGTGGTTTCAAGGATGGAACTAGGAAGAAGGAAGTCCTGAAAAGGAAGGGGACAGAGTCTTGGTCACTAGCCAGTGACGGTGCTGGAACCAGGAGGGAACCAGATGCTGTCGCCGCGTTCAGGTGAAGGAAGGGTCGCTTCTCTCTGTAGCTGCGCGGACCAGGAGCTGCTCTTCACGACCAGGCTGGAGGCACGAGCTGTCCCACGTAGTCTGCTGCTGTTGGCGGTGTCGGATCGTCGATCTGGACAACAGGCCTTGGCTAATGCAAGCCACGCGGTGGAACAAAGATGGCGTCTGGTGTGGACCAGGAGGGTCCAAGGGGCTTCTCTTTTACAAGGAAGCAAGGGCCAGTCTGGGGGACCAGACTAGCAGTGTCGAAATCTTCGGGTCGTCGTCTCAGAGGTCACTAGCCAGCCGGCAAGTGACCAGACAACAGGAAGGGCAGCAACCAAGCAAAAGGGCCCCACGTAGATCACGGGGATGCTGGGGGGCTGGTTTTTGGTGCAGGAGCTGCGTCGGTGTGGGGCTTCTCAGTCCCCAATGCACTCACTCGAGGAACCCTCAGGGGTCGTGCTGGAAGCGCTGTGCAGGTTTCTTCAAGATGGCCGTCTCCACGTTGCTCGTCGCACCCACGGGTCCCAGCTGTGCTGTGGATGTGGGTAGAGGTCAGAGAGGTCTGGAGGTACGGGTCTTGTCGAGCTGGATCGTCGGATTCCGGGCTGGAAGGACTTTGCAGCAAACCGCACAGGAGCTTGATGGTGCCTGCGAAGCAGGATGGTCACTCCCTGACCATAGGGGAGATTCTTCAGTCTTCTGATGTTCAGGAGGTCGAAGGTCAAGAGTTTCTTCGTGGAAGGTTGTCAAGATTAATCTGATTTGGAATGGGACCAGCTCCTACCTTTATCAGGCTAAAGGGGGCTGCACTACGACTAGGTCCCTCCTCTGGGTGGGACCAGGAAGGGGGGTGGTTACACCCCCTATCTTTTGTCCAGTTTCCCGCCAGAGCTGGGGCTGGAGTGCGCCAGCAACTGGCTGGAACCGGTGTATGCACAGGGCACCTTGTGTGCCCCAGGCATGTCTCATTCCTTTCAGCCTGGCCCTACCTAATGAACAAGTTACTTACCTTCGGTAACGATATATCTGTAAGAAACAGTAGTTAGTATTAGATTCCTTACCTTAGAATATCCCCAGGCGTCAGTCTGGATCCGGAAACTTTTGCGTAGCAGTACCCCTGCGCGTCGGTAGGCGTCGTCTGCAGGCGTCCCCTGCGGCTCCGCGTCCGTCGTCGTGCGCCGTGATGATGTCGCTGGAGTATATAGACGCCGCCTCCGCGCGCTGACGTCAGTTCTTTGTACACAGCTTTTCCGCGCCAGAACACGCAGAGCCATGTGAGAACCAACACTGGTGCCATTTGAAACTAGGGCCCTGAAAGGGATGTCCTTAACCCTAGGTATCAGTTCGCAGAACGGGGAGGATGGGTGGGGCGGTAAGGAATCTAATACTAACTACTGTTTCTTAGAGATATATCGTTACCGAAGGTAAGTAACTTGTTCATCTGAAAGAAAGAGGTTAGTATTAGATTCCTTACCTTAGAATAGATACCACAGCAATACCAACCCCGGTGGTGGGTCTGCGAACCAATACAATCCTACACCAGAAAGTCCTGGAGGACCGAACGGCCAAAGAAGCCATCCCTCCGGACTTGACTGTCCAGGCAGTAGTGCCTCGCAAAGGTGTGCAGCGAAGCCCACGTAGCCGCCTGGCAAATGTCCTGCAAAGGGACTCCCCGGCCCAGGGCAGTAGTAGCCGCCGTGGCCCGAGTGGAATGGGCTCTCAGCCCAACAGGAGGCTCCTTTCGAGCCAAAGAGTAGCACGCTTTGATGCACAGGACGACCCACCGAGAGATGGTTAGTTTCTGTACCGCCCTTCCCTTCTTCTCACCCATGTAGCCAACAAACAGTTGGTCATCCACCCGGAACTGGCGTGTGCGATCCATATAAAATGAAAGCGCACGTTTTGGGTCCAGACGATGGAGCCGCTCTTCATCTTTTGAAGGATGCGGAGGCGGGAAGAAGGAGGGTAAGGTGATGGACTGCCCGATGAGAAAAGCAGAAACTACTTTGGGCAGGAAAGAAGGTCTAGTTCTCAGAACCACCTTGTCTGGATGAATGGACATGAAAGGAGGTTGGACAGAAAGAGCCTGGAGCTCACTCACTCTCCTGGCAGAGGTGATGGCAACCAGGAAAGCCGTCTTTAAAGTGAGGAGACGGAGAGGACAGGAATGAAGTGGCTCAAAGGGAGCGCACATCAAGAAAGTCAGAACCAGGTTCAAGTCCCACTGAGGCATCACGAACGGAACAGGTGGATACATGTGCGTGATGCCCTTTAAGAATCTTGTTACAATAGGGGACTTAAACAAAGAAGGTTGATCAGGCAGCCTCAGAAAGGCCGAAAGGGCAGAAAGGTAGCCATTGATAGTGCCCAGAGCAGAGCCCTGCTGGGCAAGAGAGAGAAGAAAGAGGAGAACCTCGGAGAGAGGGGCAGAAAGAGTGTTCACAGCCTTTGCTGTGCACCACGCCACAAATCTGTTCCACCGGCAGGCGTATACCGACTTCGTGGAGGGACGCCTGGCTGCCAGAATCACATCACAAACTTCAGGAGGCAAGTCAAATGGCCTCAACTGTCGCCGCTCAATCTCCACGCATGGAGGTGGAGACTGGACAGGTTCGGGTGGAGGACCGTCCCCTGCTGCTGCGACAGAAGGTCCTCCTGAAGGGGCAGGCGGATCGAGGGACCGACTAACATGCTGAGTAGCTCGGGATACCAGTACCTTCGAGCCCAGTCCGGAGCCACAAGGATAACTTGGGCCCGGTCGCGCCTGATCTTCTTCAGCACTCTGGGCAGAAGTGGTATTGTGATGTATTCCTATAGGTTCTGAATCGATCCCCCTATTCCTGACCCTATTCTGGTTAAACAAACCAACAAGTTAACTAGCAGTCAGCCCATGAGGCAGAAAACCCCCATGATGCAGATACCGTTATCTGACGCAGTCACACTACGGCACAGGAACGTGTTATCTGATTAGGTCATAACGCTTGCGATCTAATTAGACAAGCGATATTCCTCCAGCCCCTGATAAGGCATACGGAGTTCTCATAACAAATCAAACCTATGACAACCTGGGCAAAACCCTGCGGCCATTGTTTTGATTTCACCGAGAACTTCAGCAAAAGAATGTGCTAACGAGCAAGTCGTATGACATCCTTATTGACGTATCTATGTCCATCCTTACGTCAATCTCGGCACCTTAAAGGTATAAATATTACCGATATTGCCCTATGCAAACACACGCGGTGGTGACGAGACGGAGCAGCCATACTTGCCGAAGCGAAGAGCAGAGCAGACCCCGCTGGGGCAGAGCCTATTGGGATAATAGGAACTACACTACAGTATAGGCGGAAAGGCGTACAACAGACCGCAACTCCACTCGCGCCGAAAGGCGTCGCCGAGCGAGTGCCGTCTTGGAAACTCCAACGCGCAGAACTGATGACATTGCGCGTTCTCTTCTGTGGCGAATAGATCTAACCAAGGCTCTCCCCATTGCAGAAAGAGGCCTTTCGCCACGTCCGAGTTCAGACGCCATTCGTGATCCACCGAGCACCGACGGCTGAGTTCGTCCGCCCTGGCGTTCAGAGAACCTGCCAGGTGTTGAAACGTCAGAGTCACGCTCTGACGTTCCAGCCATTGCCAGAGGCGCAGAGCCTCCTGGCAAAGGGTCCACGACCCCACTCCGCCCTGTTTGTTGCAGTACCACATGGCGGTGGTGTTGTCCGTGAACACCTGCACTAAACTCCCGTTGACAAAGGGGAGGAATGCCTTCAGTGCTAGGCGAATCGCCCGCAGCTCCAACATGTTGATATGGAGCCGGGACTCCGCCGGAGACCAGATGCCTCTGATCTCCGCCTCTCCCAAGTGGCCTCCCCAGCCCTGGAGGGACGCGTCCGTCACAACTACGTGCTCCGGTTGGGGAAGGGAGAGGGATCTGCCTCTGACCCAATCGCGGTCCGTAAGCCACCACTGCAACTGTCTCGCAGTGCCCTCCGAGATCAGGACATGGTCGGATAGGTTGCCTTGATGCTGGGCCCACTGAGACTTCAGGTCCCACTGCAGAGCCCGCATCCGCCACCGGGCGTGATGCACCAGAAGGATGCAGGAAGCCATCAGCCCCAGCAGCCGCAGCGTCAACCTGACCGAAACCCGGGATAACGGCTGAAAGATCGGAATCAGAGCCTGTATATCCCAGACCCGCCGTTCCGGAGGATAAACCCGAAACTGCGCCGAGTCGAGAACCGCTCCGATGAAAAGGAGCTTTTGAGAGGGACACAGGTGTGATTTCGGCACATTGATGAAAAACCCCAGCTCGTGCAGGAGGTCTGCCGTCATCTGAAGGTGGTGGACGACTGTCTGGGGCGAGCCCGCCTTCAACAACCAGTCGTCGAGGTAGGGGAAGACTGAAACCCCTAACCGGCGCAGATGAGCCGCGACCACCGCCATCACTTTCGTGAACACCCGTGGGGCGCTGGTAAGGCCGAATGGGAGCACGATAAACTGAAAGTGCTCGTGGCCTACCGTGAACCGCAGGTAACGTCGGTGGGCCGGCAGGACGGGGATGTGAAAATACGCATCCTGCAAGTCCAACGCCACCATCCAGTCTTGCGGGTCTAGAGCAGCCAAGACCTGAGCCAAAGTCAACATCTTGAACTTCTCCTTCCGGAGGAAGCCGTTGACGTTCCGTAGATCCAAGATAGGACGTAGGCCCCCCTTGTCCTTCTTGGGTACCAGAAAGTAGTGGGAATAGCAACCACACCCTACTTCTGGCCCAGGAACGCGCTCGATGGCCCCCTTGGCCAAGAGGGCCGTAACTTCCTCCTGCAGAAGTGTCAAGTGGTCCCCCGACACACGGTGGTTCTGCGGTGGCATGGCTGGAGGAGTGGTCTCGAAGGGGAGGGAGTAGCCCCTTCGGACGAGCTGCAGCACCCACCTGTCCGATGTGATAGTGCGCCAGCGGGAGTGGTGATGGCGAACCCTGCCACCCACTGGCGTCACATGGGCCCGAAAGCTCGGACTAGGAGGATTTGGACGCTGATGCTGCGGGGGGAGGTGTGGTCTGACCTCGCCGTTGTCCCCGACCGCCTCCACGGCGGAATCCACGGCCGCCACCGCGTTGAGAAGTGTTCTGCGGTGCGTGGCTGGCAGCACGTGTGGGACCGCCCCTTCCTTGGCCACGAAAGGAGCGAAACGAACCCGTTTGCTGGCGCTGGGTCGAAAGACCCAAGGACTTGGCCGTGACCCTGGAGTCCTTGAAGCGCTCAAGCGCGTTGTCCGCTTTGTCGCCAAACAGGTGACTGCCATCGAACGGCATGTCCATCAAAGCATTTTGGACATCCGGCGAAAAGTTGGCGGATCTCAGCCAGGCGTGGCGACGAATCGCCACCGTCGTGGACATCGCTCTGCCCAGCGAGTCGGTCGTATCAAGACCACACCTGATGGAATACCTCGCCGCGTCTCGGCCTTCAATCCTAGCCTGGCCGAGCTTGTCCCGTACCTCCTGCGGGCATTGCGGCAGACACTCCGCGACCGTATCCCACAGAGAGTGGGTGTAGCGGCCCAAGAGGCAAGCGGTATTGCAAGACCGCAGTCCCGAACTCAGGGACGAGAAGACCTTTTTGCCATACTGGTCGTACCTCTTTGATTCCCGGTCGGGCGGGGCCGACGGGAATGCGGTTTGGGAAGTCGAAGCCTGGATCACCAGACTCTCAGGGGTGGGATGGGTGGACAGGAACTTGGGGTCGTCCGGACACGGACGGTGGCGTCTGGCCACGTTCCTATCAACAGGCGAACCTGAAGCGGGCCTGGACCACGTGCCCAAAAGAACGTCTGTCAAGGCTTCGTTGAACGGCAGCAGAGGCTCCTGTGGGCATGACTGCGGTTTGAAGACCTCGGTGAGGATGTTAGGCCTCACTTTTGCGACGGGGAGCTCAAGGCACAAGGCCTTGGCAGCCCTCATCAACACCACAGAATAAGCAGCCCCAGCCTCCGAAGCCACAGTAGGAGGTGAGACAAAACCAGGGTTAGGAGATTCGTCCAGACCACTGGCATCACCCAAGTCACCTGTCCAGTCCACGTCGTACTGACACTCGCGTGACAGAGGGTCCTCAGACCCCTCCCAACCCTCTCCATAATCTTCATCATCACCATATTCGGATTCAACGATGTAGACCGGCTACTCGGGGCCAATGGGCCCCATCGGCGCCGGACTCGGCGTCGGACGACGCCGGTCCGACTCCGCGTCCGGAGTTGGAGAGGGAATGGGGGTGGCGCCGCCCGGAGCCGGCACCGGAGCCCAGACGCCGGCCGGAGCCGGCGTCGGAGTCACGGCGCCGCGCGGAGGTGGCGCCACGGGTTGCCCCGATGGAATCGGCGTCGGAGAGGCCGGTTGACCAGCCGACGTCGACCCTGAAGGGCCCAGCGGTGCCGGGGCCGGAGCCGCCGGCGTCGTCGGGGCCGGAGCACCCGAACCGCTCGGGCCCCCGGACGGGACCACCGGGCCCGCAGGCGCCGTAGGCCCCGCCGGAGGAGACAGTGCCCTCATGGCCATGAGGAACTCCTCTATCTCCTCGCGCGACGCGCCTTGCACAGGGACCGACGGGTATGGAGCAGGCAGCGTCGGCGACCCATGCGGGGGTGGGGCCACCCGAACCCCCGGTCGCATCGCGCGAGCGTCGGGGGTGCGATGACGACGCCCCAACTTCTTGTGCTTCTTACCTGAGGACCCGGAGGAATGGTGACGACTTCCGGAGCGCTCGTGGTGGCTCCGCGACCGTTCTCTCGACCGCTCCCTCGACCTCCGGCCGGACCGGCACCGTTCTTGACGCGGGGCCGACACCCGGAGCTCGAGTAGCTGGCGGGACCGCTCCCGTCTAGCCTTACTCGTCAAGGCCCGGCAGTCGACGCAGGACTCCACGTCGTGGTCCGCGCCCAGGCACCGGAGGCAGAGTCGATGGTGGTCGGTGACCGACATCGTGCGGTCACACCCGTCACAATTCTTAAAACCGGGCATCCTACCGGCACCTTAAGAGTTAGTAGTTATCAAAAAACTTTGGTCAAAGACCGGAGTACTGCTCTTCGGATCTGCGCTAACTGGCGCGGAAAAAAGAAGAACTGACGTCAGCGCGCGGAGGCGGAGTCTATATACTCCAGCGACGTCATCACGGCGCACGACGCCGACGACGGACGCGGAGCCGCAGGGGACGCCTGCAGACGACGCCTACCGACGCGCAGGGGTACTGCTACGCAAAAGTTTCCGGATCCAGACTGACGCCTGGGGATATTCTAAGGTAAGGAATCTAATACTAACCTGTTTCTTTCAGATACACAAAATCCTGTCTGGGGTGGTGCTGGCACCTCCCCAGGCAGGAAACCCTTTGTCCAAGCCTCTCTCGCTGGAAAGACTCCAAGCAGCAGGAGGTCAGACTTGTGTCTGTGGTGGCAGCATCCATTTTGTGATGCTGAGGCTTGAGTTAACTTTAACCGGGGTTCACAGTTACATACATGTTGTGTCCCTCTAGAAGGGTGGAATGCTAACCCTGTCGCCAGAATTGGCGAGGGGTTAGTATTCCAATTCGTATGACACCTTACTCGACATGTTTTGATAATGCTATGCCAAAGTTAGCATTTGACCGCGAGGATCATAATGCACTTAAGAGTATATGGTATAGCGTTATCATGGAACAGCTATAAGGACTTGGTTCCGCAAGCTGCAAACGGGCTCAGCTCATGCCAGAGCACCATCTCACATAATTCCAAGCACTCTGCCTTCAGGATTGCTAAGGCCTGCCATAGGAGTGACTGATAGGAATATATGTGTCCATTTTAGGGTTAGATATAGGAATACCATATCTAAAGCAAAGGGTGATTACACCACCTTGCCCCAGCTGTCGTGCAGCCAGTTGTGTCAGATTTGGGTGGCCAGCCAGGGGTGGTATAATACGTGCTGCAGCCCCTGGTAGGCCCTGGGTACACCTATGCCCTGGATACCTAAGGTATACTATACAGGGACTGATAAGGTGGCCCAGTACCAATTAGTAAATGCACCTAAGGTACATGCTTGTCAATTTAGAGAGAGAACAGCTAGGCTGTGGGTCTGATTAGTAGGCCCAGAGCCAGGGAAAGTCATAAACCAGTGAAGCAAAAAGCAAAAATCTGGGGTGGCCATGGGATTGCAGACCCCACTCTCCTACACCCCTGACCTGCGCAGGTGAGCTGGGACCGCCGCCATCACTTTCGTGAACACCCGAGGGGCGCTGTTAAGGCTGAATGGGAGCATGGCAAACTGAAAATGCTCCTGGCCTACCGTGAACCGCAGGACTGGGATGTGAAAATATGTGTCCTGCAAGTCCAACGCTACCATCCATTCTCCAGGATCGAGGGTAGCCAAGACCTGAGCCAGAGTCATCATCTTGAACTTCTCCGTCCGGAGGATGCGATTGATGTTCCTGAGGTCCAAAATGGGGCGCAGGCCCCTCTTGGGGACCAGAAAGTAGTGGGAATAACAACTACGTCCTACTTCTGGCCCAGGAATGTGCTTGATGGCCCCCTTGGCCAGGAGGGCCGTGACTTCCTGCTGGAGAAGCAAGTGATCCCCTGACATGCGGTGGAACTAAGGTGGCATGGCTGGGGGGTAGACTCGAAGGGGAGGGAGTAACCCATTCGGACAATTTGCAGCACCCACCTGTCCGGAGTGACAGAACGCCGGCGTGTGGTGCACCCCAAACATCGGACTAGGAAGGCTTTGAGGATGATGCTGTGGGAACGGAGGAGGACTGACGCGCACGCTGGCCCCCTGTGCCGCCACGGCGGCCTCCATGCCCGCGACCATGCCGAGGTTGGGTCTGCGCAGGCTTCTGGCTGAATGAACGTGGAGGGGAGCCCCTTCCGTTGCCACGAAAGGAACGAAAGGTAGACATGGACGGGCGTGTGGTGGAGAGACCCAAGGACTTGGCTGTAGCCCGAGAGTCTTTGACACTCTTCAGTGCACTGTCTGCCTTATCGCCAAACAGGCGAGTACCATCAAAAGGCAAGTCCATGAGGGAACTCTGAACATCCCCCAAAAACCCAGTGGACCGGAGCCAGGCATGGCGACGCAGGGCCACTGTTGTGGAGATTGCTCTCCCTAAAGAGTCAGCGGTGCCCAGCCCACACCGAAAGGAGAACTTAGCGGCATCCTTACCCTCGGCAACAGCCTGAGACACCACAGCTTGGGGCTCTTCAGGACACTGAGGCAATACCTGTGCAACCGTATCCCACACCGCATGGGAACAGCTGCCCAAGAGGCATGCGGTGTTCACCGACCACAGCCCCAAGCTGGCCAAAGAGAACAATCGCTTGCCGAACTGCTCGAGCTTCTTAGAGTCCTTATCCGGCGGAGCCGTGGGAAAGGCACTCTGGGACGTCGAAGCTTGGATGTCCAGACTTTCGGGCGCAGGGTGAGTGGTCAGAAAAGCAGGGTCACCCAGCGCCGGACGATGATGCCTGGCGACGTTCTTATACAAAGGGGCCCCTGTGGGCGGGGCGTGAGCAAGTGCCCAACAAGACATCAGTGAGGGCGTCATTAAACGGCAGCATAGGCTCCGACGAAGTGGACGCCATCTGGAGCACCTCAGTGAGGAGATTAGTTTTGAGGGTCACAATAGGGAGATCAAGGTGGAGGACCTCAGCCATGGTAGGAGGAGGGAAGGCAAACCCCGGGTCAGAGGAGACGTCGAGGTCGCCGGCATCCTCCAAGTCGTCCGCCTGGTCCTGCTCAGAGTCACACTAACGAGCAAGAGGGTCCTCAGACCCCTCCCAGTCGTCCTCCTCTGCCGCAAGTGGTACAGATCGCGGCGGCAGGGCAGGAACCGGGGAAGGAACAAACGGCATTGGGAACGGTGCCGAGAACGGCGCCGGTTGGGGACGAACCGGCACAGTGTCCCAATGCGGGTCCCAGGTAGGAGCAAAATTGTCCTGGAACCTGGGCAAGGGCAGGACAAATGGCACCTACTGCGGTGACGAAGGCGGAGTCGAGGGTGGCACTGGGGCAGGAGCCGGCAGCGTTGGAGCTTGTGGCGCCGAGGCCGAAGCCAACGGCGGAGGATCCTGCGGCGCCGACAGCCAGACAGGATCCTGACACGTGACTGCGGGGCCCTAGGGCGCGCCAGCAGGACCCCGAGGCCTAAACAGGCGGTCCATGGTAGTAAGAAATTCTTGCCCCTGTGCGGGAGTCACCAACGGACCCGGATAAGGTGGGTAGGCTGCGGGACATCCGGGCTCCAACGGAGCCCTAGGGGCAGAACCCCTGTCCCCCTCGTCCGCATCCGGGGACCGACGAGGGGACGTCGGAGAGCGACAACTCTTCTTCGACTTCTTTTTGTGTCGTCTCTCACCTGAATCCGAGTGTGAAGACTTGGAGCCCGAGGAGTGATGACTGTGTCCCTGCGAGCGTTCTCTAGAGCGGCCCCTGGACCGAGAACGGCTCTGGGACGAGTGACGGACCTCCAACAGCTTCCGGTGCCGCTCCCTCAAGGCCTTCGAGGCCATGGCCCGACAGTCCAGACAGGACAGGGAGTAGTGGTTGGTCACCAGGCAGTAGAGGCAGACATCGTGGGGGTCCGCCACTGACATATTGCACGGCAGGCCCCACAGGACTTGAACCCAGGCATCCCTACGTGCACCAGAGTGAACCAAAGCTTACAGGAGACAAAAAGTCTCAAAAAGGGTAGTCAAAAAGTGACTAAGGTACCTGCTCTAACCGGATCTGCACTTACTGTCACGGAAAAAGAAAGAATTGATGTCAGCGTGCATGGGTGGCGCCTAAGTAGTCTCTGTGACATCATCTCGGCGCATGCGATGCCAGTGACGGACACGGAGCCGCATGGCGCCACCTACTGATGCGCAGGGGTACTGTTAGCGAAAACTTTCCGGATCCAGTCTGACGCCTAGGGATATTCTAAGGTAAGGAATCTATCACTAACGTGTCTCTTTCAGATATGATGGTGTGTTGAGGATTTGGGTCAGGGAAGTGCTGATTGGTGATGTTCCCAGGTTGTGATGTGGTAGAGGCATAGGTTTGTTAGGGCACCTGAGTGGATGGTCCACGTTATTGCAGCTTGGTTGTTTCTGGTGAGGGTTATCTATTAGGTCAGGTGACCATCTTGGTCAGTGGTGGGTAGGTTATAACGAATTCTCTGGGGTAGGGATGGTGTACAAAATTGCTGTAGATGTTTGGGATTTAGCTGTGGAAGAAGTTGGATAGGTATTCACAGAATTGTTGGGAGGCAGCGATGTTGTTGACAATGGCAGACAGCAAAGTGAAATCCTTGACATTCAAGAAGATCTCCTTGGAACTTCCGTTGATGTAGTCCACAAATGTTTTTTTCTTGGTGTCTCTAATATGCTGGTTTCAAGGTGTCTGGGGAGCTAGGTTGATCCGTGCTGAGGGTGCTGAGCCAGTCTGATTCTGTGATTTTGCACCAGCTGCGGCTTAGAATGCTGAACCTGGTAGGGGTGTTGACTTGAGGTGTGGTGATTTGGAACTGGATAATGGAGTGGTAGCTCCATGTGAGCAGTGTGGAAGAGTTGTTTTTGATTCTGTCACTTGAGGTGAAGATGGGGTCCAGTATGTGTCTTGCTGGGTGTGTTGGTTGAGAAACGAGCTAGGTGATTCTGATGTTGCTCAAGCTTTTGAGGAGTGGTGAGGAGCAGGGGCCATTTAGGTCTCTGTATATTTTTCCAGAAATTTTATTTTTTCGTAATATTACTTACTGTAGGGCCTATCTGTCAGCAAAGAAGAAAGACCCTTTTTTTGACAATAGACAGTCCTAGAAATATTTTTTGTGACAGTACAATAACAGAAGATACAACAAAGACCACACAGAAAAATATATGTTAGGCAATTACCTGGACATTAGGTTCCAACTCAACTAGCTTATTTTCCAACGGTGAGGTCTCATTGTATTCTTTTAATGCTTCCTCTAACCTTTCAGTCTGCTTGACACTCATTGGCCGCCATCTTGCTTTCTTCTTAGGTTTTGTCTCCCAAACAACATCAGAACTAGTGGAAAAATCATCAAATATATGAATCTAATGAGAAGATACTGAGTCACCCTGAAACACAAAACAGCGAGCTATCTAGATCGGTCAAATATGCAGTGAGACACAAGTTACTTGCACTCGGTAAAGCTCTTTCTGGTAGATATTCGATCAAACCACAGATTACTCACCTTGTGAATACTCTCATTCGCCAGATTGGATCTGGATACTTTTCTTAGCAATTCCATCACACAGGTAGGTGGCTCTGTGTCTGGTTGGGTATGTCCTTCCTCGGAAGTGAGGTCGAGGCCACAGTATAACTGCCACCAGTGTGCGTCAATGTCAGCTTCTTCTGATACCTGTCCATGCCTTCGGATAGGGAGCCTTCAATAACCGAACTGCGCCAGTGTGCAGATCTCTACTTGGAATCCTAATGAACAGGAAGGATGGTGGGCTGGTGAGGAGTGTGTGGTTACATGGGTGTATCTACCAGAACGAGAATTACCAAATGTAAGTAACTTATTCTTCTGTTGAATATTTGTAACCACACACTCCTCACCTTGTGAATAGATACCAAAGCAGTAACTACCTAGGTGTCTGTGGAATGGCTGAGACCAGAAAATCCTTCAAGACTGAATGGGCAAAATGCCCCTCCCTCCGGACCTGGCTATCTAAGCAGAATTGCGTCACAAACGCATGTACTGATGCTCACGTAGCAGCCTGGCACATGTCCAAGACAGGCACTTGACGCACCAGTGCAGATGGTGTGGCCTTGGCCTTGGTAGATAAACCGGCAGACCTTCCAGAGGGTGTTTCGTAGCCAATTCAAAATAAATTGTAATACAATGGACAATCCTTTGGAGATGGTCTGTTTCAGTACTGCCTTTTCTTTCTTTGTACCAGAGAACCCAATGAAGAGTTGATTGTCCACCACATGGTCACTATTGCGATCAATGTGGAAGCTCTGAGCTCTTAAGCTCAAAGCGAAGGATCCTTTCTTGGTTGGAGGAGGAGGGGAAAATAATGCAACTAGTGTGATAGACTGCCAGTTGTGGAAGGGTACGAAACCTTTCGGGAGGAAAACTGCCCTAGTCCGTAGTATTAGCTTATCTAGTAAGAAGGTGGGATAATGTTGATGGACAGAAACAGCTTTGTAGATAAGCTGACATGATTGCTATGAGATGCATAGGGATGCTCGCATCGCCGTCTTGCAGATGTCAGCTATGGAGATACCACTAGCAAGCAAAGAAGTGGCCGATTTGATGCTGGCGGAATTGGTTCTGATTTATTCTGGATAAAACTTTTTGTCCAAACGTTGAAAATATAGTATGATCTATTCTGAAAAGGTCCTCTTTTGTACCACTTTTCCCTTCTTGGCACAGTACCCAAGGAAGAGCTGGTCATTCAGCCATATGTCTTTGGTATGGCTTAGACATTTGTTAACCACTTGTGTTGACAACCGGTCTACAATCCAACCTATTCAACCACTCCTCTTTCTTAATGGGATGGGGGTAAACATTCTAAAGGGTGTTGGACTGACCAAGGTGGTAGTCACCAACTTTAAAATTCAGGAAAGCAGCCCTGGTATGCAACACCAACTTGCAAAGGGCAGTGGTGAGGCCAAAGTGGAGCACAGAGAACTGAAAGTGCCCAGGTCTACCTGAAATGTCAGATAGAATCTGTGGGATTGCAGTAAAGGTATGTGGAAATAGGCATTTTGCCAATGCAATGCCACCATCCAGCTCCCTTTTCGTTTTGTGCCCTCCCCGCTCCCGCCTCCCAGCTGCTCCTCCCTCCCTCCCACTTGGCCATTATTGGCGACCGTGCGGCGCAGGTGAGTGTGACCTGTTCTCAGGACACCCCCGCGCCGCACGGCCACCAGCTGCGTGTGTGCACCTCGCCTTGCTGCTGCCCGCAGCCTCGTTGAGCCTGCCTCACTAACCCTCCCCCTCCGCCGTACTTGCGTGTGCTGTGTAACCTTCTTTGTCTCCTATTTGTTTTATTTGCCTTGTGTTTGCCACTGCTGTCCCCTTGCACGCTGTTGTTCTAGCCTTTGTTATTGTACCTCAGTCCCCCTGTGCCTGCCCGCCCCGCTCCCCGGTTCCCGCCGCCGTGCAAGCGGCCACGCCTCCTCTTCGTTTTGTGCCCTCCCCGCTCCCGCCTCCCAGCTGCTCCTCCCTCCCACTTCGCCATAAATGGCGACTGCGCGTACGCGCAGCGGGCGCGCCGATTGTGCGCCGAAGGCGCGCCAAAGGCAAGCCCGTCTGCGCCCGTCCGCGCCTGGCCCGCGCCCAGTGCCAGGACCCCTGGCCCCCACCGCTGCAAGACGACCCGACAGACCTACGACGCCGCCGCCCTCAACGCACTCAATGCCGGCCGAAACCCCGCCTGCTGCCGGGCCGCCCCGAAACGCATTCACGGACCCTTCACCTGCAGAACCTGCAAGTTCACCTGCCTCCGAACCCGCACCGCACCCGCCAAGCCAAGCACCAGCAGCAACCTCAAGTGCATCCTGCTCAACACCCGCTCCGTCCACACAAACGCCGTGGAACTCTGGAACCTCCTCGACACAACATCACCAGACATCGCCTTTCTCACGGAAACCTGGATGAACGCCTCCTCAGCCCCCGACATCGCCATCGCCATCCCGGACGGGTACAAGATCATCAGGAGGGACCGCGTCAACCGGACCGGAGGAGGCATCGCCATCGTCCACAAGAACACCATCCGCATCACGACCGACTCCAACGACACCTTCGCCGCCGCCGAACACCTCCACTTCCAGATTCACACCGACCCAAAGACGACCCTCAGAGGCACCCTCGTCTACAGACCCCCGGGACCACGCACACAATTCAGCGAAGACATCACAGACTTCATCAGCCCACACGCCCTCCCCTCCGCCGACTACATCCTCCTAGGGGACCTCAACTTCCACCTGGAGAACAACAAGGACCGCAACACCGTCGCCCTGCTGGACAACCTCGCCAACCTCGGACTCAAGCAACTGGTCAACACCCCCACCCACTACGCCGGCCACACGCTTGACCCCGTCTTCTCCTCCAGCAAGCACATCTCCTTCAGCCACTCCACCGAACTCCACTGGACCGACCACAGCTGCGTCCACTTCAGCTTCAGAAGAACCACAACCCACCACCACCCGCAACAGGTTCCTCACAGAAGCTGGAGCAAGATCACCGCCGACCAGCTCACCACCTCCCTCAGCCAGAACCCACCCGCCAGCACAACGGACCCAAACGAAGCAGCCCGCAACTTCACGAAGTGGCTGACCGCCTGCGCCGACGACCTCGCACCACTGAAGAACCATCCCAACAGACCCAGACACAAGAAGGCCTCCTGGTTCACCGACGAACTCAAGGACTCCAAGAAGACCTGCCGCACCCTCGAGAAAGCCTGGCTCCTCGACCAGACCACTGACAACATGACCGCCCTCAAACACGCCACCCGCAAGCACCACCAGCTCATCCGCACCACCAAAAAGAAATCACTGAAGGAACGACTTGACAACAACGCCCACGACAGCAAGGAACTCTTCACCATCGTCAAGGAGTTCTCCAACCCCAGCACCGGCAACAACGACATCACTCCCTCACAAGATCTCTGCGACTCTCTCGCCTCTTTCTTCCACCGCAAGATTGCCGACATCCACAACAATATCAGCGCACCATCCACGCACCCAACCGTCGAACCAACGCCCCCCCACCGCCACCCTCTGCACCTGGACCACGGTGACCACCGAAGACACAGCCCGCACGATGAACACCATCCACTCCGGATCTCCGACCGACCCCTGCCACCACCACGTCTTCAACAAGGCCCACTCCACCATAGCACCCCAACTCCGGGACATCATCAACACCTCCATCAACACCGCCACCTTCCCGGAGAGCTGGAAGCATGCCGAGCTCAGCGCCCTACTGAAGAAACCAACAGCGGACCCCACCGACCTCAAAAACGTCCGCCCCATCTCGTTCCTCCCTTTTCCTGCCAAAGTCATCGAGAAGATCGTCAACAGACAGCTTGCCGCCTTCCTCGAGACGAACGGATCCCTCGACCCCTCGCAGTCCGGGTTCAGAGCCAACCACAGCACCAAGACCGCCCTCATCGCAGCCACCGATGACATCCGAGCCCTGCTCGACAACGGGGAAACAGCGGCACTCATCCTCCTGGACCTCTCTGCAGCGTTCGACACCGTCTGCCACCGCACCCTAGTTCAACGCCTCAGCAACATCGGCATCCAAGAGAAGGCACTGGAGTGGATCATCTCGTTCCTCGCCTGTAGAACACAGAGAGTCCGCCTCCCCCCGTTTCGATCCGAGGCCACCGAAGTCATCTGCGGCGTTCCACAAGGATCATCACTCAGCCCCACCCTCTTCAACGTCTACATGAGACCTCTTGCTGCCATTGCACGCCAACACAACCTCAACATCATCTCCTACGCCGACGACACCCAGTTGATCCTCTCCCTCACCAGAGACCCCGACACCGCCAGAACCAGCCTGCACGAAGGGATGAAAGACGTTGCCGAGTGGATGAAGAACAGCCGCCTGAAACTGAACTCAGACAAGACGGAAGTCCTCATCCTGGGACCATCGCCCTCCGCCTGGGACGACTCCTGGTGGCCCCCAGCCCAGGGCACCGCTCCCAAGCCAACAGACCACGCACGCAACCTAGGCTTCATCCTGGAATCCTCCCTCTCGATGACCAGACAAGTCAACGCCGTCTCCTCATCATGCTTCCACACCCTACGCATGCTCCGCAAGATCTTCCGATGGATCCAGACCGAAACCAGGAAGACGGTCACCCAGGCCCTCGTCACCAGCCGACTGGACTACGAAACACCCTCTACGCCGGAACCACAGCCAAGCTACAGAAAAAACTCCAACGCATCCAGAACGCCTCCGCCCGACTCATCCTGGACATCCCCCGACGCAGCAACATCTCCGGCCACCTGAGGAACCTGCACTGGCTCCCTGTCAACAAGAGGATCACGTTCAGGCTCCTCACCCACGCACACAAGTCTCTCCACGACCTGGGCCCCAAGTACCTCAACGACCGCCTGACCTTCTACACGCCCACCCGCCAGCTACGGTCTTCTAGCCTTGCCTTCCCCGCCGTACCATGCATCCGAAGAGCCACCGCCGGAGGCAGATCCTTCTCCTACCTGGCGGCCAAGACATGGAACTCCCTCCCCATCCACCTCCGGCTGACCCAGGACCATCTCGCCTTCAGGAGACAACTCAAGACCTGGCTGTTCGAGCAGTAGCGGACCCCCTCCCCCAAGCGCCTTGAGACCCTTCCGGGTGAGTAGTGCGCTATACAAATGTCATGATTGATTGATTGATTGGAACCAGGACAGACAGAACATGATGTCGGCACCCTATCTATAGTTCCCTTCTCCAAGTGAGCATGAACTTCTAGTTGGAGAATGGGCAAGTGGTCCTTCAGAGGCTGTTCTGATTTTGTGACATGTCTGGAGGGGTGGACAAGAAGGGCAGGACATAATAGCACTGGGCCATTAAAAGAACTCAGATGTCTGATGTGATGCTTTGCGCCACCTGTGGAGGTAATAACTTATCTGGGTTCCAACCAGGAGACAGTATGTGGATGTAGAAAAAGTAAAGAGGTTTTGCAGCAGCATGGCCTCCATTGCGCCCCTCTTCCAAAGCCTCGAAACCGGCATTGTTCTTGGGGCAACTGCCGTAGAGGATGTGCAAGGTAAAAAAATACGCTGTTGCTTTGATTTTATTAATGTTCTCTAATGTCGAGTCTACCTTGTCTTCAAAGAGACAGGTGCCATCAAATGGCATGTCCATAAGGAATTGTAGGACCACTGGAGAAGCCTGTGGATATTAGGCATGGATTGCACCGAAGAACTAGTATCAACTACCCTACCCTGTAGTGCCCTGGCCCAACCTAATCACACACTTCATTCCGCCTTGTACATCCTGAATTATTTGTTGTAGATTTGCACAAAGGTCGGTTTGGGACTGTGGGCAAGGTATCGCTCGCCATGTCACGCAATGTATGCGAGTAAAGCCCCAGAAGACAACTCGAATTCAGAGACCTTAGGGCAAGATTGTCAGAGGAAACCATTCATTTCCCCAATGTCTCCATGTGTTTCGACTCTGTTTGGTGGGATGTGTAGGAAGGAAGGATCATTCTGGCATAGATACCCCACTTTTTGCACTGTGTCAGTGTGTTCCACTGTAATTCACAGGCATCTTGCTAACCAGGACTACAGTGACTGTACTCTCTCCCCTAAATTTGCTGGTAAGTACTTTCTACACTCCACAACCGGCATACTGGGATCATTGTAAGTCCAACACAAAGCCATAGCCCCTGGCAGTGGGGCTATGGCTTTGTGTTAAAATATTTAGAAAATTGAAGGATTTGTGAATCTTGGATGACCTATGGCCAACCCCCTGGTACTGGGGTACCCAGAGCCTTGGTACACCAGGGGTCTCCCATAGTCTGGAGCAAATATTATGCCACCCAAGGGAGCCCATGCAAATATGCCTGCAGACCTGCCATTGCAGTCTGCATGATAGGGTGCATGCATGTCATCCCTAAGGTAGCCCCCAAGTCCAACGGCAGGGTGCATGGTTCCAAGTGTGTGGGTAACCCTGGACTAGCAGAGGTACCCTTACAAACCCGGACTCCAAATTCTGGGTTTGTAAGTGCAGGACAGCCATTAAAGAGCATGTAGTGGACACTGGCAAGTCGAGATGTCTAACTACATAATGGCTGCCCGAACCTGGTCATGTTTGGTATCGATATGAATGTAGGTGGATCTGCACACCTAAATGTAATCAATGTACTCAAAATTGTAACTAAAAGTTATTAAAGTGTGCACGTGCGAAGCATGGGGAAGGGGTACCACCGTCCCTAGGTATAATATCTGAAAGGAGTACTTGAAGACAAGGACTATGCTACGCACAGCTATCTGGCAATCATGCCTCAAAAATTATAAAAACTTCGTTTTAACCAACATTAGTTGATATTAAACACATTCATTTTAAACATTTATTTAAAGTGTTTCACATAAATATTCAAAAGCAAAATGACGCAGTATTCTGATAGATTCATTCTTTGATAAGTAGAATCCAACTCAATAAATCACAAATGGAAAAATCATTAATCAAATCAAAACAACCCAATGCATTTCGGGTTCACCCGAACCCTTCTTCAGGGGTTATATAAAGCGTTTGTTTTCTGGTTCTCCGGGCTGGTTCAGAAGCCGGATCTACAAACAAAAATACATTATATCCACATTTCAGTAATATTTCATACATGTCACGTATTTGATAATACCTACAGCTATAGCCTTAGGGTTTGCATGCTCCTGTGACACCAAAGTCTCTGTGAGAACTGAAGAAAAGACCAAAGAATCAAAAAAGCCAAGGAAAAAAATCAATCCATGCTGTGGTTTGATCATGTAATGAACCTAAAGTGAGCAAGAACCTAACCCATCGTGAATTATATGTGTCGAATTGTGTTCTAGAGAATTCAATGTGAACCAGAGAGGTTAAATAGTGATTATAAAACAGCCGTGCTCTAAAAAATATTAGACGTTATCAGCCAAACCTATAAGTGCCTTAGTACCTGTACTGCAATGGTCAGGAAAAAAGAAGTTGTCCGTTGCCAAATTACAAGATCCTGTAGATAATACAATAATCCTAATTGTAAATCCATGTGTAATGAACGCCAGTTCCAAAGCAAAAAAGTAAAATGGTGAAGTAATGCGCCTACCGTCTCAGTATGACCAGATGCGAGCTGTTAAGTTACAAGATGCTCCCAAGTCAACTTCGTAGATCCACACCTATACACAAATTGCAAGGTATCAAATACAACCCCTGTTTATTTTAAAGTCAAATCATAAGTTCAACCTCGGGGAAAACCCTTTCTTACCGATAGCTGCACGATAAGACCCTTATCCAAATAATCCGTGTTTGCTCGTATCTCACTCGCTCCTGGCGCCAATCCCCTAGACGAAATAATAATACTATCAAAAACTGTTCGTGATGAGCATTATGCCTGCCACTCCTACGCCATGCATCTTATAACATCTCCTACCTCCGGACCAAAGTTTCCATCCAGTAATCCAATCTCCACCTCCAAGTTAAATGGACTCGACCCCGCGGGTTTTCCACGTACTTAACCTGATGCGACCCGGATGTAGACATAAAAAGTGGACTCAAAGTTAAAAACAACCAGATCCAATATGGCGATTCCACACGATCTCCTCAGTGCAGGGTTCAAGACTACCCCTGTGTTTTACCTTGTGAAAAGCCTTGTCTTCAAAAAGTAAAAAGTAGTGTGTATTTAAAGAAAATGAATAAATAAAAAGAAGAAAGTAAAGATAATAAAGTAAGGTGAAATACATGTTTCCAAAGAAGTGATACTTCAACCTGGTATAACGTGAGAATGCAAATTTACCCTGTACAGTCTATAAAATTCACACGAAACATAAAAGTTCATAATGGTCATTGAGACCCCCCGGGATTATGGTCCCCAACTTTTTTATCCATTCTGTCTCTTTACGAGCCAGTGTGGTGTTGATATCCATGCCAGACTGTGATGTGATATGTTCTAGAATGGTAAATCGTAGTTGAGGGATGGTGTGTGTGGCATTAACCCAATGTGCAGATAAAGATGAATTCATATTTTTGTTCCTGATACGACTTTTATGTTCTATAATCCTTGTTTTAATTTTCCTGCTGGTTCTGCCAATGTAGACTAGACCGCATGGACATTTGATTGCATATATCACATTCTCTGTTCTACAGTCAGATGTGTGTTTCAAGGATATCGCTTTTCCTGTCTTGGGATGTTCAAATTCCTTTCCTATGATAACATTTCCACACTGCCCACAATTGTGGCATTTTCTCATGCCCTTAAATGTCTTCATACATTGTTGTGTTCCAGGTCTTTTCAAAAGTTCTCGTAAGTTCTGGGCACGAGTATGTGCGAACAGTGGTGGTTGCGTGAAGATATTACGAAAATCAGGCTAATTTTCTATTAGTTCCCATCTCTTACGTATTATGGACTTTATCTTCGGAGCCTGAACTGAGTGTTTAAGAACGTACACTTCTCTTTTCACTGAGGATTTAGTCTGTTTTTTCAATAGGTCATCTCTTTTCCTAGTGGACACTGTCCTTTTAGCCTCATTGAGTGTGGATTCAGGATAACCTCTCTTCTTATATTGTTTTATTTCTTGTTCTATTTCTTGTTCACATACTGTGTTGTCTGAAGTAATTCTTTTAATCCTCATTAGTTGTGAAACCGGTAGATGTTGTTTCAAGGTTAAAGGATGGGCACTTGAGAAGTGCAACGCACTGTTCACATCTGTAGGTTTTCGATAAACTTTCGTTTCAAGGCCTTCATCTGTCTTCAAGATCTCAATATCCAAAAAATGTATCCTGTTGGTATCAATCTCTGATGTAAATTGAATTCTGTTGTTGTATGTGTTACGTTCAATCAAACACTTTTCTAATTGTTATCTAGATCCTTTCCAAATTACAAGGATGTCATCGATGTATCGCATAAATAGAATCGTATGCTCTTTCCATTCAGGATGGCTCAGTATGAATTGATGTTCAAAGTGTGCCATGTAGGTATTCGCATATGCGGGTGCCCCCGGAAAACCCATTGAGGTACCTGTCCTCTGCACATAGAATTTGTCCTGCCACTTGAAATAACTATGGTAGAGTGCAAAGTGTAGAAGTTCAAGTAGAAACACACTTTTGTCACTTGAGAGATGTGAATTTAGTAACCTCCATTCTGTTGCCTCTAATCCTTCCCCATGGGCGATGGACGTATACAACGCCACTACGTCGATAGTACACAAAAGTATATCCTCATGAAAGTTCTCTTGTACTGCTTCAAGTTTCTTCAAACAATCTGTCGTGTCCTTTACATAAGTCGACCACGTTTGTACAAGTGGTTGTAGGTGATGATCAAGAAAGTATCCTAAGGCTTCATGTATTGATCCGCATCCAGCTACAATTGGGCGAAATGGTGGATTCTCTCTGTTCTTATGTACTTTAGGTAACATATATATCGATGGAATCTGAGGATGTTGGTTGTACAAAAATTGCCGTTCTTGGTCATTGATCACTCCCATCTCTAAACCTTTATCCAAGATTTTTATTAAAATATGTTGGAATTCTTGTGTAGGATCATATGTCAACTGGATATACGTGTCATCATTCTGAACATGTGCATTCACACCTTGATGATAAAATTCACTGTCGAGTACTACCAGTGCTCCTCCCTTATCAGCAGGTTGAACAGTGATGGAGGGGTCTTGTTTCATTTTATTCAAAATCCTTCTTTCCTGCAAGGAGAAATTACAGTAGACCGGTGGTTTATACCTCACTTGTTCCAAATCTTTTTTAAACAAAACTTCAAAGTTATCCAATGTCTTGTGTGAGATTGGAGAGAGGAATTTGCTTTTTGGTTTAAATTGACGTTCTGACGAGGATGCTGTGTCATCAGTGATCTGTGTAGAAAAGAACCAACGTAATCTTAATTTTCTCATAAATTTAAACAGAGACACTTCGGTCTCTAGCTCATTCGTGGTGTAAGTGGGTACCAAAGATGCTCCTTTGTTAAGTATCTGAAGTTCGGTCTTATTGAGCCTTTTATGAGAAATATTAATCACCAATGATTCATCCGGACTCATTTCTTCGTGTCTCTCCTCGGTCTCCCTGTTTCGGTCTGTGTGACCTTTTTTGTTTTGTCCCCTGCGGATCCTCCTTCTCCTGTTGTTGTTTTGTCGGGAGGTATTTTGTCCCCCTGACCCACCTCTAAAAAAGGCTGTCCTGTGGATGTGCTTGCGGATGTCTCATCCCTTGTTTTCGCTAGATTCTGTGCTACTGATGTTGCACTGGGTCTCTGCATGGACAAGTCCTGATCCGTTGCGACACTCTCCTCTGATGAGATGAGGTCTATACGTGGGCAGAAAATTATGCTCAGAAAAGAGTCTTAAAAAAAACAGGGACCGCCTCATCGTGCAGCTATCGGTAAGAAAGGGTTTTCCCCGAGGTTGAACTTATGATTTGACTTTAAAATAAACAGTGGTTGTATTTGATACCTTGAAATTTGTGTATAGGTGTGGATCTACGAAGTTGACTTGGGAGCATCTTGTAACTTAACAGCTCGCATCTGGTCATACTGAGACGGTAGGCGCATTACTTCACCATTTTACTTTTTTGCTTTGGAACTGGCGTTCATTACACATGGATTTACAATTAGGATTATTGTATTATCTACAGGATCTTGTAATTTGGCAACGGACAACTTCTTTTTTCCTGACCATTGCAGTACAGGTACTAAGGCACTTATAGGTTTGGCTGATAACGTCTAATATTGACATTCACATTGAATTCTCTAGAACACGATTCAACACGTATAATTCACGATGGGTTAGGTTCTTGCTCACTTTAGTTTCATTACATGATCAAACCACAGCATGGATTGATTTTTTCCTTGGCTTTTTTGATTCTTTGGTCTTTTCTTCAGTTCTCACAGAGACTTTGGTGTCACAGGAGCATGCAAACCCTAAGGCTATAGCTGTAGGTATTATCAAATACGTGACATGTATGAAATATTATTGAAATGTGGATATAATGTATTTTTGTTTGTAGATCCGGCACCTGAACCAGCCCGGAGAACCAGAAAACAAAAGCTTTAAATAACCCCTGAAGAAGGGTTCGGGTGAACCCGAAATGCATTGGGTTGTTTTGATTTGATTAATGATTTTTCCATTTGTGATTTATTGAGTTGGATTCTACTTATCAATGAATGAATCTATCAGAATACTGCGTCATTTTTCTTTTGAATATTTATGTGAAACACTTTAAATAAATGTTTAAAATGAATGTGTTTAATATCAACTAATGTTGGTTAAAATGAAGTTTTTATAATTTTTGAGGCATGATTGCCAGATAGCTGTGCGTAGCATAGTCCTTGTCTTCAAGTACTCCTTTCAGACATGTTTGGTATCGAACATGTTGGAATCATGCAGGTTCACAGACTCCAATGTTAGTTGCATGAGGCCATGTACTGGTACTACCTGTGTAGGCGTATAGGGTCTGGATGCCAGCCCGCACTGCTGCCAACCCTAGACAGTGTTCTGCCTCCGTGCTGAGGAAATTCACTTGGGCAGGGGACGCTAACCACAGGATTTCCTGCAATGGAGAGGTGTGACAACCACTCCTTAAGAATTAGATAGGGTGGAGGTGCTTCAGAGCACCACCAGATATCATTAAAGGGCACATTTGGTGCTCTCCATGCATAAACCAGTTTGGCCCAGTTCAGAAGAGCTTGGCTCCCGCTCTGGCACGAAACTACACAAAGGAGAGAGGAGTGACCAATCCTTTGCCCAGCTCCTCCCTAGGGAGGTGCCCCAGAGATCCTCTAGGTGACCACTTGATTCTGTCACGCTGAATCTTGGCTCCTGTGAGCATTTGACTGACTAGAAAATCTGAGTAGCTCCAATAGGTGGGTCACCAAAGAAGAGGTCCTTCCCCTTTTTAAGGTTAATTAAGGTCAGTCCTTACTTTGAGTACTTAGATTTGTTCCAACAGCAACCTCAGTAGGTATATTTGTTTTAACAACCATTGGGGGAATCTTGAGTTCAAGAATTGTTGCCACCCTTCTGATTACCATGGAAAATGAGGCAGATGGGGGGGGGGGGGGGGGGGGGGGAGGGTAGACTGGCCAATGTGGCAAGGAAGATTAACGCTTGAGTTGGAGCTCCAGCGACAGAGCCGTGCAGGAGTGAATATCCCAATATTCCCACAACACAGATATTACTCAGAGGGGTGTCGCAGTGGCAGGGGTACTGGGGTGCAGGTGAACTGAGCTGCACCCACCCCCGGAGGTCAAAATGGGGAGGAAGCCGGAGGTGTGACGGCCACAAGTGAAGTCGGGTGGCGGTAGTGGCTGAATGAAAGGGCAGGCTCTAGGTCATGAAACATGGTGCCTGGAGAGTTGCCAGGGCCGGCAGCTTGGTGGGCCACAGGTGCTATTAGTGGTGGCAGTAGGGGCTGAGGGAAACCTCCTGGGACAGAGACGTGGCTTCAAGACCTTTGTGAGAGCAGCTTGGCATCCCCCCCCAGGGGGAGTGAGTGGTGGCAGAAAAAGTCAGGGTACAGCAATAGAGGCTCAGCCACGAGGCCCGACCAGGCAGACGGACACTGGGCCCCACCTCAGGAGGACACATTGCCCTGATGGGTGGCTCAGCAGTATAGGACAAAAGAAATGGGGCACTGTGAGTAGCAAGGGGGCGGCCCCAGGCCCCCTCAGTGGTAATGAAAAGGAGGCTTGCTGAAGCCTTATCAGGTTAACTGTGGTGCAGGGTGATCAGGTATCCCCCTAGCAGACACGAAGATCTACCCATGTGGGCTGGACCACTGGCCGCTGCCACCTTGGAGATGGGTGGCCCTCCTTGTGGAGTGAAGGTATGGTGCACCCCAAAACCACAAAAATAACGCAGGACAGAGGCGCTGCACACCAGATAATAGTTGTCAAGCGAGGAGGTGAATCGGAACTGGCAGCACACACGGATAGGATCTTAAGGGAAATTTGTGATACCAAGACCTCCCTGGAGCACAGACCACAAAAAGAAGGTGGACAGGGTGACGGAGGCAGTGGGCACAATAAAACAGTTCAAATGCATAGTGGTGAATGGTTAGGACAAAATACAACAACTACGAAAGAATACTGGGACTTTGACAGCCAGATTGGAAGATGCTGAGGGCTGCTTCCGCTATAATAATGTGCACCTGATTAGGGTCCTGAAAAAGTTGAAGGACTCAGCATTTAGCAGGTGTTAGAAATTGGGTTATTTGTTCACTGGGGTATAAGCACTGCTCAAACAATAACCAAGTTCCTAGTCAGGGTGAGGTACAAGCAATCCCTAAAGAACAAGTTACTTACCTTCGGTAACAATATATCTTTAAGAAACATAGGTTAGTTATAAATTCCTTACCTTAGAATTACTTCCAGGCGTCAGATTGGATCTGGAAAGTTTTTCATCAGCAATACCCCTACGCATCGGAAGGTGGTGTCGGTCGACTCCACATTCGTCGCTTGCGTCGTGTTAGCTGGAATGACGTAGCGGTAGCTACATAGATGCCGCCCTCACGCGCTGTCAGTTCTGTACACGACTTTCCACGCCAGAAGAGCAGAGAAATACAAGACACTGACCACTGGTGCACACAACTAGGGCCCTGAAAGGAAGTCCTTAACCCTAGTAGTCACTTTGCAGAACAGGGAGGAGGTGGAGCGGTAAAGAATCTTTAACTAACCTATGTTTATTAGAGATAATCATTACCAAAGGTAAGTAACTTGAAACAGTTAGTTATAGATTCCTTACCTCAGAATAGATACCCCAGCAATACCAACCCTGGAGGTGGGTCTGCGAACTAAGTTCACACCAGGAAGTGTTGGAGAACAGAACAGCTCAGACTTGGCTGTCCAGGCAGTAGTGTCTAGTAAACGTGTGCCGCAATGCCCACGCAGCTGCCTGGCAGATGTCATTAAGGGGGACTCCACGTCCCAAAGCAGTGGTAGCTGCTGTCTCCCTGGTGGAATGGGCGCGCAACCCCTTTGGAGGCTCTTTCTTTGCCAAAGAATAACAAGCTTTAATGCACAAAATGACACATCTAGAAATGGTCCGTTTGTCCACGTTCCGAACATTTTTAGCGCCCACGTAGCCAACAAAAAGCTGGTCATCCACCCGAAATTGTTTTGTGACATCCAAGTAAAAGGAAAGCACGCGCTTTGGATCCAGATGGTGGAGCCTCTCTTCTTCTTTGGAAGGATGCGGAGGCGGAAAGAAGGTACGCAAAGTGATGGTCTGTCCAATGTGGAAAGGAATAACTACTTTGGGAGGGAAGGAAGGACGAGTTCGAAGGACAACCTCGTCCGGATGAACAGTCAGAAAAGGAGGCTTAGAAGAAAGTGCTTGGAGCTCACTCAACCTGCGTGCAGAGTTGATGGCTACCAGAAAGTTTTTAAGGTCAGAAGCCTGAGAAGACAGTTATGTAGCGGCTCAAAGGGAGCGTACATAAGATATGAAAGAACCAAGTTGAAGTCCCACTGAGGCATTAGGAAGGGAACAGGAGGAAAAAGATGAGTAATGCCTTTCAGGAAGCGATTTACAACCGGGGACTTGAAAAGAGAAGGCTGATCAAGATGCATAAGAAAGGCTGAAATGGCCGAGAGGTAGCCCTTTACAGTGCCCAGAAGAGAGCCCTGCTGGGCCAAAGAAAGGAGGAACAAGAGGACCTCAGAAAGAGGGGTGGAAAGGGGATCCACAGCATTGGCTGTACACCAAGCCACAAATGTGTTCCACCTGCAGGCGTATACCGTCTTAGTGGAGGGACGTCTGGCTGCCAAGATAACATCAGAGAGTAGCAGTGCCTACATTTTCGGCAAAATAATTAGCAATTGCAGTGGAAAGGGAGCTATGAAAAACCAGGTCTTCGAGTAATGGAGGGAGCAGTTTCCAGGTAGGTATTAGTGTGGCGATCTTCCCCCATGTTAGCGTGACTTCAAATGGGTTGTGGTCCGATAATGTTTTTCCTACGTATGTGGTGGCTGTGACATGAGTAAGTAAACGCCTGGAGCAAAATATTCTGTCAATACGGGTGTGTAATCCGTGTGGTGGTGAGAAGAAGGAATATTCTTTACTGTCAGGATTATGCTTACGCCAGACGTCCGCCAATCCCTTTAGTGCGTCCGCCTGTTTTTTTTACAATTAGTACCTTGCAATGGAGGGTGTGAGCGGTCTAGTCCCAAAACAGCATTAAAGTCCCCTCCTATGATCCAAGGGTAAGTGTCCCATCCCGTCAGTGCATTGGTAAGCATGCCTAGAAATCTTTCCTGCGCATATACATGGCCCAATACTATATGTTCCCCATCAAGGAAACCATGCAATAGGACATATCTGCCATTCAAATCTATTCTTTGTTCAATCAGTGAGATGGGGATGCCGCTTCTGAACCATATTACAGCCCCGCGGGCAAACGCTCAGTAGGAGGTAAAATACAATTGCCCTCTCCATTTCTTTTGTAACTTTGTGGCTTCTGTGAATGTAAGATGGGATTCTTGAAAAAAACAATGTGTACCCTTCTGCGATTGAGTTTTGCAAGTATTCTGTGTCTCTTGTGTACAGAGCCCACACCCTTAACATTCCAGGATAGGCATGTATATTTACCAGGTTGAGCCATTTAGTTTTGCATAATGTAGTGTAATGTATCGTGTCCTGGACCCGTTCTGCTGACCATAAGAAGACTGAACAATGTCTGAGTCTGTGCCCCTGCACACCATTGAAATTCTCAATACTAGGTTCCCCTTTAGAACAGTAGAGGACCAAACGATGACAAGTTCAACCAATGACTTGTAAACTTCATAACATAATGCAGTCGCCACGGGGGAAATGGTAACCACCCATTGATTGACGTGCATAATAACACGCACAACATGTACGATTGTGGTGCCCCTGCCCAGGCCCCATCCAAGCAGGGAGACAATTTACATTGGGTTCATCCACTATCATACCACCTTGTATTGTATACTCATCTGTTTAAGGCATATGATCAACATTGGAATTGCTCAGCGTTGATCATATATATTTATTTGAAGTCTGCGGAGAGAGTCTGAGTGGATAGTGTCGTCTTCTGAAGAGTCCACTGACTTGGCGATAGATGTCTTGTCTTGTTCCCCCATTGCCGCCGCAGCTCGTATAGCATCCTTTTGATTTACTGAGATCTGATCCGGTGTGGGATTTTCTTGCGAAACACCTCGAGATTTCTGGCTGTTGTTCGTTTTTGTTCTCCTTGATCTTGGTAGTCTTTGTGATAAAGGCCGCCTCTGTTGATTTGCTTGGGACTGCCAGTTGACTGCCAGGCTCTCCATCTTGAGCACTGGCTAGTGTCCGCCAGTAACAAAGTTGCCCCACTGAAGGTCATAAAAACTAAACGTCCTCATGACGCCCAACGGTGGTTTACAGAGCAGCTAAAAAAGGACAAATTGGCCCTCCGTCAGGCAAAACGCCGCTGGAGGCGCAACTATGACCTGGAACTTAAATCTGCCTATGTTGTATTGCTGAAACTTTACAAAAATTCCATCCTGCTTGCCAAGACCACCTATTTTTCCCAGAAAATTACTGACTCAGCCTCTAAAGCCAAGGAGATCTTTTCCATCGTTAATGAGCTTACTTCACCGGACCGAGTAACTGCCCAACCTCTGCCTACACAGGCTCTCTGCGATTCCCTCAATTCCTACTTTATTAATAAAATTGCAACTATTAAAAATAATATTCCCTCTCCTTCCTCCCCTCCCCCCCGGCCTTACCTCCTGTGAATTCTTCCCGGTTGGATGTCATTCCCCCGATTTCCACAACTGACTTTGTATCCCTGTTGAACAAAGTGAGCTCGGGCTCACCCAACGATTGCTGCCCCCCACAGATCCTCAAGGAGTTTTTTTTGGCTTGTCCGGATCCCCCGCTTGAATTGCTTAATAACTCTTTAACCACAGGCACCGTCCCTGACTCATTCAAACGTGCTGTTGTGGTCCCCATCCTAAAGAAATTGAATGCCGACCCCTCGGTATTGAGCAATTTTCGGCCTATCTCCCTCCTTCCCTATCTCTGGAAGATTCTGGAGGCCCATGTCACTGGCTGCCTCAGTGCGTTCATTGAGGAATCTTCTTTTCTGGATGCCCAGCAGGCTGGTTTCCGGCCGGCCCACTCCACCGAAGCTGTCATCGTGGCTGTAATGGACGCACTGAGGAAAGGTGCCGAAAAGAACATCTCCCAGGCCCTTGTACTATTGGATCTGTCGGCAGCTTTTGACACGGCCGTTCACGAAATACTGATCGACCGTGTCAGTAACGCTGGCATTCAGGGCATGGCTCTGACGTGGATTAGATCTTTCTTGCACCAGCGCACCCAGGCGGTCCACCTGTCCACCTACTCAGCATCTCACTTCTCCCTCACCTGTGGAGTTCCGCAGGGTTCGGCCCTGTCGCCGCTCTTGGATAACCTTTACATGCAGCCCCTCATAGCCTCCCTCCATCATAACCCGGTTACCATCTTTAACTATGCTGATGACCTTCAGCTGGTTTTCCCTATCGACTCTGCCCCTTCCTCCCGTGCCAACTTTCAATCCACCATGCTCTCCATCTCTGAGTGGATGTATAATAGCCAGCTGAAGCTCAACCCCGATAAGACGGAGCTGGTTCTGTTGTGTGGGCCAGCCAACCCCTGGAACACCAACTTTTGGCCTTCCTCCCTTGGCTCCCCTCCCAACCCTGTCAATTCGGTGAAAAGTCTTGGCGTAATTATCTGTAGTGACTTGTCAATGAAGCCTCAAATAAATGCAGTTACCTCCTCCTGCTTTTTTCACCTTCGCAGGATTCGTAAAATCTGCAGGTTTCCGACTAGAGAGGCGCTCATCCTCGTCATTATGGCCTTAATTACTTCCCGGATTGACTATGCTAATACCCTCTATGTTGGGATCCCTGCCTATCAACTGCATTGGCTACAGCTGGTGCAAAACCAGGCAGCTAGATTAGTCTTCCACCAGCCTAAACACCAACACGTCTCGCCTCTACTGAGGAACCTTCATTGGCTCCCAGTATCTAAGTGCTGCTTGTTTAAACTCGGATGCACCATCTTTAAGGCCTTATCTGATCTAGCCCCAGCATTCATTGCGTCTAGAATCCAGCGTTATGCCCCCCTGCGAGATTTGCGTTCTTCCTCCTATAACCTGCTTGTCAGCCCGCGGTTAAAACGGAAAAAACACGGCGGTCAGTGTTTCTCCTTCCTAGCCCCCAAGTTGTGGAACTCTCTCCCGAGCAATCTCAGACTTAGCTCCAGCTATGATTCCTACCGGAAGTTGCTCAATACTCATCTCTTCCAACAAGCCTATGAGTAACTCATGCACCTGTTTCTCGCCCTTCCGTTTTGAGCGCCATGAAACCGCCTGGTGACCGTGCGCTGTACAAGTTCTTTTAACATAACATAACAACATGGGACGATTCCTGTGCCGTATTGGGTGTCAGAGTAATTTCCACCCAGTCCATTGCTTCATCCCGGGTATCAAAAAACAAGGCTTTCTGACCAAAGACAACTTTTAAGCGGGCAAGGAAGAGTAATGCATACTTTAGATTATGAGTTTGAAGCCTCTTTTAACCTCTTGGAACGTGGCTCTAGCCTTCTGCACCGTCATGGTAAAGTCTGGGTATAGTGAAATACTTTTATTTTCAAAGTGGATTGGAGCGTTTTCCCTGGCAGCATGTAGGATCATGTCCCAGTCTTTATAGTTCAGTATGCGTGCTATGATTGGCCTGGGTGACGCACCAGGAGGTGGAGGTCTTGGCAGTACTCTGAGTGCCCGTTCCACACTGTACATGTCCGTAAGTTCCGTCGGTGCAACATGATCTCATAGCCATGTTTCTATAAATTGGGTGGGGCTGGTTCCTTCGCTGAGCTCCGGTATGCCCAGAATTAGAACTTTATTGCGGCGGGATCTCTCTTCTGCATCATCAACCCTTTCTTGTAATGCCACAAGTTGACATTGCAATTGTTCTATTTGGGAAGCGTGTGTTTGTTGTTGGGGTGCCAGATCATCGAGCATTACCTTATTAGTTTATACCTTCTCCGCTAGTTTCGTATGGTCTGCCTTAAAGTAAAGCTAGTGGTCAGTGTACCTATTTGTGCTTCAATAGCTGTACGTGATTCCCTTATTTCCTGCAGAATCGGATCTAGCTTATCTGTCCGGGATTCGTAGGCAGTATCACATCCTGTTCTGAGGTTGGTGTTTGGTCATTATTAGCTGTGCGTTCCGTTAATTCAGAGGACAGGGGTCAGTTTGTTTGGTTTTAAGACGTCCCATTTTTATTAGGGTACTCGCACACGTTACCTCCAGGCCACTTTAGGATAGTACCCTGTTCCGTCCGCAAAGTACACCTGTTGCTGCTAGAAAATTCCGCTCCTCTCCCCTATATAGAGGCGTATATAGTGGCTATCCCTCTACCCAGGATGTATAGTTGATAGGAGAACTTTCTGCCCTGCTGTTCTCTGCACTGTCTGAATCCAAGTGTTAGGTATGAGGAAGAGTGTGACATGCGCTTGTTTCTGTGTTACCCCTGTATGCCTATTGGCATACTATTGCTCTCCGGGGGCCACGTAGGTATTCAACAGTCACATCACATGAGTTCTGTCATAGCGTGTTCCATTTATCAGCCAAGACAGCCCTCTTCTCGATCACTGTGCACCGCCCAGCTTGAACGCAGTATAGTGTCTGATAAAAGTTTGTTGCAGAGGAGATAGCAGCACAGACTTTTATGCCATCAAGAAAAGTAGGAGAAACTGGGATGTCAGATATATGCTCCTCCGATTCAGCGATGGGGGTCTATTAGCCAGTTTTCAAGTGGCGAGGTTCAGCCACGTTAGGAGGAGTCAAGCCTAATTTTTATATATTCCCCCATTGTTCTTTATAGTCCTGCAGCCTACCGACGGGGGTCTCCTTGCAGTCACAGTCTATTTCAATTCAGCGGGCACTGAGGGTTCTACATGCCTGCCTAGGCTCCGGTGCTTCCTGGCATAGTCGCGCCTGCCATTTTGTTCTTCCTCCCAGCTTACTCCATACCTTTAGTCTGTGGCCTTTTAAGGCATGCGAAGTCTACTTTTTGATCGCGGTCAGCACAAACAGGATCCGGAGTCACCGCCTTCTATTGTCTTCTCTGCTGGGCCTCCAACAGTTGACACGGTGCTTCCCTCCGGCACTGTCAGAGTGCGTCGCCCAGTATTGCTACATAGTCAGATGGGCCGCAACGCCTCCGTCTTCAATTCCGTGCTTGATTTTGTTTTTGGAAGCATTGCTGTATTCCCCGGCATCTCAGGAGCGCAGGACTCTGGATTTGGAGTATAAATGAACACCCAGTGTCAGTATCTTTAGCAAAGTGTTGGGGCTCAACGCGGAGCTCTGCTAGTTACCGTCAGCCAAGCTTGGCAGTTGGCCACGCCCCCATCTTCGTGAGCTGTTTCTTAAGGTACCACTGCGTGTATCTTTTCCATTTTGCTGTATAACATTTTCTTGTTGTTGGTTTTCTTGCTTCCCGGAGAACACCATTGTACTCTTGGGTAGTTTGAGTGTGCACATTTTAAGTCCTCAGGAGCCATGCTGCTAAGCTTAAGCTTTCTGGTTCTGGGTGTAGTTCCCTTCAGTTTTGGAATGTTAATAGGTCTTGACTTCTTGGTAGTTTGTGCATTGTTCCCTGAGATATTTCCATTATCTCAGAGAACCAAGTTTGCCTGGCCCACTGTGGTGCAATGAGAATCATTGCCATGTGACTGATTTTGCATTTGAGGATTACTTTGTGAAGTAGTGGGATGAAGGGGAAAAGCTTAAGCAAATATCCCTGACCAGTCCATCCATAGGGCATTCCCTAGGGACTGATTGCACGGCTGCCTGGATGTGAAGTTTGAGCATTTTGCATTGTGGGGTGTTGCAAATAAGTCTATTTGTGGGGGTCCCCCATTTTTTTGAAGATCTTTTTGAGTTCCGATTGATTCATTACATTTGTCTGCTCAGTCTGCCCGCTACGATATTGTCCTTCCCTGGTAAGTGTATCGCTACTATGTCTATGTTCGTTTGGATTGCTCATTTCCAAATTTCTTGGGCTAGAGTAGAGAGGGCTAGAGACTGAATTCCCCCGTTTTGTTTATATAAAACATGGTTGTTGTGTTGTCCGTTTTAATCAACACGTTCTTGTTGTAAATTTGTTTTTGAAATGCTTTCAAGTCTAATAACACTGTTTTCAACTCTATAAAGTTGATGTGTTTCACTGCATCCTGGTGCGTCCACAATCAATGCACCTTGAGATTGTTCATGGTTGCTCCCCACCCTTTTTAGGACGCATCCGCTATTATGTTCACTGTTGGGGTTCGTTATGTGAAAGCTGTGCCCAGTGATATGTTTGTCTTGTTCCACCATGCCAGACGGTATGAGCTTACTCTTACTAACCAGTCGTCTAGATATGGATAGCCATACATTCCCCGTCTTCTTAGGTTTGAGTCTACTGTTGCTAGGCATTTTGTGAACACTCTTGGTGCTGATTTGAGTCTAAATGCTAGCACCTTGAGCTGTAAGTGTGTTTTGTGGACTACGAACCTTAATAGGTGTTTGTGTCTTTCGTTCATGGAGATGTGCAAGTAGGCGTCCTTTAAATTTATGGTTGCCATGTAATCTCCTTGCTGCATTTGTGGAATCACCTCCTGCAACGTTGTCATCTTCAACCTTTGTGCCTTTATGTACTTGTTTAGGAACCTTAAGTCTAATATTGGGCGTAGTGTCCCATCTACCTTTGGAATTAGGAAGTATGTTGAGTAAATACCTTTGTTGCTTGCCTTGTGAGGCACCTGTTCTATTGCCTGTTTAGTTTGAAGTTCTTGCACTTCTTCCTGTAGTTGAGATAATTCCCTTTGTGAATATACCTTTGGTTTTGGTCTTTTGTTGGGTGGTTCTTTGGTTAGCTCTATGCAGTAACCGTATTACATTATGTTTAACACCCATTTGTCCGTTGTTATTTTCTTCCATTATTGGAGGAAAAATGTTAATCTGCCTCCCACTGTTGTTGTGTGACCTGTTCGCATACCGGCTGTTGAGCTTGTGCAGGTTGTAATGCTGTGGGTACACTTTGTGCCCTTTTTGGAGTGCAGTCACTTGGTGGTAGTTAGTGGACCACCTCTTTGCTGTTGTTGGCCCCTTCCCCGTGGGTGCCCACGAAAGGACTGTCTTCCCTGCTGTTACGGATGGTTTTGTTGTTGGCCCAGGTGTTGAGTTTGGCTTATACCTTGGTATGTTTGTTGGTATGCTTGGTGTGAGGTAGTTGGTAGATGGCCACCTCTACCTGTTGATCTCCTGGATGGGGTTCCTCTACGCATGCCTCTAAATTGTAGAGCACCCATCGACCTTGCTGTGTCGTTGTCTTTTTTCAATTGATTTAGCTTCTCGTCCACCACGCTCCCGAATAACTGTTCTCCATTGAATGGTGAATTTATTATGTTGCTTTGGACTTCTGGATTGAAGCCTGAGATTCTCAGCCAAGAAGGTCTCCTCTCTGTAATGCCAATCATCATTTGTCTACTGGAGGTTTTTGCAGCATCCAGAGCAGATTTTAAGCATGTATTTGCAATATTTTTCCCACTTTCCACTAAGTGGGTAGTCCTCTTTTTGAACTGCTCGGGGAGGTGTTTCAGCAGATCACCTATCTCTTCACAATGTTGGTACGCATGACGGTTCAGCAACGCATTCGAGTTAGCTATGCGCCATCGGTTTGCAGCACTTCTCTGTACCTTTCTTCCGACTAGGTCTATTCTCTTGCTTTAACTTGTCTGGGGATGGGACAGCAGTTGTTGGCACATTTGTTCTTTTTCTGGCTGTGGAAGTGATAACAGAGTCAGCCGCTATTGACCCTTTGATGTAGTTAGGATCTTTTGAGGAATGTTTGTATTTCTTCTCACCTCTTGGTGTGGCCGCCTTGCATGTAGCAGGCTCCTTAAATGCTTACTTTCCTTGATCTAGCACACTTGGTAGCATTGGAAAGAATTGTCTCCTTGATTGTATTGGCATCAAGGTTTCCAACAGAAAGCAGGACTGTGGTTTCTCCTCTTCCAAATGCACTCCATAAGTTTCTGCTGCATTTTTTTGACCTGATTGTACATTCCAATGTCATCAGGCAGTGAGGATCTCAAGGGATATGTATCAATTGCCTCTTCTGGTGATTCTGCATTGAAATCTTGCCATTGGAGGTCCTGGGTCTCTGAGGCCGCCGACTCCACATATGTTTGTTCGCCTCTGTCCCTTTCTTTGTTGAAGAAGTAATCTTCTTCCTCTTGCTCGTCGAGCCGGTTCGGGTGTCGCCTGAGGCTGTAACTCTTCAATGACATTGTCTGCTTCTGTAGAAGCCTTCGACGGAATCTTGAATTGTTTCAAGCCGTCGTCTAATTCTTTTTTGCGCTTTAGTATACTCGCCATTTTGGCTTTGAGGCGCTGCCTGTTCTACCTCGGCTGTGTGTGTTTCGACGCCGAGAGTTTCGGTCTTCCTTTTCGTGCTTGCCGACGCCGATGCGGTCGCGAAAGCCTGTTTCGAACTCTCCTTTGTCGATGTCGAAGCCTCTTTATCGTGTCCGTCTTTCGAAGTCTTCAATTTTTCAAGGGTCTTTGCCGTACTGGAGTCCTTGTCTAAGGATCCGACGAGCTGCCTCTCTTTGGATGTTTCTGCAGTCGTCGATTGCTTTGATGCCGAGGCTCCTCTCAAGGTTTTTGAGTCAGTTTTTCATGACTCTTCAACTTTTTTCGGGACCAACGTACCTCTTATCTCCTTAGAAGTCTTCTTGATCATTATGAACTGGACGTCTGTGTCCTCGTCGACTTCAAGCCCTTCTGTGACACTGTCCTCTTCTTCGCTGGAGAGGCCCAGGTCTTGAAGCGATCGTGGAGGGCCCTGTCCCTGTACCTCAACGTCTTTGGGGTGAAGGCCGAACATGCGTTGCAGTCTTGACTTTGGTGATCGAGCGGGAGGCAAAGGTTGCAGACTGGATGCTGATATTTTGCGCGTACTTATGGTGGCAATTCTTGCAGATCTTGAACGCCGTCTTGTCCATTAATTTGCGCAGGGAGCCCCCTGCATGTGCATTCTCCGGTTGTTTGAAGTTTTGGTGTTTTCACCTTTCAGCGTACTCCGAATGCTCGAATGTAGGTATTGTTGACCTACATAACAAATTTTTTCAATTTTCGTGGATTCTTCTCTCCAAATCCTTAGAGCTCCTTCCGTGACTATCCAGACCCAACGGTGGAAAAAAAGAATCTGAAGATGGCGATCAAGAGTGGGAGCTTCCGGAGGAAGCACGTCAACGTCACAGAAAGGAATTAAATGGTGTTATGTCGACGCCCACCAAACCCCCCCCCCAAAAACTGAAGAAATACTACGATTTCAGACCTAACCACTAGATGGTGGAATAATGGACCCAACCACTAGATGGAGGAATAATGCACAGCATGTGATTCCAGAAAAAATTCACACTGCAAAACGTATTTTCCTGCAACTAAGTATTGTTGATTTGAAGTAATAAACATACAAAAAGTAATATTTTTACAAACAATTAGTCTTGGATTAAGTCATTGAGTGCGTGTAATCATTTCTTGTCTGAGTGTGTACAACAAATGCTGAACACAGCCCTCTGATCAGTCTAACTGCTCGACCAGACTACCACAAAAGAGAGCATTTGGTATTATCTACTTTAGCCTCTGGGGATCCACTGGACTCTGTGCACGCTATACCTTACTTTGGTATAGTATATACATAGCCAGTATCCTACAGGCATCAGCTCCGAAGGCTTCAAAATAAGACACATGAGCGCTTGTTGAACTCCAGTCTTGGTACCGGTCTGCAAACAGGTGAAAGCATCCCAGTACACTCTCCAGAAAGTCCCATTATTACGGGCTGAATAAATACCAGTGCTCTGGCAGGACTTCCTTCTGTAGTAGGATATTGCCACCAGATGTACATTTACAGACGCATGTTACAATCATAAATTAACCAAGCCAGCAGCAGTCTGTGTGGTTTGTTCAGAACTGAATACAGACTTAGCTCTGAGCACTAAGCCTAAAAACTCTTTCAGATTATAGGTAATGTAGGTGGAACCAGCCTTGAAGCTGGGAAGTATGCTCCTTGACTTCAGTAATAAATCCAAATGCCCAAACTCTAGGTCTGTAGGAGCAACTCCAGGATGTTGTGTGTCTGTGTTCAGCAGAAAGTGAGGATGTCTGGACAGCCAAGAAAACTCTAGGAACAGTGTTTGAATTGTCCAAGTTGAAAAAACCAGGATCATTCTACAACTACACTCCACAAGAGGCAAAGCAGAAGCATTAGTGGGAAAGGGTAGATGAACTCTCCTTTGCAGTCTATGGAGAAATATACCCACTGACTTTGGTTTCTGAACCCTGAAGGTGAAGGCAGAGAATATGCTACTTACTTATCCCCACTACAAATAGCTGCATACTTGAGATTCTGTTCGAAATGGTCATGCACCACTGTCTAATTGAGTTCCCACTTGTGTAACTTGCACAATGAACTCTGGTTATCTTCACTGACGCTCTTTATTACTGGCAGCTGCCTTTTCATGCAGGAAATATTTTGAAAACTCACATCCAGATGCCAGATACTTCTCCAGAATGGGTCAGTGAATGGATGATGTCCTGCTTCAGAATGTAGAATAAAATACTAGTGATGTCTGTTAATATCAGAGTGACCTTTCTGGGGCTTTCTGCCTGGAATTATGTCAGGGTAAACTTGATCACCCACAGTTCCATCAGGCTAATGTGTAATGTATTTTTTCATCCATAATCACTATGCCTCTAGAGGGAAAGGGGCATACTGAATGTCAGATGCAGACAATGGCTCTATCGATCTAGGGCTGCTTTTACTATGTCTGTCTCCGCCACCACATATTGCCACTCTCCTGATACCTGTGGGGTTGAGGGGTGGGGATGTAGGGGAGTTCCAGTGGCTCGCCAACCCTCTTTAAGGGGGCAATGGGCACCGCAGCTGCGAAACTGCTGGCCACCTTGCTGGGGCTAAATTAGGTGACTGTGTGGGGTACTTCTTCCAAAGCTGCGAAAGAAACAGAAGGGCTGATGTGGCTGGCGGGGCAGATATCCCAATGGAGCATGCTGTGGCCCTGCTCTTCTTGAATCGGTCCAGAGCGGAATCTGCATTATACCCAAACAGGAAAGCCCCTTAAAAGGGTATGTCTATAAACAACAATTGCACATCACCTGAATAAACTGTGGTCCGCAGGCAAGCATGGCAGCAAATGGTAACAATGGTGTGAATAGCCAGCTCGATGGAATCAGTGGTGTCAAGCCACAACAAATTGGGAACTTGGCTGCATAACGACCATCTAGTATGGCTTGAGTGAGGACAGGCCAGAGGTCTTCAGGGATACCTGGGAGAACTTGAGCTGCAGAATCCCAAAGACCCTGGGAATACCGACCCAGAAGCAGCTGGAATTAACAGATCTGAGGGCCAAGCTTGTGAAAGAAAATACCCTCTTCCCAAAGGATTTCACACATTTGGAGTCCCTATCAGGGGGAGTAGTCAAAAAGGTATTTGAGGTTGTCCAATTTGACATCACCTGCACCAACAAACTTTAGGAGAAGGGTGCTAAAAAAACACAGGGTCGCCCAGGGCAAGGTGGTGGTGTGTCGCAAACTGATGAATAACCGGAGGGCCAGAACAAGGTTAGACACAAGACCATGGGAGGGCATCTGTAAGTGCCACGTTGAAGAACAAGAGGGCCTCAGTACGCTTCCATTGCTGTAGGACTTCTGTCAAGACATTGGTTTTGATCCATACGGTGGGGAGGTATCAGTAGAGTTTGCATCAATGTCAAGGCTCTGGGAACTAGCACGAGCATGGCGCCAGAGTCAGTGCAGGAGGGGGCCCAGTGGTGGACTCAAAGGGTCCAACTGATGCAAAGGGTAAATCCGCCATCAGTATCCCAACTGGAAAGCCTCTTGGCCCCTTGGGGCCCCTTGGTGTGCCAGAGGGAGTCGGTAAGGATCCAAAGAGGGAGAGAATGACCTCGGGGATGTCATCGATCTGCCTCGGTGGCGCAGACAACCCAGGAAACATGGGTTATGCTGGTACAATTTGCGGGATTGGCTCCAAAGTCTATCGACTTCAGGAGCAAGATCAAGAGGCATGGCAATGCACTCGCACCTTATGGGAGAATGTGAATTTTTTAAAGGTTTTTTCTTCGACATAACCAAAGACTTGGAACGCAACCACAAACAATTTCGAGAATTACTCCTATGACTTCTGGACAAGAACTGACCTTTTGTCTTGGACAGGTCTTATTGTGAAATACACCAGAGCTTGATAACACAAACATTTGTCTCACACTCCTGTTTGGCCTTTGTCTTCATCAACGCCCAGTCACCACAAGCCTTAGAGTTGTGGCTCGATCGCTGGCACCACAGGCAAACCTGATCAGGATCTGTCACAGACAGTTGTTAGCAACAATCATTACAGGGGTTGAATCCTATCATCTTGGGAGGTGACATTTCCCTTGCACACTGTAAAATTATGGTTCAAAAGCTGTCTAAAGATAAGAGGGGTAGTTCAGGTTCTGTGTTTGGAGGAGAGGAAAGAAAGGAACTGGCGTCAGCATGCAGGAGTGATACCAATGTGGGTCTCGCATCAAGTAGGGTGTCAGTGCGTGAAGAGGTACAGCTCAAAAGTTACCGGATCCACTCTGATCCCTAGGAATAGTCAAAAGACGAGAAGCCTGTGGTTAGAAGTCCGTATCAGAAAGGGATGAATTAGGGAGAATAAAATACAAAACATTTACCTTGATTATACAACAAAAATGTGAATAAAGATTTCGGAAATCAAATGAATCACATGATGTAAGCCTAGTGTCTACTATCACAGCAACAAGGAGCCCCAGGTAATAGATGGCTGTAGAGCAGATCATTGTGGCACAATCTAGAACTGAGCATTACACAAATAAGAGTAACAATCTCAACTTTCAAGGATCAATGGAATAAATGATACATCTTGCAAGGTTCTAGCTGATAAATACAATATCACCAGGGACACTTTACCTGAGAGTCTCAGGAGCAGAATACATTAAACTTCATGATGACAACAGTTACAAAGCCCACATTTGTAACAACCGACAAAACAAATATGCATTTAGTCACAAGTCTTTGGAGTCCCCACTCAAAGGAATGTATTAGGCATATTTAGCACATGAGCCAAGCAGTCTGGGTGAGAGGATATGGCCCACACATTACTCTTCAATAGATCTATCTAGCATGGCAGATGTGTTAAATTACAATCCACCCAGACAGAACCCAACAGTGCTTTTTTCGGAAACCTCAAGCTGCAACATTACAAACCATATTAATAAAGTCACAATGTCACCTGCTCTTTTTGTAGAATGGGCTGCATTACCTTTACTCACAGAATATCACACATTAAGCAATCTAATGAACAAAAAGAAGGACAGACCTAAGCATGTTAGCAGAGCATAACGGTCAATGTTTATAATGTGGTGATTTTTAAATGTTTGCTGAAATCATCGTCTTACCTTGTTATTCCAATGAAAGACACTTCTTGCTTTGTAAGGTTATTGACCAATGAAATACCAACATCCTGAAGAGAGATTATCACTTCTTGTTCTGCCAACTCAGCTTTTTGGCTTTCGCATGTCATTTTAAATACACTTTCGTCTTCGGTAAAAAGAACAATACGTTGCAAGCCTTCAAAGAAGGAAACCAGATAGACAGGCTTGCCATCCAAGGGAAGTTCCATGACCACATCCTGAAAAAAGGATGAAAATCATCTTAAGTTAACTTATACTGTTCAAAAATATGCATCCATTTATTTTTATTTTATTATAAAGTTTTGTATAGCGCGAACAAGACCCGTGGGTATGAGAGCGCTTAACATGAGGTAGGAAAAGGAAACAAGGTTACATATGTATACGCCGTTAGCAAGCAATCGCAGTGAGGTAGATGACATATAAATTCGTAACACATGTGACGTTAGCAAAAGTAAGTATGCTATGATTAAATAAAATACAAGACATGTATATATAACAAATATGAGGTAGCACGGTATAGGTTCATGTATGAGGTAGCACGGTATAGGTTCATGAAAGATATTGTTCTTCTGTTCAATCAAATCTCCATTCCTGTTGGCTTTGGGTTGTTCCCATATCCTAGGATACATATTCCATTATAGTATTGTCTGAGCCTCCTATTTTGATGGCGTACATGATCTGTACTAAGGCAGTATTATAGCAGATCCATGATCAGTGATCTTCATTAAGTAATGTATCTATTCATCAGCAGGCTCTTCACTTCCCGTTTGAATGTTACCAGATTCTGGATCTTCCTGATGTTTGGAGGGAGTGAGTTCCATATTCTGGGGGCCGCTCCTGAGAACGCTCTGTCATAAGTTTTTTTCTTTCGGAAGAATGCTGGTCGTAGTAGCAGCTCCCCAGCACTCCTAGATGGTCGGTTGCCACCGGACAACTGAATTTTCTTTGCTAGATATCTTGGGGTGTTGTCGTGTAATGCTTTATGTGTGATACATGCTATCTTCATTTGGATTCTTGCTTCATATGGTAGCCAGTTTAATGCTTTCAGGTGTGGGGATATATGGTCATATTTCCTAGTTCCGGTGATAAGTCTTGCTGCAGCGTTAAGGCAGGCTTTCAATGGTCCTGTGGACATTTTTGGTAATCCAGCCAAGGTGGTGCACCCATATTCAATCCTCGAGATAACTAAGGATTGGATTGCCAATTTGAGGTCTGACTCTGTGATGAAAGGTTTTAATTTTCTTAGGTAGTTCAAGTGGAATCGGGCACTTTTCGCCATTGAGTTAATGTGGGCTTTCATGTCTAGATTCTCATCTAAGATGATTCCTAGAGATTTGGCTGAGTTGACAAGGGTAGGGGTACAGTTTATCGCAGTCACGACTTTCATCCATTCCATTATTTCTGTATTACTCTTTGGTGGAGAGATTAATAGGAACTCTGTTTTATGTGCATTCAGCTTCAGGTGGTTTGCCATTAACCATTGAAGTGTCATTTTTAGTGTCTCATTCATTAATTCCAATTCTTTTATGGATCCGATCTTTACATATATTTGCGTGTCGTCTGCATACATGTGATAGGATATTTGAGATTTTTGTAGAATTTCTGTGAGTGGCTCGACGTATAGGTTAAACAGATCTGGGGATAATGTCGATCCTTGAGGGACTCCAATTGTGGTAGGGCACGGAGGGGAGATTGATTGGTTAACCAGGAAGCGCTGTGTTCTGTTCTGTAAAAAGGACTCGAACCACTTCAGCACTGTTCCCGATATTCCCATCCTGTCCCGTAGCCTGGCCAGTAATGCTTCATGATTTACCGTATCAAATGCCGATGACAAGTCCAGGAGAATCAGTAAGCATGCTTGATTTTGGTCAAGGGCCTGTAATGCGTCATCAGTAATGTGGAGAATCGCTGTTTCAGTGCTGTGCCCTGCTCTGAATCCTGATTGGCATTCATCTAACAAGGAGAATTTGTTGATGTGTTGGCACAATTGGTTCTGCACACATTTCTCAGTCAACTTGGCCAGTAAAGGGATGTTGGTCACTGGGCGAAAGTTATTTGGATCTGATGTATCTGCTGTGGGTTTTTTGATTATGGGAACGACTTGACCTGTTTTTAGGCAGTCTGGAAGGATCCCTTGTGACAGTGACGCATTTATTATTTCGGTCCATATTGGAATCAAGATGTGATTGATTTCTTTTACGCATTTTGCAGGCAGAGGGTCTTGGTGGTGGTTGTTAGGTTTGATTCCTGAGAGCGTCTTGGCAATCGTGTGTTGGTCGTACAGTTCAAATGTTTCCCAGCTCGCCTTGTTTTTTGCCTTAGTGCAATCTGTTGTAGAGTTGGCATCGTTAGTAGCCCAAGGTTCGTTGGGAAGGTTTAATGCCGAGTTTTTAAGCTCTATTTCGAGTGCTTTGGCCTTTTCCATGAAAAATGTGGAGAAATCATCACAGCTTAGAGATGTTTTTGAATGTTCTTGCACTGTTTTGGCTAGTTTGTTTGATTGCTCCTTTAGGATTTCAAATAGTTTTCGTGGCCTGTTTTTGGCATTATCCAGTTCTTCTCTTATAAATTCCTTTTTTGAGTTGATGATCTTTTTATTATATTGTTTCCTTGTTTTTCTGAGGGCTTCCAGTTCAGGAGTTGATGGGTGTTGCCTCCATTTTCTTTCGGCCATTCTCAATTTGCGTCTATCTTCATTTAGTGCTTCGTTAAACCACGGGTTTTTAGTCTTTTCTGAGATTCGTTTCAATTTTAGTGGCATGGTGTTATTAACGATATTTTCGACAGTTGTTATGTAGTGTTCCGTCAGTTCGTTAACTGTTTCCATATCGTTGGGTGGTTTTAAGTCTCTTTCACAGCTTTTGACCAGTAGTTCCATATTTGTTTCTTTTGTGTCTCGAGTCCATTTTTTGGTCTTGATAGGTTGCCTGGTCCTACCTTTTCTCGTTGCGGGTATCATGAAAGTTATGGCGTGATGATCCGACCAGTCACATGGAGTTATGGAGTGGATTGTTGCAGCTTTGTTTCTTGAGATTATCCAGTCTAACGTCCCTCCTTTCGAATGTGTGGGCAGTGTGCACGCTTGAGTGAGGTTTAGTTCAGTGAGGAAACCTTTAAGCATGTTGACCAGTTTGTCATTGCAGTTCTCCCAATGCAGGTTGAAGTCGCCTAGGAATATGTTATTGGCAGCGTCATTCGAGTTGGCTGTTATGATCTCCATTAACTCTGCTATAAACTTTGTGTTATCTCCTGGTGGGTGGTAGAAAGTATGCAGGTTGCACCATTGAGTGTTGGATGATCTTATGTTAAGACCAAGATACTCACATGATTCCAGCGGGTCGGCCTGAATTTGTTTAACCTCTATGTCAGATCGATGAATGCATGCTATCCCTCCCCCTAGCTTTCCGTGTCTATCCAGTCTGAGAACGTTGAATTGCGGTGGTATCAATAGATCCATGGTTGGGGATGAGGATTCCGTAAGCCAAGTTTCTGTAAGGATTGCCAGGTCGATGTCCTTGTTGAGGATGAGGTCCGCTATGTCCGATGCATGCATCCATGTTTTTCTTAACAGTACTCAACACAAAGGGCCCTATTCTTATAAAAATACAGTAATCATCAAAGAGGATTGCGAATAATCAAAAGCAAGTTTGTCTGTGAGTGTCCCTAAACTCCGTACCTTTCAGGGCAGTCCTGCCTTGGAACACCCGTCCCCCAACCTTAGCATTAGATTGGTGTAGGAAAGTAGGATCTGCTTTTATGGTCACCCCCACTTTTTGCTGGTGTCATTATGTTTCACTGACTAGTCTGTCTGGGATCCTGGTAATCAGGACCCCATTCTCTGTTCTTCTTCCCTATGACGAGTACTTAGTATAGGTAGGGCACTTTCTTACACTTGGGTACACTCCAGATTGGCTACTGGTGCAACCTTGTATGTCCTTAGTATATGGCACTAAGGTACACCAGGGGTCTGGGGCTGAAGAATGTATTATGCCACCCATGGGAAACCATTCAAATTGACACTACGGGCCTGCCATTGCTAACTGTGTAAGCTGGTGCTAGCACCACTTACGACAGATATATTCAATTCAATTATCTTTATTTCGTTGCATTGCAACATAAAAGATATACAATAATACATTATAAAAAAAACCCATTATACCGTACCAAAAAACCAGTAATCAATACTACATGTCATCATTTTAGAACAATCTGCCATTGTTTAGGATTATCACAGGATTTAAATAAATAGTTTAAAACACATTATACAATGTTAAAATGTCATTAAATCAAGTCAAAATTTATAACATCCAAGGAATAAAGTTTTAAAAAATTACAACCTATAAAACTTAAAAACATAATCCGTGGTTTGAACAGGTCCAAGAGGGATACAGTTTAAAATGGAAGAGACATTTTTAATCTAATGAAATTTACAGCCAGAAGAAATCTAGTAATTCCAAACACAATTGCTTGGCTGGTATCTGTTTTTAAGATTCTGCCAGCTTCCTTATGGAATCTAGAGCCAATGATATAGCACAATGGCTTTATCCATTTTTTCCTAGGTATACTATAACTAGGGCAAAAAAACAATATGTGTAAAACGTCTTCCCTTATATTGTTAGAACATAAGGTACAGTAATCGCTATTTGTCTTCCCCCAGCTTTTCTCTGTTACTTTGGTTCTCAGTGTTCCATATCTGAATTTTAGGTATAGGGCTTTGGCCAGCGGCGGCTGAACCTCATCAAGAAATGTTTAAAAACACGCCGCGTTTTTAACCATTAAGAATGTTTCGGTTAGAGGGCCGTGTGTCCTAACATACGCAGAGTCGTGGCTCACATAAGACCAGAAGGATAACTTAACGATTTTCTTGGAAGCCGTATTTAAGGACTCCGGCTCACTCCAAGAGTGATGGTTTGGATAACCACACTGTTACATGCTTAAACCAATAAATTTGGTTACCACTATCTAGGTCCAGAACTTCTTTCAACCCACTTTTGTAATCAATCAGTTCGGGTGTTGTCCATAATCTAACCCATAATAATAGTGGTCTCAACATTGCGTGCTGGTCAGTATGCTTAATGTTTAGATCTAGAAATAAGGGTACCAATGGGGTGTTGTTGGGAACTTTTAATAGTCCCCTGATAAACTTGTTTTCCAGTGTTTCAAAGGTCTTCTTACATACTGATCCCCAAAGTTCTGCCCCATACAAAACAGCTGATTGGACCTTATACCTAAAAATCTCTATTGCTGGGGTTACTGCCTTGTTCACACACTTATTGTGTCTTTTTAATATTGGGAGACAGTTTTGTTTGAACACTATTTTAGATTTTTCTAGCTGAGGACTCCATCCCATAGTTGAATCTAATAATACCCCTAAGTATGTAAAACTCTGTTCGTAGTCAAGCTTGTGACCATTTAGCATTAGGTTTTTTAAAAACTTTTATGAGGGTTTAGTGCCATATATTTGGTTTTTTTGTGTTAATCTCTAACCCTTTTAAGGTACAATATTGCTGGAACCTGTCTAATAAGATCTGTAGTCCCCTAGGAGTCTGTGAAATGAGAATCGTGTCGTCTGCGAAAAGGAGGGACGGTACCCGTTCCCCTCCCAATCGAGGCGAATCATTATCACAATCCTCCATATAAGCCGCAATATCATTAACAAAAAGGGAAAAGAGTGTGGGAGCAAGTACGCATCCCTGGCGTACTCCCCTTTTTATTGGTATTGGGTCTGTAAGTACCCCGTTAGGGCCCCACCTGACCTTAGCGTAATTTTCCTGGTGAAGGCCCATCACCAGTTTTAAAAGTTCCCCGGAAAGTCCCTGCCTTTCCAAGGATTTCCAAAGTAGGTCACGGGGTATTAGGTCAAATGCTGCTCGTAAATCTACAAAGGTCACATACAAGTGGCCCTTGCGAATGATGACATATTTCCAATACAAGCAGCATAACCTTAAAACCTGATCTATGGTCCCAGTTTTTTCCCTAAACCCTGCCTGATATTTTGATAAAACTAATTCTTCGTCTAACCACGTATTTATACGATTTAATATATGCCTGGCATATATTTTTTGAGTTATGTCTAAAAGACTGATGGGGCGATAGTTGGCAGGATCGCCTCTATCCCCCTTTTTAAAAATAGTGATAATTTCTGCACCATCCCAAGTTTCTGGCATTTGATCACCAGCCGCAATAGCGTTAAATAAATGGTTTAGATATGGTGCCCAAACGTCAGTGTTATGCAAATAAAGATCGCCTGGAATTTTGTCAAGTCCAGGTGCCTTCCCTTGTTTAACTGAAGCAATTGCTAACTCAGTTTCGTGTAAATCAAAGACTACCGATGGATGTAAATTCGCTGGCTGAAAAGAAGTCGATTCTTCCAAGGAAGCAACCTCGCTTATTTTAGCTGCATACAAGTTGGTAAAATGTTTTACCCACGTAGCCTCGTCTAAAAAGACCTCTCTAGAGCCTTTCTCGCGTTTATTCCCCTTGGCCACTAATTCCCAGAAGGACCTCTGGTCATTGGTTTTTGCTGCTTGTAACATACTGGACCATATTCCGTCGACCCATGAGGATTTTACTTTTACCAATGTTATATTGTATAATTTCCTTTTGTCTTTAATTTCTACGGGACTTTTTCTTTTAATTGCCTCAATCAAAGCGGTTTTGGCAACACGGCATTCTTTATTATACCATGGTTTCCCAACTGGTTTAGCATTTACAATACCAGTCCCTTTTGTCTTTTTGTTAAAAGGTCTAGTAATTGGCTAAAAAAGGATTTGTGTAGGTTAATAAATTCCCCATGTTCACTTCCGGGCGGACAATATGATTCAAATGTATTTGCCAAGGTGCAATAGATATTAGATAAGAGGTCCTCTCTTTCCAATATATATGCTCATTTGACAGCCCTTCTATTTTTGCTAAGAATAATATTATCTAATGTTGGTGACTGTACATTTGTAACACCTCCCTCTATGTTTCCCTGCCCATTTAATAAGTTTTTGAGAAAGCTGGTTTTAAGGGGGTAGTGGTCACTTTCAAATCTCTCAGTAACTTTTAAGTCAATTGTATATTGCCACAAGTCAAACGAAACAATAACATAATCAAGATTGCTTTTATAATTCCGCCTCTTAAAGGTGGGTGCTTTCGGGCTATCAGAAGGCATGCGCCCATTACAAGCCCTCAGACTATGGCTTGTGAGCAACCTAGTGATCTGAAGGGCTAGTGTAGTCCCAGCAACGGTTCCTTTATCACTCAGAAGAGGTATCCTGTTAGCCACATCCTCATCTTCATACAAGTTGACCATGCCCGCGATTGGTTCAAAATTACAATTCATATCCCCACATAGGATTACACTTGCATCAGGCTCTAGGGTGCCCATAAAACTCTCCAGTTTTTCGATACATGGCGACACCTTATAAGATGGATGGGGACTATTATACACGTTTATAAGGTTAATCACCCTTTTGTCCTCTGTAGTTATTTCCAGGCCTAATATTTCTAGGGAGTCAGTCTTTAGGATCTTTATACCGATATTAGTGGAAACACTGATCCATATTATTAGGCCTCCTGCGGCTCGACCTCTTGGTGAAGGGACAGCCTCTATTTGGTATGTTTTATATCCCACTCTGTGGACCTTGTCCGTGGCCCATGTCTCCTGCAGCATACAAACATCGAAGGTGTTCATATATCTATTCCAATCTGGGTCACATATTTTTGCACGCACCCCCGCCACATTCCATGAAACTAATGTAATCAAGGAGTGCCCCTCATTTAACCCACAATTGCCAGCTATTGTGGGTAAAGACAAACTACAATTAGTCCCACTACCAATTACAGCAACAGAATTGTCTAGCCTCGGGGATCTACTTCCTTCTTCCTTCTTCCTCCTTTACTCCATTAGTATTATAGTTGTTTGCATCACCACTTTCTACCTCCCTGTTCCTTAAACTTCAATCACATTCATCCAAACCACTGAAAACATCAAACCTGTTCCATGTTTCCAGTGGCGTGAATGGGAGTATGTGAGGTGTTCTTCTATAATCACTTGCGTTGTATCTTGGGGGTATGGTATTCCACCCAGGTAAGACAGGGGCTGATGCTGGTTAGTACATATGAACAGGGTTTCTAGCAGGCTCCAAATTAAAAAAATGGTTATCCAAAAGAGCATTGCTAGTTACCAGCTTGTTTGGAAATACTATGGATCTTGGATAAAAGTAGGTCAAAGGACGCGGTATGATGCAACTATTCTCATTACCATGCGGCAAGGATAGTATATATTGGACCGCATTTTTATCTCTGAAGTTCACCACAACCACATCTCCCCCTATGTCCTTTGGTCTTCCTCCTAGCCAGGGCAACCGTCGGACATGGATTATTTTGCCATTAATATTACTGGCCTTTGGTCTATGTGAAATTAGCCAATGCATTATTTTATTCTTAAGTTGGGAAAAACCCTCCCGCTTATTTCCAGGCAATTCTGGTACCCCAGTGAGTACCACCACATAGGGTACAGCTTCTGGTGGAAGTTCTGTGAGTGGTCTTCTACCTTGGACCCCTCTGGTATGTCTGGCTTCTTCCCCTTCCATTCTAGGTGGCCCGTTTAATGAATTACCCGCTTCCCTACTTTGGATATTATTAACGGGGATAACAGGAATATAATTCGAAGCTGCAGCTAATCTTGTTGTCACTATTTGAGTCTGGTTAGGTTTAGGTAATGTACCTGTAGGCTGATTTTTAGTCGCAACTGGTGTACCTATTTTCAAATGTTGACAGGGAGTAGTGGTGGAAGATGTTGCCGCTACTACATTTGATGTAGTACCATGGGCCGAGATGGAAGCTTTGCTAGGGATTGATGCTATTCTTGGACCCTTATTTCCTAAAGCCCTAGCCGAGTTACCATGTGTGACCAAGTCCGCTTCTATTTTCACTAGTCTTGTCTCCACTCCTTTTAATCTTTCAACTATGGCTAACGTATAACTCCTTACAATTAATTCTATACTGTCTAGTACATTACTAGTGGGAGTTGATAGGGACCCTTCAGCATTTATGGCATGTTCTGTATTGTGCTTAGTGGCCAAGTGTGATGTTAATAATAAGAGTGCTGGAGGGTCTAGCACTGTCTCTACAGCTCCCTTCGCAGCTATAGTTCTCATTACTTCAATGGTGGTGGAGTTAGTCTTTTCCCCAAATTCGGAATGACTTAGTTTGGGCTTTGTTGGGTCCAATCTTTTGCGTCTTTTTTTAGTCGGCGGTGGACCAAGGATTTTATATGGCAAGGGTCTCGTTGTTTTTCCTCTTACTATCTTCCCAGGCCTGGGTGTTGGTGAAATCATAACTTGTAATGGATTAGGGATACTGGAAGAATCAGGGGGGATAGGAACTGATTCAGTATACGTAGAACCGATAGATGGTGCTAGACATTCCCTTAACAATATGGGCACACTGTCCTCAATTAATGTGGCATCCATAGTGTCAGCACAAAAGTCATTAGCAGTTGTAACAACGGGGATTGGTTCGGATAAAGCCCTGTTCTTGATTCGTTCTATAGAACGGCGGCGATCGTCCCGGCATTCTGCTAAGGATAGAACTCTGGTACCTAGAGGGCAGTTTTAGTAATATAATTATCAAGGGTACCATTCAACAAGCCCCCTGCTTTGTCAGGGGCAATAGCAGAGGGTGGTGTGTTCACGGTGAATGACATTACCGACAATAGCAACAATAGTGCGAGGAGTTTACACTCTTACTTGGATGAAGTCCCGCAACCAGGGGGTCTGGCCCAGTCCAGTCTCCTCGGGCCACAGAGGGCCCGCCCTTTGCCCGGGCTTAGCCCGGCGCGGCCCCGCGCGCTCCCGCGACGCGGAGGATGAGGCTGGATTTAAAGCGCCTCCTGGCGCTTTTTTCATGTTGGCGGCTTCCGGCCGCACTGCAGGCTGGAGCCTGTGGTCCTGGCTGCCTGCACTCTCCCCCCCACAGCGGCCGCAAGCAGGAGGTGGAGACGTGCTGCGGCGGCGGTAAGAGAGCAGATGGGATGCAGAACAGGTGGGCACAGCTCAGGGCAGTAGGTCAGATACGGCAAGAGGCAAGAGGCACAGTCGGCGTTTGAAGGAAGCCCCGCTCCACCGAGGAAGAGGCTGGATTTAAAGCGCCTCCTGGCGCTTTTTTCACGTTGGCGGCTTCCGGCCGCACTGCAGGCTGGAGCCTGTGGTCCTGGCTGCCTGCACTCTCCCCCCCTCAGCGGCCGCAAGCAGGAGGTGGAGACGTGCTGCGGCGGGAGGAGAGCAGATGGGATGCAGAACAGGTGGGCACAGCTCAGGGCAGTAGGTCCGATACGGCAAGAGGCAAGAGGCAAGAGGCACAGTCGGCGTTTGAAGGAAGCCCCGCTCCACCGAGGAAGAGGCTGGATTTAAAGCGCCTCCTGGCGCTTTTTTCACGTTGGCGGCTTCCGGCCGCACTGCAGGCTGGAGCCTGTGGTCCTGGCTGCCTGCACTCTCCCCCCCACAGCGGCCGCAAGCAGGCGGTGGAGACGTGCTGCGGCGGCGGGAGGAGAGCAGATGGGATGCAGAACAGGTGGGCACAGCTCAGGGCAGTAGGTCCGATACGGCAAGAGGCAAGAGGCACAGTCGGCGTTTGAAGGAACACCCGCTCCACCGAGGAAGAGGCTGGATTTAAAGCGCCTCCTGGCGCTTTTTTCACATTGGCGGCTTCCGGGTGCACTGCAGGCTGGAGCCTGTGGTCCTGGCTGCCTGCACTCTCCCCCCCACAGCGGCCGCAAGCAGGAGGTGGAGACGTGCTGCGGCGGCGGGAGGAGAGCAGATGGGATGCAGAACAGGTGGGCACAGCTCAGGGCAGTAGGTCCGATACGGCAAGAGGCACAGTCGGCGTTTGAAGGAACCCCCGCTCCACCGAGGAAGAGGCTGGATTTAAAGCGCCTCCTGGCGCTTTTTTCACGTTGGCGGCTTCCGGCCTCACTGCAGGCTGGAGCCTGTGGTCCTGGCTGCCTGCACTCTCCCCCCCACAGCGGCCGCAAGCAGGAGGTGGAGACGTGCTGCGGCGGCGGGAGGAGAGCAGATGGGATGCAGAACAGGTGGGCACAGCTCAGGGCAGTAGGTCCGATACGGCAAGAGGCAAGAGGCACAGTCGGCGTTTGAAGGAACCCCCGCTCCACCGAGGAAGAGGCTGGATTTAAAGCGCCTCCTGGCGCTTTTTTCACGTTGGCGGCTTCCGGCCGCACTGCAGGCTGGAGCCTGTGGTCCTGGCTGCCTGCACTCTCCCCCCAACAGCGGCCGCAAGCAGGAGGTGGAGACGTGCTGCGGCGGCGGGAGGAGAGCAGATGGGATGCAGAGCAGATGAGCACAGCTCAGGGCAGTAGGTCCGATACGGCAAGAGGCAAGAGGCACAGTCGGCGTTTGAAGGAACGACAGATATACATTTTCTGACATCTGAGGTCACTACACTTAAAACCTATAAGTCACCCTTAAGGCAGGCCTTTCAATCCTCAATCCTGAAGACAGGGTGCTTGGTTTGAAGTGAAAGGGTGCCCCTGCAGGACACCCCAACAACCTCCGGAATCCATTCTCCAGGGTTATAAGTGCATCAGCTATTACGACATATACAGTGGCCATGCGTCACTACGCAATTGTGAACTTTAAACTAGCTGGAACGAACCCTGTCGTGTTTGGTATCAAACATGTTGGATTCATACCCCAACACCGTAAACTGTGTTGTAGGCATGATTTCAGTCTCCTAAAGGGGAATAATTCGGTTACGGACTATAGAGGCAGGTTTCCTGTCCCAGGAAGGTGTGACCACCTCCCAGACAGGATTTAGTGTGCTGGGCCAGGGAAAAGGCGCTTGCCAGCACCACTAGACTGCTCTGATGGGTACATTTGGTGCCCTCCTTGCATGCTCCAGTTGGAGCCAGTCCAGGGAGTAGTTGGCTCCTGCTCTGGCACGAAACGGTACAAAGGACATGGGAGTATCCTACCCACTGTCCAGCCCCTCCCCTGGGAGGGAGCCCTGAATCATACCAACCCTTTCCATGGGGGACTTAAGGGCATACCTGTGGGTGGGTACCTAGATTCGTCGTGGGACAAGATTCAGATCCAAAACCACTTCATCTTCTGGGCACTTTGGACTTTGCTGGAGTTAGCTCTGGGAACCGGGACTGCAAATGGGAAGACTCCTGCTTCTCCTGGTCTCATCGTCCTGCCAGTCTTCTTCGTCTTCTGTGCCTGTGCTCCAAACAGGTTCTCCTACAAGCCTGTGGACATCCAAGACACCCAAAGGAACCACCCTGTGGACTGAAGGAGCCACTCCCCAGCATCTGCAGACACCGCAACAAAGCTGACCGGTCTGCTGATCCGGGGCTCCCACAGACTTCGAAAGGCTCAGCCACACAGTTGGTGGTTCTGCATCTCCCTCAAGACCCGCGCTGTCTTCTCACTGAGTTTGAGGCCAATATCCTTCGTCGGAACCGCTGGAACAGAACCACTGTGCACGGTGTCGACTTGCCGGTGCCATGGCTTGTTGACTCTTCACCAGAGATCTTCGGCCTCCAAGAAGCTCCAGCTGCAAACATCTCTTACAGCGAAGATCATCTCCTGCACGGCATTCTGTGGGCCTTTATCCTTTGGTGAGCTACTCAAGGTCCTCTTGCGACTCCTGTGCCTTCGGCCTGTGGGTCCTTTCGAGGGTCTTCTTTGGATCCAGTAGGCTCCCCTGCTTGCTCTGACTTACCTGCTTGTGGTGAGTCACTTGGACCTTGCTGGTCCCGACACTGCACCTTGGTTGCCATTGCCAAGGCTTGTTTGTGCCCCTGCCGGACACTGACCCCTTGGCTCTTGACATCTGATGTGGGACAGCTTGTAAACAGCTCCTGGACTTTCACAGCGTCACCTGGTCCACACATAGTGGCATAGACTCTGCCCCCTCTGCTTTCGGGTACCTGTCATCTTGAATCCATCTTTCGCTTTCTTTGACAGCAGCATCTTCACTGAATTCCTCCATTGTGGTCTACGGCGGTTTCTGATGTCAATTCGCACCTATGCACCCGGCTTTCCTGGTGTAGGTATCCTGGTTCCTGGGGTATTCACGGTTGGGGTGGCTCTCCAACCTTCCATCTTCCACGGGTTTTCTTCAGGGTTCCCTGGGAAGGGTCCTTGTCCTTTAAAACTGCAACCACTACTTACCCATTGACTTGTGTGAGAAAGTGCCATCTTTCTTGCCTTGGTATGCCCCCACTTTTTTCTGAATTGCTGATGTGCTTTGACTGAGTGTGCCCTGGGCTTCTGCCAACCAGGTACCCAGGGCCTGTGTTCCTTCCCTAAAACTGTACTGAAACAATACCAATTGGAATCTATGGCCACCTGTCAGCCCCTAGTAGTTGGTACCCTAGGCACCCAGGGCATGGTGACCAAAGAAGACCCCTGAGGGCTGCAGCACTTATAGTGCCACCCTCTAGGGCCCTGTACCCTGACACCCACACACTGCTTTTGCAGGCTGAGTGCCTAAGTACAGAACTAAAACCAGAGTCGACATGGCAAACATCCCTGTGTGCCATGCCCAAAGAACCCACTGCCCTGGCATACTTCAGTCACCCCTCTAGCTGGGTGCCCTATGCCAGAGGTGTGGGCACAGGTGCATGAGCGCTGTGTCAATACAGTACCCGGGCCATTCCTGGGCACTGTAAGTACAGTGATGCCATTAAGAGTATTTGGTGCTGGGAGTTTGGCATTACGAACTCCACAGCACCATAATGGCTACACCGAAGACTGACAAGTTTGGTATCAAACTTCTCAGCACATTAAACCCGCACTGATGCCAGTGTGGGATTTAATGAAAAATGCACCAGAGGGCATCACAGAGATGCCCTCTGAAACCTTAACCTACAATCCACGTCTGGGCTGAGTGGCTGCAGAGGCTGCCACGTAGCACACATGTTGCTGGACCCCTGGGTGGAGAGCCCCTCGCTCTCCTGGGCCTGCAACAATGCACATCCTGAGCGAGGTGCTAGGTCTCCTCCCCCAGGATGGGAAGGGGGAAGCTTCAAAGGCCTGCCGCCTCTGAGAGCTTCTCCAGACCATTTACTGTACCCAGCAACTGGCCCCCACCAGTCCTAACCCCCACTCTGGCGGGAAGACTAGCGCGAAAAACTACATCAGGAAGGGGTGGGGGTGCCAGCCTATGCCACCCCACCCCTCAGCTGGGGGAGACGAGGCAAAGCACGACCCCGGGCCCCGGCCATCTTGTAGATGGGGAGCCCTGCCCAATCCAATTTAGGCTCCTGCCCCCCTCCCACAGGAGAGGAGCAGGCTAGGGGGTGTACTCACCCCAGGACAGGGACCCATTGGTCCCTGTCCTTGCCCTACCTGTAACGCCCCTAAATGTAGTATTTAGGGGCTCCCTGAACCTTCCTTCCTCAGATCCCGATACGAAAAGAAGAAAGAAGATCAAGAAGAAGAAGACCTGCCGTGCAGCTGCTAACAACAGGACGACAACAACTGACTTGGCCCCAGCCCTACCAGCCTGTCGATCCTGGAGCCTGCTCCTGCCTAATCCCGGCGACCCCCCGCGGACAGCAACCTTGGGACACCTAGGGGACCTGCCTGCCTTGACCCTCTTAAAGACTGGGACTCTCATCAGCAGAGGCTCTGCTGCAACAACCCACTTGCTGCCAGCCAGCAAGCTACAGACCAGCCCACTCTGCACCCGCCGAGTCCGGCCGGGCCCAACCGAACAAAGACCATGAGGACGTCCCCCCGGCGACTGGGACCCGAAGTCCAGTACCCAAATACCCTCCTCAACGAACCAGCTGATGCCTGCCTCCAGGGGCCACCCCAACCGCGACCAGCCGAGGGTAAGCTTTTCTGACACTCAAAGACACCCCTGCACCCGGCGCCCTACAGCCCCCTGTGCCTCCCTTTGGGGTACCTACCTGTGCTCCAAGATCCCAACTCACCTCTGGAAGTGCTGGTCATCCCTTGAGAGTCTCTGTCCCCGAGCCTGCAGCCGTTGTTCCTTTTTGACCTTTCCCATTGGATAACATTGAGCGCCCGACGGCTCAAAAGCACCCTGCACCCACCGAGTGCCGCTGGCTGTGCCACCTTTGTCCTATCCTACTTCCCCCATTGCCCTGAGCAAGTGACCAGGAGCCCAGCTCCCACAGCCGCGTGGCCTGCTAGCCAGCAGCCACCAACCGAAGGCCACCTTTCCCTCATTGGATATCACTGGGCCTAACTACCTCTGCACCCGGCCGGCCCTGTGCTGCTGGGGCTGAACCTACTGTACTTACCTGACCCTGGCAGACCCCTGAGTCTATGCCCAGAACCATAACTTCACCAACCAAGTACTCACCTGGAAAGCGGTAACTCACTTACCTGCCATTGGATAACATTGACCAATTTTGACTCGAAAACTTTCTAAGTGTGGAGTTTTGAAAACTGAAAATATTCATATAAAATCAGCCGAATTCCTAAGTACTCACCTGTGATCAGGGGAGAAGGCAGTACTGTACTTTTCAACCCAGTACTGAACCGCAAAAGTAATCCTTACTGGGTTTACTAGTAATCTGTATTTTCTCCATAGGAACCCATTGTCTGCTTTTCTATGAAATTTCTGCTAAGTGTCTACTTTTGAAAACTTGAAATCTTCTTTAAAAATCACACGTAATACTGAAACACAATTACCTACCTGTTTTGAGTTAAGACCCAAGTGCTGGCCCTAGGAGACCAGTGCTGGGTTACAAAAGTAACGCGATCATACTTTACCTGCAACCTCAATTTTCTCCCATTGAATAACATTGTCAGATTTCCATTGAAAAGTTTCTAAGTGTGAACTTTTAAAACAGTTTTATATTCATGAAAGTTCACTACAGTAACTAAAACATTTTTGCTAATCTGGTTTCAGCTTAGACCCCAGGACTGAATCTAGGATCTAGTCCTGGGACTACTAAAGTAATCTATATAGTAATCAACTGTACTTACATGTGGAAAACCCATTGAGCTCAATGCTATAGTGTGTTTTAGGATTGTGTTGCTTACTGTCAATACTGTATTAATTGTGTGCACAAACTTTATTGCTCCTTCGCAAAGTAATTACCTGAGAGAAATCATAACAAGAAAAGTTTATTTTTATAACTGTTGGTTCTAAAAATAAAACACCTACATCTGTGGATATAAAAACAATTGGCCTGGAGTTCAGTCCTTGAGTGTGTGAAACCTTTTTCTGACTGAGTGTGTACAACAAATGCTTTACACTGTTCTCTGGTACTGCCTTACTGCTCGACCAAGCTACCACTTTGGAGAGTAAGGTAAGTTCTGACTTTAACCTCTGTTATACCTCTGGGGTTGGTGACCTCAATACACACTGAACTTCATTCTAGTCCAGTATATATAGAGCCACATTCTCACATCTTGTATTGATCATGCGGTTGTGGTCCCACTCTGCAAATGACCTCCGTGGGGTTCCTAGATACTCACCTTGGGTGGTTCATTGGGATCCAGAATCTTCCATGCCTTCTGGGTCCAATCTCGACTCAGGTTGTGGTTTGCATTCCACTATTTTAGTATATGGTTTGGTCTCCTCCTGGAGACCACTGTGTATTTGTGCTACTTACATGTTCTATTATCAAAGTATTGTGTGTATTGTGGTTATAGCTCTGGGCAAGAGATATTGCAATGTGGGAGTGTTTATACTAAATACATATTTTTATAACTACACTGTGTGGTTCTTTTTCACTTAACCTACACCGTAAGATTACGTACTGGTAAACCAAGCTGCTTTCCACTCCTGGACTAAGCCTGAAGGCTGCTCTCCACAGCTACCACTCAGAAAGCTTTCTATGGTTGCCTAAGACCACCACCATAAGGGTTGCCTGGATTACTGCAGGGTGCTTCACTTAAGTAAGTGTACACCATATACTAAGCCAGTCTATCACAATTGGTCACATAAAAATCTATGAGTGATTAAATGCTTTTTGAGTATCAAGACTCCTATTGTGAACTGCAAAAATGGTTTAACACACATAAGCTGCTGCGTAAATGGGGCCCATAGGCTCTTAAATTAGATACTTGCCGGTCAGGGGAAGTTGCGGCAAAAGGCAACCTTTTTGAGTAACAGCCATGGAAAAAATAACTTTCATTCTGAAGTATATGAAGCAGGTCCAGTATGGTCCTAAATAAATGTAAGGACTAATCAGGCATCATTAACAGACTATAAAATAGATGATCCTTAACCTAAGGCAAATCACAACATAATTCTTAGAGTATGGTAGTGTGTTTCATGCACTATCAATGCATATTATGAAGATACTTTACAAATTACAGCGGAATGCACTGTTGACAGAATGTTTCTGAATGGATATTCTATTGTTAAAATGTTAATCTTTTAAATGATGCCCAGATGTTAGAAGGTAAGTCGGAGAGCAGTATGGTTGCCTGATCTTCTAATTGTACTGAACAAGTATAGATCTCTGGTGAATACTCTCTACCCACACATACATCACTTACTGAATCTCACCAAAGAGTCAGACTGGATCTAGCAACTTTACAACAGCTATGAGTGCTGCTCTGTGTTGTCACGCTGCAGTTACGCACCCCCCCTCCCCCCCCACTTGATAAAATATAGCCTCTTCTGGACTTTCTTGCACTTCTTTAGATTTGGAAAACCAAGGAACAGCTGGCAAACAACACACTGTTCCTCGGTTCTAACAAAGTAGAAGCTCAGTGTCAGCTCCATTTCTAAGCAACATAGCCACTCCTTACTGGAAGGATGTGGAAGAGGGAAAAATGTCAGAAAAGTGATGGACTGGTCAGCACGAAACAGCAATACGGCATTAGGCAGAAATGAGGCCTGTGTTCAAAGCACCAACTTCTCTGTAAGAGAGGTGAAAGGAGGATGGACAGAAAGGGCTTGCAGTTTGTTCACCAGCTTAGCAGGGGTGACAGCGATGAGGAAGACCATCTTCAAAGTAAGAAGCTTAAGCCAACAGCTTTGTATGCGCTCAGACGGTGCCCCCATTATGTACCTAAGAACCAATTTAGAGTCCCAGGGGATCCTGATAAATGGAGAAACAGGAAACATATAAGACGGCCTTTTCAAAATTTGCATCAGCAGGAAGGCAGTCCTTCTTCGGTCCTCTTCTCCAGTCCGTAGAGATATGACTTCTGAGTGACAGGGGTGCTCTTTTGATGCACTAAAATGCACTCAAGGTGGACGCAGTCAGTGGCAAATGGGCTACTAGGTTCCTGCCCTCCTAAGGATCACTTCCTGCGAAGTGTGGCATCTGGCTGTCCCAGGATACACCATTCTGCCCACTTCCAACATCGCAGGACCTCTTTTGGTGTCCAGAGCTCCCTAGCTCAACACAGCGGTGTGGCTACCATGGGGAATACGAATCCCGGAAAATAAGTTAGCAACTGGCTCCCCTTTTCTCTCCTGAGTGCCAGCCTGTATAACTAAACAGTAGGGCAGCCCCTCTCCCAAGTGTTCCCCATTGCTTCTTCAAAGGAGGCTTCACCCTCGAAGCCTGCCTTTTGGGCCAACAACCGTGTGGCTTTCTGCCAGGCAGAGGTAACACCGCCGGGGCACCAGAGGGGATCATGGCTCTGCTAAACATTGCGTTCAGGAATAATGTTAGATCTGTACCTGGTATTGAAAACGACGATGCAGACTGTCTAGTGTCCTCGAACGGTACTGGGTTGAATAGCACCGCTAGTGCTGGATCCTCTAAGTTGTCCTCTGTTGGTTCTTGAATTGAGGCCAGGTGAGGGAAAAGGCCTAGGTCGTGGCGACTTGATTCTCGATGCGTTCGGACAAGATTTGTGCCTTCTCTTCTTCTTCTTGTGCTTCTTCTTAGAAGATTTTGAAGAAGGTGGAGGCTCCAGGTACTTTGACCTCAGTCACAACTTATTGAGCAACGTCACTCATCCCACGCTCTGGCCATAAACATATTAGTCTCTCTTTCTTTGAGTGGTTTATCTTCTGGCACGACGTACAGGCACCAAACTTGTGATCAGATCCTAGGCACCAAAGGCAGATGTGATAAGGATCAGTTATTGACATTTGGCCATCGCAATCTCAACATGGTTGACAGCACAGGGAAAAAGGGAATGGGCGTCATCTCGCCGAAGGGTCTGGCTTTATGGTGCCAGTGACATGATGAGGAAGCTCGGTGCAGCGCCGAACTAGAGGCAGCTCCTCCTTACAGCATGGGAAAGCTACTGAAGAGTTTCCCGATCCAGACTATGGCCTGGGCTATTCAAAAGGTGAGTAATCTACAAGCAGAAGTATCCATCTGAACGTTCAGATCATTGAGCTATCCCTCCAGTTAATATCAATACCTAAATTAATGAAAAATGGTTACAAAGTTACACCCTTAAATGAAAGAGTCCAAACAATAATCCAGCAAGACAAGAAAATAAGGTTGATGAATGTTCACATTTTTCTGCTCTTCCCTAGAACTAATAAACATGAGTAACTAAATAACTCATGGAGATCATTAAGAGTGAGCCGAGATGCTGTTCAAATTTCCACTTTAAAAAATTTTTTGTGGGTTTGAACTTTTTTTCTGCCTTTGTATCCTTCACAAACAGATCATATTGTGGCACCACCACATCCCCTCCAATGCCCTCTGTCCCAAATGTGATCAAAATGTTGTGATGAGAGTACCCCAGCAGATCAACAGATCTCAGATCTGGACACGGCAGCTTAAATTCACAAGTCCAGTGGTGAAAACAGCTTACCTTCCTGCAACATATACATCCCACCATTTAGCCTTCTGCAGGTTGCTAGACACCTGGCTTTTGTAACCAATAAAGCCAGATCACTTGTGGCCTGAAAGTGAAGTGTGGAATTACACTTAAGCATAAGTCACTTACCTTTGGCAATGCCTTATCTAGTAGAGACTCAATCTAGCTACAGATTCCTTACCTTAAAATTATCCCCACGCGTCAGACTGGATCCGGGAAATCTTTTGTAAGCAGTAACCCTGCGTGCCAGTAGGTGGTGTTTTCGGCTCCGCGTGGCGTCGTCCACACCAGAAGTCACGTTTGCATTGCCTATGTGGGCGCCACCAAGTCAGTTACTTTTTGTGACTTTCCACACCAGAAGCACAGAGCCACAAAGAACACTGACCGCAGGTATGGAAAACTAGGGCCCTAAAAAAGGGAAAAACCATGCGAAATTTGTTCGCAGAGCGGGGAGAATGGGTGAGCCGGTAAGGAATCTGCGGCTAGAGAGTCTCTACCAAAAAAGGCGTTACCGAAGGTAAGTAACTTGTTCATCTGATAGAGACTTCTATCTGCAGAGTCCTTACCTTAAGACTAGATACCCATGCAATAACTCACCAGAAGTGGGTCTGCAAACCAATTTCACATGAGAAAGTCCTTCTGGATTGAAACGGCAAAATGTCCATCACTAACGAACCTGACTATACAGACAGTAGTAATTGGTAAACGTGTGCAAGGAAGCCCACGTTGCTGCCTGGCAGATGTCAGGGACCGAAAATATGTGTGCTAACAAAGCAGTGGCAGCTTTAGCCTTAGCTCTGGTGTAATGAAAATGCAATCCCTCAGGGAGTTACTTCTTAGCCAATGCGTAGCAGATTTTGATACAGAGTATCATCCATCGTGAGATGGTCCTCTACGGACCTGCCCATTCTTTCTTAGCTCTGACATACCCCACGAAGAGTTGGTTGTCCACCCAGAACTCTTTGTGCGGTCAAGGTAAAATGGCAATGCTCTTTTTGAGTCCAGACAGAGAAGTCACTCCTCTTCCTTAACAGGAATGAGGCACAGCATAAAAAGTAGGCAGATTGATGGTTTGGCCTATGTGAAATGGAGAGACCACTTTCGGGAGAAAGGAAACTCTCTTACAAAGCATCAGTTTGTCTGGGTAGATGTTAAGATAAGTAGGCCTGGATGACAAAGCCTGACCCTCTGGGCAGATGTTATTGTTACCAGGAAAGCAGTCTTGATGGTAAGAAGCCAGAGAGGAAAGTTATGCAAGGGCTCAAAGGGAGAGTGAAACAAGAACATCAAAACCAGATTAAGGTCCCACTGAGGAATAACAAAACGAATGAGAGGAAACATATCTTGCAAACCTTTCAAAAACCTATGTACAATAGGGTATTTGAAAAGAGAAGGTTGGTCATGTAACCGAAGAAAACAGAGATTGCACAAAGTTATCCCTTAACAGTGCCCAGAGCAGAGCCCTGCTGAGGCAAGGGAAAGTAAGTACAGAATATCCTGAGAAAGGGGGGCAGAAAGGAGCAATGTGACTTTCTATTCAGCAAGCCACGAATTCTGCCCAGCAGCAGGCATAAAGCGTCTTGGTAGAGGAATGCGTGGCTGCCAAGATAATGTTACAGACTTCAAGCGGAAGGTTGAACGCTGTCAACTGTCGCTGCTCAAGCTCCATGCAACAAGGCGGAGCCTTGACAGATTCAGATTGAGAACCCTCCATGGTTGCAACAGAAGCTCCTCCAGAAGGGGCACCCTGATCGAAGGACCGATGGCCAACAGCTCGGGGTACCAGAATTTCTCTGTGCCCACTCTGGAGCCACAAGGATGACTTGGGCCCAGTATTTCACGATCTTCTTTAGAACTCTGGGCAGGAGTGGTATGGGTGGAAAGTTGTACAGGAGGCCTCAGCTCCACTCGAGACAAAAAGCGTCTCAGAGCGAGAGCTGTCTTGGAAACTCCAGCGTGCATAACTGCTGACATTGCAGGTTTTCGGCAGTGGTGAATAGATCTAACCAAGGCTGTCCCCACTGCACCACCTCCGAATGGACACGCCATTCGTGATCCGTAGGTATCTGTATCTAGGTTCGTCTGCTCTGGCATTCAGAGAACCTGCCAGATGTTGAACCATGGGGATATGCCCTGCTGTTCAAGGCACGTCCAGAAACGCAGGGCCTCTTGACAAAGGGTCCACACCCCAACCTATCCTGCTTGTTGCAGTATCACATGACGATGGAATTGTCCATGAACTCTTGCACTAGCCTTCCCTGGATGGAGATTAGAAAGTCTTTCAATGCCAATCGGATCACTTGGTGCTCCAATAGTTTGATGTGGAGTCCGGATTCCGCCGATTGCCAGAGTCCTATGATCTCCACCCCATCCCAGGAGTGACGCATCTGTCACTACTGTCAGATCTGGTTCGGGCAGCGAGAGGTGTCTGCCACTGCCCCAATCGCGGTTTGGAAGCCACCACTGAAGATCCTTTGCATTTCCCTTAGAAATCTGGACCATTTCAGAGAGATTCCCCTGATGCTGCGTCCACTGGAAGCTCAGGTCCCATAATCATGTGTCACACGCAGGAGGCAGAAAACCAGGAGGCTCAGCAGCCTGAGAGTCAGTCTCACCGAAGTATAGGATAGAGTTTGAAACATCGGTATCATAGCTTGAATATCCTGGACTCGCCGCTCAGGAGGATATCTACGAGGGATTTTATTTCCAATATCTCTTAGTAATATTCTTGATATTAATTCAGTAGAGAGTCAGTCATTCGATCAAACTCATATGTGTCCTTAGGACAACAGCAATCAATGGTCAGGTTCATACAAAAAAACAGTGAAAGAGCACACGAAAGCACCTGATAGTATTGCGTAGATATGTATTTCAAAATTTCATATCTTTAAAACATGATTTACATGGGGATATATATACATAGAAAATTGCAAAAGATCATGAACAGATGTATGATTAATAGACAACTAAAGCAATTCATGACATTCATCAGCTCCTTTAGACATAGGAGTAACTAAAACAAACGATATGTAAACGTTAGAGTGAAGTACAGTGTGGAATCCGACAAGTACAGTGTGGAAACCGCATGCGATTTCCTGTTTGGGTCGAATTCCACACTGTACTTCACTCTATTTTTCTCTGAAAATTATCTCTGCTACTGCGGCAACTTAGAAAAATTTGAATAGACGGATGCTTCAAGATTCAATATTGAACCAATTCTCCAAGGAATTTGGTTGTTTAGACACCTTTGCGGTCTGAAAGCACTACTTGTGTAACGATATTTCTGTAAGAGACATTAGTTAGTGATATATTCCTTACCTTAGAATATCCCCAGGCATCAGACTGGATCTAGAAAATTTTGCGTAGCAATACCCCTAAGCGCCGGCAGGCATCGTCCGCGGCTCAGCGTCCGTCGTCGGAATCGTTAGCGCCGGAATGACGTCGTCGGAGTACTTAGACGCCGCCCATGTGCGCTGACGTCAGTTCTGATACACAGCTTTCCCGCGCCAGATACGCAGAGCCATGATAGAACCAACACTGGTGCCATAAACTAGGGCCCGGAAAGGGGAAGACCTTAACCCTAGATATCGGTTCGCAGAACAGGGAGGATGGGTGGGTCGGTAAGGAATCTATCACTAACTAATGTGTCTTACAGATATATCGTTACACAAGTAGTAACTTGTGCATCTGAAAGAGACACGTTAGTGATAGATTCCTTACCTTAGAATAGATACCCCAGCAATACCAACCCCGGTGGTGGGTCTGCGAACCAATAATCACACCAGAAAGTCCTGGAGGACAGAACGGCCAAAGAAGCCATCCCTCTGGACTTGGCTGTCCAGGCAGTAGTGTCGTGCAAACGTGCCTGGCAAATGTCCTGCAAGGGCACTCCCCGGCCCAAGGCAGTGGTAGTCGCCATGGCCCGAGTGGAATGAGCCCTCAATCCAACAGGGGGCTCCTTCTTAGCCAAGGAGTAACATGCCTGGATACACAAGATGATCCACCGGGAGATGGTCCGCTTGTGCACCGCCTTTCCCTTCTTAGCACCCACGTAACCAACAAAGAGTTGGTCATCCACCCGGAACTGGCGTGCGCGATCTAGATAGTAAGAGAGCGCACGTTGTGGGTCCAGACGGTGGAGCCTCTCTTCCACTTTCGAGGGATGCGGAGGCGGAAAGAAGGTGGGCAAAGTAATGGACTGCCCGATGTGGAAGGCCGTGACAACCTTGGGCAGGAAAGAAGGTCTCGTCCACAACACAACCTTGTCCGGATGAACAGAGAGGAAAGGAGGTGTGGAAGAAAGAGCCAGGAGCTCACTCACTCTCCTGGCAGAGGTGATGGCAACCAGGAAAGCAGTCTTCAAAGTAAGAAGACGGAGAGGACAGTTGTGGAGCGGCTCAAAGGGAGCACACATAAGGTAAGTTAGAACAAGGTTCAAGTCCCACTGGGGCATCACGAAAGGAACAGGAGGGAACATGTGTGTGATGCCCTTCAAAAACCTATTTACAATAGGGGACTTGAACAAAGAAGGCTGATCAGGTAGCCTTAAGAAGGCGGAAAGGGCAGAAAGGTAGCCCTTGATAGTGCCCAGAACAGAGCCCTGCTGGGCAAGAGAAAGAAGGAAGAGGAGAACCTCAGAAAGAGGGGCAGAAAGTGGATACACAGCCTTTGCTGTGCACCATGCCACAAATCTGTTCCACCTGCAGGCGTATACTGACTTTGTGGCGGGACGCCTGGCTGCCAGAATGACATTACAGACTTCGGGAGGCAAGTCAAATGGCCTCAACTGCCGCCGCTCAATCTCCAAGCTTGTAGGTGGAGACTGGACAGGTTCGGGTGGAGAACCGTCCCCTGCTGCTGCGACAGAAGGTCCTCCCGAAGAGGTAGACGAATCGGGGGATCGACTGACATGCTGAGTAGCTCGGGATACCAGTATCTTCGTGCCCAGTCCGGAGCCACAAGGGTAACCTGGGCCCGGTCGCGCCTGATCTTCTTCAGCACTCTGGGCAGAAGTGGTATAGGCGGAAAGGCGTACAATAGACCGCAACTCCACTCGCGACGAAAAGCGTCTCCGAGCGAGTGCCGCCTTGGAAATTCCAACGTGCAGAACTGATGACATTGCGTGTTCTCTTCTGTTGCGAATAGATCTAACCAAGGCTCTCCCCATTGCTGAAAGAGGCCTTGCGCCACGTCCGAGTTCAGACGCCATTCGTGATCCATCATGCACAGACGGCTGAGTTCGTCCACCCTGGCGTTCAGACAACCTGCCAGATGTTGAACCACCAGGGTCACGCCCTGATGTTCCAGCCACTGCCAGAGGCGCAGAGCCTCCTGGAACAGGGTCCACGACCCCACCCCGCCCTGTTTGCTGCAGTACCACATGGCGGTGGTGTTGTCCGTGAACACCTGCACGACACTCCCCCGGACAGAGGGGAGGAATGCTTTCAGTGCTAGACGGATTGCCCGCAGCTCCAAAACGTTGATATGGAGCTGGGACTCCGCCATAGACCAGAGGCCTCTGATCTCCGCCTCTCCCATGTGGCCTCCCCAGCCCTGGAGGGACGCGTCCGTCACAACCACGTGCTCCGGGTGGGGTAGGGAGAGGGATCTGCCACTGACCCAATCGCGGTCCGTGAGCCACCACTGCATCTGTCTCGCAGTGCCCTCCGAGATCAAGACATGATCGGACAGGTTGCCCTGATGCTGGACCCGCTGAAACTTCAGGTCCCACTGCAGACCCTGCATCCGCCACCGGGCGTGATGCACCAGAAGGATGCAGGAGGCCATCAGCCCCAGAAGCCGCAGGGTCAACCTGACCGAGACTCGGGATAAAGGCTGAAAGATCGGAATCAGAGCCTGAATATCCCGAACCCGCTGTTCGGGAGGATAAACCCGAAACTGCGCCGAGTCTAGAACCCCTCCGATGAAGAGGAGCTTCTGAGAGGGACACAGGTGCGACTTCGGCACATTGATGGAGAACCCCAGCAAGTGCAGGAGGTCGGCCGTAGTCTGGAGGTGGCTGATGACTGTCTGGGGCGAGCCCGCCTTCAACAACCAGTCGTCGAGGTAGGGGAAGACTGGCACCCCTAACCTGCGCAGATGAGCTGCAACCACCGCCATCACCTTCGTGAACACCCGTGGGGCGCTTGTAAGGCCAAAGGGGAGCACGGTAAACTGAAAGTGCTCGTGGCCTACCGTGAACCGCAGGTAACGCCAGTGGGCCGGCAGGACGGGGATGTGAAAGTAAGCGTCCTGCAAGTCCAATGCTACCATCCAATCTCCGGGGTCCAGGGCAGCTAAGACCTGAGCCAAAGTCAGCATCTTGAACTTCTCCTTCCGGAGGAAGCCGTTGATGTTCCGTAGGTCCAAGATAGGGAATAGGCCCCCTTTGCCCATCTTGGGTACCAGAAAGTAGAGGGAGTAACAACCACACCATACTTCTGGCCCAGGAATGCGCTCGATGGCCCCCTTGGCCAAGAGGGCCGATACTTCCTCTTGCAGAAGTTGCAAGTGATCCCCCGACACGCGGTGGCATGGCTGGAGGGGTCGCCTCGAAGGGGAGGGAGTAGCCCCTTCGGACGATTTGCAGCACCCACCTGTCCGACGTGACAGTGCGCCAGTGGAAGAGGTGATGGCGAACCCTGCCACCCACCGGCGTCACATGGGCCTGAAAACACGGACTAGGAAGGTTTTGAGGCAGGTGCTGCGGAGGGAGGTGTGGACTGGCCTCGCAGGCGTCCCCGACCGCCGTTACGGCGGTTTCCCCGGCCGCCACCGCGCTGTTGAACATTCTTCGGTGCGTGGCTGGCAGCTCGTGTGGGGGCGCCCCTTCCGTGGCCACGAAAGGAGCGAAAGGCACCCGATTGCTGGCGTGGGGCCGAGAGGCCCAAGGACTTGGCCGTAGCCCTGAAGTCCTTAAAACGCTCAAGTGCATGGTCTGCCTTGTCGTCAAAGAGGCGACGGCCATCGAACGGCATGTCCAGAAGAGTGGACTGGACATCGGCTGAAAAGTTGGCGGTCCTCAACAAGGCGTGGCGTCGAACCGCCACCGTCGTTGCCATAGCCCTGCCCAGTGAGTCTGTGGTATCCAGCCCACACCGGATGGAATATCGCGCTGCATCTCGACCCTCCGCAAGGGCTTAGGCGAGTTTAGCCCGGACCTCCTCCGGACATTGTGGCAACACGTCCGCGACCGTGTCCCACAGGGTGTGGGTGTAGCGGCCCAAGAGGCATGCGGTATTGACAGACCGCAGTCCCAAACTCAGGGACGAGAACACCTTCTTCCCGAACTGCTCGTACCTCTTGGATTCCCGATCGGGCGGGGCCGTCGGGAATGCGGTCTGGGAAGTAGAGGCCTGGATGACCAGGCTCTCGGGGTGGGATGGGTGGACAAAAAGCAAGGGTCGCCCGGAGCCAGGCGGTAGCGTCTGGCCACGTTCCTATCCACAGGCGGACCTCTGGCGGGCTTGGACCAAGTTCCCACAAGAACGTCACACAAGGCCTCATTAAACGGCAGCAGAGGCTCACTGGAGCTTGCCTGCGGTTTAAGGACCTCAGTGAGGAGGTTAGGCCTCACGGCCGCGACGGGGAGCTCAAGGTTTAAGGCCTTGGCTGCCCTCGTCAACACTACACTGTAAGCAGCTCCCTCCTCCGTAGCCACGGTGGGAGGGGAGACAAATCCAGTGTCTGGCGAAGTGTCAATACCACTGGCCTCACCAAGCTCATATGTCCAGTCCTCTTGAGACTGGCCCTCCTCTGCCAGAGGGTCCGCAGACCCCTCCCAATCACCCTCGTCACCCATCTCCTGTAGAACAGGGTCAACAGATGGGGCCTCCTCATGGAAATAAAAATCTCCAAAGGCCGTCGGAAGCGGCGCCCAGCGGCGCCAGAGTCGGACCGAAGGGAACATTGGGGACGGCGTCCACAGGGGGCGCCGGGGGTGACACCAGCGGGGCCGGCGCCGGTGAGGTCATGAGGTCGACCGGCGACGAACCGGATCCGGAAGCAGATCCGGTGAGGTCCTGCGGCGCCGGGACCGAAGTCGCCGGCGACCCTGGGGCCAAAGCACCCGACAGCGTCGGGCCGGAGCACCCGACCTGCTAGGGCCTCCAGCCGGGCCGTTGGGCCCGGAGGCGCCACGGGACCCGGCTGAGGAGGGAGGGACCTCATGGCCATGAGGTACCGCTCGACCTCCTCCGGCGTCGCATCATGCCCAGGGACCCGAAGGTGTGGGGCAGGCGGCGACGCCTGCGACTCAGTCGGAGCCGCGTGGGTGGTGTCACCCGAACCCCCGGCCGCATCGCGCGAGCGTCGGGGTGGGTCGGAGGAACGATGATGCCTCTCCGACCTCTCATGCCTCTTACCTGAGGACTTGGATCCTGATGACCGATGTCCACTCCGGGAGCTGCGAGGACTCTGACCCCGCGACCGGTCCCTCGACCTCCCGTGGGACCGGGACCTTGAGTGGCGCAGGGCCGACTGCCGGAGCTCGAGCCGCTTGCGGGACCGCTCCCGCCTGGCCTTCGACGTCAGGGCCCGGCAGTCGGAGCAGGTACGGTCGTCGAGGTCGAGGCATAAACACTTCAGGCACAGGGTTTAAACCCGGGCATCCCTACCGGCACCGTCGGAGTCGAAGACTCGAAACGAACAATGATCAAAAGATCAAAAAAGTTTAGTCAATAAATGATTAAGTGGTAGAGCTTCTCCGGATCTGCGCTAGCTGGCGCGGAAAAAAGGAGAACTGAAGTCAGCGCGCATGGGCGGCGTCTAAGTACTCCGACGACGTCATTCCGGCGCTAACGACGCCGATGACGGACGCGGAGCCGCGGACGACACCTGCCGGCGCGCAGGGATATTGCTACGCAAAATTTTCTGGATCCAGTCTGGCGCCTGGGGATATTCTAAGGTAAGGAATCTATCACTAACGTGTCTCTTTCGGATACAAGCGATCACTTTAAGTGTGATAGCGTACCTTCTACATCTAAGGGGCTCATATTCTGCAATAACCATTGTCCTGATGATGGTCTTATAGACTTTTGCTGCCAAGACCGAAACGTCGACTTCTCCATCATCTCCAAATAAGCATTTATCTGCTTTTGAGTAACGTTTACATATCGTTTGTTTTAGTTACTCTTATGTCTAAAGGAGCTGATGAATGTCATGAATTGCTTTAGTTGTCTATTAATCATACATCTGTTCATGATCTTTTGCAAGTGATTGATTTTCTATGTATATATATATCCCCATGTAAATCATGTTTTAAAGATATGAAATTTTGAAATGCATATCTACGCAATACTATCAGGTGCTTTCGTGTGCTCTTTCACTGTTTTTTTGTATGAACCTGACCATTGATTGCTGTTGTCCTAAGGACACATATGAGTTTGATCGAATGACTGACTCTCTACTGAATTAATATCAAGAATATTACTAAGAGATATTGTAAATAAAATCCCTTGTAGATACCCTTACAAGATACAGTTTATTGCCCATACCTACAAGGGTTGATTGGGTTTCCCATTAGTTGTTTGTGCTCAGGAGGATAGGCCTGTGTCCAGAACAGCTCAGATAAAAGGGAGCATCTGAGAGGGAGTCATGTGTGACTTCGGCACGTTGATCGTGAACCCCAGCAAATACAGGTCTGCCATGGTCTGGTGGAGGGAGACGACAGGCTGGGCAAGCCCACCTTTAACACCCAGTTATCAAGATAGGGGAAAACTGGCACCACTGACTCAAACAGATGAGTTGCAACCACCAACATTACCTTGGTGAACACCAGAGGGATGCTGGTGAGGCCAAAAGGGAGCACACAAACTGAAAATGATTGTGTTCCACCGTAAACCGCAGGTAACGCCTGTGGACAGGCAGGAGATTAATCTGGAAGTATGCGTCCTGCAAGTCCAACACTACTATCCAGTCTCCAGGGATTATGGCAGGTATGACTAGAGCAAGAGGGAGCATCTTGAATTTCTAATGAGATTGCGCAGGTCGAGGATAGGACAAACGCCTCCATCCTTCTTGGGCACCAGAACGTAGCAGGAATAACAGCCATTACCCGTTTCTGGCGTCTGCACTCTTTCTACGGCTCCTTTGACCAAAAGAGTGTTGGTCTTCCGTCAGCCTGTCGTAAGTAGGTGGCATGGATGGAGGGGTAGTCTTGAAGGGAAGGGAGTAGCTCCTGCAGACAATCTACAAAACCCACCTGTCTGATGTAATGGACAGCGGGGCAGGTAATCGCAATTTCCGGTGAACATGATGGTAAACAGGCAGAATAGGAGGGTTTGGAGGCTGTGGTTGCTCGGGGGTTGAAGGCCTGACTGGACTGCTGGCCACCCAACACATGAGGCCGGTAGGAACCGCGACCCCTGTCATGCAGAGGCTGAAAAGTTTGTGCACCGTGGTGGCTGGGCGGGTAAGGATGCAGCTGTACATCATACCTCTAGGTGCGAAAGGTGGATTGAGGGTGACGAGGGGCCACAGAAAGGCCCAAGACTATGGCTGTAGCTCTGGTGTCCTTAAAATGCCCAGCGCAGAATCCGCCTTGCCTCCAAAGAGATGTGAGCCATCATAGGGCATATCCATGAGTGAGGACTGGACATCCCCAGAAAAGCCAGTGGTCCTCAACCACGCATGGCGTTACAGGGCCACCGTCGACAAAACCGCTCTGCCTAGTGAGTCGATGATGTCTAGTACACAGAGAATAGGGAACGTAGCTGCATCCCACCCGTAGGCAACAGCCTAGGGGAGCACAGCCCAGGTCTTCTTATGGGACTGTAGGCAGCACCTATGCAACCGTATCCCACAGAGCATGGGAATAGTGGACCAAAAGGTAGGTGGTGTTCACAGATCCGCTTTCACAGTGCTACTCCTGAGGCGGAAGCCGGGAGGAGCAAGCTGCAGGAATCGAGTTTTTAATATTTGACATTGCACTTCCATCTTCGTCTCCCTGTTTTTAAGTTGCACTGTTTCTCTGCCCTTCTTTCGTTTTTTAACCCTGCACTGCTTTCTGCTTTTCTCTCATCTCTCTCCTGAGGCGGAAGTCGGGAGATCCTCTTATATGCTGATTTTCGAAATTGTTACTGGTGTCTTGTAAAACCTTTACTTGTGACATTTGATCGCCTACCTGACACTCTGATTGTCGCGCCGCTCTCTCTTGCCACCCTTTGCCGCACTTTGCTGTGTTGCCCCCTCTCAGCCGATTAGGAGCTATGGGGCATTGTGGGACTGGGAGGCTGCGCACTAGTTTGGCGGCCATCTTGGGAGAGGCAGGCTTGCTGCGCACTAGTTTGGCGGCCATCTTGGGAGAGGAAGGCATGCTAGTCGGGGGACTAGGCTTGCTGCATCTCGGGCGGGCACTATAAATCTAGATGGGGTTAGCTCCGCGCAGCGGACGCGAGCAGCGGATGCGCCTATCCCGCGCCGAAGGAGCGCCTAAGGAAAGCTCGTCTGCGCCCGTCAGCGTCCCGGATGCGGCCGGTGGCGGACGGGTGGGCGGCTCCTTGCCTCAGTCTCCAGGGAAAAGTTTCAGGTACTCTTCAACTCATCTCCTTAGTTTAAAAGGACACTGCAATGGCGGTTGCTCAGTCCTGGGCCACCGCTTTAAGGGCAATTTTTGCTGTCCCTGTTGTGGATGGACTTGGAATAAGGGCCTATTTAGGAGGGCCCCTCTGGAGAGGGTCACCCCGGAGCGGGGCATCCACTTTGTTTCTACACCGGGTTTGGGATCTTCTGAGAGCAACATCACCTGTGCTCTTCTGAACACGTGGTCTGTGAGTAAACACGCGTTGGATTTGTTTAATCTATTATCAGAATGCAAACCCACGTGCCTTTTCCTGACGGACACTTGGCTTAGCGAGTCGTCCGGTCCGGATGAACAAGTTACTTACCTTCGGTAACGATATATCTGTAAGAAACAGTAGTTAGTATTAGATTCCTTACCTTAGAATATCCCCAGGCGTCAGTCTGGATCCGGAAACTTTTGCGTAGCAGTACCCCTGCGCGTCGGTAGGCGTCGTCTGCAGGCGTCCCCTGCGGCTCCGCGTCCGTCGTCGGCGTCGTGCGCCGTGATGACGTCGCTGGAGTATATAGACGCCGCCTCCGCGCGCTGACGTCAGTTCTTTGCACACAGCTTTTCCGCGCCAGAACACGCAGAGCCATGTGAGAACCAACACTGGTGCCATTAGAAACTAGGGCCCTGAAAGGGATGTCCTTAACCCTAGGTATCAGTTCGCAGAACGGGGAGGATGGGTGGGGCGGTAAGGAATCTAATACTAACTACTGTTTCTTACAGATATATCGTTACCGAAGGTAAGTAACTTGTTCATCTGAAAGAAACAGGTTAGTATTAGATTCCTTACCTTAGAATAGATACCCCAGCAATACCAACCCCGGTGGTGGGTCTGCGAACCAATACAATCCTACACCAGAAAGTCCTGGAGGACCGAACGGCCAAAGAAGCCATCCCTCCGGACTTGACTGTCCAGGCAGTAGTGCCTCGCAAAGGTGTGCAGCGAGGCCCACGTAGCCGCCTGGCAAATGTCCTGCAAAGGGACTCCCCGGTTCAGGGCAGTAGTAGCCGCCGTGGCCCGAGTGGAATGGGCTCTCAGCCCAACAGGAGGCTCCTTCCGAGCCAAAGAGTAGCACGCTTTGATGCACAGGACGACCCACCGAGAGATGGTCCGCTTATGCACCGCCCGTCCCTTCTTCGCACCCACGTAGCCAACAAACAGTTGGTCATCCACCCGGAACTGGCGAGTGCGATCCATATAAAATGAAAGCGCACGTTTTGGGTCCAGACGATGGAGCCGCTCTTCATCCTTTGAAGGATGCGGAGGCGGGAAGAAGGAGGGTAAGGTGATGGACTGCCCGATGTGAAAAGCAGAAACTACTTTGGGCAGGAAAGAAGGTCTAGTCCTCAGAACCACCTTGTCTGGATGAATGGACATGAAAGGAGGTTTGACAGAAAGAGCCTGGAGCTCACTCACTCTCCTGGCAGAGGTGATAGCAACCAGGAAGGCCGTCTTTAAAGTCAGGAGACGGAGAGGACAGGAATGAAGCGGCTCAAAGGGAGCGCACATCAAGAAAGTCAGAACCAGGTTCAAGTCCCACTGAGGCATCACGAACGGAACAGGTGGATACATGTGCGTGATGCCCTTCAAGAATCTCGTTACAATAGGGGACTTGAACAAAGATGGCTGATCAGGTAGCCTCAAGAAGGCGGAAAGGGCAGAAAGGTAGCCCTTGATAGTGCCCAGAGCAGAGCCCTGCTGGGCAAAAGAGAGAAGAAAGAGGAGAACCTCGGAGAGAGGGGCAGAAAGGGGATCCACAGCCTTTGCTGTGCACCATGCCACAAATCTGTTCCACCGGCAGGCGTATACCGACTTTGTGGAGGGACGCCTGGCTGCCAGAATCACATTACAGACTTCAGGAGGCAAGTCAAATGGCCTCAACTGTCGCCGCTCAATCTCCACGCATGGAGGTGGAGACTGGACAGGTTCGGGTGGAGGACCGTCCCCTGCTGCTGCGACAGAAGGTCCTCCTGAAGGGGCAGGCGGATCGAGGGACCGACTGACATGCTGAGTAGCTCGGGATACCAGTACCTTCGAGCCCAGCCCGGAGCCACAAGGATAACTTGGGCCCGGTCGCGCCTGATCTTCTTCAGCACTCTGGGCAGAAGTGGTATAGGCGGAAAGGCGTACAACAGACCGCAACTCCACTCGCGCCGAAAGGCGTCGCCGTGCGAGTGCAGTCTTGGAAACTCCAACGCGCAGAACTGATGACATTGCGCGTTCTCTTCTGCGGCGAATAGATCTAACCAAGGCTCTCCCCATTGCAGAAAGAGGCCTTTCGCCACGTCCGAGTTCAGACGCCATTCGTGATCCACCGAGCACCGACGGCTGAGTTCGTCCGCCCTGGCGTTCAGAGAACCCGCCAGGTGTTGAACCGTCAGAGTCACGCCCTGACGTTCCAGCCATTGCCAGAGACGCAGGGCCTCCTGGCAAAGGGTCCACGACCCCACTCCGCCCTGCTTGTTGCAGTACCACATGGCGGTGGTGTTGTCCGTGAACACCTGCACTACACTCCTGTTGACAAAGGGGAGGAATGCCTTCAGTGCTAGGCGAATCGCCCGCAGCTCCAACATGTTGATATGGAGCCGGGACTCCGCCGGAGACCAGATGCCTCTGATCTCCGCCTCTCCCAAGTGGCCTCCCCAGCCCTGGAGGGACGCGTCCGTCACAACTACGTGCTCCGGTTGGGGAAGGGAGAGGGATCTGCCTCTGACCCAATCGCGGTCCGTAAGCCACCACTGCAACTGTCTCGCAGCGCCCTCCGAGATCAGGACATGGTCGGATAGGTTGCCCTGATGCTGGGCCCACTGAAACTTCAGGTCCCACTGCAGAGCCCGCATCCGCCACCGGGCGTGATGCACCAGAAGGATGCAGGAAGCCATCAGCCCCAGCAGCCGCAGCGTCAACCTGACCGAAACCCGGGATAACGGCTGAAAGATGGGAATCAAAGCCTGTATATCCCGGACCCGCCGTTCCGGAGGATAAACCCGAAACTGCGCCGAGTCCAGAACCGCTCCGATGAAAAGGAGCTTTTGAGAGGGACACAGGTGTGATTTCGGCACATTGATGGAAAACCCCAGCTCGTGCAGGAGGTCTGCCGTCATCTGAAGGTGGTGGACGACTGTCTGGGGCGAGCCCGCCTTCAACAACCAGTCGTCGAGGTAGGGGAAGACTGAAACCCCTAACCGGCGCAGATGAGCTGCGACCACCGCCATCACTTTCGTGAACACCCGTGGGGCGCTGGTAAGGCCGAATGGGAGCACGATAAACTGAAAGTGCTCGTGGCCTACCGTGAACCGCAGGTAACGCCGGTGGGCCGGCAGGACGGGGATGTGAAAATACGCATCCTGCAAGTCCAATGCCACCATCCAGTCTTGCGGGTCTAGAGCAGCCAAGACCTGAGCCAAAGTCAACATCTTGAACTTCTCCTTCCGGAGGAAGCCGTTGACGTTCCGTAGATCCAAGATAGGACGCAGGCCCCCCTTGTCCTTCTTGGGTACCAGAAAGTAGTGGGAATAGCAACCACACCCTACTTCTGGCCCAGGAACGCGCTCGATGGCCCCCTTGGCCAAGAGGGCCGTAACTTCCTCCTGCAGAAGTGTCAAGTGGTCCCCCGACACACGGTGGTTCTGCGGTGGCATGGCTGGAGGAGTGGTCTCGAAGGGGAGGGAGTAGCCCCTTCGGACGAGCTGCAGCACCCACCTGTCCGATGTGATAGTGCGCCAGCGGGAGTGGTGATGGCGAACCCTGCCACCCACTGGCGTCACATGGGCCTGAAAGCTCGGACTAGGAGGATTTGGAGGCTGATGCTGCGGGGGGAGGTGTGGTCTGACCCCGCCGTTGTCCCCGACCGCCTCCACGGCGGAATCCACGGCCGCCACCGCGTTGAGAAGTATTCTGCGGTGCGTGGCTGGCAGCACGTGTGGGACCGCCCCTTCCGTGGCCACGAAAGGAGCGAAACGAACCCGTTTGCTGGCGCTGGGTCGAGAGACCCAAGGACTTAGCCGTGACCCTAGAGTCCTTGAAGCGCTCAAGCGCGTGGTCCGCTTTGTCGCCAAACAGGCGACTGCCATCGAACGGCATGTCCATCAAAGTATTTTGGACATCCGTCGAAAAGTTGGCGGATGTCAGCCAGGCGTGGCGACGAATCGCCACCGTCGTGGACATCGCTCTGCCCAGCGAGTCGGTCGTATCAAGGCCACACCTGATGGAATATCTCGCCGCGTCTCGGCCTTCAATCATAGCCTGGCCGAGCTTGTCCCGTACCTCCTGCGGGCATTGCGGCAGACACTCCGCAACCGTATCCCACAGAGAGTGGGTGTAGCGGCCCAAGAGGCATGCGGTGTTGCAAGACCGCGGTCCCAGACTCAGGGACGAGAAGACCTTCTTGCCATACTGGTCGTACCTCTTTGATTCCCGGTCAGGCGGGGCCGACGGGAATGCGGTTTGGGAAGTGGAGGCCTGGATCACCAGACTCTCAGGGGTGGGATGGGTGGACAGGAACTTAGGGTCGTCCGGACACGGACGGTGGCGTCTGGCCACGTTCCTATCAACAGGCGAACCTGAAGCGGGCCTGGACCACGTGCCCAAAAGAACGTCTGTCAAGGCTTCATTGAACGGCAGCAGAGGCTCCTGTGGGCATGACTGCGGTTTGAAGACCTCGGTGAGGATGTTAGGCCTCACTTTAGCGACGGGGAGCTCAAGGCGTAAAGCCTTGGCAGCCCTCATCAACACCACTGAATAAGCAGCCCCAGCCTCCGAAGCCACAGTAGGAGTCGAGACAAAACCAGGGTTAGGAGAATCATCCAGACCACTGGCCTCACCCAAGTCACCTGTCCAGTCCACGTCGTACTGACACTCGCGTGACAGAGGGTCCTCAGACCCCTCCCAACCCTCTCCATAATCTTCATCCTCACCATATTCTGAGTCAACGATGTAGACCGGCTCCACGGGGCCAATGGGCCTCATCGGCGCCGGACTAGGCGTCGGGCGACGCCGGTCCGACTCCACGTCCGGAGTAGGAGAGGGAGTGGGGGTGGCGCCGCCCGGAGCCGGCGACGGAGTCGCGCGCCGCGCGGAGGCGGCACCATGGGTTGCCCCGATGGAATCGGCGCCGGAGAGGCCGGAGGACCAGCCGGCGTCGACCCCGAAGGGCCCAGCGGCGCCGGAGCCGCCGGCGGCGTCGGGGCCGGAGCACCCGACGGCGTCGGGGCAGGAGCACCCGAACCGCTCGGGCCCCCGGACGGGACCACCGGGCCCGCAGGCGCCGTAGGCCCCGTCGGAGGAGACAGCGCCCTCATGGCCATGAGGAACTCCTCTATCTCCTCGCGCGACGCGCCTTGCCCAGGGACCGACGGGTATGGGGCAGGCAGCGTCGGCGACCCACGCGGGGCCGCGGGGGTGGGGCTACCCGAACCCCCGGCCGCATCGCGCGAGCGTCGGGGGGAGTCGGGGGTGCGATGACGACGCCCCGACTTCCTGTGTTTCTTACCTGAGGAACCGGAGGAATGGTGACGACTTCCGGAGCGCTCGTGGCGGCTCCGCGACCGTTCTCTCGACCGCTCCCTCGACCTCCGGCCGGACCGGGACCGCTCTCGACGCGGGGCCGACACCCGGAGCTCGAGAAGCTTGCGGGACCGCTCCCGTCTAGCCTTAGTCGTCAAGGCCCGGCAGTCGACGCAGGACTCCACGTCGTGGTCCGCGCCCAGGCAAAAAGAAGAACTGACGTCAGCGCGCGGAGGCGGCGTCTATATTCTCCAGCGACGTCATCACGGCGCACGACGCCGACGACGGACGCGGAGCCGCAGGGGACGCCTGCAGACAACGCCTACCGACGCGCAGGGGTACTGCTACGCAAAAGTTTCCGGATCCAGACTGACGCCTGGGGATATTCTAAGGTAAGGAATCTAATACTAACCTGTTTCTTTCAGATATTGCCAATGCTCTTCCCCCAAATTATTTCATGCTTAGGAAAGATCGGGGAACTGGCAAGGGGGGTGGAGTGGCACTGGTGATAGACACACGTTTCAAATGTTCCATTGTTCCAACGGAAGATATTCATGGGGCTGAGGCACTGGGCTTTTGTTTGACGCTCTCACCGGCCCAATCTTGCGCTGGACTGCTGGTCTACAGACCCCCGGGTCCGACCGGGTTATTTCATAAGGAGCTAGATTCTGTGATTTTGTCGATGAGTGTGAAGTTTAAACACTGCCTACTTTTAGGCGATTTTAACATCCATATGGATGTGGCAGATGCGGCGGATACCATCAAGCTTCTAGATATTACCAAACCTCTGGGCTTGATGCCGTATCTGGCATCCCCTACCCATAACCAATGTTCCCTCTAATTTATTTCCTCTGTGTGCGGCAGTATAAGGTCTCTGTGCGCTGCAACTAAGGCTATGTGCGCCGGGAACCAGACTGCGTATGTGGTTGCAGCGTCAAATATCACTCCAAACCTTTGCTTAAAAAAGTGAAAAGAGAGTGCATTTCCACACGTGTAGCGCCACATGAAATGTCTTAAGGCAGGTTTTCAATTTAGATATACACACAATTACATGAATTCGTTACACAGGGGAGTACACTTTGGGAATATGACGAAGAAAGGTATTTTAGTTAGGCTATATTTTTGTAAAGAGGGCTCAAGTAGGACATTTTGTGAATGAAACAGCATGACTATTATTATTCCGTTTTGTTGTTGGCAGAGATTCCTGCTCACCAACGTACATGAAGTGGGAGAGCACTGAAGTATTCACAGAGAAAGGATTCCTTATTGTATTGTATTGTAATTGCATTTATATAGCGCTTACTACCCCTGACGAGGCGTTGAAGCGCTTTTTCGGCAAGTAGCACACTACTCCGGGACCCATAGAGGATTACTGTTGAATTAGGAGAGTGAAACATGCAAGTAAAATTTAAGTGGTGGATAGGTTAGCCAGTTATTTGGGTTTGGAATGATAGCAGAAGGATTAGAGGAGGAAAAAGTTTTGTATTTATATAGTGCTTGTTACCCCTGATGGGGTGTTGACGCATGCTATTCATGAAGCCCATAAAGGATTAGTGGTAAATTAATATGGTGAAATATGAAGTACTTTCAGTGGTGGATATTAGTCAGTTATTTGGAGTGAGAAGGATAGCGGAGGGATAAAAGGGGAAGAAAGGTTTGCATTCATATAGCACTTGTTACCCCTGATGGGTGTTGAAGCGCCTTTCGGGCGAGTAGCACGCCACTCCAGTACCCATAAAGGATTGATGGTGAATTAGTATAGTTGAATATGGACGTTGAGAAGTGAATATGTTAGTCTGTTAATTTTGATTGAAAAGGATAGTGGAGGGATAAAGAGTGAAAGATTTTTTTTTTTTTTTTTTGCAGTAGGAGGAGGCTTTTGGATGAGTAAAAAGGAGTTTGGGCGGGGAGGAGTCAGAGGGAAGAGTTTAGAAAGGTTTGTTTTAGGGGATCGGTATAGTAAAAGAGGTGTCAGATGATGCAAGGAGGGGTAGAGTAGGAGAGAGTCTAGAAAGGGTTATATTGGGGATCATAGTAAAGAAAAGCCTCGCAGAGACATGCATTGTCTAGAAAAAAACTAAAACATTCAATGAATGAGTGAAAGTGAGTAGCCATTCAAACAGCTTAGTTGTTGCACAAAACTTCTTGGCAAGAACAGCCCTGAGTGCCAGTACCCTTATACTTATGTTAGCATGATATGTTCGTGCAGTAAAGAACGCCAAGTTATGTCGACTACACCAAAGCCAAACGATGTTGTGTATATTCTGATATTTTGAAGGTTAATACGTTTATACTGCCCTTAATCAAGCCAGTTATAAAGCCATAGTCTGCTACCATACTGTTTCAGCCAAATAAGAGAAAGTTTCACAGTCACACCAGAAACGTAGTGACTAGGACCCATAAAGAGCATTCCCTCATCTCAGAGGAAAAACACTGACATCAGCACTTTTTACCGAGGATGTGTTTTTGAAATTCCTGCCGTGGTCTCATAGTAACCACCTATGCTTCGCTGTTAATCAGTGGTGACATTTCTGGTCTTAGTAGATTGAAGAAATTGTACTTTATTTGGGTTTGGCAGCGACTAGGCAAAGCAGCCCTTGATTTCAAAGGAACGCGAGTAGCTAACTTACCAATCTCCCACAGATGTAGACCCCAAGAGTGCGAGCAGACAGAACTTATCTTTCCATAGCTTACATCACACTGCCTTGACACACCCTGTGCACACTGGATTTACTCTACTTAGGATCAATTTACTTTTCTTGTGTAGGTTGTTAATTATCCTCTTCTGAACCCTTCTATGTCAGGCACTGAAAGCAGTCCCACAGTTCAGATCATAATATCTCTCCCCAGCTCACTGTTGAATGGGAAAACAACTATCTATGCCACCTTGATTCAACTCAATGAAAAGTAAAATCAACTTGAAAGACGTTCTTGGATCCGTTTTTTCACACCCTACGAAATCCGCACAGCATTCCTCTTTTCTTAAAACACATCAGAGGAAATCAGATCGCCTGTTAATCTCAGCAACTAATGCTGTACGCATATTATTTCTTTTAAGATTAAACTGTTTCCTGTAAGGTGCATCTATTACCGGAACTAAAAATTTGTACAAAAAAATGTCTACTGTCATTAGAGAATTAGAGAGAATTTGCTATGGTCGCCTAGCTGATTAGCCAGTTATCATATAATATCTTGGCAAGTTGCTCAGTAAGAATAGAGTCAAATACATTTCACAATTCTTTTTTTTTTAAATTTTGGGTTAATAGATTTTCAGCTGAACCTGTAAAGGGTGATTAGTTGTAGTATTGGTTGAGGTGTGGGCATGAGTATGCTGAAGCATTTGTTTCCTGAAACCTTAATAAAGGTCCATTATGACACGTAGGGACAATTGTGTATAACGTATATCAGTCTTCGGAGAGCGGGGAAAAAAATACACTGTTATGTCAGGGAGATTTACCCCATCATATTGCACTTCAGGGAAAAAAAACTGTCACTGTGTCAGAAACCATGATCCACACTTGTGCTGTCTGAGTTCCTGCACTCTGTAGTTGTTTGCCATGAGTCATCAGTTCTCAGAAGATTTTGACCAGCAAACCTCAGGTCTCAGATGTTATGTGCCCAGAAAAGTATGTCCCAGAATCACTGTTCAAAGAGTATGAGACACTGTATACGCTGCACCCGGAATCCCCTCAAAAAGTCCTGAACCAAGAGCAAACAACTACTCATCAAATGGAGTGGCACAGCGCCTCAATGAGCACTGGCAGTGAGTATTAGCTGAAGATGATCAATCTCATTGTTTCTGAAAATCTCAAATCTGAGCCTTAATTGATCCCGCCCAGAGGGATAACTGACTATGACCATTTAAAGTATGCACGGTTTGTACGGCAATCAACACTGAACTCCACATACTAAAATAAATCTTCTGATGTAGTAATGTAATTTGCATATTAACCAGGCTTACTTGTAGACAATGATAACTGGTTTAGTAAAGTGCTAAACTTCGAGCGCTCATTTATGTTGGGCATGTCAATGGGTTTTCATGAAGATGGTCAATATGCTGTGCCCATTAGTAGTATGCCTCATTGTTACTGAGCCATGGTAGATATGTTCCATAATTGCTGTGGCAGAAAATAAATGGTTCATATGGAGTATAGATGTGTCCAAGCATGAATGCTGTTCAAAGGGAAATGTGCTCCACGGTTGCTGCACTTCTAGAAATACGTTAAGTTAAAGAACTGACAAACCTGTTTGTCTTGGATATTACTTCCTGTTGAGGAAGTATAGAAAGTCCATGCTTAATTTGTAAATAGAAGAATGCCGGTGCCCGAAGCTCTGGCTCTGAAGTCCTCTGGCAGTGAAATTTAACATCGCCCTCTTTAATTCACTGCCAGATACTCCTTGCAATTTAATCCATAGCTGCCAAGGTTTCAGATTGCTGTGTGTGATATTTTCATAAATTCAGTGTAAATATGAGTGACATTTCAACGACTATGAGTGACACGCGCCAGCAAGTTTACCTAGACTGAATAAATGCTACAAAACAAAAAGTGTTAACTGTATCCAATCCCGGTGTGGAGTGCATTTACAACCTGTCTGTGCATTAGCTTGTACTGTGCACAACATGAAAATAGTCTAGCGTTTAAAGTTTGAGTCTCTGCCTCGAGACTGCACTCAGCAATGCTACAAAGTGTGCTGATGTCCTATTCATCAGTGGCTATCCTTCAATATATGAATGACCCATCATGACTCTACCTGAATGTATATACGTCACATGATTATCAAATTATTGTCAACTTATTATAAACGTATTGTTTTACCACCATCCAGGTATGCATGTCAATTGCCTGTTGATGAAACCCTGGACATCTTCAGAGGCAGTAGACTGGGATCCCATAACTAACTACTTCTGGCCTTGCACTTTTGGATTTTCCATTGCAGGCAGCAACTTTGGTGTGCAAGGCTGGCTGTAGGCAGGCAGATTCAGGCCGCAAGCCACGGTTGGACGCTGCAATTCGATTTGCCGGCCCGAGAGATGAGGCGTGGACTCTGATGGGGCAGGGTTAGAGATGGAAGTGGTGGTCATCCCATCACTGTCTGAGCAGCCATTGATGGACTTGGGGTTCTACCTTGGTCAAACCACACAAGGTTTCTGAAGTCGCTCCTCGTGTGCTCTGGGGAGCCTGAGAAATCGCTAATGGATTTCAAAACTTCAGAACATCCGCATAGAGCTGGAAGCTCAATCAGAGAAAGGTTGGCAAAAATGTCCAAGCCCGCCCCGCTCCCCCCTTCTTTTGCTCTCTATCTTTCCATCTATACATTCTCTGCATCTTCCCTCTCTCTTCTGCCTCTGATCGCTTATGTCTCTCTCTAGCCACACACACACTCCCTCCTACTTTGATCTGTTTTCCCTCTCGGCTCTCTCCCCCTCTGTCTCCAAAAGCCCCTGCTGCCTGAGCTGCCGTTAACCTCGAGGAGATGGAGACCAGAGCGAGCTGCGGTCCAGGACCATCAGAGCCTGGCCTCTAGTAGTTGGCCTGCAATAGACGTTCCCTTTATGCGCGTGGCGTAATTGTTATCGTCCTTTAAGTGTCATATTTAGTAATAAACAGCATTTCCTAGGCAGTCCTGCTAGGCTATGGTAAGACAGAGCGAAAGTAAAAAAAAAAAAAAATTCGATCACCCTTGATACAGATAAAAAAATTCTTTAAAAAACAAGAAAAATTCAAAAGTTGAATACTGAAAGGATACTTGACAGAGCAGTGTATTCTATCACCGTGCACATCTATTAAAAAACACACACAACCTCGTAGATTTCACCCCATTATTCACCTCTCCATGCGTGTCGGTGGTGGGTTTCATTTCCATTTCTCTGGTCATACAAAACGTGGGCAGCGCTTCTGTGACAATTATCCTCAGAGCCATCAGCACCGCATGACATTTTGATGGAAAAATAGGACTATTTTAGTGCGATTTATGTTTTGAATACATGGCTTTCTTCCGCCACAGACAACGCCTTGAAACAATTCACAAACACCTTCTGATCTCCCGGGGCTGATGGCACAACGAACAATTCATAAACGAAGCCTGCGTTGAATTTGGAGGAGGTCGGAATACAAAGCCGAAGCATAGATAATTTGGAACTGTTTATTGCCAGCAACTACTCTTATTTCACGCCCCTCTTTAAATCCGGACCAAGGCGGCCCACACACACTTGATAAGAAATTACAACTGTCTTTTTGCCGGGCGCAGCGAGCCCACCGCAATCGATGATTTTCATGCCCCCTCTGCCTCTTGCATGTTCGTGCTTTCTCCCTTTGTGCCAGTAGGAAGTGTGGAGATGCAGGGGCTAAGAAGGGGTGAAAAAAAAGACAAAGCTCATTAACGTGCAAATGGTCTTTTAAAGACCTGTGAAATACTCGGGCGGCTGTTGTGTGCCCCCGAAGCGGTCTCAGCCCGGGGTCCACACAGGACGGTGGGGGTGTGGAGAGGGGCTGAAGCTGAAGCACTTTGAGCACAATGGGCTTTGCTTGCCTGCAACACTCTGCCTCCCGCCTGGATTTCGCGCCGCTCGCGTTTTAAAAGCGGCAGCGCGACCTGTCTCATAGGGATGTCTGTGAGCTGTGTGCGCACTTAATCCAGGACACTGCGCGCTCCGGGTGACCATCGTGCGCGCGCGCCCACGCGCTCAGGTTGTTGGGAACAGTGCCCATAACAAAGGGCACACGCGGGATCAGATTTTTTCTACGATTCCCATTGTAGTCGCCATACCCAAACCAGTGCTATGGTCTGACCATATGTTGGTGAATTTTGACATTCTGCACAAGTCTAGCTCCACTATTAGAGGGCCTGGCCGCCAATCCCTGATACCTCGTGCTTTTCATCGGGTGTCAGCGGATATGGTCGCACAGTACATGACGGTGTACCCTTGTCCACTTACGGGCAACAAGGAGGAGGATCTGGAGCTTTTCCAACTGTGGCTCACGCAGTGCCTAAGGGAGTTAGTACCCCCTCAGTTGGGGCCTAAGATCTCCTCTCGTGCCTCGGCACCCTGGTTTACGCCAGCGCTCAATACCTGCCGCAGGATTTGTAAGAAGGCCGAAAGAGCGTGGCGTGTGAACTACACTGAACCACTGAAGGAGGCCTATAGGCGTTGCATTAAGGCCTATCATAGGGAAATCTATGCGGAAAAGAAATCCTACTTTGCTAAGCGGATTGATGAGGCCACTAACACTAGTAAGGAAATCTTCTTGATTGTGAAGGAATTTACATCGCCGACCTCTATTACACCCAAGAGCTCTTTTTCTGAAGCTTGGGTCATTCAAATGGCGAACTTCTTTGCTAAAAAAATCAAAAGCATCCAGATACCTTTTCAACCTGCAGCACCAGTGGTAACTCCCAATCCAGGACTCCTTTCTCTCTTGCCTGCCTCTGGATAACCTACACTGTCCAATTTCCCCCCGATTGGGCTTAAAGCCTCGTTGGAATCCTTGTCAAAAATGAAATCTGGTTCCCCACTGGACCCCTGTCCCGCTAAGTGTTTAGCCAAAATTGCACATACTATCAACCCCATCATTAATCCGATTCTTAATCACTCTTTTGAGATAGGGGTAGTGCCGTCGGCCTGGAAACAGGCCTCTGTTCTTCCTCTTTTAAAAAAGCCTTCCCTAGACCCGAGCATTCATGCCAATTATCGGCCTATATCTCTGCTCCCGGTCCTGGCTAAGATCGCGGAAAAGCACGTGCAGTCCGTTCTTTCGGACTTTGTGGAAGCCCATGGGGTTCTCCATCACATCCAGTCCGGTTTTCTGGCGAATATGAGCACCGACACGGCACTGCAAGAGGTGTCGGAGGCCATCAAAGAGGTCCAGGACAACGGAGGTAAAGCATTGCTGGTGTTGTTGGATTTATCGGCGGCGTTTGACACCGTTCCCCACGACCGCCTCCTTGCAAGACTCTGGGAGATCGGTATAGGGGGAACGGTGTTCAGATGGTTCAAGTCTTTTCTCTCTGACCACCAACAGACGATCTGGGCCCCCCATACTCAGCCGTGGTGCCGCCTTTGGAGGTGGGTGTTCTGCAGGGGTCTATCCTGAGCCCCACTCTCTTTAATATCTATATGTCCCCCCTGGCGGCACTGGCTGAGTCTTATGGAGCCCAGATTGTCTCATACGCCGACGACACTCAGCTTCTCTTTACCTGCGGAAAGCACACGGATTTCGATGGAGAGCGTATTAAGAACTGTCTGGGCGCTGTCTTTGCATGGTTCCTACTAAACCAGCTGAAATGCAACTCAGACAAATCGGAGGTTCTTTTCTTTGGTTGCCCTCCGGACCCCTGCTGGAAGTCCTGGTGGCCTGCGCATATGTTTCCACCTGCCGCTGACACCATGGTGGCTAAGAATCTGGGAGTGAAGATTGATAATTGCCTCACTTTGAAACCACAGATTCTGGGCCTGGTTGGACAATGTTTTGGCATGCTTAAAATGTTAAGAAAATTCCTCCCATTTGTTAGAAATGGGATCCCTGGCTGGCCAGGGCTTGCGCCAAAGTCCGTCAGAGACCACCACTCCCAAGTCAGGGCAAGGGAGTTACACGCCAAGATAACCCCTGCTCACCCTCTAGGTAACGTGGCGCGAGCAGCAAGGCTAAACTTGGAGGCGATGTGAGTTAAGTATTTGTGCACGCACCCCAGCAACAACACCCAAGGCCCACCACAAAGGAAATTCCACACAAGGTTATATATAAAAATCGCCTTTGTATTACACCAAAACACATTAGATAAAAACACACACTTTACAATGTGCCAACAAGCACGGGCAGAATTTACAAGGGATATGTACAAGACAGGGCCACCTGGACCAATGTCAGGAATTAGCACTTTTAGAACTTGAAATACTGTTAGAATTTCACTTAGAACATAGCATAGAAAATCACTGTAGCACAGAATATAAAAATAGAGCACACAACCCGTATCTACTGGTAACAGGTAAGTACCACCTACGCAACCCTAACCACCCTAGGAACAGGTCACACAGGGAACCAGGACCTCACTAGCACCACCTGTACTAGGAGAAAAACAACCACCTAAGTATCACAATACCTGTAGGGGTATTGCGCCTTGGCCCCTTCACTGCAACCAAATCCCCCATCACTTGCGGTGTTCCCCAGGGTTCTTCACTCTCCCCGCTATTGTTTAATCTTTATTTGCGTCCTTTAATTTCCTCCCTTCACAACTGGGACGTCAGCGTCTTCAATTACGCTGACGACTTGCAGCTCATCTTTCCACATGATTCTCTTCAGGCAACTAACAACTTCCACGCCGCTATGATCCATATCCATCAATGGATGAATGAGAATCAATTGAAACTCAATCCTGGAAAGACTGAGCTACTCCTTCCGGGCGCCAGTGCCACTTTTTGGGGCCCGCAGTTTTGGCCTCCTGACTTGGGTTCCCCCCCGACACCTCTCAAGTCCGTCAGGAGTCTGGGGGTGACAATCGATGCCGAACTGTCACTTAAGGCCCAAGTGGGTGCCACGATTTCTTCGTGTATGTTTCAACTCCGAAAAATCCGGAAGATCAGGCACCTACTCCCACACGCGGCCCTGTGTCAGGTCGTCTTGTCCCTTGTCATATCGCGCCTGGATTTTTCTAATTCCCTTTATCATGCACTCCCATGCTTCCTCTTACACCGTCTTCAGGTGGTCCAAAACCAGGCAGCCCGCCTCATATTCAAGATCCCTAAGTGGCAATCGGCAAGGCCCCTGCTTCACAGGCTCCATTGGTTGCCAGTGAAGGAGAGAGCGGCCTTCAAGATGGGCTGCCTGGCATTCAAATCCCTTCACTGTCCTTGCCCTGCTTTTTTGAAATCCCGGATTACCTTGTACCAACCTGCCCGCTTCCTTCGTTCAGCTTCCCATCACTTGGTTGTCATCCCCAAATTTAAACTTCATAAATTTGGTGGCCGTCGTTTTGCTTTCCTTGCCCCCAGGCTCTGGAACTCCCTTCCTCTGACTATTAAATCTAGCAACTCCCTTTTTCCGTTCAGGAAACTCCTCAAGACTCTTCTGTTTACCCTTCCTGAATAAATTCTTTTCCGTTCATTCACATGTCTTTCCAGTTAGCGCCAAGAAACCTTCGGGTGTTAGTGCGCTCAATAAGCCTCAATTAACATAACATAACATAACATAAGCACATAACACATGATGCATAACATACATTCAGCGGTGTGAGAACAAAGCACATGATGCATCAAAACACATTCAGAGGTGCAGCACAGGAGAACACATGATGCATAAACAACACATTCAGAGGTGTAAGAACAAGGCACATGACGCATAAAAACACATTCAGAGGTGCAGGGAAGAAAAACACATGATGCCTAAAAACATTCAGAGGTGTATCAAAGAATACAATAGCGCAAAATCACATTAGTCACCACCTGTGACTGTCCCTAGGCCAACTGGCCTCTCCAGGGCTAGGACGCCCTGTGTCCCAGTGTCAGGGGCCTAAACGTAGCAGCTGCCCACGAAGTGCTGGGCAGCTGTGAAGCAATGATGGTGGGGACAACGTTGGAGCCTCTCAGGCTCTGCACAAAGCACTTGTGTCCCCCAAGAGCCTCGTGGCTCTAACCAAACAGAATGGCCCTCCTGAGCCTCCCAGGCTCTTAAACAATAGACTGGCACTTAAGAGCTTCTGCGCTCTAAAACAATGATGGGCTTTGAGCCTCTCAGGCTCTAAATACAACTGTGGCGCTGCTGAGCCTCTCTCAGGGCTCAAGAACAATATGGGCTAGGGCTGGGAACCTTCTCTCAGGCTCTAGGAAAGAATGCCCCTGCACGACGTTCGAGCCTCTCAGGGCTCGAGACACACTGCCCCCGACGATGGAGTCCACCCTCTGGGGACTCGAAGACCAAGTGTGGCGCCGCTGAGCCTCTCAGGCTCTAAGTAAAGAAAATGCCCCCAGAGCCACTCGGGGCTCGTCACTGATGTGGGCGTGGAGCCTCGTGGGCTCGAAGAAATGCACAAATTGCCCACAGGAGCCTCGGGTCTCCAATCACCAAAATGCGGGCGTCGTTGGAGTTCCTCACGGGGGACTCAGACTCAAGGGAGGCCCCACGGGCCTCTCAGTACTACCGGGGGGGCGGGCACCTGCAATGTGCCCCGACGTCCCTCCCTCTCGTTGGCATGCACTCACCGGTTGCTCCGGGGCCTGGAGGCAGTCTCCGCTAGGCTCCCTTGGGCTCCGTTCTGCGGCGGCTCTCTCCCCTCATGGGAGCCCCGTGAGCACCAGCAGCCCTTCTCCTCTCATTCGTACTGCGGCGCCGAGGGCGGGACTTCCGGTCCTTCTCCCGGTCGGGCCGCGCTGCAATTGGCCGGCTGGCCCAACACTTCCGGGTCGCCGCGGGCAGCGCGGTAGCCCGTTTCAGGCAGGCAGGCGGGGTATCACTATCCGAGGGGTAGGCTCCCTCGTGATAAATTAAAATATAAAAATGGGGCAAATGCGGCGTGGCAGCCGATTGGCAAAAATAACAGCGCCCTGAGCGTTAAGTCAATTTCAGCGCTCCGAGGCGCCAGAAGGCAAAGTAAAGCGCTATTGAGCGCTGGGGCCAAAATAAAGCGCTCCTAGCGCTATAAGTCAAATAAAATCGCTTCCAGGCGCTAGAAGCACAGAAGGGCTTCAGTAAAGTCTTTTCAGGCAGGCAGGGGGGGCAAGGCTGGGCCCAGAGCCAGCTCACTGGGTCTCCAGGCAGGGAGACAATCCAAGTGGCGTCCTCCTGGCCCCAGCAACAGCAGCAGCCCCCTCAGGATCCTGGAACAGAACAGAGAACAAATTGTAAGGGGACACAGCCCCTTTTTATACAGGTAAATCCTTTGTCTCAGGGTGCAGGGTGGGGGAAACCAGTCGCAGCTGGTTTTGGAGCACCCTTGATGGCCCAACCACGCCTTTCATTCACTGGGGAGGCTAGGGTCGTTCGACGCACCACAGGGGGCGGAGCCAGCATTGTTTGGGGAAAGCCCAGCCCCATCAGGAACCAGGTGCAGCCCTCCCTCACATCACTCATGCTGATCTCTCCACTCACTCCTGGGCAGACCCATCCAGACTTCCTGGAGCCAGGCTTGCCAGCCAGCCAGCTCCAGCCAATCACGCTCCAGCACCCTCACTGCACACACACATCAATGTCTAGAAGTGGGACTTCTCCACTAGACACATACACGCCGCACATACCATTGCGTAGCATTCACTCTCACGAGTTCGCACATACCAAACTCGAGCCTGCACTCCCCACACATCAGGAACTAACATGGACACACACATTCCCCATGCATTCCTATGGGGGGGCAGGCCAGCCTCACTATACGCACGCACTTTTACTCTGGGACACAGGGAAAAGTGCGCAGAGACCCAAAAATCAATACCACCAATTCACAAGTACAAGCAAAAAGTTTAGGGGTGAACCCGCCAGAAGGGCCAAGTCCAACACCATTCCTATCCATCGCTCATAGGAAGATCATGGTTCAAGCCTCGATAGGCTCAAAGCTGGACTATGCTAATGTGCTTTATCTGGGCCTTCCTGAGTACCTCCTGTCGCGCTTGCAGGTGGTGCAGAATTCGGCGGCGCAAGCAATTTTTGGCCTTGGCCGGAGATCTCACGCCACGGGACTTCTGAAATCTCTCTACTGGTTGCCGATACGGAAACGCATCGCGTTTAAGGCGCTTACTATTGCGTTTAAGGTCCTTCACGGTACCGGCGCCCGTTATCTTAGAAATAGGATTGGCTTCCACTATCCGGCAAGAGCCTTACGCTCAGCATCACTGTCACTGGCCACGATCCCGGCAATCAGGCGTGCTCGGATCGGGGGTCGCTCCTTTAAAAATCTTGCGCCCGAGCCTGGAATGCACTGCCATTGTCCTTGAGGAAGATGGAGAACCTGCTGTCATTTAGAAAAGAGCTCAAGACGTGGCTGTTTTGCCAATAATTGTCAGATACTCCCTTTCCGTGCCTTGCTGTGTCTGATAGCGCCGGGACACTCTGCTTGAGTAGCTGAGCGCTTTACAAAACACCAGTTAACATAACATAACATAACATAATATAACAGACAGAAATGCCTGGCTAATGGAAGAAAACATTTCCTTGCCTAAGTTGTCCACTATCTTAGATTCCTGATCTGGCGGGGCAGTAGGGAATGCACCAGGATTTACGTGCAACGTGGAGTCCTGGACCACCAAGCTCTCCATAGTGGGGTGTTGGGTGTGGAAGTTTGAATTTCCTAGAGCAGGGCGGTGGCAACGGGCAATCGTCCTGTTCAAAGGAGACCCTGTGCTGGGCCTAGACCAAGTCCTAGGCAGGAAGTCAGTAAGTGACTCATTAAAAGGGAAAAGAAGTTCTGATGGGGAACCTTCTGGTTAAAGTACTTCTGTCAAACATTACTGCTGGCTGCTACCGATGGCAAGTTAAGGTCCAGGACCTCAGCTGCCTTCCGCACCAGCACAGCAAAGGAAGCTCTTTCCTCTGTTGCCACAGTAGGGGGAGAAAGCATGCCAGTATCTGGAGAAGTATCCAGTCCACTGACTTAACCCAGATCCTCCCACCAATCCATTTGCTCTTTATAAGGCTGGTAATCTTTCAGGTCCAGTGACCACTCCCATTCGTCACTGAATCCTACTCCACAAGGATAGGGCTTACGCTCTTGCCTGGACGGCAGGGTCCAGTGGGTGCTGGTGCAGGTGTCGGACGATGCCACTCCGGCTCAGTGTTAGAGTTGGGGATGAGGATAGTGGCACTGGTGGCCATCAGCAGTGGCAGAAGTGCCGGCCTTGGGATCGGCATCAGTGCACGGTGCAGCAGTTGGGGAAGGCCTTGGGGTCATGGTCCTGCTAAAGTCACCAGAGGCATACAAGGTGCGGGTGCGTCATCGGAATCTGTTGGTAACAGGCGCAGCAGGGTTTGAAGTCGGCCTTCTTTGGTGACATTTCTGCCACCCCAGGAGGTAAACTTCAAAAAGACTGACAAAATATGGAAAACAACTAGCAAAAAATGACTACGGGATAGCTTTTCCTGGATCTGCACTGGTTGGCGCGGAGAGAAAATAAATGACATCAGGGCGCCTGGGTGTCGCCTAAAATGGCACCGTGCACGTCACTTCTGGTGCGGATGATGCCAGCGATGCCACGCCGAACTGAACGATGCCACCTTCCGGCACACAAGGGCACTGCTCATAAAAAGTTTGTGGATCCATTCAGGCACCTGGGGATAATTCAAAGGTAAGGAATCTGCGGCTAGAAGTCTCTATCAGATAAGCCTAAAGAGGGTTGAGGAAAACAACATAGAAAATACGTACAAGAATCTGACTTATTTCACCGCTGTGATTTTCACATGTCCAATTTAATGTTCTGGAGCCTGCTGGATCTTCCCATGTGTACAATGTTGCTTTGCCAGGAAGAAGTTTGTCCTCCTTTTCCACAGAAGAGCTGAAAACCAAAGGAGTAACAGAATTAGTTTAATAGTAGATTCACACAAAAGACAGGGTAGAATGCCTGCTGAACATCAAAGTTCTCAACTGGAAGGAACAATTACTTGCTTCTATCAGTGAACACATTGACCTAAGTAGTCCAGTTAACAAGCATTTTTCTGGAATATAATTAAAATAATCAACAGCACAAATCAAAGGCTGCCTCAAGCCTAAGGAAAGGTGTGAAACGAACAATCAGATGCATATTTAATACTTTTTTCTCCATATTGTTTCCTCAACATTTATATGCTAGTAGCATGCTATGCAGGAGATGATGATTATTTTTCAAGTGACTCCCCAGAAAGTATCATGAGCTTTTGGTGCATTTCTTAGACACATTGAAAAAACTACTTTTGTATAAATAACCCCCATTCACACCCTGGTAACAGATGGTGAACTCAGGAAATGTTATACTATATAAGGTAGCCAAAGTAAGAGATTGGCCCAATTCACAAATTACTGTTCAATCATAAGTGTCACCAGTGTAATATACATTCAGTAGTTCCCAGTCTGATTCTAAGAATTTCTAATCGTAACCCGCACGTACTAAAGCATAAATCTGCAATGTTAGGCAATTTGCCACAGTACGAAGCATACAAAATGGAGAAGGGGCAATGGATGGAGATTGGGAATACTTGGAAAGCACACAAAGTCAAACGTTTCTGGATATTCACAAATACTTCCAGAGCATTTTCCCACCATACATGGACACCTAAGTTAAAGTGAAAAACTGTTCTAATAAATGTGTATTTAAGGTTAAGGTTGAAAAGGGACTCAAACATTCCCATTTTCTCAGCAGGTGGGGGTGAAGGAATTTCTTCAGATAGGAAATTCATCAGATGGGATTCTTCCAGATGAGACCTGGCTACATTTGAGAAACGTTTTCATGAGTACGATTCCACTGAAGGGCTCATCTCAAATAACTGCCCATCATTAAACCAGATATACATACAAGCCACATGGTCCTGTATGGCTAGATGGGAGAAACTAATGGGTAAGATTTTCACAAAAGACCAGTGGTAAACATAGTGGCGGGACCTACAGGGCCATCCCAGTGCACAAAATAGCGAAATGCTCTACAAACATCTTTTTAATTGGTACTTTCACTGAATAATCTCAAAACAATGTATCTTAGGCTGGATGGACAATGCTAAAGAGGCAGCAAGATTGAGGGGCGGAATTCATATTCAGTGAGCACTCTCAAGGTTACCAACCTACTGGGCAATACTGGATACCAATGAATGCCGAGATTATTGTTTTAGGTTTGATGCCCACACACATGACAAGGATCACAAAAAATGTCCAACTACTCACAACGCATATCCTACTGGTGGCCAAACTAACAATAGCAGCCCACTGGAAGAAATTAGTTAGTGCCTACGCTATTAGATTGGTCAAGGCGACTCTTTGATGATAACTATCCAAATGCAGACACATGATTTGTTAGATGACTGGAAAACAATTGAGGATTCCTGAAGCCTCTCATAGTCTATCTATGAGGTCAAACACCATCTCTGCCATGTCCCAGGACTTGAGGGCTTTAAAACTCTTTTGGGATCATTATCTGACTTGATCACACTGTGTTGAATGACTGATGAGTAATCCACAAGGTTAAAAGTGAGTCAAAATGTTTTTTTTATCTGCTATGCAGTGGGTTGAAAATCAAACCAGTTTCCCATCTAAAAAAGATGTAATTTGTAGATGAGCTATACCTGGTATTCTTTGTCTAGTTGTATTAAATTAATAAAATATTGTGGAAAAATGCGTATAACTACACATTTTCCATAGCTCTAAAGTGCAGCAGTCGAGTGAGGGGAATTTTATATTTATCTAAAGACACTAAGAGCACACTTTTGTGAATCCCTGGAAATAAGCACAATATAAAATCCTTAAATGTAAACGTATGACTCCTGCTGGTAAATGTTTTCCGAATGGGCACAGAATTTCGTCTGGAGAGTGACTCTCGATGAGCCCTCAATGAGGTGAAAAATACCTACACTATTTCCTCATTATTCATCTACCATGTGGTTTCAGTTTTAAATGTATTAACTGTATCTACAGGTTTACACTTTTTAAAAAGTATTTTTATAACTTTTCTGGTTATACATCTGAAAGTGTGTGCGTTTCTCCATAACTATTACATCTGTAACGTTAGCTCTTGTTTATTATTCATTCCGGGACAAACAGTCATATGTTTGGCTAGGGCTTTCTCCCATGTGGTTCTATCTCCATCCATGTGTGCCATAAGATTTGAGAGTAGTGTTTTGTAGAGCCATGACATTAGTTTGGGCGCCCCAAAATTAAGGAGGTTCTATAAAATGTCATGCGTTGCGGGTTCTGTCAATACCATCTTCCATGTAGCACGTCTGGCACCAGTAAGGACATCATAGGGTAAGAATAGGGAATGCAGCAGATTGTCCTTGTCTACTAGGGGACTGTAAGACGGAGTACCCGGTTTTTATAGCAGTCCCCCACAGTGAGTATCCAACTCTCGGTTCTTCGGGACGTGAAGTTCCCCCTCAGGGCTCTTGGAGTCCCACTAACAGGAGCACCCTGGCATATGGAGGCCTATTCTTTTTTTTCTTAACTATCTTCTTCCAGGTGCGTCAGACTGGATCCGGAAAGTTTTTCGTCAGCTGTACCCCTGCGCGTCGGTAGGTGGCGTTGTGCGGCTCCGCGTCCGTCGCTGGCGTCGTAAGCGCCGAGATGACGTCACGGAGACTACTTAGGCGCCACCCATGCGCGCTGACGTCAGTTCTGTACACGACTTTCCGCGAAAGAAATGCAGAGCCAGGCAAGAAATTGACCACTGGTGCCATGAAACTAGGGCCCTGAAAGGGATGACCTTAACTCTAGAATCAGTTCGCATAACGGGGAGGATGGGTGGAGCGGTAAGGAATCTATCACTAACTAATGTCTCTTACAGATATATCGTTACACAAGTAGTAACTTGTGCATCTGAAAAAGACTCGTTAATGATGTACAAGTTACTTACCTTCGGTAACGGTGTATCTGGTAGAGACGATTCTAGCCGCAGATTCCTTAACGTAGATTTATCCCCAGGCATAAGACTGGATCCGGATTTTTTTTTTCCAGCATCCCTGCGCACCAAGGCGACGGCATCACGCGGCTCTACCCAGGCGTCGTCCGTGTACGTGATGTCAGCGAGGTCACATAAGTCCCGCCCTGGCGCCTCTACGTCAGTTTTCTTCTGAGAACTTTTCCGCGCCACAACGCGGAGCCAACAGACAAAACTGTGGGATTATGGGAACAGTGTGCGAAAGAGCAGAAAAAGTGGAAAAGAATGGTGACGAACAACACCATAAGGAGCAGTGTCAACACCACAGCAGCCAAAGGCAGGAAAAGAAAAAAACAAAATACAGCCCTGAACAGCCACCCCGCCAGGACATAGAGAGTCCCCTCTGGAGATAATGGAACACAGGCAAAATTGTCAAAACAACATACAGCAGGACTACAACCCCAACCAGGGGCTATGAAGGGGAAACTGGTCTCAAGACAAACAGGAACAACAAATCCCCAGGGAAACCCCAGCACAGAGTGCGCCCCCCCCACCCAAAGGAACAAGGGCAAAGCACGAATAGATGACCCCCAACCCAGAAGGTAGCAGAGGGACCAGAACCCCTAGCAACCAGGGAAGAGGAAGGGAAGGGGAGAAAGTGAAGAAAAGCCCCCAACCTGGACCAGAGCGGAGGGGCACAGGAGCACACAGAAACCCAACCTCTAAAGAGTCAAGAGGAGGAGAAAACAAGGACAGAACAACACACCCTTTCAAAAAAGCGAAAGAATGCACTCAGAGAAGCTACAGCCTCCCACCAGGAGGCTAGCGCAGAAGACCAAGCTAAGGGCTCTCGCAGAACGGGGAGGAAGGGCGGGCCGTGAAGGAATCTGCAGCTAGAATCATCTCTACCAGATACATCTTTACCGAAGGTAAGTAACTTGTACATCTGATAGAGACTACTAGCCGCAGATTCCTTAACATAGAATAGATACCCAGGCCATACCCACGGGGAAAGAGGGTCTGCGGAAGGGCCCCACTGGCCTGGACATAACAGAGCGAGGAGCCTCGTCCCTGCAGGCAAGGGGGACCCCCATAGCAGAAAGACACCGATCCCACGGGGGGAGGGGTGGGCGGGGGAAGGAAAAAGGAGAAACAGGAAGCCCATTCCACTCAACAGAGAAAGCAAGGCTAGGCAAGGGGAGGCTGAGGCACCCCACGTCCTGACGGGGCTACAGAACCGCCATCCAAGGCCAAGGCAAGGAAGGGCAAGAAAGGCAAGAAGAGCAACCCAGAGGCTCCAATGAGACATGGAGAAAGGGGGAAGAACAGCCTGGGGCACCCAGGAAGACCATTAGGCTGTGCCCCAAAAGAGGGAGGGACACAAGAACCTACCCAACTCCCAGGCCAGCAAACAGGAGGGTGAAGAAGACCCGGACACACCACAGACAGGGGTACGCCCACATGACCAATAAGGAGCAGACCAGAGTCACGACCCAGGCCGCAGACAACAGGGCAGACCTGACAAACAACGCAGCAACCATAGAGAAGGACACCTCAGGGCGCCTTCCAGGAATTCACATCCAGCACAAGAAAATTGCACCAGCAAGTACACCAGCGCCATGGATGGCAGATAACTAGCTATATAACAGCTACCAGTACCCCACATAGGGTATGTTAGTCCCAAACATGGGAACCCTCTTAGGAAGAACTTCCGCAGCAGAGGACAACTGAAAGAGCTACGGAGAAAAAAAACCTGCAGAAGGCTTGTCAAGAAGCCAAGAAAAAAACAGGAGGCCTAGTCAGTGCCAACCTGGTGTGAACAACTTCAATAAAACACACACAGAAGAAGAGCCGGCCAGCAGCCAACAAAGCCACAGTCCCAACAAAGAGGACTCTCTATCAATCAATAAAGAACATTTATAGAGTGCGCTACTCACCCGTGAGGGTCTCAAGGCGCTGGGGCGGGGGGGGGGAGCACGCTGGGGGTGCTACTGCTCGAATAGCCAGGTCTTGAGTTGTCTCCTGAAGGAGAGATGGTCCTGGGTCAGACGTAGGTGGGTGGGGAGGGAGTTCCACTCTCAGGCATATGAAGCACACAGATCACACAACGGGGGCGACTCCTACTAAAGAACAGCTCACAAAATCCAGGCCAACCTACAGGTCACTGAGGGGAGAAGAAGGAGGAGGAGGAGGAGGAATAGGAGGAGGAGGAATAGGAGGAGGAGGAGGACTGAGCCCGGCCAAGAACCTCCGGATGGCCGAGTCCGCTGGGGCGTGGAACAAGAGGGTGCCATCAAAAGAAAGATCCACCAGCCGCTCTGGCACATTCTCCGGGAACACACTGTCCCAAAGCCAAGCATGGCAACGAAGGGCAACTGAAGAAGCCATGGCACGACCCAGCACCTCCGAGATATCCAGAGCGGAGCAGAAAATAAACGATGATAGCTCTCGGCCATCTAGCGCATGGTGTCGCAAGTCAACACCATACCCTCATGCGAAGCTGCAGATCCAAGAGACTCCGCTGAGGCCCACAAACAAGACGTGGCCCTAGCCAGCACACATAAGGTGTTAAGGGCCCTTAGAGCCGAACTGGTCGAGGCAAACATACTGCGGACCCAGGAGTCCAGCCAGCGAGCCTCCTGGGAGGGTGGAGCCATCAGCAACGGCAGGGAAGGAAAGGCGGTCGCAAGAGGGGGCCACTGGCAAAGGCGTGAAGAGAAAGACACACTGGGTTACGAGGCGCTAGAAGGTGCCGGTGCAGAAGGTGTTGGGGCACCGGATCCCCTGTGGCGGGGCACCCCAAGTCCCCGTCAGCAAAGAATGAAGCGAACCTTCAAAGGGGGCAGCAGCTCCCTCCCACCAGAGCCCTGGTGAAGAACCTCCAAAAGATGGTCCGCGGGGAAATAGGCAGCCGAATCTCCCATGCGCAAAATTCCCACAGCCGTGGAAACAGCACGAGCGAAGGCCGCAACCGCCTCCGTAGGGCCCCGCGGTGGAAAATGCAACTCCCCCGTGGGGGACGGCTGCAAACTAAGACGTCCATCCCCCAGACCAAGCGGAGCGGGAAAGGGCCAGGCCCGAAAAGCAAAAAGAGGTGCCGAAGAGTGGGGGACCTACGGTTCCTCCGGTACAAACCGCGGACGCGGTGACGACAAGGAGCCGTCTTTGGATGACGCCGGGGAGAAAGCCATGACGCAGTGGCCCGTCTCCGGTGAAGACGACACCAGCAGGCACCCAACCTCTGAGGAAGAGGGGACGTTCGAGGACGAATCCACTATCTGACGACTGTCTGGTGCGGTAGAGTCCGCAACCTGGCGCAGGGCGTCATCGTCATCCAACACCATAGGAGACGCCGGACAGGTCTCCGTTCCATCACACGGCGCCGGGGACTGGCGCTGGGGCCGAGGTAGTCAACGGGCGGCACCGGAACGGTGGCGACTTGACCTCCTACGAGGCAGCCGCCTGCACGGAAGAACAAGAAACACCTGGAGAGCGACAAGGAGTCCCCCGCCAGCCTTGACCCATGGGGGGACGAGAGGGATTCGTCGACCCCAATGGCGGCGCCAAGGCCGACTCGACCTCCAGTGAGGCAGCCGCCTGCGTGGAGGTGCGAGAGGAACTCGGGGATTGACCGACCCCCGTGGCGGCGCCACGGCCTACTCGCGTGGAGGGATGAGAAGAGCCCGGGGAGGGACGAGGGCCTGTCGAAAGGGCCGAGTGGGGCTCGAGGATGCGACCAGAGCCCCGGAGATCTCCCGCGACACCACAGGGACTCCGGCAGAAGTTTGCGGTGAGGCAGAGGCGCCGTGGGCCAAAGGTGCGACCTCCGAAGGGCGGCACCTCAACGGCACCACATCCTCCAAGCCTGGAGCCGAACCAGTTGGCACCGAGGCTGCGCCGCGGAGGGCCCCGCATGGCGCAAGGGATCTGCCGACGTCCCAGAAGGCGAAGGAGGAGGAGGAGAAGCCAGCAAGGCCTGTAAAGACGGGGCATATGTATCCATTTGGCTCTTGACGTCCCCTCACCAGGGAACGGTGGATAAGGGGACGATACGCGGGGCCACATCACCCGCAGAGAGCCCACGCCCCCAAAGGCCGGAAACCAGCCCTCTGGGACAAACAGCGACACTTACTGTTGGACTTGGCCCTTCTGGCAGGTTCACCCCTAAACTTTTTGCTTTTAATTGTGACATGGTGTTAGTGATTTTGGCTTCGGCGCACTTTACCACTGTGTCCCAGGGTAAAGTGCGTGCGTGTAGTGAGGTTGGCCTGCCCTCCCATAGGAATGCATGGGGAATGTATGTGTCCATGGTAGTTCCGGATGCCTGGGGAGTGCAAGCTTGAGTTTGGTATGTGCGGACTCGTGTGATTAAATGCTGCGCGATGATGTGTGCGGCATAAATGTGTCTAGTGCGGAAGTGCCACTTCTAGAAGTTGGCCTGTCTGTGTAATAAAGGTGAATTCCCTGTCTGGCTTGTGATTGGCTGGAGCTGGCTGGTGAGCCTGGCTCCAAGAGTCAGGATGGGTCTGCCCTGGTGGTGAATAGGGAGATTGACAGCCAGATGGGTGGGAGGAGTGCACCTGGGACCTGAATAGGGCTGGGCTTTCCCTACACAATGCTGGCTCCGCCCCCTGTGGTGTGTCTGATGTCCCTAGCCTGGCCAGTGAATGGGGAGAGGGGCTGAGCATAACAGAGTGCTCCAAAACCAGCTGCGACTGGTTTCCCCCCATCCTGCAGCCTAGACAAAGGAATTCTGTGAATAAGAAGGGGCTGTGAGCCCATGCAAAATGTTCTCTTACTGATCCTAACTTGGAGGGGGCCTGCTGCTGCTGGGCGCCAGGAGAACCGCGACTGGGGGACTGCCTCCCTGCCTGGAGGGCCCTGTGAGCTGGCCCCTGGGCCCAGCCTTTGCCCCCCTACCTTCCTGAACTTTGCCCTGGACTTTTGCGTACCTGAAGCGACTGGGAAGCGCTTGATTTCTCTTCTAGGGGAGCGCTGTGGTTCCAGCTACAGCCCGGGGCTGCAATCCCCTTATCCCCGAGGGATTCCCCGGCGTGGCGTGGGATCCCCCCTTTTTTGCTTTCATTCCGTGCAGGTGCCCACCCTGCGTCTTTGGGTATTTTTCATAATTTAATACGGGTGCCCACCCCGTTTGAGTTTTTATTTAACCGGGTGCCACTGTCTGTCTGTCTGCATCAGAATCGCCGATTTTCTAGAGGGAGCCTACCCCTCGTTTTGACCCCAGAGATCACCGCCGCAGCACCGGGGCCGAGAGCAAACTGAGGAAGCAGCCGCCAACGTCACCAAAAAGCCACGCTGGGATTGGCCCCAGCCGGCAGAGACTCCTCCCGCGTCACTGGTGGGGAGTTCCGTGATTGGTTCTCCCCGGGAAGGCTTCCCCAGGCGCCCAACCCAGAAGCCCCGGCTGAGGAGAAGCTGTCCTGAGCCTCGCAACCTCTATCTCTAAAAGTCCCGGTCCCGAGACGGGGGACCGGGTGAAGCGCGGGCTGTGTGAGACGCGGGGCTCCCATGCTTGGAGAGAGCCCCGCATCAGGAAAGAGAGTCAACGGACCCCGCGCTCCAGTCCCAGGTGAGAAGAGGGAACCCAGGCCCGTTGTTGAGGGCTGCCCCCACCCACGAGAGGCTCCAGGGGACATTTGCTGATTCCGAGTCCCCCTAGCGGGACTCCAACGTCAGGGACATTTTGTTTAGAGCCCCGTGGCTCCCACTTCTTTGGGGGCAATTGTCTAGAGCCCACGAGAGGCTCCTGGGCATTGTTATTGTTTTGAGTCCCCCGAGCGGGTCTCTACTGATTGCGGGGGCAGTTCCTGGTGGTAGAGCGGCCCCGGTTGGCAGCGAGCCGCTCTCCCAGGGCAGCAGCAATTTTGTTTCAGAGCCCACGAGGCTCCCGGGGCACAGTTGATTTCGAGCCCACAAGGCTCCACCGGGCATTTTGTGCATAGAGCCCACGAGGCTCCCACGTGGTTTTTGGCCCCTACTATTCTTTAGAGCCCCAGAAGGAGAGCCAGGAGGCACGCTGGTGCCAGGCTCAGTTCTCCAGCTGCCCTGCACTTAGTGGGCAGCTGCTTTGTTTAGGCCTGATCTTTTGCGCAATCTTCTGTGGCTGCCTGCGCAACCTGCCCTGACTTTGCTGGACACAGGGCATTTCAGCCCCTGAGAGGCCAAGGTGGCCTAGGGACAAATCCATGTGTTGTGCCCTTGCGTGGGGTACATGGTTATGCCCTATGTGATCTTTTGCGCAAATGTGATTACCTGCCTAATGTGATTGTTATGTTATATGCAATGCTTTTATCCCTATACCCCTAAATGTATTTTTATGCTTAGGAGGGTGTTTTCCTAATATAGGTGATACTAGTGAGTTCATGGTTCCCTGCGTGATATTTGCCCAAGGTGTTTAGGATTGCGTAGGTGGTACTTACCTTTTACCAGTGGTTACTGGTTGTGTGCTACATTTGCCATTTGGTGCTACAGTTATTATATGTTCTATGTGCTAAGCGTTATCCCTACAAAGTGCTAATTCTACCAAGTGCTAGTTCTAAAAGTGCTTATTCCTGACAGTGGCCCACTTGGCCCTGTCCCAGGTACATAATCCCCTGTAAATTCTGCCGTGCCTATGGCACATTGTAAAGTGTGTGTTTATTATCTAATGTGTTTGGTATAATACAAAGGCTATTTTTATATATACCTTGTGTGGAGTTTCTTTTGTGGTGGGCCTTGGGTGTTGTTGCTGGGTGCGTGCGCAAATACTTAACCTACATTGCCTCCGGGATTAGCCTTACTGCTCGTGTCACATTACCTAGAGGGTGAGCAGGGGTTATCTTTGGCGTGTAACTCCCTTGCCCTGACTAGAGTGGTGGTTTCTGCCTGGCTTTGGCGCAAGCCTTAGCCAACCGGAAATCGCCATGTCTAACACTTACCCACAGGGGAGTGATGCTCTTGCGGCACAGGAGATGGATGAGGACGACTGCGACGATGACAACCACTCCGAAAACCCTATCTCGACATGCGGGACAAGAGAAGTTTTATGCGGCCTTCCCGCCGTGACTTCGGCTTCAAACGCTGACACGCCTCGCAGTCCGTAGAGCCGTGATCCTCCCCCAAGCACCACATGCAAATGAGGTGAGGGTCTGTCATCGACATCAAGCGCCCACAAGACGAACACGTCTTGAAGCCCGAAGGCATCCGCGCACTGTTCCCAAAACATACCAAATTCGAAAAGGAAAAGGGCATAAACAGGCTCAGAGCAGAAAAGGATAAAACTGACGTAGGCACCCCGGGGCGGGACTTATGTGACCTCGCTGACGTCACGTAAGCGGACGATGCCTGGGTGGAGCCGCGTGATGCTGTCCCCCCGGCACGCAGGGATGCTGGGCAAAAAATTTCCGGATCCAGTCTTACGCCTGGGGATAATTCTACATTAAGGAATCTGCGGCTAGTAGTTTCTATCAGATAGATTCCTTACCTTAGAATAGATACCCCAGCTATACCAACCCCGGTTGTGGGTCTGCGAATAAGATTACACCAGAAAGTCATGGAGAACAGAACGGCCAGAGAAGCCGTCTCTCCGGACTTGACTGTCAAGGCAGTAAATGTGTGAGTTCGTCCACCCTGGCGTTTAGAGAACAGGCCAGGTGTTGAACCACCAAGGTAATGCCTTGATGTTCCAGCCATGTCCGGAGGCGCAGAACCTCCTGACATAGGGTCCTGGACCCTACCCCACCCTGTTTGTCGCAATACCACATGGCGGTGGTGTTGCCCGTGAACACCTGCACCACACTTCCCCGGATAGAGGGAAGGAATGCCTTCAGTGCAAGTCGGATCGCCCGCAGCTCCAAAAGGTTTATATGGAGCCGGGACTCCGCCGGAGACGAGAGGCCTCTGAATTTCGCCTCTCCCACGTGGCCTCCCCATCCCAGGAGGGACGCATCAGTCACCACTGTGTGCTCCGGTTGGGGAAGGGAGAGGGATCTACCACTGACCCAATCTGGATTTGTGAGCCACCACTGCAACTGTTGAGCAGTGCCCTCCGAGATATGGACATGATCGGACAGGTTGCCCTGATGCAGTGCCCACTGGAACTTCAGGTCTCACTGCAGAGCCCGCATATGCCATCTGGCATGTTGCACTAGCAGGATGCAGGAGGCCATCAGGCCCAGGAGCCGGAGGGTCATCCTGACTGAAACCCGGGATAGAGGCCGAAAGATCGGAATCATAGCCTGAATATCCCGGACTCGCTGCTCAGGAGGATAAACCCGAAATTACGTCGAATCCAGAACCACTCCGATGAAGAGGTGCTTCTGAGAGGGACTCTCAGGTGCGACTTCGGCACATTGATGGTGAACCCCAGCAAGTGCAGGAGGTCGGCCATAGTCTGAAGGTGGGTGACGGCTGCATAGGGCAAGCCTGCCTTCAACAACCATTCGTTGAGGTAGGAGAAGACTGACACCCCAGACCTGCCCAGATGAGCTGCGACCACCGCCATCACTTTCGTGAACACCCGAGGGGCGCTGGTAAGGCAGAAGGGGAGCACAGCAAACTGATGATACTCCTGGCCTACAGTGAACCGCAGGAAATGCCGGTGGGCCGGCAGGACTGGGATGTGAAAATATGAGTCCTGCAAGTCCAACGCTACCATCCAGTCTCCAGGGTCTAGGGCAGCCAAGACCTGAGCCAGAGTCAGCATTTTGAACTTCTCCTTCCGGAGGAAGCGATTAATGTCCCGGAGGTCCAGGATGGGACGCAGGTCCTCCTTGTCCTTCTTGAGTACCTGAAAGTAGTGGGAATAACAACCACGCTCTACTTCCTGCTCTGGAACACACGCGATGGTCCCCTTGGCCAAGAGGGCCATGACTTCCTGTTGGAGAATAACCAAATGATCCCCCAACATGCGGTGGCACCGAGGTGGCATAGCTGGAGGGAAGGACTGAAAGGGAAGGGAGTAACCCTCGTGGATTATCTGCAGCACCCACTTGTCCGATGTGATATCGCGCCTGTGGGGGGAGGTGGTGGCGGATCCTGCCACCCACCGGCGTGGAGTGCCCTACGAAGCTCACACTAGGAAGGTTTGGAGTCAGGAGCAGCGGGGGTGGAGGTGGGCTGATCGGCATGATGATTCCCAAACCCGCCTTTGCGGAAGCAGCGACCATGGCTGCGCTGAGGCTGTTTCTGCACAGGCTTGTTGAAGGAACGTGCCTGGGTGCCTCTGCGCTGGCCACGAAAGGAACGAAACCCAGGAGTACCGGATTCTTTGCAGAAAGACCCAAGGACTTGGCTGAGGCCTGCGAGTCCTTGAAACGCTCCAGTGCACTGTCAGCCTTATCGCCAAACAGGCGGGAGCCATCAAAGGGCATATCCAGCACTGGGCAGGAACCCAGTCGAACGCAACAAGGCGTGGTGTCGCAATGCCACCGTGGTAGAAATCGCCCTGCCCATTGAGTCTGCGGTGTCCAAACCACACTGTATGGTGAACTTAGCCGCATCCTTACCCTCAGCAATCGCCTGAGAAAGGACAGCCTGGACCTCCTCAGGACACTGAGGCAACACTTGAGCAACGGAATCCCACACCGGGTGAGAGTAGCGGCCCAACAAGCAGGCGGTGTTCACCGACCGCAGCCCCAAGATGGCCGAAGAGAATAACCGCCTACCAAACTGTTCAAGTTTCTTAGAGTCCTTGTCCGGCGGAGCCGTGGGAAAGGCACTCTGCGATGTTGAGGCCTGGATGACCAGACTCTCAGGCATGGGATGGGTGGTCAGAAAAGCCTGGTCGCCAGGTGCTGGATGATGGAGTCTGGCGACTTCGGTAAGGGCGTCATTGAAGGGAAGCAATGGCTCCGACGAAGTAGACGCCGTCTGGAGCCCCTCAGTGAGAAGGTTGGTTTTGAGGGCCAGTGTGGGGAGGTTGAGGTTGAGGGCCTCAGCAGCCCGACGGCACACCGTCGTGTAGGAAGCGCCCTCCTCCATCGTAGGTGGGGGAGAGGCAAACCCCGGGTCAGAAGAGACATTGAGGCCGCCGGCGTCTTCCAGGTCGTCCACCCAATCCTGCTCGGAGTCACACTGCCAGGCAAGGGGGTCCTCAGATCCTTCCCAGTCTTCCTCCGGAGATGGGACAAACGGCATTGGAAACAGTGCCAGCCGGGGCCGGACCAGCGCCGCCTCTCAATTCGGATCCCAGGTCGGAACAAAATGGTCCCAGAACCGGGACAAGAGGAGGATGAACGGCACCCAGCGCGGTGCCGAGGGTAGAGCCGAGGGCGGCGCCGGAGTCGGCAATGCTGCACCGCGTGGCGCCGGGGCCGGAGCCAACGGCGTAGGATCCTGTGGCGCCGGGGCTGGAGCAAGAAAGTCTTGAACCTGTTCGGGAGTCGCTGATGATCCGGGTAGGGCGGGTAGACCTTGGGACTCTCAGGCTCCAGAGGAGCCGCAGGGGCGGAGCCCCTGTCCCCATCGTTCACCTCCAAGGAGCGACGGGGGGACGTCGAGAGCAAACACGCTTCTTCGACTTCTTTTTATGACGTCGCTTACCAGGATCCAAAGGCGAAGACTTGAAGCCCGAGGAACGACGGCTCCAGTCCCGGGAACTACCCCTAGACCCGGAGCGGCGGTGTGACGAATGCTGGACCTCCAGCAATTTCCGGCGCCGCTCCCTCAAAGCCTTCGGGCCATGGCTCAACAGTCCCGGGAGTCGTGATCAGTCTCCAGGCAGTAGAGGCAAACATCGTGGGGGTCTGCCACAGACATATTACAGCGGCAGGCCCCACAGGACTTAAAGCCAGGCATCTCCACGTGCACCAAGAGGAAAAAAAGGGGGAGACAAAAGTCCCAAAAAGTGACTAAGGTACATGCTCAATTCAGATCTGCGGTTGCTGGCGCGGAAAAAGAAAGAATTGACGTCAGCGCGCATGGGTGGCACCTAAGTAGTCTCTGTGACGTCATCTTAGCACTTACGACGCCAGTGATGGACGCGGAGTCGCAGGACGCCACCTACTGACTCGCAGGGGTACTGCTAAGCAAAACATTTCGGATCCAGTCTGACACCTGGGGATATTCTAAGGTAAGGAATCTATCACAAACGTGTCTCTTTCAGATGTCAGCGTGCAGGGGCGGCGTCTAAGTAGACACCACGTCGTCATTCCGGCGACCATGAGGCCGGACGTGGAGTCGACTGACGCACAGGGGTACTGCTGAGAAAAAATGTCTCCAGATCCAGTCTGACACCTGGGGGTAATTCTAAGGTAATGAATCTATAACTAATGGTCTCTTTCAGATTTATTAAACAGAAGCACTGGCTCCGAAGTTTGGGCGGAAGGGTTATAGACTTCGGTCTGGATGTTGGCCTTGGTTTCAACAACGGGTAGGTGTAACTCGAGAACCTCAGCTGCCTTTCTAATTAAGGAGTGATAAGAAGTCATTCCATGGGGAAGGGACCCATCTGGGTTCAGGAAATTCAACTCTGGGGAAGTATTAATGCCACTAGCGTCGGCCAAGCCCTGGAAAGTCCTGTATGGACTCCAGAAGTACCTCCTGCCTCAAGTGCCTGCCAAACATGTCATAAACAGCAGGAAGCTCTTAAAACTGTCTCTCTGCCAGCTGGCATTGTGTTTCCCTTCTGGACCTATGTATGCATAAGTGCCAGAGCTTGAGACCCCAAATCGCGCAGCTCTGAAGTCAACATCGGCACCAATGGCATTGGGAGTGCATCAGCGGCGTTGAAGGAGGTGACAGCCTCAACTGAACCAGCATCCGCACCAGCGGTGACACCAACTGCGCTGTTTAGCCCTGCAAAAAAGAAGCATATGTCACGGAAGGAAGGCCCTCTGGTGTGAACCCAAATGGAATCTCCATAGGTCTCATAGGGTCCAAAGCAATACAGAGAGGATGATAGAATGTCTGAAAACCTCAAACATGGCACTGACGTAAGGTCGCGGATAAACTCCAGGTGTGGGAAAGTCCAGTGACAGTTGTGGGACCGGGCTCTAGGGCATTGGCACTGGTACCAGAGCCGTCTGTGGTGCCAGCTCATGTGGCAGGACAGCCTCAACTAGCTTTGGCTCTGAAGAGGAGACAGAGAGAGGCCTTAACCACTTACGCTTATGCTTCCTTCAAGCCTCTTCTTGTGATTTCTGCAGGAAGACCTTGACTGAGGCAAAGCAAGAGACCTGAAATGGGGCATTGACCTACAATGCCGCTGATGTCCTTGGCCCTGGCCATTAAGAGCTTGGCCTCCCTCTCTTTGAAGGGCTTTGGGTGCGTGTTCTGGGCCCAATATACAGGAGTCGTGGACACAGACCAATGTTGTGAGGCTCAGTAATTAACATTTGCACTTTAGAGAGGACATGTTGCAATGTGTGGGATATTTCAAAGAGAATCGAGCTCAGATATGACGATGGGGGTGCTTTAAGGGGTCGGCCATATCATAAGGACATTACTTTCAGCATCAAAGTGTTGCCCTCCCTACCGTTGGGGAAAAGTTATGGAAAGCTTCCTGGACCAGTCTGGTGCCTAGGTTAATTCAAAATGGAGGAATCTGCAGGTACAAGTATCGCGCAGAGGAGTTACCAGGAAAGTCAGTAGTTCCAAGGGTGACTAGGCAGAGTAATTAATCATTTCACCCTAGACCTGTGACCAGACATTTCGGGTGCTTTCAGCTACCGAAATCTCCTAGTGTATGTATACAGATTTGCACTGTTCATAATACTGATGTGGTGGTAACTACCGTTACCAGCTCATTTGAACTAAGTGGCCACTAAAAATAAAGGTCCTTGAGGTTATTTTACAACTTAATTTGGACTGGCATTGTTGAATACATTACTTACTTTTGGTAATGCTCTCTCTAGTAGAGACTACCTAATCACAGATTCTTCACCTTTCGAACACTTCCCCAGGCGTCACACTTGATACGGAAACTTTTGAGCAGTACCTCTGCATGCCAACAGATGGCATTGTGCTGCTCCAGACTCATGCCGTTCTGCTTGCAGAGCCCCCACCAGAGAAGTGGCATCAACTAGTGTGGCGATTTATACACACATTTGAATTATTTTTTAATGGACACAGTCCAATTCACAGATCGGGGAGGATGGGAGAGTCGGAGGGTGCAGTTGAAGACTAACAGAAAGTGCATTACCGAAGGTAAATAACTTGTTCTTCTGATAGAGACTTCTAACTGCAGATTCGTCTTCTTTTGAATACACATCAAAGCAAAAACTATTTAGAAGTGGGCCTATGAATTGCCGGACCAGCAAACCTAGCCATCCAGACAATAGTTTGTTGTGAACGTATGAAGGGACGCCCAGATAGCCGCCTGATAAATGTCTAGGATAGGAAGCCGTTCCAATAGCAGGGTGCAAAAAGTCACTCATGCATAATGGTGCAAATAGTCACCCGTGCATTTTTGACAGAAAAGAAAAAGTGAAGAGTTTAGGAGAGTAGGGTCTGATTCCTATGGTCACCCCCACTTTTTGCTGTGATTCTCTGGTTTTTCGACTTTAGTGTGGCTGTGGGCCTGCTGATCAGACCCGCAGCCCAGCTGTTCTCTCTCTAAATTGAAACCATGTACTTTAGGTACATACCTGATTGGGTATTGGGTTACCTTTGTGAGCCCCTGTATAGCGCACCATAGGTACCCAGGGCATAGGTGCATCCAAGGCCTACCAGGGGCTGCAGCATGCATTATGCCACCCCTGGCTGGCCATCCAAACTGACACCACATGCTGATCACTCAGCTTGGGCAAGGTGGTGTAATCACCCCTTACTTAGATATAGTATATCTATATCTACCTTATATATTGACACATATGCACCTATAAGCCACTCCTATGTCAGGCCTTAACAATCCTGGAGGCAGAGTGCTTGGTTTTATGTGAGAGGGTACTCTAGCATTAGCTGAGCCCTTCTGCAGATTTTTGAACCATGTCCTTATAGCTGTTCTATGATATAGCCATACCATATACTCTTAAGTGCATTATAATCCTCACGGTTAATGCTAACTTTGGTTTGGCTTTATCAAAACATGTTGTATAAGGTGTCAAACACTTTGGAATACTACCCCCCCCACCCCCGCCAGTCCTGGGTAGCATTCACTCGGGGGTAGCATTCACTCCAGCAAGGGAGGTCTGGACAATAGGTTTCCTGTCGAGCACCTCCCCAGACAGCCTGTAGTGTTTTGGGGCAGGGTGGGTTGAAAGGAAAGATGCTTTTCCAGACACTGCCTGGGGCACACAAGGTGCTCCATGCATAGTCCGGTTCAAACCAGTTGCTGGGGCACTCCAGCCCCGCTCTGGCGCAAAACTGGACAAAGAGAAATAGGTGTAACCACCCCCTTCTCAGGGCCCACCCATAGGAGGAACATAGCAGGTAATCCAGGCCATAACATCAGTATAAAGATAGGAGCTGTGTCTAGAGACATTAGATTATCCTGGACTGAAACTCTTAAACCAAACTCTTGGACCTTCGACGTTCTATACCGACTATGAGACTGAAGACATCTCCCTTGTGGTCAAAGAGTGACCACCCTGTGCAAACAGGCACCACCAGTAACTTGCCGGTTTGCTTTGTCGACGCTCCTGACGGAACCCGAAGACTCAGTGACTCAGGAACTGGACTTCCAGACTTTTCCGACTCTGATCCACATCAAAGCTGAGACCCGTGGCGGACACGAGAGACGTGGGACGGGACACCCTGGACTACCTGCACTTTGCTAACAGTGCAACTACCGAGGCACCCTCGCAGTTGTGCATTGGGGTTTGAGTAGGCCCAGACCTGAGCGCCCTTTGCACCGAAGCTCAGCCCTCCACACTCCACGAGTGCCGCATGGGGCCTGCTCTTGCATTTCAACTCCACAAGTCTTCCCGGTTGCTAGCCCGTTGGCTAGTTAGCCCTCCCAAGACTTCCTTTTGAAACTACACCACTTTCCTGGTTGCTCCAGGCTTGTTGGGTCTAATCCGGATACTGACACCGCAGTCAACTAGATCCTTCGTGGGACAGCTCAAATCCAGCTCTTGGTCGTCGTCGACGCCTCCTTGTCCTCATGGCTGCAGAGACAAGCTTCACCTTCTTCACCTGAAACACTCAACATCGCCTGGCTCCTTCATGGTCACTGGCTAGTGACCCAGACTTTGTCCCCTCTGCTTTCATGTTCCTCACATCTTCGATCCACCCTTGGATACACCCGGACACTTTTCTCCTGGTCGCCTGCAGCACTTCTTTGCAGCTCTCCATAGGATACAGCGACGAAACCTGACATGAAAAGACACCTATGCACCCGGCTTCCCTGGGTGAGGTAACTCCAGTACTCCGGTGCTCCCGTGGGTGTTGACTCTCGAAGTGTCCTAGTTTAAAAGGGTTTTACCGTAGTCCACCCGGAAGTGTTCTTAATCAACTACTTTGTAACTTTTACGTTCCCATTATAACTCTATGGTAACTCGCGACTGTGTTCCCACACTGCACGCGTCTCCTGTGGGTCTCCTACTTCCTAACCTTTGGTTCTGTAGTGTAGCCCCAGAGATTCCCTAGGCCCCAGGCCTATTCACTATTCCTGAAGTGGTCCTTATACCACTTACTTGGTATAATGTACGTGAGGCCCCTAGGGCAGAATTGTATTTGTGCAACTTATAGTATGCTTAATGAGTAACTTGTAACAAATCTCAAACTCTGACCTCATAAAGAGTGCAGAGGGGTTGTGTTAGTAATAAATACATATATATTTGATATATACCTGGTGTGGTGTCCTTTCATTTGGTATTCAAGGGATTATATATGGTAAAACAGCTGGCTTCACATGCTCTCTGAAGTTTTAGCCTAAGACTGCTGGTCTATGCTACCCCTAGGATAGCTTGTCTATAAGGTTGACTTTACAACCACCATCAATAAGGGTTGTTTAGACTGGTGCAAGGTGCCCACTAGAATAGTGGACATCATATGCCAGGTTAACTTCTCACAAAGAGGAGTAAAAAGAAATAAATGCTAGGTGTAAGGACCCACCAGTGAGGTGGAAAACCACTCTTTGTCCTCTGTTGCCCTCACATACCCCAAGGGGTGTCATGAGGAAGAGGTGTGGCGCCAGGGCGACTGACGCTGGAATCTGGGGATCAGGGTTCGATCCCCGGCTCCGGCGGCAGGTTAGCCCAGCACCATGTGACTCTGGGCAATAGCTTGCTTAATCTTCCCGACGGCCCCCAGCGCCTAGAGACCCTAACGGGTGATTGTGCGCTATACAAATGTGGATTATTATGCTTCATCACCATGCACGGGTGACTTTTTGCACCCTTATGCATGGGTGACTTTTTGCACCCTATCGGAACAGTGTCCTCTTGATGGTTTAAATGTAGACATTAGGAGCATGGACACTGGACCGTAATTAGCTCCTGGTCCCCCCCCCCTTTTCTTTATGATATAGATTGAGTACGGCGGCTCAGCCGTGGGACCATACTATTTGTACCTTCTTTTCTTTATTTCTCAGGCACACAAGGCATTGTTACATTGATATTGGGGGTTGTTTCCGGACTCCACCTTGACTCATCTATTACGGTGTAGTTCCGGTTTATTACTCCATTCTTTTAACAGTTTGCTTTGTTGTTTTGGGGTAGTAGGTACGAGGGCGTGCAGAGTTTGTAACTATAGACATACCCCCCTTTAAGCCCCTCCCATGTTCTTTATTTAACAGGATTAAGTTACTTATTAATTTATTTTTAATTAGGCACCTGCAAACATAAACCTGCCTCTCACTTTCTACGGTATGGGGACCTACCCAGGAATAGAAATATTAGCATTACATCTACTTTTTAGATATCCTTGCTAGTTTTGAATTAAAAGAAATTGTGTGCGACCCCACGCATATAGCAGGTCACACGCTGGACGGACTTTGTACCAGCACCTCTAGGATGGAAGTTAACAGGGTCGCTCCTCTCCCTTGGACTGATCATGCTGCGGTCCATTTTACTGTAGATGTGAAAATAGGAAATAGCCAACGGAGAACTAGACCATCGGTGAGGAAATATCGAGCCTGGAAGGCAGTAAATAAACATAATTTACTGTCTGCACTGGACACGCAGCCCTTGATTTCCCTCGACGCAAATCATGCAGCCTTGCAATTTCATAGTTGGCTTAATAAGGCGTCCAATAAGATAGCCCCTGAAAAAACTCAAAAAATACAACCGAAAAAGGTCTCGCCCCCATGGTACTCCGCGGACCTTAAAGCAGCCAAAATCAAATGCAGACAAAAAGAGCGTGCTTGGAGAGCAAAATATGATGCCGCACAGAAAAAGGCTTACTGTGCGACGCTTGATGAATATAAGAAAGCTATTATCCAGGCCAAAACTGCTTTCTTTACTCTTAAAATTCAAGAGGCGGTTAATGTCCCCAAGGAATTATTTCAAATGGTCACAGCACTAATGAAGTGTTCTCGGGATTTAACTTTCATCCCCGACCAAAATTTTGTACACAAATTAGCTTTATTCTTCCAGAATAAGGTTCAGAAGGTGTACAATGAATTTTCTAGTGTAGCTGAAGACTTTAAGGGAAATGACCCAGTGCAGTCCATACTCAGGGTCGGGGAATATGGCTAATCCCAATTCTCAACTCTGGCAGAAGAAAAAGTAGCCAACCTGTTGCTTCAAATTAAATCCGGTTCTCCTCTGGACCCGTGTCCACCGTCCATATTACATTTGGCACCAGAAGAAATAAGTTCTGTCTTGACCCCTGTGCTAAACACTATCCTCTCCTCCAAAGTTTATCCCTTGCAGTGGAAAAAGGCCTGTATTCGTCCCCTTCTAAAGAAACCAAAACTCGACCCACTAGATGAAAAAAGTATCGTCCCATCTCCTGCTTGCCGCTTCCTGCTAAGGTGCTAAAGAAGGCCATGAATGTGGAGATAACATCATTTTTAGAAACTTCTAACATCTTGGATAATACCCAACATGGCTTTCGTGCAAACCATTCCACAGAAACAGCCCTGCTTATGGCAGTGGAAGAAACACGTAATGTCATGGATACGGGGGAAGGGCTATTTTGGTCCTGTTAGACTTAACAGCAGCCTTTGATACCGTGAATCATCTGGTATTAACCCAAAGGCTTCAGGACATCGGCATTTTGGGCACAGCTCTAGCCCTACTGTCCTCTTTTCTGTCATCCAGAAAACAAATTATCCATTGGGAAGGACTTCAGTCAGAGGAATTTTTGCTACCGGGAGGAGTCCCTCAGGGCTCTGCATTATCCCCCACTCTTTTCAACATCTATGTTGCCCCATTGGCAAAACTAATAAAGAGTCTTGGCTTCGTGCTGGTGTCATATTCCGATGACACTCAACTGATAGTATCTGTAACCCAGGCAGAGGATGTCATGGCCGTGGAATTCTCTAATTGGATCTCGGCTTTGATGACCTGGATGAACGCTAACTTTCTAAAATTGAACACCCAGAAAACTGAAGTTTTAGAGTTTGGTCATAAAGACGCAATTTGGGGTCAGCACTGGTGGCCATTCTGAGCAGGGGGCTGCCCAGTACCAGTAAACAAACCCAGAAATCTTGGTTTTATGTTTGACAAAGAACTGGACTGGGCTGACCAGATCAACCAATTATCATCAGCCTGCTTTTTTATGCTTAAAAGTCTGAGAAAAATCCTTCCGTTCATTCCTCTCATCTTGAGGAAAACAGTGATAATTGCCACAATTCTTTAGAGAATTGATTATGGCAATGCTGTGTATTTGGGAGCTGATGTAAGACAACTGGCTAAACTGCAATCAATTCAAAATGCGGCAGCCAGAGTATTACTCAATTTACCTAAACATCACCCTACCTCACACGCCTTAAAACAACTTCACTTGCTCCCGGTACGACGGCACATTAAGTTTAAATCATTCTGCCTGGTTCATAAAGCCCTGTTTGGCGGTGGGGCAGAGGATTTGCAGTCCTTGTTTTCCCGTTATACACCTATGCGTGATCTAAGATCGGCCATGCTTGGGTTGGTCAAACTCCCCAAGATAAAGAAAGCAAGATGGAGAGGAAAACGTTTTTCCTTTCTCGCATCTTGATTATGGAATTCAATTCCTGGTCACCTGAGAAAAGAAACTAACAGAGTGTTGTTCCGGAAGGAAATTGAAACCTGGCTCTTTACCCAACGATAATCCCTTGATTGCATTGTGGTCTGTTCATTCTCTCTAGTGCCAAAACGCCTCGGCAGTAGCGCGCTCTACAAATATTTTCATTCATTCATTTACATGTAAGATCCACTAGTATGCAGTTATGGGGCTCTTTAACGCGAGCCAGTCCAGCAATGCATTGCCGAGTTTTGTATGTTGTGGAAATTCTTGGCGACAGAATGTTTAGTGTGAGAATTTCCTCTTTAGCATATTGCTGATTAGTAAATTGACACGCAGGTACTGGGGAGCAGCTTTCCCTATATATGCGCAAGCGCATTTCATTTCTGCATCCGCGCATGCGCCCCAATTTGATATCCGAGGACATCCCAGAAAGGGAAACTGCCCAGACACCTGACCCCGTCACTGTATTAAAACCGCGTTTTGCAATTAACACTCACTACCGGCAAATGATGGACGGGGTGGGTGGAGAGGAGATAGTACCCGTACAAAACTGTAAGTAGATGGTTTATGAAGGCAATTGGAGATTGTGAATAATTTGCACAGCACAGTCTTTGCTTTGTTCATGGACCTACATATTCCTGTTCATTTAATCTGTGTTGTTTTTACAGCCCGATCATGTGCGGGCGTCCATTGTTCTTGCCAGTGGAGCCACTTTCTTAGCAGTGCTAGGTAAGCACTATTTGAAAACTGACAATCTTTTTGTGTTATTAGTCCCCTTATTTCATCCTGGTGGGACCGCTACTTTTGCGTGGAATTTACCAGCTAATTTGGCTTACACATGGAGTAGGTTCCCGTCCGGCACTGTCTAGAACGCCTCATTGGGCTAGGGCTTAATTGAGTATTTATAATTGAGTTGTCTCGTGTGCCTGTCTACTTTTTTATGTAATCGATGTGCACAAAGCAGTGGCACATTATGAAGCATCAAGTTGCACTAATGCTCATACCTTTGGTTTATTTTGTTGTTTCTTTCCTAGGTATTGATCAGTAGCGGTATCCACCTTGCAGCTGTAACCTCAATGAGGGTGTATATGTTACTGCTCCGCCTTGATTGCAAAAAAAGAGGGTATTTTAATCTCAATTATATTATTTCATGTGCACCTCACCATTTTAGATTACCTTGGTCCTGAAGAAGCGCCACTGACCCTTAAGGCGACGCAGGCGTGAAACATGTTGACCTATGACCTTTTGACACCTGGGCATAGGGGGCAATGTTTTAATCCGCAGTCTTTGGACTGCTAAGGGACATCACTAATACTTGTGCTGCATGTTTACCCTTCATCAACCTTTTTATCACTTTGCACACACTTTATTTACCTCATTGAAACCACTTCCCACACACCCTCATGCACCATCCGGCAGTCCTTGAAAAGATCTCTGATAAAGTGACCCTTCGGGGGACCCATAGGGAATTGCAGCGCCGGCCCTAAGAGGAGCATCTGCCCGATAATGAAGCATGACACCCCTTGGGGTGTGTGAGGGCAACAGAGGACAAAGAGTGGTTTTCCACCTCACTGGTAGGTCCTTACACCTAGGATTTCTTTATTTTTACTCCTCTTCACTTTTTCTTTTCTGTCTAAAATGCACGGGTGACTTTTTGCACCCTTATGCATGGGTGACTTTTTGCACCCTGCTATCGTAACAGTGTCCTCTTGTTGGTTTAAATGTAGACATTAGGAGCATGGACACTAGACCGTATCAGCTCCTGGTTCCCCCTTTCCTTTGTGATACAGGATAGGAAGCCCACAGGTCAGCACAGTTGTAGCAGCCCTGTCTCTGGTGGAATGGGTGCCCTTAACCCTTGCGGAGGCTGCTTCTTGACGAACGCTTAGCAGAAGTTAATGCAGAGCACGTTCTAGCAAGAGGTCTGTTTCTGCATAGCTGTGCCCTTTTTCTCTCCTGCTCACCCTAAAAAGACCTAATCGTCCATTTAGTGTTCTCTAGTCTGATCGATGTGGAAGCTCAGTGCTCTTTTGGGGTCTAAGCCATGGAGTCTCTCCTCCTCCTCAGGGGAGTGAAGGGGGCATAGAACAGCAGAAAGGTGATGGTTTGACTGACGTGGAACAGTGTCAGTATGTTTGGAAGAAAGGATGCTTGAGTCCACAGAACTAGTTAATCTGGGAAGAAGGTGGTGAGCAGCAGGTGGACATTCTGAGCTTGGAGCTCACCCATTCACCGTGCCTATGTTATGGCTACCAGTAACATTGTCTTGAAGGTGTGGAGCACAAAGGAAGCTGTGCAGTAGCTTAAAGGGAGTGCACATCAAATATGCGAGGATCAGTTTAAGGTGTCCCTTCGGCATAAAAAAAGGAGAAGAAAGAAACAAATGACGGAGCCCGTTCAAAAAACAGGCATCACAACAGATTATTTAAATAATGAAGGCAGGTCCAGCAACCAAAAGAAGGCTGAAGGTACCCTTTAACTGTGTCCAAAGCAAAGCCTTGCCATGTAAGGTAGAGAGCAAATGACATAATATCAGATAACTTGGCCGGGAGGGGTCTATCTGTTAGCCAATCAGGGGTCACTAGGATGCATTGGGTTCGCTCATTCCTGATCTTCTCAGAACTCGGAGCAGAAGTGGTATCGGCAGGAAGGTATACAGGAGTCCTAAGTTCCACATGAGGTGGAACGCTTCTCTGAGCAAAAGATGCCTTGAAAACTCCAACCTGCAGAAGTGCTGATGCGGGGAGGGGAAGAAGAAAAAAAGAGAGAGGGTAAAAGAAAGAGTAAAGGGGAGGGAAAAAGAGGGGCAGGCTTAGGAGAGTCCAATGGGCAGAACTGCTAACATTGCACATTTTCGGCTATGAAAAAATGGTGCCAAGGTTCTCCTCATGCATGGTAGAGACCTTGTGCCACCTCTACTTGTGATCCGCTAGGTGCCAATGGCTGACTTGATCTACCCTGGGATTCAAAAATCCTGCCAGTAGGTTCACCACCAGGAAGATTCTCTAATGGTTCAGTCACTTCCAGAGGTGCAGCGCCTCCTGGCACAGAGTCCATGACCCCAAGCCACTTTGTTTGTTGCCGGACCACGTGGCAGTGATGTCGTCTGTGAGCACCTGTACCAGCCATCCCTTGAGGGAGGGCAGGAAGGCTTTCAACATGAAGCGGATGGCTCTCTGCTCCAGAAGGCTGATGTGGAGCAGGGCTTCCACCTAAGACCAGAGACCTCTGATATCCACCTCTCCAAGGTAGGCACCCAAGTACAGTAGCGATGCATCTGTTACCACTGTTCGTTTTCTGTGGGGATAGGAAGAGAGGTATGCAGCTGACCCAATCACAGTCGAAAAACCACCACTGCAGGTCTTTTGCAGTCTCCAAGATCTGGTCATGATCAGAGAGGTTCCCTTGATGTTGGGCCCACTGAGACTTTAGATCTCACTGCAGAGCCCGCATATACCATATGGCATACTTCACCAGCAGGAGGCCATCAGTCTCAGCAGTAACCCTTGGCAAAGCACTACACTAGGCTCACGTAGTTTGCGCTACTTTGAACTATGCTAATTGCACGTAGCACAGTGCAAACACGCGTAGCCTAGTGCAGCGGTCATTTTTTGCTTGCTCGCAGTCCTCAACGTCAAGAGAGCAAGCAAAATGACATCACGGCGAGACTTTTTCCACGTTCGCGATCAGCAACATCAAGTTGCCGATCACGAGCGTGGAAAATAAACCTCCCGGAAAGATTTTCAATGCAGGGAGGTCAGGTTTCTCATTGCGAGTGGTTGGGTATGCTCACAACCGCTCGTGATGAGAAACTACCAGTCTGCGTTGAGAAAGCTGCCTCTCGAGTCAAAATCGACTCTAGCGGCAGTAAAAAACAGCTCACACTGTTCAAGATGCCGTTTTCAATGATTGCACAGTGCGGACAAGCATGCGGCACTGTGCAATCATCGCGAACAGCGCACTACCCAGTTTGCGTAGTGCTACAAGTAGCTCGCCTAATGCACTTCGCGTAGCTACGCGTAGCGCTACTTCGCGAACTATGCCCAGGCTTACTCAGCAGCCTCAGAGTGGAACTCACTTAAATCCAGGACCAAGGTGAAAGTTGGAGATCATAGTCTGAATGTCCTGGGCTCTCCTTTCTGGGGAAAAGGCACAAAACCAGAATTTGTCCAGAATGGCTCCAATGGATGGGAGCATCTGAGAAGGAGTCAGGTGTGACTTGGCACATAAGGATGTGAAAATAAGCGTCCTGCATGTCCAATGCTAACATCAGTTTCCAGGATCGAGGGTAGACAAGACCTGGGCCACAGTGAATATCTTGAATTTGTCCCTCCTGAGGAAGGCGTTGAGAGGGTGCAGATCTTCTTTGGCACCAGGAAGCAGGGGGAGTAACAACCACAACCCACTTCTAATGCAGGCACCCTCTTGAAAGCCCTTTAGCCAGAAGAGATTGCACTTCCTGCCGAAGATGGACGTATGGTCCAATTGTCAGACATTCTGAGCATGGTGGAAGGTGTAGTGGAGCGTCCTTGAATGGTAGAGCATAACCCTGCTTGCAACCCCATCTGTCCAATAATATGGCCTGCCAACCTGGTAAAAATCATAAGATGCTGCCCTCAACAGCGTGGCCATGCACCACTAAGGGAATGCTAAACAGGTTTGGCAGGTGGGCCTGCAAGGGTGCGGTGGACTGACTTGTGCGCTGCCCTTGACCGAGGGATCGGTGTGTGCCACAGCCTTACCACAAAAATGCAGGAACCCTGCTGTGGCTAAAAAGGCTGTCTGTGTGGGGTCCCGGAGAGAACGAAAGGGCTGACGTCGTTGGCGTGGCAGAGCAGAGCAGACAACTCTTAGGAGTGCACTGTGGCCCTCCATTGTTTACAAAGCTCCAGAGCACAGTATGTTTTATCCCAAAAAAAGATGAGTCCCATCAAAGGATATATGCATGTCCATAAGGGATGGCTGAACCTAGCCCAAAAACGGTTCATTTCAATTAGGCATGACATTAGTGCCAATGGCTTGCCCAATGGAATTCCATGGTATCCATGCCACAATAGATGATAAACCTTGCTCTATCACAACACAGAGCTTCTCTGACACCTGTGGTCGTTTTATACATACAGTGCACAGCTTCCGGGACAACTATGGGCGAATTATGCATATGCTGCACTTTTCAAATGTTGCGCTGGGTGTAAACAGATACAGTGCGTCATATTACAAAGAATGCACTGCCCTCGGGACAGTGCATTTAAGTGAAAAAATTTGTGGGTGCTTCAAAGCTGCTCGATGTATAAATGTCCAGGCGGCATGCCACCTGCACTTTGAAGAGGGGACAGAGATCTCTTTGCCTTTAGGAGAATGTCTGGGAGGTCCATGGGACCCCTTTCTCCCCTCCAAAGGGTTGCCTTTAAGAGGCGCACTGACAGTGTGCCAACTATGGTCCTTCTTAAAGCATTTGTGCCTCTCCACCCACATCCCTAATACGTATGTATTGTATTGAATTGTATTGTATTGATGATTTGTAAAGCGCGTTGGCTACCCAGGGGCGTCCCAGCGCCATAGAAAAGAGTGAGTTGGGCTGGAGAGGCTGGAGTAAGAGAAGCTGAGTGAAAAGTTAGATTGGAATTTTGCTGAAGAGCCAAGTTTTTAATAGTTTACGGAAGGTGAGAAGGTTAGGTTCTGATCTGATAGGGTGGGGAAGGGAGTTCCAGATCCTAGCCAGGTTGTAAGAAAGCGAGCGGCCTCCACATCTGGCCTTCCTAATGCGTGGTACTGAGGCGAGGTGGGAGGTCGTAGACCTGAGTAGGCGGGAGGGTAGATAGGCTTTCATCAGGGGGGAGTTAATAGAGGGGCCTGTACCCCAGTAGGATCGGTGTGCAATGCACATGCTCTTAAATTCAATTCTGGATCTCACCGGGAGCCAGTGAAGATCCTTCAGTCTGGCTCTGACTGAAGTTCGGCGAGGGATATCCAGGAGGATTCTTGCCGCACAGTTTTGAATGACCTGGAGTCTCTTAAGTGTAGATTGTGGGGCCCCCAGATATAGGGCGTTTCCACAATCGAGAGCAAGAGTTGCAAGAGCAGAGGCAAAGATATTCTTCTCGATTGCACAGCCCCATGAAAATGTCGGAATGCCTTCTCATTTTAGTGCTGGTGCTACATTGCAGTTTTGTTATCAGTATTAAAGAAAGGACTGCACAACCATCTGAGGCCCCTTCTCTTATACCATTGTGCCCTGGGGAAGCACAAAGCAGGCGCATACGCCCACTGCGCATTAACCAACCAGAGAGTCAAACTTGCCGAAGAAAATACTCTATTCCTAAAGGTATCCACTCAGACACCCTATCCAGGAGAAAAGTCTGGAAGGCATTTGGATTTATCTCACAGTTTTTATCTTGCACCACCAAGCTCTCAGGGGAAGGAAGCAGAACCAGAATAGCGGGGTCACAGGGGGCAGGGTGATGGCACCACATAATCTGCTGATTCAAGGGGAGACCGGAGAAAAGTTTGGTCCAGGTGTCTATATGGGCCACATTAAAGAGCAACAGAGGTCCAGTATTCTTTTGCCACACATGGAGGACTTCGTAGAAGACACTGGTGATGACTTCCAAGGTGGAGAGCTGGAAGCCGAGAACTTCTGTCGTCCTCTGTATGATGATCGCTAAGGAGGCACTTTGCTCAGCTGCAGGGCCTTGCAGGTGAGACTAGGCTGGTGTCAGGAGAGGTGTCAAGGCCACTGGCATCCTGGAGGTCTCATACACGTTTTTTTACATGGTAGGGAGTGCCCAAATCCATCTCCAGTATCAAACTCATTGTCAGAATCTGTCAAAAACATGGAATGTGGTGTATGAGATCTGCCCTGCGAAAACAGGATGTTAAGCGGCTCAGATGGAGCAGGCAAAGGCTGTAGCTCGATAGGCAGCAAGCGCGGCTATGGTCGAATTCAGGATGTGGAGCCGAAGTTGGCAAAGGTGCTGTTGGGGCTCCTCCAGTATCAGAGGGCCCAACTAGGGTAAAGGCAAACCCACCTGCGGTATCTCAGATGGAGGAGCTCTCCGCGAGGCCTGCAGGCACGCCAGGGGAAGTCAGAAGGGATATGAAGAGTTGCACTACGGCTTTGCAAGAACTCTTGGATCTGCCTACGAGTCTCAGACGGCCCCGGAAACTCGGGTTACTTCATTACAAGTTGCTGGATTGGCTCCAAATTCGACCAACTTCGGGAGCAAGATAGAGAGGCATGTTGACGTCCTTTGGTATCATCAGGTATACAAGATCATCGGGAAAGGGGCCGCTTCCCACTTGGATTTTTCATGGCTTTGTTTCTTGGACTTACCTGAGAATTTGGAGCACAGTGACTATCAAGCTTGAGACTGACTTTTGGATTGGGAATGGGATCAAGACTGACCTTTAGACTTGGAACTGTACTGAAGCTGGGTCTTTCAATGCTTAGCGAGGTATAGCTCCACCTCACGTTCCCAAATGGCCTTTGGATTCATCCATGTTGCAGTCATTGCAGGCCTTAGAGTTCTGGCCCGACCCCAGGCACTACAGGCAAACACTATGTCGATATGTCACAAACATTTGTTTGCAACAGTCCTTACAAGGTTTAAAACCTGTCATCTTGGGGGATGACTTTTCCCTTGCATACTTTGCAAATTTGGAATAAAATTGATCTTGAAAGAGGTTGAAAGAAAGGAACTGACATCAGCACACGGGAGTGGTGCCATCAGTGTGGAGCCGTGGTACTGCTCAAACGTTTCCGGATTCAGTTTGTTGCTTGGAGAAATATTAAAAAGGTGAGTAATCTACAGTTAGAAGTCTCTATCACATTTGCATTACCTCAATATGGACAAATTTTTCGCAGAGTAATAGGTAATGATTTGTTAGTTTTGCAGATTAAAATTACACTTACGAAATGTTAAACTATAAATAATTGTATCATCTGTTTTATAAGTGACCTCTATTTAGTATACATCTGCAGCCTATCCTCCAGCATGTCAACAATATTGTGAAAGAAATCTCGCAAAAACAGGAGAGTCCATAACACATAACATCTTGTCAAGAGGGAAACATCCTTTTCAACGCAACTTTTAAGACGCAGTGCCTTTACGACGCAACTAATACAACGCATGTCATTACAACGCATTGCGCTGGGGGGCGCTCTAGGATAGGGAATGGATTTAATTTACTATCCAACACCTTCCCTACTATCCACGGGGACTGGAGATGGAATAGTAAATTAAACTATTCACTACCCAGCACCCCTTAACGCTATGCGTTGTAACAGCATGCATTGTAAAAACTGCGATGTAAAGGCATGCGTGGTAAAAGCATGCGTTGTAATGTCATATAACCTGTCAAGAATGTGTTTCAAGGGGAGGAGCCAAGATGGCGACCGAGATGGCTGCGTAAACGCTCGGCTTCGTGAGCCTGCTCACCCCGCGCATACATCCTGGCAACTATCCTGGGCCGTAACGGCATATTTATGTAGGCGAAGGATAACCTTCACTTACCGTTTGCTCCTGAGGCTTCTGCTTGCTGCAGACCCGTTGAAATGTCCCCGAATGTTTTGCGGCCTTCACGGAGCTGGGACCGGGGCCTCGAGTGCGTAGAGTGGCCGGCCGCGACTGCAACAACAGCGGCCTCTGGTGATGGTGAGGAGTCGGCCGGAGGGAACTGACGACTTGCTGGCCGATGGCGACAGTGCCGACCCAGCCCAACTTGCGGAGAACCATGTGGGGAGTGCGATACAGCTGGGTCGAGGGGAGTGCATGATACTTGGCCCCCACTCCGGTGTTGTATCCGGGCACACTAACGACTTTTCCCGGAGTCAGCGTGCGGCCCCCAGGGAGCGGCGGAGTTTTTAGCCTTTTGGTGACTCGCCGCTGAGAAACCTGCCTTGACTTTTGAGATTCCCGTGAATCCTGTCCCTCCCTGGTGTGGGGCCCGGTCCCGAAGTGAGGTGGAGAAAGACGAGGCCGGATCAGCTAAGATGGCGGATAGCACCCTCTTACGCACACCTCATCCGGGCAGAGAATCCGTTGTGAGGGAGAGTCCTGGGGTCTGGTGCCACGAGAAAGAGCCCACGTCCAGAGATATATTGGCTGCGTTAACAACCCTGTATATGACCCTGAGCCGGGACGCCGGGGATCTGGGAAGAAGGATGGCCGCCATTGTTGTCCCGCCGCTCCACATGGGCATGGTTCAATCTCAAGGAAGCGCCGATGTGCCCGCCTCTGCGTCAGTGATGAATGCCCCGGCTGCGCCTGCGTTCGTGGAGACGCCGATAGACCCGGTCCGTGATACCGCTTTGGATTGCTCTGTTGTATATGTGAGTGACTCGTCGGGGCCCTTATCTGTACGGCGGCTGAAGAAACAACATCGATCCATAGCTTGGGCTGCCCCGGCGACGTTTCAACGATTACTGGATAGTGTGACTCTCTCTTCCTGGCTGGTGAGACTGTATTCGGGCTGGGGGATGTTTCCGGTATCGATACTGACACAGACGGATTTCCGCCATACGTCTTCGGCTAGGTTTTGGGGGCTACAGTCCCATGGAGTAATGGCGCTGCCCGGTCCGCCCGGATCGGTTGGACCCACCACACTGCTCTGTATGCCGATTGATGACTGGCTGCATGTGGGTACTATTGATAGGAAAGGCCAGGGGTGAGACCGTCTGGGACATGGAGGAGCGCATTGTTGGCTGACGGTGTTTAGGGGGACACTGAACGGGGATGTTATTGATTGAATTGATAATTATTGCTTACTGTGGCTATTCTGACCTTGCTTTTATGGTGCTTATTGTGCGCGCTGGGTGAGGGGGGGGCCGGGTGGTTTGATCGAGGGCCCTTCTCCACATTTTTTCCTTCTTTTTCCCTTTTTCTATTATTCTATATTTTGGGTTTCTCCTTTAGGGCGATAGGCACACTGCTGGGGGGGGGGGGGTAAGCTGTAGCCTTCTGCAGGGGTGCAGGGTGGGGGTAGGGGGAAGGGGGTTGTTTATTTGTTCTTTCTTTGTCTCTATGGCCCTTTGTCTTTTCTTCTTCTTGGTGTCGTCGTTTTTCATGTTTCCTACAGTCTGTTTTGTTTTAGGGGCTGGGGTGCTGTTCGACACGACCTGTATGTGTTGTTTACATTTATCCTGACTCGTATGCCTTGCCCCCATGTCTTTAAGAGTATTTGAACTCTTTGCAGATTTCTGTTTCATGTTGCTATTGTAGGACCATGTATGACCGTATGGCAATTATTCTGATATTTTTTATTTTTTATTTTTCTTCACTGTAAAATGAACCCTATTGAATCCTGATTATCACGCTGTACGCTTGAATACGAGTTATATCCTGGATACGTATCTGACCCCAAATTACGGGTTGCTATATCTTTCTGTATTGCTTTGCTAAAATTCCGAATTGACTAGCGGCCGGCCGGAAGGGTTGTAGGCCCATGCTTGTATGTGAAGTGATAATAAAGGTTCTAAAAAAAAAAAAATGTGTTTCAAGCCTTTGGAAGTAAACATTTACAAAAGTTCATAAAGTATAACGTAAACCATTGTTGATAATTTAATCAGTGGCCTCTTTGTCTTGTAGCTCTACTGTAAGACATAATAGGATATACAAGATGAAATACTACATAATCAATAACTACCAATATAATAATTAGAATGAGAAGGAAGATACCTCTGCTTGAATTCAACAATTACTTCTTTGGTGTGATTAATCAAAAGGAATGGAGCAGCACCAGGATGATAATCAGAAAAAGTAATAACAGTAGAATGCTCAGCCAGGTTAACATCCACCAGGATACCACCCAACTGGAAAAAAGCAGACAATATATTGAGAAGATATTTTGAGTGATGCATTCACAACATAATGCATGTTTCAAGCTGCATTAGCAAGTCCTTAGAGGTATTTCAAATGAAAGATTACAACATTTCAAGGCCCATTTGTCATAGATGACAACATTTGTATATCCCATTTATAAAAAAAATGCCTCTCACACACTTAGATAAAAGCATATAATAGCAATTTGACTACGATACAATCTTAAAGTGCAAAAATTCAATAATTACGATGAAGAGAAGTTACTAAGAAAACTAATAACAAACGCAGGCAATACAAACGATTATGATGTGTAACTGTGAAGAATTTTAAATGAAGGTACGAAAAAAGACTAAAGAATGCAGGTGTTACCCTTAGAAGGATCAGATATAATAATACAGATAAACAAATACCATTACTAACATGCAATGTAAGCAGCAATTACTGAAAAGCATAGACTAAGGACAGTAAGTATGACAGCACTGCATGATCAATCAACAACAGTTGATCAGTAACCCCCTCAGGTGCAATTGTATCAAGCTCACATTTACATGAAATCACTTGTTTATTTCTGATTAATGTATAGTGTTTAAACATGCCTGATGAACAACAGGGATCTGCTAGATAGAGGATACTAAATGAATAAATGAATCATTGTTTCATTTTTTGACATCTAAAATAGCTTAATGTGGACAACAACCCCTTTGCATAAGTACAACTGTCTTTCTAGAGTGGCAACATTTAATACCTAAAACAGAGTGTAAAATAAATGTACAAAATAAAGGTAGCATAGAAATACTTATGCTGGGCGACAAGTCTTTGAACACCAAAACGAATCTTCAAATATCTAGGATAACCCCTGTAAAAATATTTTTCATGTCACACCAGCATATTAACTGCCTAGTATCTGCCATCTTGCTTTCAACATTAATTGAAGAACACTTTATAAGAAGAAACATAACTGAATGTTCAGATGCAAGAACGCAGCTAGAAGAACATCCTCCTCCGACAATTTAGTGCTTTGCAGATTGTCTCCTAATGAAAACCACCAATATGGCGGCAACTGTAGAAAAAGAGAAGACACGTCTGAGTGACCTAATGATTAATGCATCCCCCAAAGACCCATTACTAGGACTGTAGCATGCTCCGTTCATTATAAGCTTTTGTGAGTATTCTTTGAACAAAATGGGAACCCCTGGAAATAAATCAACATATTGCCAAAAAAGGTTCCTAAAACAGAGTTGCACTGAAGCGGCAGAGAAAAAATACATGAGTCGGCATCCACAGAGACGATGCAAAGATCAGGTCTGATCTCCTCGATCAGAGGCAAGGCTTGGATTAAGGGAATTCAGTGAGAATGTTCTGGATGACATCTGGCTGCCACTAAACGTTTCCGAATTCTAAAATACTCTTATTTTATGCAGAGCATAGTCACTTCCAATAATAGACACAAAAAATAAAAGAATAAACACAGCTGCGCTACCCTCTAAAGTTGTGCAAGTCCCCACCAGGCCTGCTGGCTTCAACAATCTTACCCGACACACTGGGTAGACTGGGACGAGTCTGCAGATTCTGGTCTCCCTATGCTAAGGGTCTGCAACCTCTCTCAGTCTTTGCCCTATGACGTTTGGCCTTATTTTTCCCAGTTTCCAGATGGCCAAAATTGCTGTTGGGCTTCCCCATCTGTGGTTCATTGTAGTCTGCAAGTGTTCCTCACAGCAGCCGGGGCATGACAGTCCAGGTCAACAGCCCTACCTCCACGATAGGTGCTACCAGGCACTTGGGTGTCACCTATTTTTTCTGTTCAAGTGCAGAATCCCTAACTTCAGGTGGCCCCCACCTGGCATCCGCGGGTTGATGATGTAGGAAGCTGGCTCTGTATATACTAAACCAAAATGTGGTATAGTATGCACAGTGTCCAGTGGATCCAGAGAGGCCTCACAGAGGATCAAGTAGATAATACCAATGCTCTCTTTTGTGGTAGTGTGGGCGAGCAATTAGGCTTATTAGAGGGCAGTGCTGAGCATTTGTTGTACAGACATAGGCAATAAATGATATACACACTGGAGCACTAAATCCAAGAGCAATGGTTTGTAACAATAATGCTTTTAGTATATTTATTTTATAGAACCAAACGTACAAGTTACTTACCTTCGTTAACGATGTATCTGGTAGAGATGATTCTAGCCGCATTTTCCTTAATGTAGAATTATCTCCAGGCGTGAGACTGGATCCGGAAAACTTTTTGCCACAGCATCCCTGCGCGCCGTGGGGACGGCACCAGGTGACTCCGCCCTGACGTCGTCCACCTCCACGAGCAAGGATACTTAAGTCCCGCCCCGGCGCGCCTACGTCAGTTTTCTTCAGATAACTTTTCCATGCCACAACGCAGAGCCATCACAAACAAAAACTGTGAGAATACGGAACAGTGTGCGGAAAAAATCAGCTAAACAGGAAAGAGAGAAACTAATGGAGAGGAACAGCACAATCCAGAAAAGGGCCAGTTATCATGCACCAAAAGTCCTGGAAGGGAAGAACAGAGCACAGCTGCTGCAAAGCAAGCCCGCAAACAATTACAACAGCCCCCCTGGGGGCCGAAAGCATGTGAAAAATTGCACAGCAGACGAAGAAGCCTTCCACCACCGCCCAGTACAGGGAAGGGCGCCAAGGCCCGAACAAAAGAGCAACCACAATTCGTCCCCAGACAACACCAGCAAGCAGAAACATCTCCCAAAAGAGCTAAGGGTCAAGACCAGGCCAAGGGACCTCAACCCCAAGACTGCAAAGGAGCCAGAAGTGCAAGCAATGAAAGGAAGAAGGACACAAGCAAACCCCACACTGGAGACCAGGGTGCATGGGTGCAGAAGTACTCATGAAACCATCAACTAATCACCAGAAAGGAAGGCTTGGAGCAAACAACAAGACAAGCATTCCCCTAGGGAGGGAGTAAGAAAGGGCATTCGCAGGAGACAACCAACCAGAGGCAGGCAAGTGCAGAGGCCCAAGGAAGTGTCCTCGCAGAACGGGAGGAAGGGCGGGTCGTGAAGGAATCTGCGGCTAGAATTGTCTCTACCAGATACCTCATTACCGAAGGTAAGTAACTGGTACATCTGATAGAGACTACTAGCCGCAGATTCCTTAACATAGAATAGATACCATAACCATACCCAAGGGAAAGGAGGGTCTGCGAAAGGACCTCCCCAGCCTGAACAACACAGGGGCCCAATAGGAGATGAGTCACAGGGACAGGGAGAATAGCCCAGTCCCCTTCCAAACAGAAGAGACCTCGCCATTGTGGGGAAACACCGTCCCCACAGGGGACGTGTTAAGAAGACAAGAAAGGCAACCCAACCCCCATCAAGCAGGAGGAGGCATGGACAAGGCGAAAAGGGGGCCAATGCACCCCAAGCCCAGTCAAGGTACTAGAGACCCCTGCCAGCAGGCCCAGAGGTAGAGGCAGCGCAAAGGAGTACCGGGTAAAAGAACTACCCCAAGACTCCAAGGAGAAGAGGTAGAAATTAAGGCAAAGGCCTCCACTGGAAAACACACACAGTGAAGAGGGCAGCCGAACCCATCACAACTTGAAGTAGACAGTCAAGACAGAACGGCGCCACAGTCAATAAGGGCAGGCGCAAGAGAAAAACGTAGTCACACAAGGCTCTAGCAGAACAAGAAGCAGGAGTGCTAGGGCCCACGCCAAGGTCCCCGGCCGTAGACCAGAAGAGCAGGCAGATGCAGCTGGCTGCTGACAAGCACCACCAAACTGAATACCCAGCCTACGCCAGGCCCAAAACAAGGGGAAGCCCAGAACAAATCCCAAACGACCCCAGAAGGAGACCGCTCCGGACAGAACCGATCCGCGCAGAAGTGCGACCAGTCGGAAGATAAGAGGAGAAACAAGTAAGACGGACCAAGCCGTCAACAACGGAAAGAATCCCTCCTAGAACACCAGACAGAGGGCCAAGCCAAACAGAGGACAAAGGGGAAAAAACACTGCATCACAATACCGTAGATGGCAAAGCCATGACCAGGAAGCCGCACCAGCGGAATACTGCAACACCAGGAAGGGCGAGGAACCCACAAATGGGAGTCCACACCTTCCCAGCGAAAGACAGAGCTATACAATAGCTACAAGTACCCCACTTAGGGTATGACACGTCCCAAAGAAATCATGGGAACCACTCTTAGGGAAGAAAATTCTGCATCAGAGAACAAAATCATAGAACCTGCAGCAGAAACCACAGAAGGCTTAATAAGCAGCCAAAAAGTACTCTCTTGCCAAAAAGGGGCTGAACCAGCAGCCAACCGAAAAGAGGGGCCAACCAAGGGATCCCAAGGGCACAGTAAACCACACAGAAAGTGTAACGGTCACTCAAAACCACCAGCTCCCAGGAGCAATGGGAGAACACCTCCCACCAAGTCCCGGAGGATCAACAAACCAGCCTACTGAGGAGGAGGAGGGGGATGGAGCCCAGCAAGAAGACGCTGAATGGCAGAGTTCGCATGAGTGTTAAACCAAAGGACCCCATCAAAGGGCAGGTCATCCAGACGCTCCCTCATATTTTTAGGAAAAACAGCATCACGTAGCCAAGCATGGTGACGGAGAGCCATAGAAGTGGCCATACCACAGCTGAGAGCATCGACAACATCCAAGGCTGCACAAAGAATAAACGCGGTCAACTCCCTACCATCCAACACATGGCTCCGCAGATCAGCACTGGCACCCTCATGAGAGACATGGTAGAGGAGGGACTCCACAGAGTCCCACAGGCTGGAAGTAACCCTAGCCAATACACACTAAGTGTTGAGCGTCCTTAAGGCAGCACTGGAAGATGTTACGACGTTACGCCCCCATGAATTCCAACCACCGGGCCTCCCAAGACGGAGGAAACAACACCCCCGGCAAGGATGGAAAAGCCTTCCGCAGGAGAGAACCTTGAGTAGAAGGGTGGAAGGAAAGGCAGACAGGGTCATGCTGAGCCGGACGGTGGCGATGCAGTAGCGGGTGAGGCACCGGAACACCCATGGTAGGGCGCCCCCAAGCCCACAGAAGAGAATTAGGGAGCGACGCTTCAAAAGGAAGGAACAGCTCCCGTCTACCGGAGCCCTGGTGTAGAACTTCCAAAAGGTTATTCGTAGGCAATGGAGTGACAGGTTCACCCACCGCAGAATACCAGCGGCTGTGGAAATAGCCCGAACAAAGGCAACACTGGCATCAGTAGGGCGTAGCGGAGGAGAAAAAAATTCCTCCGTGGGCGACTGCTGCAGACGGAGCTGTCTGTTCCCAAGTCCAGGGGGAAGCGGCCAGCCCCGGAATAGTGGGGGACCCACAGAGGAATGGTGAACCTGAGAGCCCCAGGGGAAGGCGGAGAGGCCGGTTGAAAAGCCAGCTGCGAGCCACGGAAAGAAGGGTTCGAGGATTTAGGCCGTGGTGACGGCGAGGAACCCTCCCTTGAAGATGTCGATGAAAAGGCAACAATGCGGCACCCTGTCTCTAGGGAGGAAGACACCAACAAATGACAGACCTCTGGAGAGGAAGGAACTTCAGTAGACGAATCAAGAACTAGGCGCCGGCATGGCTCCGAGGAGTCCGCCACACGCGCCTGGTCGACGTCGATCGGCGCCGGAGTGGGTATTTGTGGGGCCAGGTCGACCTCTGCCACCACGTGCTCCCCAGGAGAATAGGGCGGGGTTGACGCCGATACAGCGAAGGAGAGGCCCTGAAAAGTCTCGGCGTCAGACGGAGCAGCCGCCCGCTTCAGGGACCGAGACGGACTCAGGAAAGCACCCTAGGTCCCAGCCCCCCGGTGCCGAAACGGCGCTGGCCCGGCCTCTGGCGAGGCAGCCGACTGCTCAGAGGACCGAGGGTGAATCGGGGGCAAGCCCGGAGTCTCGGTGTTCTCCTGCGACACCACATGGTGCCCCATAGGGATTTGTGGCTAAGCAGGGACGCCAGGTGCCGAAGAGGTGTGCCCCGAAGGACTACTCTTTGACGACACCACCCTCCTACGACCTGAAGCGGAAACCTTCGGAGTCGGTGCCGGAGCCGGAGCCGGAGCCGGAGCCGGAGCCGGAGCCGGAGCCGGAGCCCGAGCACAAGCCGGAGCCGGAGCCCGAGCCGGAGCCGGAGCCCGAGCCGGAGCCCGAGCACAAGCCGGAGCCCGAGCACAAGCCGGAGCCCGAGCACAAGCCGGAGCCCGAGCACAAGCCGGAGCCCGAGCACAAGCCGGAGCCCGAGCACAAGCCGGAGCCCGAGCACAAGCCCGAGCCGGAGCCCGAGCACAAGCCGGAGCCCGAGCCCGAGCCCGAGCCCGAGCACAAGCACAAGCACAAGCACAAGCACAAGCCCGAGCCGGAGCCGGAGCCCGAGCCGGAGCCCGAGCCCGAGCCCGAGCCCGAGCCCGAGCCCAAGCACAAGCACAAGCACAAGCACAAGCACAAGCACAAGCACAAGCACAAGCAGGAGCCGGAGCCGGAGCCGGAGCCGGAGCCGGAGCCGGAGCCGGAGCCGGAGCCGGAGCCGGAGCCGGAGCCGGAGCCGGAGCCGGAGCCGGAGCCGGAGCCGGAGCCGGAGCCGGAGCCGGAGCCGGAGCCGGAGCCGGAGCCGGAGCCGGAGCCGGAGCCGGAGCCGGAGCCGCCGGCGACTCCACGGAAGGCCTCGCGCGAGGCAAGGGTTCGTCTCAGGAAGTGGAGGAGGGGCCAAAGAAGCCTGCAGGGCTGCAGCGTAGGCTGTCATTTGGGCCCTAGACACCCCAACGCCGGGGAACGGCGGGTAGGAAGGCGACAGTAGGGGGCGCACGTCCCGAGGGGTGGCGGCGCCCACCACTGAAGGAGGACAAGGCCTCGGAGACAATCTGAAGGACCTACCAGCTGGCAAACAACGCCCTTGGGACCATGGCGAGGGAAGATGCCGCAGAAGTAACCGGCGACTCCTTGCTTCCGAGGTAGGGGACAGACGCTGGGACGACAGTGACCTGGACAAGCGGGCTGACAGCAATTTCATCCGGCGCTCCCACCGTGACTTAGGCTTGAGTTGCTGACAGGCTTTGCAATGCGTCGAGTCGAGGTGCTCGCCCAGGCACCACATGCAAATCGGGTGAGTGTCCGTCGCCGACATGGGAAGTGCTCAAGAGGTACACGTATTGAAGCCCGAAGGCATTCGCACACTGTTCCACTAACGCCAAAGCGTGAAAAAGAAGAGAAGGCCTGAAAACAGGCCAGGACACAATCCGGATCCGTGTTGCACACGGAAAAGAGAAAAAACGGACCTAGGCGCGTCGGGGTGGAACTTATGTATCCTCGCTGACGTCATGGAGGCGGACGACGTCAGGGCAGAGTCACAAGGTGCCGTCCCCCCGGCGCGTAGGGATGCTTTGGCAAAAGATTTTTCGGATCCAGTCTCACGCCTGGGAATAATTCTACGTTAAGGAATCTGCGGCTAGTAGTCTCTATAAGATATCCTTTGTTGCATGTAAATATTGTAGGAAAGTGCCCCTTTTTACACGATCACCCCCCACTTTTGCCTGACATCTGATGCATCCTGACTTGATGTGCCCTTGATCCTTGGCAATCAGGCTCCCAGGGCCCGTGTTCTTTCCCAAGACCATACCTTGGTACCCACAATTTGAACATCTCTGGCCACAGGTAAGCCCCTTGTAAAAGGTACCATGGGTACCAAGGGCATTGTGATCTGGGAAGGCTTATAAAGGCTGTAACACTTATTGTCCCACCCTTAGAGGCCCAGTACCTTAACACCAACACACTGTCACTACAGGCTGTGTGTCTTGGTGAAGAGAAAAGTGAAGAGTCAACATGGCACACATCCCTGTGTGCAATGCCTACAACCCACTGTCTAAGGCCTTTGTAAGTCAGCCCTCTTGTAGGTGTCTAAGTCCATTCTTAGACACAGGAAGTGTAGTAAAGCCATAAAGAGTATATGGTCTGGGAGTTGGTCATTACAAACATCACAGCTCCATAACGGCTTTACAAAAAACTGGAAAGTTTGGCAGATAACCTCTCAGCACATTAAACCCACACTGATGCCAGTGTAGATTTTAAAGTAAAATGCACTTAGTGGGCATCTTAGAGATGCCCCCTAAAAATCGACTAGCCTGGTGTGGTTCCTGAATAGCTGTCCCACCATTTGCCACCACCAGGCAGGTTTCTGGAGCCCTGGGTAGAGGGCCTCCACTCCCTGAGTCCAGAAACAAAGCCCATCCTGGGCAGAGGTGTCATGCCTTCTCCCGCAGGATGGGCTGGGTCCACAAAGGGGACACTTCTACGGCCTGATGCTTTTGGAAACTGTCCCTGCCTTTTGCTGCCCCCAGTAACTGGCTCCCACTTGTTTTGGCCCCCGCTCTGGGTGGGAGAATCAGCGGAGAAGTCAACCTAGGAAGAAAGGCGTGCCCACCTTTGCCAACCCTCAGGTGGGAAGGTGAGGTGAAGCACATATCTCAGTCCCCTTAATCTTGAAGATGAAGGGACTCAGCCAATTAGGGAGAGGCTCATGCCCCCTTAACACCCCTAAAGAACAAGTTACTGACCTTCGGTAATGCTTTTTCTGGTGGATACAGTATCTGCCTGTGGATTCCTCAACTTGTGAATATCCCCTGTGCCAGCAACATTCGGAAACTTTTGTAGCTCTCCACGCTGACGAGGACATAGACGACGTCACAGAGGCACGACTCCGCTCGCGACCTCGCGGACGTCACTGGATCCATAATAGAGCCTCGTCGGTGTGATGACGTCAGGTCCTCCCTTTTTTCCGTGCCCCGAGGCACACGGACGGACTGACATAAATAGGTACAGTATACACAGTACACAGTATTCAAACCAACACACATAGTTTGAATGCAGAGCAAAAAGCAAGAACAGTTAAACATTTCCATTGAAAAATAAAACACTTTACAGGTATAGAAGAGTGGATAACGGGGAGGCAGGTGGTCAGTGAGGAATCCACAGGCAGATGCTGTATCCACCAGAAAATGCGTTAGCGAAGGTAAGTAACTTGTTCTTCTGATGGATACATCTGCCAGTGGATTCCTCACCTTATGAATAGAATCCCACAGCAGTCCCTACTCCTGGAGGAGGGTGTCCACTCCTCTATACCAAGAAATCCTGAAGGACAGAACGCGCAAAATGGCCATCCCTTCTCACTTTGTAATCTAAGCAGTAATGCTTCACGAAAGTGTGGAGGGAGGCCTAAGTTGCAGCTCTACAGATGTCCTCAACAGAAACCCCTCTAGATAAGGAAGATTTAGAAGACTTTGCCCTGGTAGAATGAGCTCTTAAACCCTCTGGAGGTTCCTTACCGGCCAAAGAGTAACAAATCTTGATGCACAAGACAATCCATCTGGAAAGTGTGCGCTCGTGCACCGCTCTGCCTTTTCTGCAGCCAGCAAAACCCACGAAGAGCTGGTCATCCACACGATAGTCTCTAGTTCTATCAAGATAGAAGCTCACTGCCCTCCTTGGGTCCAAGCGGTGAAGCCGCTCCTCCTCCTTGGAAGGGTGAGGGGAGGATAGAAGGTTGGAAGAGTAATGGACTGCCCTAGATGGAAGGGAGTAACCACCTTAGGCAGAAAAGCAGTCCTGGTCCTGAGAACCATTCTATCAGCATAAATAGTCAAGAATGGGGGGTTTGAACTCAGAGCTTGAAGCTCACTTACCCTCCTTGCCGAGGTAATAGCAAGTAGTAAGACAGTTTTAAAAGACAACAGTCTCAAGGAACACTTGTGCAAGGGCTCAAAGGGAGAACTCATCAAGAAGGTTAAGACAAGTTTTGAGTCCCATTGAGGTCCAATAAATAGAGTGGGCCGAAATGTGTTGGTAAGGCCCTTAATAAAACGTAACACAATAGGAGATTTAAATAAAGACGGCTGATCCTGCAAACAAAGGAATGCCGATAAAGCTGACAAATAGCCCTCACAGTAGCCACTGCAAAGCCCTACTGGGCTAAAGAAAGAGCAAACTGAAGGATGTTGGATAAACGGGCCCTTAAAGGGTCAATAGACTTCTCTCCACACCATGAGATAAATTTGGACCACCTATAGGAATAAATAGACTTGGTGGTATGCCGCCTGGCCGAAAGAATAACATCCACCACGTCAGGCGGAAGAGAGAAAGAATTCAGATTGCCCCGTTCAATCTCCAGGCATGAAGGTGTAAGTTCTGGAGGTGGTTGTGTAGAACCTGCCCCAGCAACTGCGAGAGGAGATCTGCCCTGAGCGAGAGACGGAGCGGAGGGCACGAGGAGAGGTGGAGAAGATCTGTGTACCACACCCTTCTTGGCCAATCCAGGGTGATCAATATAACTTGGGCCCAGTCTTGGCGAATCTTCCTCAGAACCCGAGGAATCAAGGGTATGGGAGGAAACGCTTAAAGGAGTTGTGAGTCCCAACTGAACTGAAACTCGTCCCCCAAAGCGCCCCACATCGGATACTGGAGACTGCAGAATGACGGGCAGTGAGCGTTCTCGTGAGTGGCAAACAGGTCCACCCGAGGAGTTCCCCACGTCCAGAAGACGTGACGAACCACCTCCGGATGAAGCCTCCACTCGTGATCGGCTGAGAACTGCTGAATGAGACTGCCTGCACGCACGTTCAGAACTCCGGCCAGATGATTTGCCATCAGACAAATCTGATGGTCCTGAAGCCAGGACCAGGGACTCAGAGCCTCTCTGTAAAGACAATGCGATCCTACTCATCCCTGTTTGTTGACATACCACATTGCGGTAGTGTTGTCTGTCAGGACTTGAACCAACTGACCGCGAAGGGAAGGGAGGAAGGCCTTGAGCGCCAAATGTATCGCCCGTAACTCCAGAAGCTTGATGTGATCTCCAGATCCCCCAGATGAGCACCGCACCCTAGAGTGGATGCATCCCTTATCACTGTGGCCACCGAAGGAGGAAGATGGAAGGGTTTTCCTTGAGACAGATGCCCTCCACGCTCCACCAAGACAGATCTGCTACAGCTTCTCAGGAGATCCTCACAAACTCCCTGAGATCTCCTTTGTGCTGATAGCACTGCCTGCGGAGGCACCACTGGAGCGCCCTCATGTGCCAGCGTGCATGGTTGACCAACAGAATGCAGGAAGCTAACAGACCGAGCAGACGAAGGATCTTCAGGACTGGAACGACTGCTCCATTGTAAAAAAAGGGAATCATTTCCTGAATGTCGAAAATCCTTTGAGGAGGAGGGAATACTCGACAGACAGTAGTGTCCAGTACCGCCCCTATAAACAGGTTGCGCTGTGAGGGCACCAGGTGAGACTTGGGTACGTTTATCGAAAAACCCAATTTGTACAGCTGGGGTGACACTTGCAGACGGTGACACACCTTCTCTGGCGACTCTGCTTTGATCAACCAGTCGTCCAGATAGGGGAAAACTTAAATCCCCGATCTCCTGAGATGGGCTGCCACCACCGCCATCACCTTGGTGAAAACTCGAGGTGCAGTAGTAAGTCCAAATAGGAGAACCGCAAACTGATAATGTTGCGACCCCACCGTGAAACGGAGATACTTGTGCGACTTCAGGATCGAGATATGAAAATACGCGTCCTGCAAGTTGATGGACACAATCCAGTCCTCTTGCTGCAGCGCCTGAAGAATTTGCGCTACGGTCAGCATCTTGAACTTTTCTTACTTCAGAAAAATATTCAAGACCCGGAGATCCAGGATTGGACGTAACCTGCCATCCTTCTTGGGTATCAGGAAATAACGGAAGTAGCATCCCTGACCCCTTTCCTGCTCCGGAACCACCTCTATCGCACCTTTTTTTTGAAAGGTTAGAACTTCCTCCTGCAGGAGAAGAAGATGGTCCTCCGAGCAAGCTCCTTAGGATAGGATAGGATTCATATTTGTAAAGCGCACGAATGCAAACAGCGTCTTGGGGCTAATGTAAGTGAGGGGGATGTTGTCCAGATGTCAAACTATGCCTGTGGAAACAGCAGAGTCTTTAAGATCTTCCTGAAAATTTGATGATTAGGCTGCAGTCGAAGAGTAGATGGCAGCTTATTCCATAATTTAGCTGCCCGGTGGGAGAATGCTTTTCCACCCCATCTTGCTCTCCGAATTTTATCTACTTGCATAAGACAGGCATTGCTAGATCTTAGCATCCTAGCTGGAACATAAGGCCTAAAGAGTCCCTGCATATCCTTAGCTCCTCCCCCGTAGAGTGCTTTATGCACAATGCATAAGGCCTTAAACTCTGCTCTTGGCTTTATAGGGAGCCAATGGAGGGCTCTAATTCCCTTTGTTGTAGAGCTACCTTTGGGAATATTTAGCAGCAGCCTAGCAGCTGCAATCTGCAAAGACTGTAATTTGTTACTCTGGGCATTGTCAATTCCCAGAAGCAACAATAGTCCAGTTTGGACAGCAGAAGGCTCACTGTCTTTTGCAGAGCTTAGCCAATGAAAGGGAACATTTTTCTCAATTTTTTTATAAGATAGAAACAGGAAGAAGTAAGACTGTTTACATGCGCTGACAAATTGAGATGGGTATCAAAAATTATCCCCAAATTTCTAACTTTAGGCACCGGCTTAGGGCACTCCCCTGCACTTTTCGGCCACCACGCAGAGTTCCACAGAGATTGTCCTGGCCCAAATTCCATGACTTCCGTCTTATCTGTATTAATCTTTAAATAGGCTTGGTTCATCCAGGTCAGGATCTCCAAAAGGCATCCATGAAATTTAGCTGCTGTGTCCTCGGGTTGTTTGGCCAACGAGATGATTAGCTGCAAATCATCCACGTAGGATACCATCAAAAAGCCATGTTTCCTAACAAGTCTTGCCAGGGGAGTGATGTATATATTAAAAAGTGTTGGCGAGAGTGCTGAACCTTGCGGGACGCCACAGGGGAGAGTGAAACCCTCTGATTGCATTCCCTCCCAAACCAGTTTCTGTTCTCTCCCTTTCAAAAATGATGCCAGGAGGGACAAGGCCAAGCCTCTGATACCAATGTCCTGTAGCCGTTGGACTAGCACTGAGTGATTTACCGTGTTGAAAGCTGCCGACAGATCTAGCAAGACAAGAATCGCCTTGCCTCCTCTGTCGACAGTCTTCCGAATCTCTTCAGTTGCTACCGTAAGGGGAGTTTCTGTGGAATGGTGGGTTCTAACACCATGTTGGGTCGAGTCCAACAGATTGTTAGCCTCTAGGTATTCTGTAAGAGTATTATTCAGTGTTTTTTCAAGCACTTTAGCTGCCATCGGAAGACCTGCTATAGGGCGACAGTTCTTAAATTCCGAAGGATCCAAAGAGGGGTTCTTCAGGATGGGTCTAATTATCGCTTTCTTCCAGGCCGTAGGGTACTTCCCTGACTCAAGCACCTTATTAATAAGAGGGGTCAGTTGGCAGACAATTTTATTTGCCCCTAAATGCATAATTCTAGGGGGAACTGGATCACTAGGTGCGCCTGATTTTATCGAACCGAGTGTGTTCAAAATCTCCTCATTCGTGACAACAGGGAAGCTGACTGGCCTGGACTGGCTCTACCTCAATATGTATTTCCTCATCCAAGACTATGCGAGACTTCTGGAGGCCGTCATAGATACGGTAGACTTTACTTTGAAAATGTGTGGCCATGGTGTTACACATCTCTTGATCTGGCCGAAATTTCTCCTCTTGCTGGGGTTTCGATAGAGAAGTATTCACCTTAAACAACTCTTTAGCAGAGTTGCTGGCATTCTCGATCTTCTGCAAGTAAAACTGCTGTTTTGCCCTAGCGATAGCCTCTTTATACAGTATAAGGGCCTGATTGTATATCCGTTTACTATCCTTCTTGTAGTTTTGCCTCCAGAGTCGTTCAGCTCTTCTGCAGTTGGCTTTCAGGACTTTTAGCTCAGCATTATACCATGGCGCTGAGGGCTTAAGTCTCTTACTTAACACCACTTTCTCCGGGGCCACGGTATCTGCGGCTGCCTGAAGCCATTGATTAAAGTCTGCTACTGTAGTATCATTGGTCTGGCCCGCCCAGCTCGGAGGTTGTCCTAATGCCGATTCTAAATCATTTAATAGGACTGTAGAAATCAATGAGGTCTGGTAGACAGCTCTTGTAGTTGTAGTTTATTATTCAAGTTACAGCTTAGTAAGTTCCAATGTAAGTCTTAATATAAGCCTCCGGCCATCTTCTCCAACAGCTCCACCTTCAAGTACAAACATCCATAACATTCCAAATGACATCATATAGCTAGAGCATCAGGCAGAGAACCAGGGCCAGGGAGATGCTCAGCCCATCTTCTCTAACAGCTCCACCTTCAAGTACAAACATCCATAACATTCCAAATGACATCATATAGTTAGAGCATCAGGCACAGAACCAGGGCCAGGGAGATGCATTACATAAGAAGCAGATTACTACAAGGACCTTATTCCAACCTCTGATTTATGTTTTCACTACGGCATTCTGCGCATAGCGCCTGTCCAAAGAAGTTTTCAACTTAAAATGCACTGCTCTGTGATCTGACCAGGGGAGAGCAGTTACCTTAGTCACATTCAAGTTATCATTATTATAGAAAATGCCGTCCAATGTGTGGCCCGTCTGATGGGTAGAATCCATAACCAGTTGGTTAAAACCAAAGGCTGCCATGTTGTCTAATAATCTACAGGTATCGGTGTTGTTACCTAGCTCAAGGTGATAATTAAAATCCCCAAGAATTAGCATAGAGTCAGAATCCGTACAAGATTCCATATGTGTCATCAGGGCTTGGGAGAAAGCAGCCCCCCCCCCCTTTATTCACCTCTATATCCTGGAACTTCACCGCATAGCCCTGAGGTAATGCACTGTTCCAATCCGGCCCTGAAGCAAGGTCCGTCCAGGTTTCTGTTAAAAAGAGAATGTCTGGCGAGATATTTTGGATCAGGTCTTCAATTTCATATTTGTGCTTCCCCAATGACCGTATGTTTATTAACACGCACTGAAATTGCTTGCATGTAGCTTGCGTCAGCATATGTTTCCCATATATATCGGAGGTCAAGATGTTATGTGATGTGTCTTCTATATCACCCCTTCTGTGAACAGCGGACAGTGATCCCGTCCTAGGGTTCCCCTGGTTTTGGCCTTGAGCAGGTCTATTGACTATCGACAACCCCAGGATTAAACATGCATGCGCAGCTGGTACAGCCTGACTTTTGTTAGGGCCAAATACCAAATGGCTTGCACTCACAATTGTCAAAAACTAATAGTTGCTGTCGGCTGTATGTAGTTACCTGTAAACAGCTAGGGGTCCTGGCACTGGGCGCGTTTCGGGGCGCGAACGGCGCGCCGCCGGCGCGCCCGCTGCGTGGTTGCCCCATAGTGCAATATATACTTCCTGACAGCAACTAGCACGCCAACCCAGGTGCAGTGCGGTCCCGATTAACATCCGGGTACGGCCAGGGTCGAGCAAGCTAGCCTTTCAGCCCGTACAAAGCAGCAAAGGAAGGTGGGGTGAGTAAACAAGAAACAATGTGCCAGATAGCGAAAATATTAAAAATGCAGAGTGCTACAAGATTTTAAAAAGTACTAGCAGAGTGTGGTTCTTGCCAACACAGATGCCGATATTACCTCTAAACAATGCTGAGTATTAGCACCAAACAACATCCCAAAACTTACTGGCTGCGCGGTCGCCCCATGGTGCAATTTATACTTCCTGACAGCAACTAGCACGCCAACCCAGGTGCAGTGCGGTCCCGATTAACATCCGGGTACCGCCAGGGTCGAGCAAGCTAGCCTTTCAGTCCGTACAAAGCAGCAAAGGAAGGTGGGTGAGTAAACAAGAAACAATGTGCCAGATAGAGAAAATATTAAAAATGCAGAGTTCTACAAGATTTTAAAAAGTACTAGCAGAGTGTGGTTCTTGCCAACACAGATGCCGATAATACCGCTAAACAATGCTGAGTATTAGCACCAAACAACAGCCCAAAACTTACTGGCTGCGCGGTCACCCCATGGTGCAATTTATACTTCCTGACAGCAACTATCACGCCAACCCAGGTGCAGTGCGGTCCCGATTAACATCTGGGTACCGCCAGGGTCCTTGGCAAGGAGGGTAATTTGAAGGGAATTCCCGAAAGGAAAGAGCAGACCTATTTTCTACAAGATTGAGAACCCAACGGTGTTTAGTGACCAATACTCAATCTTGTAGAAAATGAGTAAGCCAACCTCCCACAGGACCAACATGATCCAGAACGGCAGATCTAGGGCTGCTTTACTGTGGTAAGCGGGGGAGAGGTGGAGGAGGAGGTGGAGGAGGCTGACGACCTCGTGGACGACCTCTGTTCCTGCCCCTATAGGACTTGTATAGGGAGTTCTGCTGCTGCTGCTGCTGCTGAGGCTGTTTGTAGGTCTGAAAGGATGTCCTCCCAAAGCCTCTGTATTTTCTATAAGAAGAACCACCCCTAGGCTGAGTCTGCAGACCCAGTGACTTGGCTGTAGCCTTGCTGTCTTTTAATCTTTCTAAAGCTGCATCTGCCTTCTTCCCAAAAAGTCCAGTGCCATCAAAAGGAAGGTCCAAAAGAGTCACCTGGACATCCTGAGAGTACTCCGACGACTTAAGCCAGGCACTCCTCATAGATTCAACTGACGACCCCATTATCCTGGCTACAGAGTCCGCTGCATCAAGGCCACTCTGGATCACCTGTTTTGCAGCTGCCTGAGTCTCAGGCAAGCCTCATCAAAGTTCTTTCTGTCCTCCTCCGACAACTTTGGGACCAGCTGTTTCGCAGAATCCATTAAAGCATGGATACCCCTGCCCAAAAGGCAAGTGGCATTGGTGGACTTAAGAGCCATAGAAGCTGATGAAAATACCTTTTTAGCAGCCTGATCTATTCTCTTAGACTCTCTGTCACCTGGAGTCTGAGGAAAAGCTCCAGCTGATTTCCTTGAACAGGCAGCTTGAATAACTAAACTTTCAGGTGCAGGATGTGAGGATAAAAACTCTGGATCTCCTGGAGCCGTCCTATATCTTCTGGCAACCGATCTCGAAACTGCAGGAGCTGAAAAGGGTTTTTCTTCCATAGTTGGCTCAGTGATAGCCTCATTAAAAGGAAGTAAAGGTTCAATTACTGCAGAAGGAGAATGAAGTACTTCTGTCAGAATATTAGATTTAAATTCCGTTGTTGCAAATCCAAAAGTTCAGCTGCCGAGGAGAAAGTTGCCATTCTGGTGAAAGCTCCAAACCACTTGCCTCTCTTAGATCTTCAAAAAAGTCCTCTGACTCTTGAGGTTCTCCTTCCTCCATCTCATCCTCTCTATAACGCTGCTCCTCCAGCAATCTATGTGCTTCCCGTCCGGACCTTATCTTCAGGGCCAACGGAGTCGCACACGGATCCAACGAGTCGGAACCGGTGTTGAGCCCGGTTCCCAGGGCACATTCGAAGTCAACCGAGGCTGAACTGACGGCGCCGAGGATGGAGGAATCTACGTCGGCGCCGAGGTCCTCGGCACCGGGAAATGCCAAGATGGAGCCGCAGGCACAAATGGCATGAAGGGAGCTGGAGCATACGCTTGAGTAACTCCCAAATTGAACGCCATGGGACCCATGGAACCCGAAGGTGCACCAGAGGGGTACATTGCCCTCGCAAAGACACCGTACATTGCATTAAGATAATGCATCGGGTCTTGCCCTGGACCAGGAAAAGGAGGGTGCTTGCCTGGAATGCGGTCAGGCATAGGCATCACCGGACTCGGGCCCGCCGGCGCCGACGGTGGATCCACTGGAGTCGAAGGCCTTTCAAGAACTAATACCTCTTCTTCCGGAGCCGGAGAGTGCTCTGAAGAAGGAGAAGGATTCGGCGCTGGTGACTGCGCTGGTGAAGCCACAGGAGAAGAAACCCTCATCGGGGAAGGAGATACATAGTCCTCTCGATGTCGTGCTTTCGAAGTCGACGATCGAGCCTCCTCTTTATCCGAACGGCGTCGAGAGACATGCCTCTTCTTTTTCTTATGCTTCTTGGATTTTGAAACTTGACCCGATGTCTACTTCAAACCCGATCTTGACCTCGACCTCGTCTTCCTTCTCCTCCGACCTCTCTTTTCTATACGCATTTTCGCCATAAACAACTTGGCCTCCCTTTCTTTTAGAGCCTTCGGGTTCATTTTCCTGCAGAAAGGACAATCCTCAACATCATGGTCCGATGATAAACACCATACGCAATCGTCGTGAGGATCCGTTATGGACATGTGTCCACCGCACTCCCTGCATGGCTTGAAACCTGATTTTCTCGACAACATCCTTGAAAAGAGTGAAAGAGAGAACAGGATACAAAGTGGAAAACACAAAGTAACAAGCTACGGAGAGTCCCAAAAACCGTTGGCGTAGACGGCACGGAAAAAAGGGAACTGACGTCATCACGCCGACGAGGCTCTATTATGGATCCAGTGACGTCAGTGAGGTCGCGAGCGGAGTCGTGTCTCTGCGTCGTCGTCTACGTCCTCCGTGTGGAGAGCTACAAAAGTTTCCCAATGTTGCTGGCGCAGGAGATATTCACAAGGTGAGGAATCCACTGGCAGATGTATCCATCAGAATTTAATATTTAGGGGAGACCCTGAACCTTGCCTGATGAGATTCAAGGAAGAAAGAAGAAGGACAGAAGAGCCGTGCTGGCTAAGGAAGACGAGGACACCTACTGCTTTGGCCCCTGCCCTACCGGCCCGTCCCAACTTCGACCGGCCTACAGCTGAAACCCTGGTGTGTCCAGCAGTCAGGGGCCCTCAAGAACACGAAGGACCTGCCCTGCACTCACCTAGGGGGACAGTGGCAGTGTTTCCCGGACCCGCTGGCCTGCTTGGGACGATCAGCCTGTGTCACCAGCTTTTGCGTGTTGCGTTATAATAAGATTTTTAACTTGCTGAAATCGTGTTTTTAAAATTTATACATCTGTGACACTAGAATTGTAAAAGTGCACACACTCGCACATACACGCCGAAACTTTACCTGAGGCTCAGCTCCCTGAACGCTTGCTTCCCCGTGACTGTGTTCCGGGGAGGGAGGACACCACTTCCGGTTTCGCTGAGCGGTTAGCGCTCTAGCGGCCAGGGCTGACGGGGCTATTTAGGCTGAGCTTTGTTTTCCCGCGCTGCGGTAGGGGGACAGTGGCAGTGTTTCCCGGACCCGCTGGCCTGCTTGGGACGATCAGCCTGTGTCACCAGCTTTTGCGTTATAATAAGATTTTTAACTTGCTGAAATCGTGTTTTTAAAATGTATACATCTGTGGCACTAGAATTGTAAAAGTGCACACACTCGCACATACACGCCGAAACTTTACCTGAGGCTCAGCTCCCTGAACGCTTGCTTCCCCGTGACTGTGTTCCGGGGAGAGAGGACACCACTTCCGGTTTCGCTGAGCGGTTAGCGCTCTAGCGGCCAGGGCTGACGGGGCTATTTAGCCCTCGCCCCCTCCTGAGCGCGCAGCGATCGCGCGCAGCGATCGCGCGCAGGAGAGCCGAAGACAACGCCGAAGACTAGCCAAAGAGTGGCCCGTCTGCGCCCGTCCGCGACTGGACGGGGCCAGGGGCCAACCACTCTGCCCCTTGTTACTATGGACCTCTCTATGCCCGCTCCTCATATCAGGTACTCACCTTATGTTCTTCTGGCGCTACAACCCCAGGGGAAACATAGGTGCACTAATAGGGCGCCTGTATGTCTCGAGGGTCCCTTTTCTTGCATGAAATGTGGTTTCCAAGCTACTCACTCCAACATTATTGTTGGACAGCCCAGAGACAGTATAGACACCCAGGGAGGCTGGAAAAGCTTCCTGTTAAATGTGAGATCACTCCCTAAACATCACTTGCAATTATGGGACACTATTCACAGCATTCAGCCTGAGATATGTTTCTTGACAGAAACATGGCTGAAACCCCATACTATCCCCACTATCACCTTAGGGATACCTATGGGATATAAAATCCTCCGTCAAGACCGTCCTGAGAAGGTAGGAGGCGGGACTGCCATAATATATAGAGATGCATTGAATATTAGAGTTTTAGAACAAGTGATGCTACCTACCATGGAAGTAATAATTTTTCATCTAAAAATCAGCCCCAAAGTACACTGGAAAGGAGCATTAGTCTATCGCCCGCCTGGACCCAATGCTGGGTTCTCCCTTGCCCTCACCGAACTGTTAGCCCCTTATATGAAAGCCAACGAAAATTTTATTCTACTTGGAGATTTTAACTTTCATACTGATATTGCTGATCACCTTGATACGAATGTATTTTTGACAGATCTTGCCCTTTTAGGTCTGCATCTCCGAAATAGTGGACCTACTCACTCAGGTGGTCACACTCTGGATTTAATTTTTACTACCCATCCCAATGTTCACTGTCACCCTCCTAAACACATTTATTGGTCTGACCATAAAATGGTAGATTTCTCCTTGCTACATCTACCTAATCCCACAAATCACCCTGCCACACAGTCCACTAAACGTAGATCATGGCATAAAGTCACTCCTGCCAGGTTCACACAAACCTGGAAACAGCCAATATTCTCAAACTCAGATAACATCGATACTGCTCTCTCAAAGTTCAACTCCACACTGACAGCAGCCATTGACACCCTGGCTCCTCAGAAAATTGTAAAAAAAACTACCATAGCAAAAAGGGAAGCATGGTACACTGAGGTCCTTAAAATAGAAAAGCAAGGATGCAGAAAGTTGGAGAAACTTTGGAGACGGACAGGCAATAGGGAAGATAAGAATCGATACTTGGAGGCTATGACCACCTATTACAAAAATATAAAAAAAGCAAGGAAAATAAGCCTCACCTCCCAAATTGTAGAGGCGGGCAACTCCACAAGAGAATTATTTAAAATCATTCAGACCTTCACTAATCCTGGGGTGTGTGAGAGCCCAGATACTTTCACTCAAGATCTTTGTAACGAAATATCTCAGTTCTTCGAGGATAAAATAGAAGGGATATACAAGAAAATTATCGCAGTCTCAGGTCCCTTGGATATTGAAGCCCCTGAGATCTCCCCAATGGTGACTCTGGGAAAACCCTTCATGTAATCCCTGAAATAACCATCAAAGATCTGACTGCACTTATCAACCAAATGAAAACCGGCTCTCCTACTGATCTGATACCCGCCTAACTAATCTCCCCTATGAACAAGATATTAGGACCCTCTATTCAGAAATTGCTGAACCTCTCTTTTGCCGAGGGACAACTCCCACAATCCTGGAAGGAAGCGGTAGTGAACCCTATACGCAAAAACTCCACCTTGCCCTGGTCAGAACTCTCCAACCTCCGCCCAATTTCTCTCCTCCCTTTCATCAGCAAACTGGCAGAGAAACACGTTAACACCATCCTTTCCAGCTTTATCGAGGCGACAGGGGGCCTGGACCAATCTCAATCTGGGTTCAGGCCCAACCACAGCACTGAATCGGCCCTTCTTTCTGTGACAGATAAGATCAAAATGTCACAGGACAGAGATGGCTCCATGATTCTAGTGCTGTTGGACCTGTCCGCAGCCTTTGATACCGTGTCCCACAACATCCTTCTCAGCCGTTTGCAGGGAGTTGGAATTGGAGGCTCAGCTCTATCATGGTTGGAGAGCTTCCTTTCCGGGAGATCACAATCTATCAGCTTGGGCCCCTTTCGTTCCATCTCAAGGGTGCTCACGAAGGGGGTGCCACAGGGCTCATGTCTTAGCCCTACATTGTTTAATGTATATGTGGCCCCCCTTGCTGAGATTGTGCGGAAATATGGGTTCATACCTGTTTCCTACGCTGATGACACCCAGCTCCTCTACCCTTTCAGCTCCCTTGGCCCCAAAGTCAAGGAGAACTTTGCTGAGGGTATGAGGGCAGTGTCACATTGGATGGCTGTGAATTGCCTCCAATGTAACGTGGGAAAAACAGAGGTCATGCTCTTTGGCAAGGCAAGTCTCCTCTGGTCCCCAGACTGGTGGCCAATAGATCTGGGCCCAGTACCCACATCCAAACCTCATGTTAAGAATCTAGGGGTGAAGTTGGACCAAAAGTTGACCTTAAAGGAACACACCAATTACATCGCAGGGTTGTGTTTCCATACCATCGGCCTTCTCAGACGTGTCTTCCCGTATCTCCCTGCCACCTATAGGAAGACACTGGTACAGGCCTTGGTTACCAGCCGCCTGGACTACTGCAACGGCCTGCTGACATTAGCAAATGTAGATGCAGTAGGTCGTTTGCAGGTAGTCCAGAACACAGCAGCGAGATTGGTCATGAGTGTACCAGCCAGGACTCCCTCTAGGCCCTTGTTGGAAGAACTACATTGGCTCCCCATTCGGCAGCGTATCAACTTTAAGATATGCTGTACCGTCCACAAGTGCCTATATGGAGCAAGTCCTAAATACCTGTCACAATCCCTTGAGCTGTACCAGCCTAGCAGGTCTCTCCGCTCTAGCAATCAAGCCCTTTTAAAACCCCCTGTGACAAAGAAATCCAGACAAGGAGACCGTGCTTTCTCCTCGGTTGGACCTGCCTTATGGAACAAGCTGCCCACCGAGTTAAGAATGACCACTAACCATCTGTCTTTTAGAAAGACTTTAAAGACCCTTCTCTATCAAGAAGCATTTCTGTCCTCTTAACTTCCTAGTTCACACTACCTGATGATCCCACGGCTGGCAAAGCGCGGAGATACCCTTACGGGATTGATTCTAGCGCTATATAAGAAATTAAAATAAATAAAAAATAAATTACAGACTCGGTCTCTTGTGAGCACCGGATTTGCTCAAACAAAGACTTCAAGACCAGAATCCGGATTCAGATGACTACTCGATTCTGCAACGCTCTGCACCAGACGCTCACGGCCAGAGTTCGAGTGGCCCAACGCCATGAGGTTGTCCCCCTTTCAATCCTGACCTGGGATCTAGGATCCCCGACCTCCCTCAAGCTTCAAGACGACGCCTGCAGCCTCAACCTGAAGGGTTCCCCCAGACTGAGACCGGAGCTGGTAAGAAAACCCGATACCAGAAGACACCCATGCAACCGCCACCCGGTGGCCTTGGGTGGCCAACCAACAGTGTACAGGCATTCCCCAAAATCCCAAGTCACCTCTTCAGCCGGTGGTAGACTTCAGGAAGTCTCCCTATCTGAACCTGCAGTAACTTCACCGAACCGAAGGTCTCCATTGAAAAACACAGTGTCCCTGACGTTTTTTAGGCACCGTGCACCCGGCCGCCCCAGTGCCGATGGTGGTGCACCTACTGTGCTGGTCATTGGGCACTGCAGTGCTGATCTCAACCCCAGGAGGTTTGCTTCAACTCCAGAGTGGCCTGCTCGAAAGCAGTCCCTAACCGAAGGCCCGCTTAGCTCCATTGGCAAAAATGAGGCTCTGCACTCTGCACCCAGCTGGCCTATTGCCGCTGGTGGTGCAACTTGAGTGCCCATCTAGACATTGGAGAACCTTGGTCCTAACACCCAAAACTGTCACTCGTAAGTTGTGTACTTACCTGAGAAACCACTAAACCTTTTTCTCCCAAAGAAACCCACGTTAAGAGATTTTGGGTCAACATTTTCTGCGTTGAGCTGATATTTGTTTGGAGGAAGGAGAACTAAACTGCAAAGTAAAAAAGGTCTTACTTACGATGTATTGTAAGAACCTCAAGTGTGGTATCTAGGCATACCACCCCCAGTACCCAAAGTAATCTAAATGTAACTAAAAAGTATTTTAAATGTAAGGGACAAGTTACTACTTGTGTAACAATATATCTGTAAGAGAAATTAGTGATAGATTCCTTACCTTAGACTATCCCCAGGCGTCAGACTGGAACCGGAAAGTTTTGCTAGCAGTACCTCTGCGCGTCAGTAGGTCGGGTCGTGCTGCTCCATGTCCGTTGCTGGCGTCACTCTGGGCAGAAGTGGTATAGGCGGAAAGGCGTACAACAGACCGCAACTGAACTCTTGACGAAAAGCGTCGCCGAGCAAGTGTCGCCTTGGAAATTCCAACACGCAGAACTGATGACATTGCGCGCTCTCTTCAGTGGCAGATAGATCTAGCCAAGGCTCTCGCCACTGCTGAAAAAGACCTCGCGCCACGTTCGAGTTCAGACGCCATTCGTGATCCATCAAGTACCGGCGGCTGAGTTCGTCCAACCTGGCGTTCAGAGAACCTGCCAGGTGTGGAACCACCAAGGTAATGCCTTGATGTTCCAGCCATGTCCAGAGGCACAGAGGCTCCTGACATAGGGTCCACGACCCCACCCCGCCCTGTTTGTTGAAGTACCACATGACAGTGGTGTTGTTCGTGAACACCTGCACTACACTTCCCCGGACAGAGGGAAGGAATGCCTTCAGTGCAAGTCGGATAGCCTGAAGCTCCAAAATATTGATATGGAGCCGGGACTCCGCCGGAGACCAGAGGCCTCTGATCTCCGCCTCTCCCAAGTGACCGCCCCATCCCACGAGGGACGCATCCATCATTACTGTGTGCTCCAGTTGGGGAAGGGAGAGGGATCTACCATTGACCAAATCGCAATTTGTGAGCCACCCCTGCAATTGTCGTGCAGTGCCCTCCGAGATCTGGACATGATCGGACACGTTGCCCTGATGCTGTGCCCACTGGAACTTCAGGTCCCACTGCAGAGCTCGCATATGCCATCTGGCATGTTGCACTAGCAGGATGCAGGAGGCCATCAGGCCCAGGAGCCGGAGGGTCATCCTGACTGAAACCCGGGATAGAGGCTGAAACATCGGAGTTGTAGCTTGAATATCCCAGACTTGCTGCTCGGAGGAATAACCCGAAACCGCGTCGAAACCATAAGTGCTTTGATGAAGGGGAGCTTCTGAGAGGGTCTCAGGTACGACTGCGGCACGTTGATGGAGAACCCCAGCAAATACAGGAGGTCGGCCATAGTCTGAAGGTGGATGACGACCGCTTGGGCCGAATTCGCCTTCAACAACCAGTCATGAGGTATGGGAAGACTGACACCGCTGACCTGCGCAGGTGAGCTGCGGCCACCGCCATCACTTTCGTGAACACCCAAGGGGCGCTGGTAAGGCCGAAGGGGAGCACGGCAAACTGAAAATGTTCTTGGCATACCGTGAACGGCAGGTAACCCCGGTGGGCCGGCAGGACGGGGATGGGAAAATATGCGTCTTGCAAGTCCAACGCTACCATCCAGTCGCCAGGGTCGAGGGCAGCCAAGACCTGAGCTAGAGTCAACATCTTGAACTTCTCCTTCCGGAGGAAGCCATTGATGTTCCTGAGGTCGAGGATGGGGCGCAAGCCCCCCTTGTCCTTCTTGGGGACCAGAAAGTAGTGGGAATAACAACCATGCCCTACTTCCTGCTCTGGAACACACTCGATGGCCCCCTTGGCCAAGAGGGACATGACTTCCTGTTGGAGAAGCACAAAGTGATCCTGTGACATGCGGTGGAACTGAGGCAGGATGGCTGGGAGGGGGGGGGGATGGGGGGGGGGGGTAGACTCGAAGGGGAGGGAGTAACCCAGCCGGACGAGTTGCAGCACCCACCTGTCGGAAGTGACAGACCGCCAGCAGGGGGGGTGATGTCGAATGCTGCCGCCCACTGGCGTGGGGTGCGTCTCAAAGCTCAGACTAGGAAGGCTTTGAGGAGGAGGACAGACCCTCACACCAGACCCCTGAGCTGCCACGGCGGCCTCCACGCCCACGGCCGTGCTGAGTTTGGTTCTGCGCAGGCATTTGACTGAACGAGTGGCCACGAAAGGAATGAAAAGTAGACGTGGCCGGGCGCATGGCGGAAAGACCCAAGAACTTGGCCGTAGCCCGGGAGTCCTTAAAACGCTCCAGCGCACTGTCGGCCTTATCACCAAACAGACGAGTGCAATCAAAGGGCATATCCCGTCTGGTTGAACCCGGTAGATCTCAACCAGGCGTGGTGACGAAGCGCCACAGTCGTGGAAATCGCCCTACCTAGGGAGTCCACAGTGCCCAAACCACACCAAATGGCGAATTTAGCTGCATCCTTACCCTCGGTCACAGCCTGGGACAGCACAGCCTGGACCTCTTCAGGACACTGAGGCAACACCTCAGCAATGGTATCCCACACCACATGGGAATAGCGGCCCAAAAGGCAGGCGGTATTCACCGACCGCAGCCTCAAGCTGGCAGAGGAGAACAACCGCTTGCCGAACTGCTCCAGCTTCTTAGAGTCTTTATCCGGCGGAGCCGTGGGAATGGCATTCTGGGATGTCGAACTTGAATGACCAAGCTCTCGGGCGTAGGATGAGTGGTCAAAAAGGCAGGGTCACCCGGCGCCAGGCGATGACGCCTGTCAACGTTCTTATCCCCAGAGGCCCCTGTGGCTGGCCGCAACCAAGTGCCCAGCAAGACGTCAGTGAGGGCGTCATTAAATGGCAGCAGTGGCTCCGACGAAGTGGACACCGACTGTAGCACCTCAGTGAGGAGATTAGTCTTAAGGGCCACCGTAGGGAGATCAAGGTTGAGGACCTCAGCTGCCCGACAGAGCACCACCGTGTAAGAGGCGCCCTCCTCCGTGGTAGGCGGGGGAGAGGCCAACCCCAGGTCAGAAGAGACATCAAGGCACCCGGCCTCCTCTAAGTCGTCCGCCCAATCCTGCTCAGAGTCACACTGACCAGCAAGAGGGTCCTAGGACCCCTCCCAGTCGTCCTCTGCCTCCCTGTATGTGGCGCAGACTGAGGCGGCGGGGCTGGGTCCGGGGAAGGAAAAAACGCATCGGCAACAGCGCCGGACGGGGCCGAATCGGCACCGTGTCCCAATTCGAAATTGTCCTGGAACCGGGAGAGGGATGGAACCAATGGCATCCACTGCGGGGTCAGAGGCGGAGCCAAAGGTTGCGCTGGGGCCAGAGCCAGCAGCGTGGGACCTTGTGGTGCCGTGGCCAAAGCCAGTGGTACAGGATCCTGCGGCGCCGGGGCCGGAGCCACCGGTGGCCCGACAAGATCCTGACACGGTACCGCGGGGCCCAAGGGCGCCCCAGCGGAAGCCCGAGGCCTAAACAGGCAGTCCATCGCAGCAAGAAATTCTTGCACCTGTGCGGGAGACGCTGGCGGACCCGGGTAAGGTGGGTAGGCCACGGGACTCCCAGGCTCCAAAGGAACCACAGGGGCAGAACCCCCGTCCCCCTCGTCGCATCCGGGGACCAACAGGGGGACGTCGGAGAGCAACAACGCTGCTTCAACTTTTTTTTGTGTAGTTTCTTACCCGAATCTGAGGGTGAAAACTTGGAGCCCGAGGAACGATGATGGTGGCCCCACGAGCGTTCTCAAGAATGGCCCCGGGACCGTCAACGGCGCTGGGAAGAGTGCCGAACCTCAAGCAACTTCCGGCATCGCTCCCTCAAGGCCTTTGGGGCCATTGCCCGACAGTCCAAACAGTTGTGCACCAGGCAGTAGAGACAGACATCATGGGGGTCCGCCACCGACATATTGCGACGGCAGGCCTTGCAGGACTTAAAACCAGGCATCCCTACGTGAACCAGAGAAGACCCACAAGAGACAAAAGTCCACAAAAAGGTAGTGAAAAAGTGACTAAAGTACGTGCTCTAACCGGATCTGCGCTTACTGGCGCGGAAAAAGAAAGAACTGACGTCAGCGCGCATGGGTGGCGCCTAAGTAGTCTTCGTAACGTCATTTCGTCTCTTATGACACCAGCGAAGGATGCGGAGCCGCATGAAGCCACCTACTGACGTGCAGAGGTACTGCTAGCAAAACTTTCCGGATGCAGTCTGACGCCTGGGGATATTCTAAGGTAAGGAATCTATCACTAACGTGTCTCTTTAAGATTGTATAATGCAAACTGCTTTCTGAATCATTACCAACCTATAACTATTGCAAAATTCAATCAGAACTGCATTTCATTGTGAAATTCTGCATTCCAAGTATATTTTCCCTACCTGTACCAAGGTCTTCTTGGTTCTAGAAATACAATAAAAGTATACCTTTTTTATACTTACTTAATTGATCTGAATTCAGTCTCTGAGTGTGTGTATCAGTGTTGATTGAGTGAATACAATAAATGCTTAACACACCCTCTGGATAAGCCTAACTGCTCCCCCACACTACCACAAAGCCAGTATTTACCTAATCTAGCTTTTGCTATACCTCTGAGGACCCCTTAGACTCTGGGCACACTATACCTTACTTTGGAATAGTATATACAGAGCCAGCCTCCTACATTCATGGAGCAGTGGTGGTATGTAAAGCCTTGCATTTATTCTACTAACTTAGTGAACCTCTAATCACATGACAAGAATCCAAAAATTATCTTTAGTACAAATTTTCTTTGGAATAGTATATACAGAGCCAGCTTCCTGCATTCGTGGAGCAGCGGTGGTATGTAAAGCCTTGCATTTATTCTACCAACTTAGTCAACCTCTAATCACATGACAAGAATCCAAAAATTGTCTTTAGTACAAATAATTTTTTGAATTGACTTTTTTTTCAAAATTTCTAAAAGACTTGTTAGGGCCTTGTGTTAAGTCCCTGTAGGTTTGTTTTTTTGATAAAGTAAAAAGTCACCAAAGTTAGTGGGGGATGGGGTGGGGAGGATAGTATTTAGAACTGTTAGTGTAGGTCTTCCAAAAAGAACCCCACTTTAGAAATAGAAGGAGCAATCCAGGGAATATGGCTGAGGAGATCGACCTCACCCCTTACTCCAACCTACAGCTTAGAGAGATACGACTTCTCTGTAAGGCCAAACAGATAAGAACTAGGTCCAATCCTACAAGCATACAACTCCAGGAGTTCATGGCAGGGCATGCAAAGGACCATCCAACTGAAGAAGGTCAAGACCTTCAAGAGAATGGGGAAAGTAGTGAGGATGATGAAGTCTTAGACCAACCACCTTAACTGCTTATAGAGGAAGGGAACTTGGTGTCCTATCCTCCACACCCAAAAGGTACAGGGTCTGGCTCCTACAGATGGAGGGCCAACGACATACCAGACAGTGAGGACAACTTCACTGAGGAGGATCTCCTTTTAGGAAGGATGACCAAGAGACTAGACGCACAAGGCTTACCTTCGGTAACGATATATCTGTAAGAAACACTAGTAAGTGTTAGATTCCTTACCTTAAAATATCCCCAGGCGTCAGACTGGATCCGGAAGTTTTCGTCAGTAGTACCCCTGCGCGTCGGTAGGCGTCGTCCTGTGGCTCTGCATCCGTCGTCGGCGTCGTGATCGCCAGAATGACGTTGCTGGAGTACTTAGACGCTGTCCTCGCGCGCTGACGTCAGTTCTGTACATAGCTATCCATGCCAGGACCGCAGAGCCATGCAAGAAACCGACACTGGTGCCATGAAACTAGGGCCCTGACAGGTAAATTCCTTAATCCTAGATATCAGTTCGCAGAACGGGGAGGATGGGTGGGGCGGTAAGGAATCTAACACTAACTAATGTTCCCTACAGATATATCGTTACCGAAGGTAAGCAACTTGTGCATCTGAAAGAAACATGTTAGTGTTAGATTCCTTACCTTAGAATAGATACCCCAGCAATACCAACCCCGGCGGTGGGTCTGCGAACTAAGATCACACTAGGAAGTCCTGGAGAACTGAACGCCCAAAGAAGCAGTCTCTCCGGACTTGGCTATCCAGGCAGTATTGCTTGGCAAATGTGTGCAGCTAGGCCCACATAGCTGCCTGACAAATCTCCTGCAAAGGGACTCCCCGACCCAAGGCATAAGTAGCAGCCGTGGCCTGAGTGGAATGGGCACGCAGCCCCACAGGAGGTTCCTTTTTAGCCAAGGAATAACAGATCTTTATGCACAAAACGACCCACCGAGAGATGGTTCGCTTGTGCACCGCCCGTCCTTTCTTAGCGCCGAGGTAGCCAACGAAGAGTTGGTCGTCCACCCGGAACTGTTGTGTGCGGTTCAGGTAAAAACAGAGTGCATGTTTTGAGTCCAGACGGTGGAGCCTCTCTTCCTCTTTTGAGGGATGCAGAGGCGGAAAGAAGGTGGGCAAGGTAATGGTTTGCCAGATGTGAAAGGCAGTAACCACCTTGGGTAGAAAAGAAGGACGAGTCCTCTGAACAAATTTGTCCGGATGGACAGAGAGGAAAGGAGGCTTAGAGGAAAGAGCCTGGAGCTCACTCACTCTTCTGGCAGAGGTGATGGCAATCAGGAAAGCAATCTTTGGAGTCAGAAGACGTAAGGGACAGTTATGGAGCGGCTCAAAGGGAGCACACATCAGATAGGTTAACACCAGATTCAAGTCCCACTGAGGCGTTACAAAGGGGACAGTAGGAAACATGCGAGTAATGCCTTTCAAGAACCTATTTACAACAGGGGACTTGAAAAGAGAAGGCTGATCAGGAAGCCTTAAGAAGGCTGAAATGGCCGTAAGATAGCCCTTGATAGTGCCCAGTGTAGAGCCCTGCTGGGCCAGACAAAGAAGTTAGAGGAGAACCTCTGAAAGAGGGGCAACGAGAGGATCCACAGCCTTTGCTGTGCACCATGCCACAAATTTGTTCCACCTGCAGGCGTATACCGTTTTTGTGGAGGGACACCTGGCTGCCAGAATGATATCACAGACTTCAGGAGCCAAGTCAAATGGCATCAACTGTCGCCGCTCAATCTCCACGCATGTAGGTGGAGGCTGGGCAGGTTCGGGTGGAGGACCGTCCGCCTGTTGCTGCGACAGAAGGTCCTCCTGAAGAGGCAGTCGAATCAGGGGATCGATTGACATACTGAGTAGCTCGGGATACCAGTATCTTTGTGCCCAATCCGGAGCCACAAGGAAGACTTGGGCCCGGTCGTGCCGGATCTTCTTCAGCACTCTGGGCAGAAGTGGTATAGGCGGAAAGGCGTACAACAGACCGCAGCTCCACTCGTGATGAAAAGCGTCGCCGAGCGAGTGCCGCCTTGGAAATTCCAGCATGCAGAACTGATGACATTGCGCACTCTCTTCGGTGGCGAATAGATCTAACCAAGGCTCTCCCTACTGTTGAAAGTTAAGACGCCACTCGTGATCCATCATGCAAAGACGGCTGAGTTTGTCCGCCATGGTGTTCAGGGAACTTGCCAGGTGTTGAAAAACCAGGGGGATGCCCTGATGTTCCAGCCATGTCCAGAGGCACAGAGCCTCCTGACATAGGGTCCACGCCACCACCCCGCCTTGCTTGTTGCAGTACCACATGGCGGTGGTGTTGTCTGTGAACACCTGCACTACACTTCCCCGGGCAGAGGGAAGGAATGCTTTCAGTGCAAGTCAAATCGCCCGAAGCTCCAACATGTTGATGTGGAGCCGGGATTCCAACGGAGACCAAAGGTCTCTGATCTCCGCCTCTCCCATGTGGCCACCCCAAACCCAGGAGGGACGCTTCCGTCACCACTGTGTGCTCCGGTTGGGGAAGGCAGCGGGATCTGCCATGGACACAATCCTGATTCGTGAGCCAGCACTGCAGCTGTCTCGCAGTGCCCTCCGAGATCAGGACACGGTCGGACAGGTTGCCCTGATGCTGTGCCCACTGGAACTTCAGGTCCCACTGTAGAGCCCGCATCCGCCACCTGGCGTGATGCACCAGCAGGATGCAGGAGGCCATCAGTCCTAGAAGCCGTAGGGTCATCCTGACGGAAACCCGGGATAAAGGCTGAAAGGTCGGAATCAAAGGCTGAATATCCCAAACCCGCTGCTCGGGAGGATAAACAAGAAACTGCACAGAGTCCAGAACCGCTCCCATGAAGAGGAGCTTCTGAGAGAGAATCAGGTGCTACTTCGGCACGTTGATGGAGAACCCCAGAAAAATGCAGGAGGTCGGCCGTAGTCTGGAGGTGGGAGACGACTGTCTGGGGCGAGCCCGCCTTCAACAATCAGTCGTCGAGATAGGGGAAGACTGGAACCCCTGATCTGCACAGATGAGCTGCGACCACCACCATCACTTTCGTGAACACCCGAGGGGCACTGATGAGGCCGAAGGGGAAAACGGTAAACTGAAAGTGCTCGTGGCCTACCATGAACCGCAGGTAGCTCCGGTGGGCCGGCAGGACGGGAATATGGGGAGAGGAGTTGGCCTAACGGCTAGGGCGCTCGACCTCGGACCTGGGGATCTGGGTTCGAGTCTCGGTAACAACGCCAAAACCTCCTGTGATTCTGGGCAAATCACATAATCTCCCCGTGCCTAAAATGAAAGTGTGACCGTCCTCATGTAACGTAACTTAATGTAAAGCGATCTGATACCTGATTCGGTTCGGGTCTAGTTCGCGCTATATAAAACTCTGCAAAAAAAAAAAAAATTTAAAAAATGGAAATAAGCGTCCTGCAAGTCCAACACTACCAATCAGTCTCCAGGGCAGCCAGAACCTGAGCTAATGTCAGCATCTTGAACTTCTCCTTCCAGAGGAAGGCGTTGACGCTCCTGAGGTCCAAGATAGGGCACAGGCCCCCTTTGCCCTTCTTGGGAACCAGAAAGTAGTGGGAATAACAACCACGCCGTACTTCTGGACCAGGAACGCGCTCAATGGCCCCCTTGCCCAAAAGGGCCGTACCTTCTTCCTGCAGAAGTCGCAAGTGATCCCCCGACATGCGGTGGTATGGCTGAAGGGGTCGTCTCGAAGGGGAGGGAGTAGCCCCTTCGGATGATTTGCAGCACCAACCTGTCCGTAGTGATGGTACGCCAGTGGAGCAGGTGATGGCGAACCCTGCCTCCCACTGGCATGGAATGGGCCTGAAAGCTCGGACTAGGAAGGCTTTGAGCAGATGCTGCGGGAGCGGATGTGGACTGACCAGCTCTCCGACCCCCTGCTCCGCCACGGAGCCACAGGACGATGCCTACCGATGCGCAGGAGTACTGCTGACAAAAACTTTCCGGATCCAGTCTGATGCCTGGGGATATTCTAAGGTAAGGAATCTAACACTAACGTGTTTCTTTCAGATATAGAGACTAGGCTCCTGGCTCTAGAGAAAGAAGGGGCAGAGATGGGCCTACTCATCAATGGTGGCAGCAATTTAAAACATCTAGAAAAGGAAGCCTCCTATGATTGTAAAATCCCCAAAGGGATTGTCCCTAGATTTGAGGATAGCAATGACATCCCCAAGTGGTTCATAGCATTTGAGAGGGCTTGTGAAGCCAGAAAAGTGAGGAACTCTCACTGGGGTGGCACTCCTTTGGGAACTGTTCTCTGGTAAGTGCAGAGACAGACTTCTGACCCTTAGTGGGGCAGAAGCAGAGTCCAATTAACTCCTGAAGGGCACCCTGATTGAGGGATTTGGAGTCACTACTGAGGAGTACAGAATTAAATTCAGGGTGCTCAGAAATGCCAGAGTTAGACCTGGGTGGAATTTGTACACTACTCAGTAAAGACACTAGATGGCTGTTTGACTGGAAGTAAAGTGTGGAATTATGAAGGACTTGAACATTTGTTTTGAAGAAACACATTTTAGGCAACTTCATCAATGAAAAGTTGCATCATCATCCGGTAGATCTGAGTCCAATCTCTCCCTTAGAATTGGGAAAGAAGGCAGACCACTGGGTCAAGACAAGGTCCACCTGGGGAAGGTTTTACAGGCCCTGCAAGCTGCAGGCCCAACTATCAAGGCGGTACAAAAGGGGGTGGTGATGGAGGGAGATTCTGAACCAATCAAACACTCACACCCAGTCAACAGATCTGGGTTTAATCCATCACCGTTCTTTAGCCCACTCTGCCACCCAAGTTCAGACATGGCCATATGCAAATCAGTCTGACCCTGTGCCTCATGGGAACAGCCCAGCCCGAACTGCCAAGCCATGCCTTCCCTGGACCGGAAACAAGCTTCCTAGGACCGTTTTCTGGCATTTCAGCCATCTTCAGCCAGGCTTGCTTGAATCCAGTGGCAAAGTGAGCAAGGGACTCACGTCTGAGCATACCCTGCCAACTTATGGCGAACAAAGCGGTACAAAAGGGGGTGGTGATGGACAAGGCATCTGAACCAATCAAACACTCACACCCAGTCAACAGATCTGGGTTTAATCCTTCACCGTTCTTTAGCCCACTCTGCCACCCCAGTTCAGACATGGCCATATTCAAATCAGTCTGACCCTGTGCCTCATGGGAACAGTCCAGCCCGAACTGCCAAGCTATGCCTTCCCTGGAACAGAAACAAGCTTCCTAGGACCGGTTTCTGGCATTTCAGCCGTCTTCAGCTTGGCTTGCTTGAATCCAGTGGCAAAGTGAGCAAGGGACTCACGTCTGAGCATACCCTGCCAACTTATGGCGAACAAAGCGGTACAAAAGGGGGCGGTGATGGACGGAGCATCTGAACCAATCAAACACTCACACCCAGTTAACAGATCTGGGTTTAACTATCAAGGCATCCAAGTGCCAGATAGAGCAGGGAATTGTTGTGCACTTGGGCCAACCCCTTTAAACCAAAATCCAGACTATTCTGGAGTGGGAAGCTCCAACAACCAAGACCCAAGGCAGGGCATTCATTTGCTTGACTGGGTACTATAGGAGGTTTGTGAAGGGATATGGGTCAATTGTGACTCCCTTCACAGAATTCACCTCCAACAAGATGCCCAAGAGAGCGAACTGAACAGTTGGCTGTCAAATGGCTTTTGACATCCTAAAAGAGGCAATGTGCTCAGCACCTATTTTTAAAGCTCCAGATGACTCCAAGAAGTTCATAGTGTAGACTGAGGCCTCTGAGCTAGAGATAGGAGCAGTCCTATCCCAAACCAATGATGATAGACAAGACGAACAAGTTACTTACCTTTGGCAACAATATAGCTGTAAGAAACATAGGTTAGTTATAGATTCCTTACCTTAGAATTACCCCCAGGAGTCAGACTGGATCCGGAAAGTTTTTCGTCAGCAGTACCCCTCCGCGTCGAAAGGTGGCGTCGGTCAGCTCTACGTTCGTCATTGGCATCGTGCTTGCCAGGATGACGTTGCAGTAGCTACTTAAGACGCCCCCTCGCGCGCTGACGTCAGTTCTGTACACGATTTTCAACCCCAGAAGCGCAGAGCCATGCAAGACACAGCCCACTGGTGCACAAAACCAGGGCCCTGAAAGGATGTCCTCGCCCCACCCATCCACCCCGCAGAACAGGGTGGATGGGTAGGATGGTAAGGAGTCTATAACTAACCTATGTTTCTTACAGATATATCGTTACAGAAGGTAAGTATCTTGTTTATCTACAAGAAAAAGTTAGTTATAGATTCCTTACCTTGGAATAGATACCCCAGCAATACCAACCCCGGAGGTGGGTCTGCGAACTAAGTTCACACCAGGAAGTCCTGGAGAACAGAGCGGCCAAAGAAGCCATCTCTCCGGACATGGCTGTCTAGTCAGTAGTGCTTTGTGAACGTGTGAAGTGCTGCCCACGTAGCTGCCTGACAGATGTCATGTAGGGGAGACTCCCCATCCAAAAGCAGTAGTAGCTGCCGTCGCCCTGGGAGAATGAGCGCGCAGCCCCACTGGAGGCTCCTTCTTTGCCAAAGAGTAGCAGGCCTTCATGCACGGAACGACCCACCTGGAAATGGTCCGTTTGTACACGGCCTGACCGTTCTTAGCGCCCGATTTACCAACAAAGAGCTGGTCATCCACCCGGAATTGTTTGGTGCGATCTAAGTAGAAGGAGAGCGCACATTTTGGATCCAGACAGTGGAGCCTCTCTTCCTCTTTTGAACGATGCAGAGGTGGGCAAAGGGATGGTTTGGCCAATATGAAAAGAAGTGACCACCTTTGGAAGAAAGGAAGGTCGAGTTCTGAGGACGACCTAGTCCAGATAAACAGTCCGAAAGGGAGGCTTGGAAGACAGCTTATTACTCACCCTGCGCACAGAGGTGATGGCATCCAGAAAAGTAGTTTTCAGAGTAAGGAGCCTGAGAGGACAGTTATGTAGCAGCTCAAAGGGAGCGCACAGCAAATAAGTTAGAACCAAATTCAAGTACCACTGAGGCATTACGTAGGGAACTCGAGGAAAAAGATGAGTAATGCCTTTAAGAAATCTATTTAAAACATGGGACCTGAAAAGAAAAGACTGATCAGGAAGCCTGAGGAAGGCTGAAATGGCTGAGTGGTAGCCCTTAAGAGTCCCCAGAGCAGAGCCCTGCTGGGCCAAAGAAGAAGGAGGAACAAGAGAACATCAGAAAGAGGGGCAGAAAGGGGATACACAGCCTTTGCTGTGTGCCATGCCACAAATGATGCATTTCATCTACAGACGGATACCGTCTTAGTGGAGGGATGCCTTGCTGCCAAGATTACAACACAAACTTCAGGAGGCAAGTCAAATGAAGTCAACTGCCACCGCTCAATCTCCACACAGGGATTTGGAGGCTGGACAGGTTCAGGTGGAGGACCGTCCCCTGCTGCTGTGACAGAAGATCCTCCTGAAGAGGCAGTCGAATCGGGGGATCGATGGCCATGTTGAGTAGCTGGGGATACCAGACTCTTCGTGTCCAATCCGGAGCCACAAGAATTACTTGGGCCCGGTCACGCTTGTTCTTCTTCAGCACTCTGGGCAGAAGTGGTATAGGCGGAAAGGCGTATGGAAGACCTAAAATCCACTCGCCACGAAAAGCGTCGCCTAGCGAGTGCCACCTTGGAAATTCCAATGTGCAGAATTGCTGAGATTGCGCCTTATCTTTGGTGGTGAATAGATCCAACAAAGGCTCTCCCCACTGTTGAAAGAGACATTGCACCACGTCAGAGTGAAGACACCATTCGTGATCCATCATGCACCTACGGCTGACTTTGTTTGCACTGACGTTCAGTGAACCTGCCAGATGTTGAACCCCCAAGGCTATGCCTTGATGTTCCGGCCATGTCCAGAGACAGAGGGCCTCTTGATATAGGGTCAACGACCCCAACCACCTCGTTTGTTGCAGTACCACATGGCAGTGGTGTCGTCCGTGAACACCTGCACTGCTCTTCCCGGGACAGAGGGAAAGAATGCTTTTAGTGCAAGACGGATCGCCCGAAGCTCCATTAGGTTGATGTGGAGCTCGGACTCCACCGGAGACCAGAGGCCTCTGATCTCTGCCTCTCTCATGTGGCCACCCATCTCAGAAGGGATGCGTCTGTCAGCACTGTGTGTTCTGGTTGGGGAAGGGAGAGGGATCTGCCGTTAACCCAATCTGGTTCGTGAGCCACCACTGCAATTGTCCTGCAGTGCCCTCGGAGATCTGGACGCAATCGGACAGATTCCCCTGATGCTGTGCCCACTGGAACTTCAGGTCCCACTGCTGAGCCCGCATATGCCACCTGGCATGATCAACTAGGAGGATGCAGGAGGCCATGAGGCCCAGCAGCCTCAGGGTTATCCTGAGCGAAACCAGGGATAGAGGCTGAAAGATCTGAATCATAGCCCCAATATCCTGGACTCACTGTTCAGGATGATAAATCCGAAACTGTGCTGTGTCCAGAACCGCTCCGATGAAGAGAGGGGGTCAGGTGTGACTTCGGCATGTCGATGGAGAACCCCAGCGAATGTAGGAGATCGACCGTAGACTGGAGGAGGGAGACGACTGCCTGGGGCGAGCCTGCCTTCAACAACCAGTCGTCCAGATAGGGGAAGACTGGAACCCCTGATCTGCGCAGATGAACTGCGACCACCGCCATCACTTTCGTGAACACCGGACGGGCGCTGCTAAGTGCTTGTGGCCTACCGTGAACCGCAGGTAACTCCGGTGGGCCGGCAGGATGGTAATGTGAAAATAAGAATCATCCAAGTCCAATGCTACCATCCAGTCTCCAGGGTCGAGATCAGACAAGACCTGAGCCAGAGTCAACATTTTGAATTTCTCCTTCCGGAGGAAGCGGTTGACGTCCATGTGATCCAAGATAGGACGCAGGCCCTTGTCCTTCTTGGGCACTAGAAAGTAATGGGAATAGCAACCACAACTTACTACTGGAGTGAGAACGCGCTTGATGACTCCCTTGGCCAAGAGAGACGTAGCTTCCTGTTGGAGAAAGGCCAGGTGACTGCCCGACATGCGATGGTGCTGGGCTGGCATGGCTGGAGGGGTAGTCTCAAAGGGGAGTAAGTCGCCCCTTTGGACTATCTGCAAAACCCACCTGTCCTACATGATGTTGCGCCAGTGGAGGAGGTGATGGCGGGTCCTGCCACCCACTGGCGTTTGATGGGCCTGAAAGGTCAGACTAGGAGGGATTGAAGGCTGCTACAGAGTGGGCAGTGGTGGACTGGCCCGCCCGCTGGCCCTCAGAACCACATCAGTGGTTCACACGCCCCCGGCCGCGCTGAGGTTGAACAGCTTGCGATGGCCTGTGGCTCTGAAAGGAACGTGTTGGGGCACCCCTTCCGTGGCCACGAAAGGGGCAAAAGGCAGAACGTAAAGGGTGCATGGTGGCGAGGCCCAAGGGCTTAGCCATAGCCCGAGAATCCTTAAAGCACTCTAGAGCACTGTCTGCCTTGTCGCCAAACAGGCGATAGCCATCAAAGGGTATGTCCATCAAAGTGTTCTGGACATCCCCAGAAAAGAAAGTCGATCTCAACCAGGAGTGACGGCGAAGCGCCATCGATGTTGAAATGGTCCTACCCAGTGAGTCGCCAGTGTCCTGTCCACAGTGGATGGTAAACTTTGCTACGTCTCTCCCCTCGGCACTAGCACGGGAGAGTATGGCCCGGGCCTCCTCCGGACACTGAGGCAGCAGTTGCGCCACCGTATCTCAGACGGAGTGAGAATAACATCCCAGCAGGCATTTTTTTTTTTTTTTTAAGACCAACGGTCCCAAACTTTATTTAGTTTCACAGATAAGATAAACAGCAGTCACACAGTGTCATAACAATAAACCACTACTACAAGTGGTACTCGGCTATCAGTACATAATGACATGCCAATTGAATGCGAGTGAAAATAAACAGTAGCTAGTGGTAATGCATTAGTTCACAAGTAGCGGTGCTAGTAAATGTCTCGTGCCGCAGCGCTTGTGGCTCATGGCACTGCGCTAGGACCAGGGTGCTGAAAGAAATCCAACAGTCATTGCATTAAGTTATGTTCCCTGTTCAGTACAGTAGCGAGCTAGAGCAGGATCGTATCCCCCGCCGTTACATGGATCGCTGGGCTTCCGCTGCCTGTACATGAAAACACCCAGGTGCCATTGTATGATACGGAAACAGGGAGGGGGGGGGTCGAGCATCAGCGCGTGTACAAAATCAACAGTCTCTGCGTCAACCAAAAGGTATAACTGGGAATTAAAAGAGGAGGGGGAGGGAGAAACATTTCAACAACTGCTGGACTAGTGTACGTGCATGTGGTAGTGTGTCTTGAATCCTGGCTGTGTGTGGTGTACCCTGTGTGGGCTGCGCAGGGGCGGGGGTGATCGAGGATGTGGTGTCGCCGCGGTCGCCGGGCGGGGGGCGGGGAGGGGAGGGAGGGGGCAGCGGAGGGGGGGGGGGGGAGCGGCGGGGAGCGGCAGGGGACATCGTTCGTTGTGGAAGATCTCGGTAGGCGGGGCTGGCGGCAGGGGGGGGAAGGGGGCGCGCCAGTGGGGGGGGGGGGGGAGGACGCGGCAGCGGAGGGGGGGGGGGCAAATTCCGTGTTCTATATGGACAGCAAGCGACAGGGCCCCTTCTAGTCCGCGTCAGGTTGGCATTCTATACCGGCCCGGGCGCATGCCCTGTGGTACGCGATCAGGGCAGCGTCCCAGTCTTGGGCGATCGGGTATGTCCGTAGGCCAGCGGTCTCCTCTCTGTGTAGGGACACGCTCTCCGCACTGGCCCAGTTGCTAAAAGAGCGGCGCCAGTCTGCAGGGCGCGGTGGGTTGGCGTTTTTCCACCGTTTCGTAATGAGGTGTTTAGCCGTAATGAGGCCTAAGTCCCAAAAGCGTGCCCGCAGCTTGGTTTGCTTGGTTCTCCTGTAAAGCCCCAGTAGGCATACTTCCCACGTCTTGGGGAGAGTTTCGCCCGAGGCCGCCGTCAGCGTGTCAGTGACCGCTGACCAGTACAAGGCGAGGTGGGCGCAGTTCCAGAGTGCGTGCAGGAAATCTCAGTCTAGGAGGCCGCATCTGGGACATGCCGATGAAGTGAGTCCGAAATAGCGATTCAGTTTGTCAGGAGACAAATATGCTCGATGAATGATATAATATTGGATGGTTTTAAATCGCGCGTTGCGGGGAACATTTCTAGCGCCCGCTAATATTGCGGTCCATTGTTTGTCCGTCCAGTCGGAGCCCCGGTCGGTCGCCCACTTCCCCCTCAGCCTTTGGGAGGAGAATTGAGTGAGGGTGTGCAGTGCCTGCGCTAGCCAGTGCACTATATGAGACCCATCGCCCATCACGTGTAGGTACTGGATGAGAAGATGAGTGGGCGGTTCCTGGCCCATGTCACCCCATGCCTTCGTCAGTTCATGTAGGAGTCCGGCGTGTGCCAGGAATTGACCCACTGGTAGCCCGGTGTCTGTGGACAGGGTCCCGAAGGGCAGCAGCACTCCGTCGCTATATAGGCCGCTCAGGTCGTCCAGGTCTGCCGCCGTCCAGCAGCGTAGCGCAGTCGAGGACAGTATGCTAGTGCCCAAGGGAGTTCCCAGTAGAGGTAGGTTCGGGGCGTAGGGCACTGTACCTTTGGTAAGTTTGAGGGCCCACACAAAGCACCGCTTCGCGATCGCCACATGGACTTGGGCGGGGTGTCGCTCCTGCGTTAGGGGGTGGAAGAGTGTGAGCACCTGCACGGGGGACAGAGTGGTATCAGTCGTGGGCGTGTCTATCAGGTTCTTGCCGCTCAGCCAGTAAGCGACCCATTGTAGCTGGGCCGCCAAGTAATACAGCTCTTGGTTGGGGACGGCCAAGCCTCCAGCGTCCGTGGCCGCATATAGAGTCTTTAACGCTACCCGGGGTCTCCCTTTGTTCCAAATAAGGCGCCTGGTGAGGGTTTCCAGCTCTCTGAATATGCGCGCTGGCACATACACTGGCAGGTTGGCATAATAATAGAGGAGCCAGGGGAGCATTATCATTTTGGTCAGTGCCACTCTGGCCGGCACATTCAGCTGGAGGGAGTCCCAGAACGTGACCTGGGCCGTGAGCGAGGATATAGCCCTCACCAGGTTACCCTCCAGGAGATCCACGGGGTCTCGATATATCAAGATCCCGAGGTACCTGAATACCGTCGGGTGCCATCGGAGCGTCTCCCCCATCATGCGCACTTCACATTGCGGCATCTCGCTACTGAATGCGAAGGTCCCTGATTTGGCCCAGTTAACATGGAGCCCCGACATATCTCCGAAGGTGCGGAAGATGCCCGCGATCGCCTCAGGTATGCATGTGAGATCTCTGACATACAGTAGGAGATCATCGGCATAGAGAGACACCGAGTGCATGCCGTCCGCTAGTGGGATGCCCCATGCGGCGCCGGAGGCGCGGAGCAGCTCCGCTAACGGCTCCACCGCCAGGGCGAATATCATAGGGGAGAGGGGGCAGCCCTGTCTGGTACCCCGCCCAATGCGGATCCTGTCGGAAAACAACCGCCCAGTCCGGACACGCACTTCGGGCGCCTGATAGAGGAGCCCCACCATCTGGATATAGGCGTCGCCTAGTTCGTATTTCTCGAGGACTCGGAGGAGATACGGCCATTCCACCGAGTCAAACGCTTTTTCCAGATCGAGCACGATGCACCCTGAACGCGGCCAGGTAGGGGTCGCATACCGTTGGATCTTAAAAAACCGGCGTAGGTTGTAGGACGTGCTCCGGGTGGGCACAAAGCCATTTTGATCAGCGTGCACCAGCGTGGGGACCAACGGTGCAAGTCTCCGGGCGAGCGTCGCGGCCAATATTTTGTAATCGGTGTTGAGGAGTACCAATGGTCGGTACGAGCCAAGGTCTGTCGCCTCCCTACCTGGTTTCAGCAGAGAGACCACGTTAGCTTCGTTTAGGGACGCCGGGAGCTCAGCATCCTCCAATGCCGCCTTATACATCCTCAACAGTTCAGGTATCAGCACCAGTGAGTAGGCTTTATAGAACTCCGCCGGGAGCCCGTCAGGGCCCGGCGCTTTGCTATTGGAAAGGGAGAAAATCACGTCCCGTAATTCCTCACCGGTAATTGCAGCACCTAGCTCCGCTTGGTGGGCAGCAGTAGCTGTCGGGAGCCGTAGAGTCGCTAGATAGTCCTCGATCTCCACCACGGTGGCCCGCAGCCGTGTGCTATACAGGGACTTGTAATGTGACGTGAACGCCTCGTGGATCTGTGTCTGGGTGTAGACCTCGACGCCTTGTGTCGTACGGATCGACAGGACCGGCGCAGACCGCGTGTCCTGCCGTATCAGCCATGACAGCAGTCTGCCAGGTTTGTCCCCCGCGTTGTGAGTGCGTGCGGAGTGGGCCGCAAAGTTAATGTTCTTTAGGCGCTCCATCAACGCAGCGTGATCCGCCCTGGCCGAGATCAGCTGGGAATCATCGCCTCCCGTCGCCTCCCGTTCTTTATCCAGTAGCGCCTCCTCCGCCCTTATCAGATCCCTCTCCACCTGACTTCGTAGGTCCGCCTGCACGCTAAGGCAGCCTCCCCGGGTGACTGCCTTGAAGGCGTCCCACTCAATTCTCGGGGAGGAGGCCGAGTCGGTGTTGTCTTCAAAATATTGTAAGATTCTCCTGGACATCTCCTCCCGGAATGGCGGGTCGAGTAGAAGGTCCGGCTGCAAGCGCCATGTGGGTACTGGCGGACGTGGGCGCCGCCATCCATAGACCAGTGTGTGCGGGTTATGGTCCGAGTGTGTCCGTCCCAGATAGTCAGCGTCAGTCACGGAGGAAAGCAGGTCGCGAGACAGCAGGTATCGGTCCAACCTAACATGCAGAGAATGGGCTCCCGAGTAATAGGAATACACCCGGGCGGTGGGATTCCTGACTCGCCAGGCATCGTGCAGGTTCCATTGCGTCGCCCAATCGGTCAGGGCCTTGGATGTCGCTTGCGCTGGGGCGATTGCTGCTGGGGGGGACGAGCGGTCAAGGGAGACATCTAGTACGCAGTTGTAATCCCCACCCACCATCAAGGGTACGTCTGGCCAGGGCGCAATTACTGCCGACAAGCGCATGAAGAATTTTCCCTGTTCCACATTGGGTGCGTATATGGAGGCTATGACAATTTGCTGCCCGTCTAGTCTGCCCTGTATGAAGACATAGCGTCCCTCGGTGTCGATGTTGCTGTGTGTTAGTGCGAATGGAACCCCAGGTCTGACCCAGATCAGGGTCCCCCGCGCAAACGCTGAAAAGGTCGTGGCGTATATCTGCCCCCTCCACCGGCGGCGAAGTGCGGCCACCTCAGCAGCGACCAGGTGTGTCTCCTGTAGTAGTGCAATCTGGACCTGACGTCGCCTAAGGTATGAGTACACCTGGTATCTACGTGAGGGTGTGTGCATGCCCCTGACATTCCAGGTACAGAATTTAACCGTAGTCATCATAGCATGCATCGCGCCCGAGCACCCGGCCCCCCCCCAACCCCCAGCCCACCCCACCCGCACACACACAGCGGCCGCGGACAGTAGCCAATGTTACCCCACGCCCACTCCCACAGTCCCAGGGATGCACGTAGCAGCATTGCAATGTCCACACTAGTCTCAAAAGGAAGAACTTTAACAGAAACATAATACCAAAAGGGCAACGGCAGAACGAGTCGCCGCCCAAATGCTCTATCGAGCTTAATCAATCCGTGAGTTCAATGGGGGGATGCCAAAGTTCAGCACGTGAGTACTGCAAGTCAGTTCAAGTCGCCAAGGGAGCTGTGGCGGCTCCCCACCACGGGAAGTGTGTCTAGGGGCACCAAATGTCAGTGGCAGTGTCCGCAGACAGGTCAGGGTACCCAATGTCGCTGGTCTCGGACAGTCCACCCCTGGGGGGGGGGATCCCATCTGCTACCTCCTCAGGGGGGGTCACTCACCTCTAGGGGCCCGTCCACCCCGCCAGATGCTTGCTCCCAGTGACGTACCAATGGGACCGCTCCTGCCCCTCTCTCGGTGTCACGGCGGACTGGGCCGGGCCGGTACGCAGGGGGATCAGGAGTGGAGCTCAGATCATGGAGATGGGGCTGTATGTAGCTGCCGTGGGTCTCGGAAGTGTTGTTGTGGACCTCCGGACAGGTCAGCTTCGAAATCGACCAAACTGTCCCAGGATGCCAATCGCCATGCCCAGGCCTGGGCTAGGTTGAGGAGGGTCATTTATGCTATCAGATCCGATGTTTGGGGTGTGACAACCGGTAAGCCCTCAGTGGTCGGATCATCTGGCAGTCCGTATATGAAGTCGTCGTCCTCGCTCCCGCGTGATCTTGGGCTTGCGTTGGAGATCAGGATGGGCGATTGTGATCCACTAATCTCAGTCGTTCTCCGGATGGCCTCTCGATGTTCAATCAGTATTAGCTCTGGGGTAGGTCCGATTTCTGCGTCTGTGGTCGGCGACCCGGGCCTCGAGGCGTGCCGTTGTCTCCGCCTGCGGGTACCTCGATGTCGGCGCTGCTCCTTCGGCGCAGGTACGTAGTTCGCATCCACTCCCGAATCCAGCCAGGCCGCCGCCGCCTCCGGAGTGTCGAAGAAGTGGGTTTTGTCCTGCGCCACCACTCTGAGACGTGCCGGGAACAGCAAGGAGTACTTGAGAGCCAGGCGCCTGAGCCGTTGTTTCACCTCGAGGAACGATTGACGCCGGCGTTGGACCTGAATGGTGTAATCAGGGAAGAACATCACCTTGGCGTTGTCCACCTGTATGTCCGACAGTTTCCGCGTTTCGCGGAGAATGGCGTCCCGGTCACGGTAGTTCAGCACCCGCATGAGCATTGGCCTCGGGTTGGAGCCTTCCGGGGGTGGACGGGACGGTACTCTGTGCGCTCTTTCCACCACAAAATGTGGTGACAGTGTGCCTTCACGCAGGAGCTCTCTGAGCCAGGTCTCCATATGTTCCGCTGTCTCCCTCCGTTCCCATCGTTCCGGAAGGCCCACTATGCGTATATTGTTTCTTCTGGCCCGTCCTTCAGCATCCTCCGCTCTGTCCTCGAGGAACTCCACCCGGTTGAGTAGGTCACGGACGTGCTTATCCGTTTGCGTCAGCTTGGGAGTGGTCTCTGCCATCGTTTGCTCCAAGGCTGTGGTGCGGTCGGATAGTTTCTTGTGGTCCGCTCGAAGGAGCGTTAAGTCCACAGCCACTTTATCGATCCTGTTCTCCAGCGACGTACGGGTGAGTTGCATGGATTCCTCCAGGCGTTCCATGGCCGCCAGCATTGTGTCCAGTTTGGAGGCGGTTTGGTCAGCGTCTGTGTTCTTCACCATCTTTCCTTTGCTCAGTGTCCCACCGGTGCCGGTCTTTGCTCTGGTCCCCCCTGACATGTGGGTGGTCGTCACGGGGAGGCAGCCGGTCAGGCAGGCTTTCTCGATGAACACTGTTGGGGCCTGTGCGTACTAGCCTCTCCTGGCCAGATCGTCAGCTCAGCCCGTGCCGGGCGGTGCGCGGGATCCTGGGTGCCACCCGACGTTGCGTGGGGCACCGTGGAGCTCAGTGCCGGATTGGCCGAGGTGGAGAACGCGGGGGTGTTCTGGGCGCTCACCCGCGTGGGCCTGGGCAGGTCCCCTGGTGTAAGGCCAATTGTGAGATGGGCTGTCTCGACGCGGCCACGGTCCGTGTGCCGCGCGGGCCGGGCTCTTCAGTATTGGATGGGTCCAACGTTGTCCAGCGGTTGTATCTGAACAGCGGGTGGGTTCTGGTGTCCAGGAGGTGGGGCCACCCAGCTACCGTCGCCGATCACTCAGGCCCAGGGACGACGTCGACGGTGCGGGCCTCCAAGCAGTGGAGTGCGGTCGTCCTCCAGCTCCCGCCAGGTTCGGCGGGAAGCTCCCAGCGCCGGCAGGCAGGGCGGGTCAGCAGTGCAGGGCGCCGCGGGTCAGTGTGGCGTGCCAGCTCGTAGCCTCTGGGATCCCCGCGCCGTGGGTGCACCGGGCGCTGTGGTAATGTCTCGTCCCCCTCGCTGGGCCTGTGACAAGGCGGCGGGCGAGTGTGAGGGGCCAGGGGGCAAAGCGGGTCTGTGCTCACTGTGACCTGCTGGGAGCCAGGGGCAACGCCGACCAAATGGACCCCCAGGCGTCCGAGTGTTCCCCCTCTCCGGTGCTCACTGGGCCTGGCTGGATGCCTCCAGGGTCGGTCGGCAGGGCGGGCTGATTACGCCGCCGTCGTGGGCCAGGGTCGGATGCCTTGCAGTTGAATCTGGGGCCCCTGCACGGCCGGAGCGCTGGTGGGCGGCCGGCGTCGCGGCGCGATCTCCTTCCCCTCCGGATCGCGCCGGGGAGTGCCCTCGTGCTGCGGCCTACCTCGTTGGGCCGGATCCCCGGTCCTGGGTAGTTGGGGCCGCCGACCGGAAGTGAGCCCTGGGCGGGCAGATGCAGCGGCAACTGACGGTCGGAGGGGCCGGTACTCCGATCCTCTTGAAATTTCTAGGGATGGCTGGGCAGGACCCCGGGTGTACTCGGTCCGAGTTTGGGCCCGAATGCACAGGAATTGGAGGAGAAATCGCCCGTGGAAGGGGAGCTTCGCTCGGAGCTCTACCCGGGCACGTCTTCTTACATCGCGCTCTTGGCCACGCCCCCATCCCAGCAGGCATGCCGTGTTTACAGACCGCAGCCCTAAGCTGGAAGAAGAAACAACTTCTTCCCATGCTGATCCAGCTTCTTGGATTCCCTGTCCGGTGGTGCATTAGGGAATGCGCTTTGGGACGTTGAAGCTTGGACCACCAAGCTCTCGGGGGAGGGATGTTGGGAGAGTAAAGTGGGGGCTTCATCAAATTGCAGCAGGGGCTCCAAAGAGCTCGCTGACGGCTGAAGCACCTCTGTCAGGCTGTAAGTCCTGACTGCCACAGGAGAGAGCTCGAGGTTTAGGGCCTCTGCCACCCTACGCAACACCACTGAGTAAGATGCCCCCTCCTCCGTAACCACGGTAGGAGGAAACAACATGCCATGGTCTGGTGAGGTGTCCAGACCACTGGCATTCCCCCGTTCCTCCCTCCAGTCCTGGTCATACTCCAACTGGTCAGTTAAAGGGTATCCAGAACTCTCACATTCACCCTCACCCTCCTCCGACTACCAAACTGGCTGAAAATGGCCAGGGTGGAATGCAGACACAAAAGTACCCATGAGCGCTGGATCCAGCTTCGGTCGATGCCAGTCTGGCTCCGTATCCACATTGGGTGGAAGCCAGGTCAATGCCGGCTGGAGGTTCAGCCGGCTGCGGACATGGTGCTGGTGGAATCGGCACCGGTGGAAGTGTAACAAGGTCGACCGGCGCCAATCCAGATCTAGGCCTGGGTCCAAGGGGGCCCAGCGGTGCCGGGCCAGAGCCGCCGTTGTCGAAGGCGTAGGGCCCCAAGCCGAGTCCGTGGGGCCTGAAGACGCACCAATGGAGTCAGGCTGCCCAAAGATGGCATGCATCGCTTCGTAGAACTGCCGAAGCTGGGAGAGAGTCGCGCTTGGTCCCAGAAAGGGAGGGAAAGCCGGAGTCGACCCTGTAGGTTCCGCACGCAGAGCCGCCGGGGGGTGGCACCACCCGCACCCTTCGTCGAGGGCAAGGAGAAGTCGAAGAGCGGCGATGCTTCTTCGACTTCTTCTTATGGTTCGACTTACCTGACCCCCAGTGCGAAGACTTAGACGGGGAGTGATGATGGCTCCGCGATACGTCCCTTGACCTCCCACGGGACTGGTATCTCGAACGACGCGGAGCAGACTGTCGTGCCTCGAGGAGCTTTCGGGACCACTCCAGCAAAGACTTCAGACCATGGTTCGGCAGTCGGAGCACAACTTGGGGTCATGCTCGCGCTCCAGGCAGTAGAGGCACACGCTTGGGGTCATGCTCGCACTCCAGGCAGTAGGGGTACACGCGGTGCTAATCCATCACCAACATCAGTTGGGTACAGGAACCACAGGCCTTGCAGCCGGGCATCCCTCGTGCACCAGGAGTCGATGGTAAAATCGAAAACGAAGTCATGAAAAGTCGCAAAAAAGCCAGTCAAAAAGTGACTGGGGGTACCGCTCTTTCCGGATCTGTGCTTGCTGGAGCAGAAAAAGAAAGAACTGACCTCAGGGCGCGAGGACGGCGTCTAAGTAGCTACTACGTCAAACCAGGAACTACGACACCAACGATGAACGCGGAGCCGACCGACTCCACCTTTCGAAGCGCAGGGGTACTTCTGATGAAAAACTTTCTGGATACAGTCTGACGCCTGGGGGTAATCCTAAGGTAAGGAATTTATAACTAACTGTTTCTTTCAGATCAACCTGTTGCTTTCATAAGTAGAAGGCTACTCCCCAGGGACCAGCGTTGGAGTGTCCTTGAGAGGGAGGTGTTTGCTGCGGTTTGTCCTTCAAGAAGCTGAGACCATACCTTTTGGTATTCACTTTCTAGTTCAAAATGACCACAGACCTCTCAGATGGCTAATACGGATGAAAGAGGAAAACCAAAAACTTTTGAGCTGGTCCATATCCCTACAACAATACAATGCTATCTTAAGGGAGGAAACACAATCCGCAATATGCAGGCGAGTAAACTATTTACAATATTGAGTTTATGGATAAAGAAGTAGTACCAGGTATGGTTCGGGTAAGTGACAAAACTTCATCACCACCAGTGGCACTGGGGCGGCCGGGTGCAGAGGTCAAACTCGGTATCTGGTGCCAATGTTATCCAATGGAGAAAGGGGACAATGGAAGTGGTACTACTTACAGGTATGTAGCATGGTTTGGTAACCCAATCTCCGGGGGTTAAGGTAAGCACGGGGGGCACAAGGCAGCACCAAACGTACACCTACAGCGGCACAGAGGGGCTGGGTGCAGAATGCCAACACAGATTCAGGCACCCAATGTAAGCCATTGCGAAATCTCGTAGTCGGAAAAACACAGCAGCCTCAGGCCAGGAGGCCGATCAAAATTAACCTACAGCTGCACAGGTAAACTGGGGTGCAGGTGCGTAGGGATGCACAAGTTACTTACTTGTGTAACGATATATCTGTAAGAGACATTAGTTAGTGATAGATTCCTTACCTTAGAATACCCCCAGGCATCGGGCTGGATCCGGAAAATATTTCTGCTTAGCAGTACCTCTGCGCGCCAAAAGCTGGCGTCCTGCGGCTCCGCGTCCATCACTGGCGCCGTGGGCGCCGAGATGACGTCACGGAGAGTACTCAGGCACCACCCATGCGTGCTGACGTCAGTTCTGTACACAACTATTCCGCGCCGAAACACAGAGCCATGCCAGATACCGACAATTGGTGCATAAAATTAGGGCCCTAAAAGGGGATGACCTTAACCCTAGTAATCAGTTCGCAGAACGGGGAGGATGGGCGGGGCGGTAAGGAATCTTTCACTAACTAATGTCTCTTACAGATATATCGTTACACAAGTAAGTAACTTGTGCATCTGAAAGATACACGTTAGTGATAGATTCCTTACCTTAGAATAGATACCCCAGCCATATCAACCCCGGTGGAGGGGCTGCGAACAGGATTACACCAGAAAGTCACAGAGCCCAGAAATGCCAAACAAGCCATCTATCCTGCAAGGGGACACCGCATCCCAAGGCAGTAGTAGCTGCAGTTGTCCTGGTCAAATGGGCACGCAGCCCCACAGGAGGCTCCTTCTTGGCCAAGGAGTAACATGCTTTGATGCAGAGAACGACCCACCAGGAGATGGTCCGTTTTTGCACCGCCTGACCTTTTTTTTTCGCCCACATAACCAGCAAATAGTTGATCATCCAACCGAAACTGCTGTGTACGCTGCAGATAGAATGGAAGCGCACGTTTTGGGTCCAGACGGTGGAGCCTCTCCTCTTCCCTTGAAGGATGCGGAGGAGCAAAAAAGGTGGGCAAAGTGATGGTCTGCCCAATGTGGAAGGGCGTGACAACCTTCGGCAAGAAAGAAGGACGGGTCCTGAGAACCACCTTGTCTGGATGAATAGAAAGGAAAGGAGGTTTGGAAGAAAGAGCCTGGAGCTCACCCACTCTCCTGGCAGAGGTGATGGCTACCAAGAAAGCGGTCTTGAGAGTAAGAAGGTGTAAGGGACAGTTATGAAGGGACTCAAAGGGAGCGCACATCAAAAAAGTAAAGTCCCACTGATGCTTTATGAAGGGTACCGGTGGAAACGTATGCGTAATGCCTTTAAGAAAACGGTGAACAACCTGGGACTTAAAAAGAAAAGGCTGATCTGGAAGCCATAAATAGGCAAAGATGGCCGAAAGATAACCTTTGACAGTGCCCAGAGCAGAGCCCTGCTGGGCCAAGGAGAGAAGGAACATAAGAACCTCAGAAAGAGGGGCAGAAAGGGGATCCACAGCCTTCGCTGTGCACCATGCCACAAACTTGTTCCATCTGCAGGCGTATACCGTTTAGGTGGAGGGACGTCTGGTTGCCAGAATTACATAACAGACTTCGGGAGGAAGATCGAAATGTGTCAACTGTCGCCATTCCATCTCCATGCACGGAGGTGGAGGCTGGACAGGTTCGGGTGGAGGACTGTCCCCTGCTGCTGCGACAGAAGATCCTCCTGAACAGGCAGACGGATCGGGGGATCGATGCTCTTACTGAGTAGCTCGGGATAACAAACTCTTCGATCCTAGTCCGGGAACACAAGGATGACTTGGGCCCGGGCGTCTGATCTTCTTCAGCACTCTGGGCAGAAGTGGTATAGGCAGAAAGGCGTACAATAGACCACATCTCCACTCGCGACGAAAAGCGTCTCCGAGTGAGTGCCGCCTTGGAAATTCCAACGCACAGAACTGATGACATTGCGCATTCTCTTCGTGGCGAATAGATCTAACCAAGGCTCTCTCCACTGCTGAAAGAGACCTTGCACCACGTCTGACTTCAGACACCATTTGTGATCCATCAAGCGGCGACGGCGGAGTTCGTCCACCCTGGCGTTCAGAGAACCTGCCAGGTGTTGAACCACCAAGGTAATGCCTTGATGTTCCAGCCATGTCCAGAGGCACAGAGCCTTCTGACATAGGGTCCAGGACTCCACCCCGCCCTGTTTGTTGCAAAACCACATGGCAGTGGTGTTGTCCGAAAACACCTGCACTACACTTCCCCGGACAGATGGAAGGAATGCCTTCAGTGCAAACCGGGTCGACCACAGCTCCAGAAGTATGATATGGATCCGGGACTCCGCCGGAGACCAGAGGCCTCTGATCTCCACCTCTCCCATGTGGCCTCCCCATCCCATGAGGGACACATCCATCACCACTGTGTGCTCCGGTTGGGGAAGGGAGAGGGATCTGCCACTGACCCAATCGCGATTCGTGAGCCACCACTGCAACTGTTGTGCAGCTCCCTCCGAGATCTGGACGTGATCGGACAGATTGCCGATCACAGATGCTGTGCCCACTGGAAATTCAGGACCCACTGCAGAGCCTGCATATGCCACCTTGCACGTATCACCAGCAGGATGCAGGAGGCCATCAGGCCCTGAAGCCGGAGGGTCATCCTGACTGAAACCCGGGATAGAGGTTGAAAGAGTGGAATCATACCCGAATATCCCGGACTCGCTGTTTGGGAGAATAAACCTGAAACAGCGTTGAATCCAGAACCGCTCCGATGAAGGGTAGCTTCTGCGAGGGTCTCAGGTGCGACTTCGGCACATTGATGGAGAACCCCAGCAAATGCAGGAGGTCGGCCGTAGTCTGGAGGTGTGTTACATCCTGCTTTTACTTTCTCTGTCTTATTTTAGTGTTTGTTATAATTTGCTCAGCATGCATCTATGATGTCACATAGGGTTCTGATTGTGTATGCTTGAATTGAGAATCAGTTACATATGAGGCTGAGCAGGAGTCCATCTGCTCCTGGTGGGGTTTTAGTGCTTTGTTAAACCACATACCATGTATGTGCTCTAATATTTTAGAGGTGTTCATTTTGTTCAAGGTTTAAAGGAGCCACATGTTGCTCTATTTTAGGATGTGAACAATTTTTGTGTTCTAATATTTTAAAGGTCTTTACATTGTTTGATGTTTAGAGAGCCACAGGTTGCTCATTTGTTGAACCACGTACCACGTATGTGCTCTAATATTTTAGAGGTGTTCACATTGTTTGATGTTTAAAGAGCCATAGGTTGCTCATTTATTGAACCACAAAGTGCTCTAATATTTTAGAGGTGTTCAAATTATTTGATGTTTTAAAGAGAGGAAGGGTGTTCATAGATATGAATCATTTAAATGGTCTAATGTTTTTGAGAAGTTCTTATTTATTTTATCAGGTCATCCATTTCCATTCTTGTGGATGGTGTTACAGATATATTTAATTTATCCAATCCATCCATTTCCATTCTTGTGGATTTCGTTATATTGTGGGTGACTATTCTTCCTTCCATAATTTCACAATTTGATGTTTTAACCTTTTCTATTTACTTTTACTTATAATATTTTCGGTGTATGTGCTGTATGTTCTAACATCTACTTTTCTATTTTGTTGTTGTCCCATCTTGTTTTTATTTCTTTCAAGGGGGAGATGTGTTACATCCTGCTTTTCCTTTCTCTGTCCTATTTTAGTGTTTGTTATAACTTGCTCAGCATGCATCTATGATGTCACATAGGGTTCTGATTGTGTATGCTTGAATTGAGAGTCAGTTACATCTGAGGCTGAGCAGGAGTCCATCTGCTCCTGGTGGGGTTTAAATTGGATTACAATTGGACCTATATATTTCTATATTATCATCTTGATTAGAAACTAATCTTCAATAAACCAGATCTATTTCATATTCTGGATTTACAGACTTTTAATTGCTACAAGGTGGTTGACGACTGCCTGGGGCGCACCCGCCTTCAACAGCCAGTCGTCGAGGTAGGGGAAGACTGACACCCCCGAACTGCGTAGATGAGCTGCGACCACCGCCATCACCTTCGTGAACACCTGAGAGGCACTGGTAAGGCCGAAGAGAAGCACGGCGAACTGAAAATGCTCCTGGCCTACCGTGAACCGCAGGTAGCGCCGGTGGGCCGGCAGGACGGGAATGTAAAAATAAGCGTCCTGCAAGTCCAACGCCACCATCCAGTCTCTAGGATCCAGGGCAGCCAGGACCCAAGCCAGAGTCAGCACCTTGAACTTCTCCTTCCGGAGGAAGTAATTTACGTCCCGGAGGTTCAAGATGGGGTGCAGGCCCCCCTTGTCCGTCTTGGGGACCAGGAAGTAGAGGGAATAACAACCACTGCCTACTTCCTGATTGGGAACACATTTGATGGCCCCCTTGGCCAGGAGGGCCATGACTTCCTGACAGAGAAGAGCCAAATGAGCCCCCGACAGCCGGTGGAACCGATGTGACATGGCTGGAGGGAGGGGACAGAAAGGGGAGCGAATAACCATGGCAGATTATCTGCAGCACCCACTTGTCTGAGGTAATTTTGCACCAGTGGTGGATTTGGTGACGTACCCTGCCACCCACCGGCGTGGGGTGCTCCCTGAAGCTCGAATTAGGAAGTCTTAGAGGCGGAAGCAGCGGGGTGGAAGTGGACTGACCAGCTTGCTGGTTACCAGACTCGCGCCTGCGAATGCCACGGCCGCAGCCACGCTGGGGCAGGTTCTGCACAGGCTTAGTGGAGGAGCGTGCTTGGGTGTTCTTACCCTGGCAACGAACGGAATGAAACCCAGACATGGCAGGGACCTTTGTGAAAAGACCCAAAGACTTGGCCGTGGCGCGCGAGTCTTTAGAGCGTTCCAGGGCATTGTCCGCCTTGTCGCCAAAGAGACGGGAGTCATCAAAGGGCATGACCATGAGCAAGCTCTGGACATCGGGTGAGAACCCAGTGAAACGCAACCAGGCGTGGTGCCGCAACGCTACCGTAGTGGAAATTGCCCTACCCAAAAAATCAGCTGTGTCCAAACCACACCGGATGGCGAACTTCACCACATCCTTGCCCTCCGCAATCGCTTGGGAAAGGACAGCCTGGACCTCCTCTGAGCACTGAGGCAGAACCTCTGCCACCAAATCCCACACTGGGTGGGAGTAACGGCCCAATAAGCAGGCGGTATTAACCAACCTCAACCCCAAACTGGCAGAGGAGAACAACCTCTTTCCATATTGGTCCAGCCTCTTATAGTCCTTATCAGGCGGAGCCGAGGGGAAGGCACTCTGCGATGTCGAGGCCTGAATGACCAGGCTCTTAGGCGTGGGGTGAGTGGTCAAGAAGGCGGGATCACCAGGCACCGTGCGATGACGCCTAGCGACGTTCTAATACACCTGTACCCCGAGGCCGGCTGCAACCAAGTACCCAAGAGGACTTCGGTAAGGGCCTCAATGAAAGTGAGCAGCGGCTCTGACGACGTAGACGCAGTCTTGAGCACCTCCGTAAGGAGATTGGTCTTAAGGGCCACCGTAGGTAGGTCGAGATGGAGAGCCCCCGCGGCTTGACGCAGCACCATAGTATAGGAAGAGCCTTCCTCCAGAGATGGCGGAGGAGAGGCAATCCCCGGGTCAGAAGACACATCAAGTTCACCCGCATCTTGAAGTTCATCCACCCAATCCTGCTCAGAGTCACACTGTCATCCAAGGGGGTCCTCAGAGCCGTCCCAGTCCTCGTCTGGCTCCGGGGTAGAAGAAGCCGGCCGCAGCGGCAGGGCTTTAGCCAAAGAGGTGGTCAGCGGCACCAGAAGCAGCGTTGGTAGCGGCACCAGCCGGGGCAGTGCTGGAGCCGCATCCCAAAGTGGATCCCAGGCCGGAACAAAATTATCCGGGAACCGGGGCAGGTGCGGGATAAACAGCACCCAGTCCGGCGCCCGTGGCGGCGCTGGGGCCGGGGCCAAGGGCAGCACCGGAGCCAGAGCCAGCGGTGCTGCACCTTGTGGCACAGGGGCCGGAGCTGTGGGGCGCTAGATCCAGTGGATCTGGGGCTGGCGCCAGAGACGGTGATGCTGGAACAACAGGATCTGGACACGGGATCGCGGGTCCCGCAGGCGCGCCGGCGGGAGCCTGAGGCCTAAACAGGCGGTCCATGGCAGCAAGAAACTCTTGCACCTGTTGGGGAGTTGCCGACGGATCCGGGTATAGCGGGTAGGCTGCGGTACTTCCAGGCTCCGGAGGAGCCGCAGGGGCGGAGCCCCTGTCCGCCCAATCCGCCTCCGGGGAGCGATGGGGGGACGTCGGACAGCGAAAGCACTTCTTCGACTTCTTTTTATTGCGTCGCTTACCGGAATCTGAAGGCGAAGACTTAGAGTCTGAGAAGCGATGGCTCCGGTCCCACGAGCGGTCCCGCGAACGGCCCCTAGACCAGGAGCGGTGGTGAGAGGAGTGCCGGACATCCAGCAACTTCCGACACTGCTCCCATAATGCCTTTGGGGCCATGGCACGGCAGTCCCAACAATCCCGGGAGTCATGGTCATGCTCCAGGCAGTAGAGTCAGAGATCATGGGGGTCCGCCACCGACATATTAGAGTGGCATGACCCACAAGACTTAAAGTCGGGCATCCCTACGTGCACCAGGAGACCAGAAAAGGAGACAAAAAGTCTCAAAAAAGTGGTAAAAACATGACCGAGGTATGTGCTCAATCCGGATCCGCGCTTTTGGCGCGGTAAAGTAAAAGAATTGACGTCAGCGCGCATGAGTGGCGCCTAAGTACTCTCCGTGACGTCATCTCGGCGCCCACAACACCAGTGACGGACGCGGAGCTGCAGGACGCCACCTACTGGCACGCAGAGGTACTGCTAAGAAAAACTTTCCGGATCCAGCCTGACGCCTGGGGATATTCTAAGGTAAGGAATCTATCACTAACGTGCCTCTTTCAGATAACGTTGGTTGATCTTCCCAAAGGCCCAGGGGCTCCAGGTGCAGGTGTATCATTTGGTGTCAGAAAATAGCTTACCGGTGCAGATCAGGGTGGGTGTCATCATGCAGATCCTGCAGGTGTCAACATGGAGTCCGGGAGGGGTCACATGCTCAGAATCGTGGGGAGCCTTTGCAGGACCGGTGGGCCACTTGGACTTGGGCCGTGAGCGTCATGTGCAGAGGTAATCGGTTTCACGGTTCCGCAGGCGGAGCTTTGGTCTTTGAAAGTTGTTTTTCTTTTGGACAGGTCCGCTGTCTACAGAAGATCAGGAGTCTTGACAGATGGCAGCCAATCCTTCCAGGGTTTTGGAAATTGCTGGTCTGCAGGACGAGTAGTCACAGCTTGCAGAGTTCAAAGTTCATAGACAGGCTGGAAGAAGGCCAGTGGCTGGAGCTTCTTGTCGTGCAAGAATTGGTCTTCTGTGTCCTCTTCTTTGTAGGTGGTCAGTAGTCTGAAGATTAAGGTTCAAGGATGCCTCTAAATACTAATTTTAGGGCCAATACAGGAGTCGGAAGGTAGTAGCCAATGAGTTTCTTACCTTTAGGGTGCCTACACCCTTTGTATGTCCACTCCCTCTGGGGAGGGGGTACATCCCTAACCCTATTGGCTAGAGACCTCCAAAACAATATGGAGGATTTCTATGCTGTTCCTGCTTGGGGGTAGGTGTGAAGCACCTCCATCTCAGGGAGCCAGAAACCTGTCTAGCGGTAGCAGGTTAATGGGGACCAGTAAGGCAAACACTAGTGAGTCAGTAGGATTTCAGAGTGCACCTCTGAGGTGCTCTCTGTGTGCATTTCTTATTAAATCTAACACTAGCATCAGTGTGGGTTTCTTAAGCTGAGATGTTTGCTACCACACATCTTGGAATTCTGTTAAGCCATTATGGAGCTTTAAAACCCGTGGTGACAAGCTCCCAGTTCATGTACTCAGTATGGCTTCACTGTGCACTTATAATGTCTAAGAATGGACTTGGATACTACAGGGGCATATCTGTTCATGCAGTTATGCCTTCACATGAGGTATAATGCACCCTGCCTTAGGGCTGTAAGGCATGCTGTAGGGGTGACTGACCTATGCCTCTTACAGTGCTAGTAAACCTGGCACACACAGATGTGTGCCAGGTCGACACTTCACTTCACTTTTATCTGCACCAAAATAAGCAGGCTGCTGTGGCAGTATGTCTGTGTCTTAGGGTGGCACAATACACACTACACCCCTTAGAGACCCGCTCTGATCACAAGGTCCTTGGTACCACTGATCCCCTTTACAACAGACTTTCTTGCGAGCCAGAGGTGTGCCAATTGTGGAAACAAAGGTACAATTTTGGGAAAGAACATATGCACTGGGAATCTGGTTAGTAGGAACCCAGTGTGTACTCAGTCAAAGATGCATCAGTCAGGCAAAAAGTGTGTGGGGGGGTAAACCATGCCAAAAAGGGTATTTTCCTACAGCCAACTAGTTTTATACAAGGGCGAAAGCCCTTACTTCACTGTGACCCCTTCCTGGCACACCATATCCACCAACCATGTCCATGCAGCGGTGCCGACAGGACTGGGCATTTCACACTTCACTCACCGTTGAACCTCAGTCCCTCCATACACTCTTCTCTTCACAGGGTCTACGGTTCTTAGCAGGCACCAAGCTTGTGCTCCAGGCTCAGGACAAGTAGTCTTGACTTCCTTGATGATGAACCCTCAGCCAGCATTGTAACTAGTAGGCAATGGCCCGAGTCCTGGTTCCAGAAGTTAGAAGTCGTGGTTAAGCTGCACTGTTTACAAATTGTGGGGTTCATGCTTCCATCATTATAGTCCAAATCCAGACACAAATGTGTTTGAGTGTCAGATTCTTTGAAAATCAGATTGTGTCAGTTCCATTTAAGTACTTTCGCTTCTGCACTGCCCTTTGTCGAAAGGCACCGTCTGTCACAGCAGGAGTAGCTCCAATTCTGATTCACCCACAATATAAGCAAAGGAAGTAACTGATGACCATACCACGCTGCCAGGCTCCACTGAAATATGCCTTATAAAGGATCAAAGGCCTACGGCTTCCACTCCATCAAGATGCCCTGGTCTTACAGTGCGAACCATATCAATTTCACCATCTCCCTGTTGTGCACACAGGAAGCTCTACTCCACTTCCTTTAGTGTGTGCCCTCACCCCACCCCTCAGGAATGTCAGCAATGCTAAACTCATTCCTGGAAGTTAATGTCCTCCCCACATCTCCTGGCCTCTCCAGGCCCTGTGTGTCCAAAATGGGACCCAGAGGCCTCCAAGTTATTTATACAGGCAAATACACATCTCAGTACGCAAATTAAAGTGTCACACACAATCCAAACAGGCCAACAGCCTCATAACGTTATATGAATGGGCAAGTAGACACCACTGCTGTGATACCAGTAAAAAGGTCTATTCAGACTACTGAGCACTATGAAACAGAAAACTGGTAGGCTGCTACTATCCTTGTGCCACTCCAAATTAGGGCAGTATTGCTCTACCACTCTGAGGATAGTGATTGGTGCGCCCCTACCGATCTCACAAGACCAAATTACCACGAGACAGGCCTAAGTCATGACGCAGACATGATCCATGGTCACCCATGAGAAAAAATCATTACCAGATTTCCAGATATTCATCCATCCCAACATTTGGACACCACCATGTCTCTTGGGGCTGCGAAAGGTCTAGGTCGAATTCTGCACCAGCTGAGAGAGCTTTCACTGTCTGTATGCCAGTCCTCTTGAGTAGCCCCTAAATTCCCAGTACTGTTGGTGAAATTGAAGAGCCAATGAAAGCAACCATAGAGAGCGGGCCTGATGCGGCGGTCCTTAGATATTTTCAGGGCCAAGTCGACCTTCTCAACAAATGCTCAAGAGTGACCAAGGTGTATGTCTATCAGGGTATCCTAGACATCCCTAGAAACTCAAGTTGCATGCATCCAAGCGTTTCATCTGATAATTACGCTGGTACTCATGGCGCAAACACCACAGCCCTTGGTATCAAGGTTTGTAAGCCAGCCTACCCTACCTGAATGGTTTGAGCAAACCTCGCCCTAAGGTCATTTGGGTTCAGCTGTCAACATCTCTCAAGCTATGTCCCACAGCGCATGGGTGTCCTTACCCACAAAAAATCCTGTATTCAGAAAGCACAAGTCTAGGCTGGCTGAAGAGAAAATCTTTTCCCCCCAAAGGTATCAATGTGCTTAAATTACCCAGGTCGGCTGCTCGGAAAGGTGTTTGGATTTAAATTACTGTTGACATCTGCACCACTAGGCTTTCTGGATTCATGTGCTGAGTGAGGAATGAAGGATCACATGGGGCTGGTCTATTTCCCCTAGCCGCAGGTCAAAAAACTGGAGGGGAGTACATCGTTTGATACAAGGGACAATAAGTGTGTCTGTGAGTGCTTCAGGTAAGGGCTCTTTGGAGACTGGCCCTGGTTGGGGCTATGAGAACATTTGATTTTGCTTCAAGTGTAGGCACTTGTAGGTCAAGGAATTATGCTGCTCTGCGCAATACAATGGCAAAAAAAGCTCGTACTGGTGGATTACTCTATCTAATTGCAGATTCCCCACCTTCATAATATTCCCCAGGTGCTTTACTGGCTCCAGATGCTTTCATAGCACTTCTCCCATGCACCACCAGGAGGTGCAGGGTGGCTTTTCGCTAACGTTGTGTTGCCCTTGACCTAACGGAGTGACACATAAGAGCTACTCCTGCATGTCAGTCAGTTTCTTGCTCGACTCTTTCCTCAGACCAGTACCACAATACAATTGAAGAAAGCAGTTTGTAGAACACTAATATGGGACTGTTTTCACAGTTAATAAGAGGCCACTTCACAGAACAAGGAGGTGGGAGGACAGAGAAGAATCTACGAATACATCAAGCATCCACCAGAAAGAGCGTTTCCAAAGGTAATTAACATGCTCTTTTGATGGATATTTCTAGCCGCAGATTCCTCATCTTTAGAATAAATAAAAAAGCAGTACCTCCCAAAGGTGGAGGGCCTGTGGTGTGGGCTCAAACCAAAAATTTCTGCAGTATCAAACCTGGCTATCAAAGCGATAGTGCTTAGTGAATACATGCACTGACACCCAGCCGCGGCCTGACAGATGGCAGGAACAAACACTCCATGTGCAACCGCAGTATTGGCCCTGGAGGTATGAGCTTTTAGTCCTTCCGGAGGCTGCTTCCTTTCCAAAGTGTAGCAAGTCCTAATGCAGAGGACTTTCCACCATGAGAAAGTCCTTTTTTGCACCATGTTTCCTTTCTTTGCCCCCAAGGAACTCCATAAAGCGCTGATCATCTACCTGATGGCTTTTGGTGCAATCAATGTAAAATCTTAAGGCTCATTTAGGTCCGGCCTATGGAGTCTCTCCTCCTCTTTCGAGAGGTGAAGAGGAGCAAGACGTTGATGGATTGCTCAACAGGAAAGGGAGTCATGACTTTTGTCAAAAAGGTCACCCTGGTCGTCAACACTAGTTTGTCTAAGAAAAAGGTGTTGTAGGGCGGCTGTGATGACAAGGTCTGGTGCTCACTGAAGCATCAGCACGCAGCTTATATGCAGCTTTTCTCTGTCACTTGGGGGGGGGGGGAGGAGTCCTGAATGCATGGCTTTTCGCCTGACATTGAGTGGCCTTCTTGTCCTTGTAGAGAGCTCTGGATTTCACTGTACCCGGTTGACTTTGAGCAGGACCAAGATTTTGCACACTCCTTATGTTTGTCAACGTATAGATCGGCCTGCCATCCCCTGAACTTCGTTGGTTGCATCAGGGCACACTTACGATACAACTTCAAATTTTGACCAGAACCCGGGCACCAGCGACACATCACGGGTGTCTCTGACCAATATCAGCTTCTAGCAGCCAAGGTACTAACTCAATCTTGTTGTCTTCGGGGAAAGACATTTTTTCAAAGCACACAATCTGTCGAAAATGTGAAATTGTCAGATGACCAACAAGTTGGAAGCGGAGCTCCACATCGGTCTCAAAGCACATGGAAATGAAGGGGCCGAAGTCTGTACTCAGGGTTGGAGTCTACAGGCAGCTCTCCTTCATCACTTTTGGGGTGGTGCAGATCACTGTGGAGCCACACAACACCACCTAGCGGTTTGAGGGAGCTTCTGCATGAAAATCTCCAGATCCTGTTTGATGCCTGGGAATACTCTAAAGGTGAGGAATCTAGGGTTAGACGTGTCTATCAGAACAGTGACATTAAGGAAGCATCACAAAGTAGTCCAGTGAAATAGCCCTCTCAGGTATATTGACCCTCTTAGGAGACCTCACACTGTTAGCATTAATAGAGGACATGATAAAAATCAAACCCTGGCAAACATAATTAATGAGTGTTGTATTTCTAGAAAACCAAAATGGGCACATAAGGTGCTCAAAAAGGGGACTTTCTACCATCACATTTGCCAGTAATAATACCACTGACGCAGCTGCTTATCACACAAAGTGGAAGGTTTCCACGTTCCTAAAAACTATACAAATCAATTTTGAATACTTTTGCATGGACATTTGAAAGCTTTATATGTTCTTAGACTGAGCCAGGGAAGAAAGGAGGAAGGCCTAATCATTCAAGGGTGGGAAAATGATTTACCAGACTATTTGCTGGAGAGATAAATATTTTCCCCAAAAAGAGACTGAAATGATGGTCAAATCCAAAGTTGCGCTGAACCTATAAAAAGCAAGTCACTGAACCTGAAGATGGTGCAGAAGAGAAAGGGAGTTACAGCTATACATTTAAATATGTTCCTTAGAACGAGGAAGGGACATCTTGAGCTAAAAACAAATGCTGGGATTAGTGAAATATTTTACTGAACAGCAACTGGCATTTCAAACTTTGATCCAGAATTCATAATGTTTATTTCTTGAATGGACTTTAGGTGGATTTATATAGTGCTTACTACATAAATGTGGATACGTGTGGCTCAATGGTTAGAGCGGCAGACCCTGATGCAGAGGTCTAGCCCGGGACCAGGGTTCAATTCCCCGCCTCGGCGGGTCTTGGGCTCAAAAATTCCACTGACCTGATAATTCTCGCCTCGGTGAGTATTCCAATCATGGAGTCCCACTCTGCAACTCTGGGCAATAGCTTGCTTAATCTCCACAACGGCCCCCACACCGCTAAGGATGCCTGGCCTCCACCTTGGGGTTGCCCAGGAGTGGACACCTCACAGGGAAAGCCAGGATGGGTTCCACAGCAGTATTCGTACAAGCGCATTGAGACCCTTGCGGGTGAGTAGTGCGCTATACAAGTATCAATTTACATTTTACCCCTGACAATGTGTTAAAGTGATTTATGGGGAGTAGTACACTAGTATGGAATCCAAGGTCAGTGATTCATTTTATGGCTTTTGGTTAAAGGGTTGTCTTGTGTTCTCAAAAGAAACCCTTACATGCATTACCCCAGTTTCTTCTACTTGTGTTCACTTAATAATCAAAGCTACCGGCACACATGTACCAGTGATTTAATCTCACACAGCTTACAAGGGCTGCAAGCCCTACCTATCTATCTAGGTTTGGAAAATAACACAATGGCTTATACACAATGCAAAATAGGGCTTTCAAAGGTTTCTTTTTACTTTTTAAATGCAGGGAGAGAGCTAAATTAATGGAAAGGTATCAGAGAAGTTGGAATATATCAAACAATAATCAGAGATAGGAAGTGTAGCAAATTAACTATTACCTAATATATTTTAAACCGGATCATGGTCACTATGATCCTCCAGTATGAAATTAACATTCTCTCTTCTTCTTTAGTTCCTCATCCAATTCCTTACCTGGTAGAGTGAGTGAGCCCAATCGCTCCCCCATCCTCACTGCTGCAAAACTGTTTTCCTTTTCCATGAAATAATCAAGTAGAAGATCCATAAAAACCCCACCCCTTCCCCCTGCACTTCCTGTTTTTTCTTCTTCTACTATAGACAATATCATTGATTCCGCTGTTTATGTTTTGTCTCCTCAAGCAACCAGTAGAGGTGATCTTGGTGCTTCCTTTGTGGGCCTGGAGACCGTGGTTTCCTCTTCCCAAGCTCCTGGTTCTAGAACAGGAGTGTCTCCTCCCTCTAGAGCCGGCTTGACTGTCCAATTCGGTTCTTCCGGGCCCGGTAGTGGCCAAGTTAAAACTCTCAGTCTGGAGGTTGAGAGGTAGGCCTTCTTGAATAAAGGTCTCTATCTATCGGATTCCTGTTCTTTATGATCTTGTAGGAGAGTTTCAACTAATAAAGTGTATGAACACCATTGGGGTTCCTTTGATCAGTGGTGCAGGGAGAGGCCTTTGTCTCCTGTTTCGGATCCTCCTGCTGACATTTTTCAGTTTCTTCAGGAAGGGTTTGATAAGAGCCTCTCAGTTGCAACTCTTAAGCTTCAATGGCTTTCAACTAAGACTTTTTGTGCACCCTGGTACAATCTGTCCTACACTGAACAGATGGCCTCGAGGTTCTATAAGGGGTTCCAGCTTCTCCTGAGATCTGTGCTTCTTTTCCTTCTTGGATCTTCCCCCGGTAATTTCTCATTTGAAGACATCTCCCTATGAGCCCCTGGAATCTGTACCTCTTAAATTCCTAACCCGGAAGGTTCCTTTTGGTGGTCATTACCACTGCAAGGCGCTTGGGGGGACTTAATAATCTGATCGGTCGCCACCCATAGTCACAGCTTCTGGATGATAGGGTAGTTCTGTCTCTTAATCCTAAAATCTTCCCTAAGGTCAATATGGTGTTTTACCGTGACCAAGATAATGTTGTACCTATGATAAAACAGGATACTTAAGACCCTGATCCTTCTTCCTCTCTTTTGGATGTGGTACGAGCTCTCAAGATTTATCTCATGAGATCTGCAGCATTGAGATATTCCGATACCCCTTTTCTTAATAATGGTCCTGTACATAAGGGTGAAAAGCCATTTTCCTCTACCCAGGATCATTGGGTGAAGCAAGCTATTTTCACTGCCTAGCTGGCTCAGGGTATGTAGATCACTGGAGGGATTAAGGCTCACTCTACAAGGGGTATGGTGTATTCTTGGGCTGAGTGGTCTGGTTCTTACCTTGGGGACATCTGCAGAGCTGCTACGTGATCCTCTCCTATACGTTTATTTTCAATTACAGGTTACATATCGCTCAGGAGTTTGAATGATAGTTTGCTTCAGGAGTTTTGAAGCCAAGGTCCGCATCATAGTCCTTTTCATTCTGACTCCCTATTCCTCCGACTACCTGTTGTACGGTGTCCTTAGCTTTTGGGTGTTGGGACTTTTTTCTGGAGGTCTTTTCTGCCTATTCAGTTGTGTTTCTGAGGGGTAGGGAAATTACACATTATCTCTTGCTACTCAGTGTCTCTGTGCTTTCTTTTCGGGGTCTGCTGTAAGAGGTTTTGCTTTGGCATAACTCCACCAAGTAAGGAACTGGACGAGGAACAGAAGATGAGGAGGTAATGCTCAAACTACTTACCGGTAATCTTCATTACTCCAATTCTTCCTTACTCGTCCCATTCCTTACGAACCCTCCCTTCCCTCCCTGTTCTTTCATCAGCACCATTGCTGGGCTTTGTATCAAACAGGAAGAGATGGGGGAAAGGGTGTTCTTTTTAACAAATCTTCTACTTTGATTGTTTCAGCTTTCAAATAGTGAGAAAGAGGGAGTGATTGGGCACACTCAATCTACTATGTAAGGAAATGGGACAAATAAGGAAGTATCTGAGTAGTTAAGATTACTGGTAAGTAATCGACACATTTCCGGTCATTGGCACTAGTGCAGGCATTAAAGTAAACCATAATATTTATCATTCATGATGAAACATTTAATACCTTACCTTGTTATCTAAATGAAGCAAGGTGCAGTTCTCCTGCTTATTAAAATGAATTCTCTTAGGTGGCAATTGGCAGTTTTCAACTTGAATAAGCAATGTATTACTGTCTTTTTCTGGCCAAAAAGGAATGCACTAGAACACAAAAGTAAATACCATTTAAATTACTGTACACAATACAAATATAATCTGTCTAATACAATTTAAATTTTTTTTAAATTACAACCAATTTGCTTATCATTCAAGTGTAAACAAATGTTTCATAGAACAAGCTACTTAACTTTAGTAATGCTTTATGTGGTAGAGACTCCATCTAGATGCACATACTTTACCTTTGAATCTTCCCAAGTGTCAGAGTGGATCAGGAAGATTTTCAAGCAGCACCCCTGTGCGCTGGTAGATGGCTTCATTCGGTTCTGCGTCGGTGTTCTCGCTGGAAGAGACGTCTGAGGTACCTATATAGGTGCCACCTTGGCGTGCTGAAGTTAGCTACTTTCACAACTTTCCACGCCAGGAGCGCAGAGACATGATGAGAACTGACCAATGGTGTGGAAAGGACTAAGGCCCTGAAAAGGGTGTCGTTTACATCAGAACCGGTTTGCAGAGCTGGGAGGGTCAGTAAGGAATCCACTGCTAGTTAGATTCTCTACCAGATAAGGCATTACTGAAGGTAAGTAATTTATTCATCTGGTAGAGACTCTAGCCACAGAGTCCTTACCTTTGAATAGATAGCAAAACCTTACCATCCTGGAGGTGGATCTGCAAATCTGATTAAACTAAAAAGTCCTGCGGGATCAAAAGGGAGAGGTGCCCATTATGACACTTGGCTGTTCAGGTAATAATGCTTTGTAAATGTGTGCAGTGATGCCCACGTCGCCGCTGGGCAGACATCCAGGAGGGGAACACCGCCTGCTACCATAGTGGTTGCAGCCTTTGCTCTGGTAGAGTGAGCCTGCAAACCCTCAGGGGGCTGTTTCTTGGCCAATGAGCAGCAGATCTCAATGCACAGGACAATCCATCAGCAGATGGGCCGCTTCTGCACAGCCATCCTTTTTTTGGCTCCGACACAGTCCACAAAGAGTTGATCATCCATCTGGAACTCTTTTGTGTGGTCAATGTAGAATGACTATGCTCTTTTTGGCCCGGACAGTGGAGTATCTCATCCTCTTTGGAGGGATAGGGCCGAGCAAAGAAAGTAGGCAGGTTAATGCTTTGGCCTACATGTAAAGGACTGACGACCTTTGGAAGAAAGGAGGCACGTATCCTGGAGGACCAGTTTGTCTGGGTAAAAGTAGAGAAGGTTCAAAGAGAAACCAGCAATTCATTGACCCTTCTGGCCGATGTGATGGCCATTAAAAAGGCAGTTTAATGGTCAGCAGACGAAGAGGGAAATTGTGCAAAGGTTCGAATAGAACACATATTAGGAGTACACAGTTGAGGTCCCACCTAGGCATGACAAATGGCGTGGGGAAAAACATGTGCTGCAGACCTTTACGGTACCAAAGGTCAAAAGCTTTCTACTGTGCCACTCAATCTCCACGCATGCAGGCAGAGGGTGCACAGATTCAGGAGCAGAACCCTGCCCTATAGATGCAACAGAAGACCCTCCCTAAGAAGCAACCTGACTGGAGGTCCAATGGTCATGCTCACCAGCTTGCGATACCAGACTCTCAATGCCTAATCCGGAGCCACAAGATTCACTTGGGTCCAATCGTTCCTGATCTTCTTGAGAACTCTAGGCAGGAGTGATATTGCCGGAATGGCGTACACGAGGCCAGAGCTCCACTCGAGACAAAAGTGTTTCCGAGCGAGAGGCGCTTTGGGAACTCAAACACATGACATTGAGTGTTCTCAGTGGTGGTGAACAAGTTACTTACCTTTGGTAATTATGTATCTGTAAGAGACATATGTAGTTATAGATTCCTTACGTTTAGAATTACCCCCTAGGCATCAGATTGGATCCGGAGATTTTTCTTTAACAGTACCCTTGCTTGTCGGTAGGTGGTGTCGGTCGCGTCTGTTGTTGGCGTCGCCGGAATGAAATAGAAATGTCTACTTAGACGCCGCCCCAGCGTGCTGATGTCAGTTCTGACACGACTTTCCACACCAGAAGAGCAGAGCCATGAAAGACACTGACCACTAGTGGACATAACTAGGACCCTGGAAGGGAATCCCTATCCCTAGAAGTCAGTTTGCAGAAAGGGGAGGATGGGTGGGGTGATAAGGAATCTATAACTACATATGTCTCTTACAGATACATCATTACCAAAGGTAAGTAACTTGTTCATCTGGAAGACTGTAGTTATAGATTCCTTACCTTTAGAATAGATACACCAGCAATGTCAACCCCAGAGGTGGGTCTGTGAACTAAGTTCGCAGCAGAAAGTCTTGGAGAACATAACAGCCAAAGTAGCCATCTCTCCTGACTTGGCTGTCCAGGCAATAATGCTAGGTGAACGTGTGCAGGGATGCCCACCTGGCTGCCTGACAGATGTAAAGAAGTGGAACTTCATGGCCCAAGGCAGTAGTAGCTGCCGTCGCCCTGGTGGAGTGGGCTCGCAAACCCACCGGTGATTCCTATTTTGCCAAGGAGTAGCAGATTTAAATACATAGGACAACCCATCAAGAGATGGTGCATTTGTGCACAGCCCGACCTTTCTTGGCGCCCACATAGTCAACGAAGAGTTGATCGTCCACCCGGAAATCTCCTGCGGTGTGGATAGAAAGACAACACACATGTTGGGTCCAGACAGTGGAGTCTCTCCTCCTCTGTGGGGGGATGCGGGGGCAAGAAAATGGTGGGCAGAGTGATGGTCTGGTTAATGTGGAATGATGAACCTACTTTAGGAAGAAAAGGAGCCAGAGTGCGAAGGACTACCTTGTCCAGCTGAACGCAAGAGGACTGAGTCTGAAGCTCACTCACTCTGAGAGCAGAGGTGATGGCGACAAGGAAGGCAGTCTTAGGAGTACAGATCCTAACCACAGTGACCCGCTGGCCAAACCAACTCTGCACTCGAACCCCCCAGCCCGGGTTTATAGAAACAGTCTGTGTCGCTGTGCCCCAGAGGCCATCATGAACCAAGCCCTCCTTTGGGTTCTGCCTGCCAGACTTGTCCCAACGTCTCCACTTGCAGCCTTTGTTCTGCAGGTACTTTTGCCATTAACTTTACCATGTAGAACTTGAGGCTACCAATGCGACCAGCACCTCTGCACCTTGTCTCAACAGGGCAGGTAAATCTCGAACTGTTGGTGGGTTCTTGGACCTTGCCCCTAAGCACCTTATGTTACTAAAGGTATCCTGCAAAGCTGTTCACATGTGTACCTATTCAGTGTATGTTTCTCCCTTAGGATAACATCACCGTGTTTGAGGCTCATTCCTCAAAACCGTTATTTACCTGTATTTTATTTTACACTGCAAAAATTTCCAACTCTGAAAGAACTTACTTGATTCAGATGATCAAGCTGTCTAAAATGATATAAATATATGTGTTATTTTTCTAAATTGGTCTTGGATTTCTTTTTCATTGTGTGTCTTATGTAGTCACTCTGTGTGTACAACAAATGCTCAACACTACCCTCTGATAAGCCTATGCTGCTCGCCCACACTACCACTAGAAGAGCACTTAGGATTATTAAAGTAAGACCCTGTATTATCAATAAGACTCGTCTGGACTATTTTGATGGTGTGTCTCTACATTTGGTACATACACTACTAAAACAGCCAGCTTCCTACATTGTTGTCTGAGTCGGAGCCAAAAATGTGATGTAAACACTGGGTTCTGCTGCATAGTAAAGGCAATTAGTCCGAACCAGAAGGGTTGCCAAGTGGCTGCACTCCAGTAGGATCGGAATGCAGTTTTGGCAGAGGAAGGCTCAGAGTGAGAAAACACGATGGGCTGTGGCTCCTCTGCCAGCGGCATCGGGTCAGGAGTTGATGTCAAAGGAACCGGAACAGGGAGGGGCGCTGCGACCGAAGTCAGCCCAGAAACCGGTGCTGAACCTTAAGTGGGTTCAAGAGGCACCAACGCTGCCAAGGGCGACACCGCTGGTGGAATCCCAACTGGAGCGCCTCTGAGTAACGTTGGGTATGAAGGCACGCCAGAGGAACAAGAAGTGTGCCAAATATGCACAGCATGGCCTCCTTATGTTATGTTATGTTATGTTAAAGAACAAGTTACTTACCTTCGGTAACGATATATCTGTAAGAAACAGTAGTTAGTATTAGATTCCTTACCTTAGAATATCCCCAGGCGTCAGTCTGGATCCGGAAACTTTTGCGTAGCAGTACCCCTGCGCGTCGGTAGGCGTCGTCTGCAGGCGTCCCCTGCGGCTCCGCGTCGTCGGCGTCGTGCGCCGTGATGACGTCGCTGGAGTATATAGACGCCGCCTCCGCGCGCTGACGTCAGTTCTTTGCACACAGCTTTTCCGCGCCAGAACACGCAGAGCCATGTGAGAACCAACACTGGTGCCATTTGAAACTAGGGCCCTGAAAGGGATGTCCCTAACCCTAGGTATCAGTTCGCAGAACGGGGAGGATGGGCGGGGCGGTAAGGAATCTAATACTAACTACTGTTTCTTACAGATATATCGTTACCGAAGGTAAGTAACTTGTTCATCTGAAAGAAACAGGTTAGTATTAGATTCCTTACCTTAGAATAGATACCCCAGCAATACCAACCCCGGTGGTGGGTCTGCGAACCAATACAACCTACACCAGAAAGTCCTGGAGGACCGAACGGCCAAAGAAGCCATCCCTCCGGACTTGACTGTCCAGGCAGTAGTGCCTCGCAAAGGTGTGCAGCGAGGCCCACGTGGCCGCCTGGCAAATGTCCTGCAAAGGGACTCCCCGGCCCAGGGCAGTAGTAGCCGCCGTGGCCCGAGTGGAATGGGCCCTCAGCCCAACAGGAGGCTCCTTCCGAGCCAAAGAGTAGCATGCTTTGATGCACAGGACGACCCACCGAGAGATGGTCCGTTTCTGTACCGCCCTTCCCTTCTTCTCACCCACGTAGCCAACAAACAGTTGGTCATCCACCCGGAACTGGCGTGTGCGATCCATATAGAATGAAAGCGCACGTTTTGGGTCCAGACGATGGAGCCGCTCTTCATCCTTTGAAGGATGCGGAGGCGGGAAGAAGGAGGGCAAGGTGATGGACTGCCCAATGTGAAAAGCAGAGACTACCTTGGGCAGGAAAGAAGGTCTGGTCCGAAGAACCACCTTATCAGGATGAACAGACAAGAAAGGAGGTTGAACAGAAAGAGCCTGGAGCTCACTCACTCTCCTGGCAGAGGTGATGGCTACCAGGAAGGCCGTCTTTAAGGTGAGAAGACGGAGAGGACAGGAATGAAGGGGCTCAAAGGGAGCGCACATCAGGAAAGTCAAAACCAGGTTCAAGTCCCACTGAGGCATCACGAACGGAGCTGGAGGATACATGTGCGTGATGCCCTTTAAGAATCTTAACACAATAGGGGACTTGAACAAAGATGGCTGATCAGGTAGCCTCAAGAAGGCGGAAAGGGCAGAAAGATAGCCCTTGATAGTGCCCAGAGCAGAGCCCTGCTGGGCAAGGGAAAGGAGGAAGAGGAGAACCTCAGATAGAGGGGCAGAAAGGGGATCCACAGCCTTTGCTGTGCACCATGCCACAAATCTGTTCCACCGGCAGGCGTATACCGACTTTGTGGAGGGACGCCTGGCTGCCAGAATGACATCACAGACTTCAGGAGGCAAGTCAAATGGCCTCAACTGTCGCCGCTCAATCTCCACGCATGGAGGTGGAGACTGGACAGGTTCGGGTGGAGGACCGTCCCCTGCTGCTGCGACAGAAGGTCCTCCTGAAGGGGCAGGCGGATCGAGGGACCGACTGTCATGCTGAGTAGCTCGGGATACCAGTACCTTCGAGCCCAGTCCGGAGCCACAAGGATAACATGGGCCCGGTCGCGCCTGATCTTCTTCAGCACTCTGGGCAGAAGTGGTATAGGCGGAAAGGCGTACAACAGACCGCAACTCCACTCGCGCCGAAAGGCGTCGCCGAGCGAGTGCCGTCTTGGAAACTCCAACGCGCAGAACTGATGACATTGCGCGTTCTCTTCTGTGGCGAATAGATCTAACCAAGGCTCTCCCCATTGCTGAAAGAGGCCTCTCGCCACATCCGAGTTCAGACGCCATTCGTGATCCACCGAGCACCGACGGCTGAGTTCGTCCGCCCTGGCGTTCAGAGAACCTGCCAGGTGTTGAACCGTCAGAGTCACGCCCTGACGTTCCAGCCATTGCCAGAGGCGCAGAGCCTCTTGGCAAAGGGTCCACGACCCCACACCGCCCTGTTTGTTGCAGTACCACATGGCGGTGGTGTTGTCCGTGAACACCTGCACTACACTCCCGTTGACAAAGGGGAGGAATGCCTTCAGTGCCAGGCGAATCGCCCGCAGCTCCAACATGTTGATATGGAGCCGGGACTCCGCCGGAGACCAGAGGCCTCTGATCTCCGCCTCTCCCAAGTGGCCACCCCAGCCTTGGAGGGACGCGTCCGTCACAACCACGTGCTCCGGCTGGGGAAGGGAGAGGGATCTGCCCCTGACCCAATCGCGGTCTGTAAGCCACCACTGCAACTGTCTCGCAGTGCCCTCCGAGATCAGGACATGGTCGGATAGGTTGCCCTGATGCTGGGCCCACTGAAACTTCAGGTCCCACTGCAGAGCCCGCATCCGCCATCTGGCGTGATGCACCAGAAGGATGCAGGAGGCCATCAGCCCCAGAAGCCGCAGCGTCAACCTGACCGAAACCCGGGATAACGGCTGAAAGATGGGAATCAGAGCCTGAATATCCCGGACCCGCCGTTCCGGGGGATAAACCCGAAACTGCGCCGAGTCGAGAACCGCTCCGATGAAAAGGAGCTTTTGAGAGGGACACAGGTGTGATTTCGGCACATTGATGGAAAACCCCAACTCGTGCAGGAGGTCTGCCGTCATCTGAAGGTGGTGGACGACTGTCTGGGGCGAGCCCGCCTTCAACAGCCAGTCGTCGAGGTAGGGGAAGACTGAAACCCCTAACCGGCGCAGATGAGCTGCGACCACCGCCATCACTTTCGTGAACACCCGTGGGGCGCTGGTAAGGCCGAATGGGAGCACGATAAACTGAAAATGCTCGTGGCCTACCGTGAACCGCAGGTAACGCCGGTGGGCCGGCAGGACGGGGATGTGAAAGTACGCATCCTGCAAGTCCAACGCTACCATCCAGTCTTGTGGGTCTAGAGCAGCCAAGACCTGAGCCAAAGTCAACATCTTGAACTTCTCCTTCCGGAGGAAGCCGTTGACGTTCCGTAGATCCAAGATAGGACGCAGGCCTCCCTTGTCCTTCTTGGGTACCAGAAAGTAGTGGGAGTAGCAACCACACCCTACTTCTGGCCCAGGAACGCGCTCGATGGCCCCCTTGGCCAAGAGGGCCGTAACTTCCTCCTGCAGAAGAGTCAAGTGGTCCCCCGACACACGGTGGTTCTGCGGTGGCATGGCTGGAGGAGTGGACTCGAAGGGGAGGGCATAGCCCCTTCGGACAAGCTGCAGCACCCACCTGTCCGATGTTATCGCGCGCCAGCGGGAGTGGTGATGGCGAACCCTGCCACCCACTGGCGTCACGTGAGCCCGAAAGCTCGGACTAGGAAGGCTTGGATGCCGCAGCGGAGGGAGGCGTGGACTGACCACGACGCTGGCCTCTACCGCCACCACGGCGGAAACCACGGGCGCCACCGCGCTGGGGAGCGCTCTGCGCCGCGTGGCTGGCAGCACGTGTGGGACCTCCTCTCCCTTGGCCACGAAAGGGCCGAAACGAACCCGTCTGCTGGCGCTGGGTCTGGGTCGAGAGACCCAAGGACTTGGCCGTGACCCTGGAGTCCTTGAAGCGCTCCAGCGCGTGGTCCGCTTTGTCACCAAATAGGCGACTGCCATCAAATGGCATGTCCATAAGCGTATTTTGGACGTCTGGTGAGAAGTTGGCAGATCTCAGCCAGGCATGGCGACGAATCGCCACCGTAGTGGACATGGCCCGTCCCAGTGAGTCCGTGGTGTCCAGACCACAACGGATCGAGTACCGCGCCGCATCCCGGCCTTCAACAAAGGCCCGGGTGAGCTTGTCCCGCACTTCCTGGGGGCATTGCGGCAAACACTCCTCGACCGTATCCCACAGGGAGTGGGTGTAGCGGCCCAAGAGGCACGCGGTGTTACAAGACCGCAGCCCAGCACTCAAAGAGGAAAACACTTTCTTTCCGAATTGGTCGTACCTCTTTGATTCCCGGTCGGGCGGAGCCGACGGAAATGCGGACTGCGAAGTGGAGGCCTGGATCACCAGACTCTCCGGGGAGGGATGGGTGGACAGGAAGGCAGGGTCGTCCGCGCAGGGACGGTGACGCCTGGCAACGTTCCGGTCAACCGGCGCACCAGAGGCGGGCCTGGACCAGGTGCCCAGAAGGACATCCGTCAGGGCCTCATTAAACGGCAGCAGAGGCTCCTGGGGGCATGACTGCGGTTTAAAAACTTCCGTCAGGATATTCGGTTTGACCTTCGCAACGGGGAGCTCAAGGTGTAAGGCCTTGGCAGCCCTCATCAGGACCACCGAATAGGCAGCACCCGCCTCGGACGCCACAGGGGACGGAGAGACAAACCCAGGGTTGGGCGACTCGTCCAGGCCACTGGCATCACCCAGATCACCTACCCAGTCCACATCGTACTGGCAGGCACGGGATAGAGGGTCCTCAGACCCCTCCCAACCCTCTCCATACTCCTCCTCGTCATACCCATATTCTGGGTCGACGATATAGACATCGGGGTCAACAGGCCCCATCGGCGTCGGGTCCGGCGTCGGCCGACGCCGGTCCGGCTCCGAGTCCGGAGTCGGGGAGGAAAGGGGGGTGGCGCCGCGCGGCGTCGGTGCCGGGGACCCGACGCCGGCCGGAGCCGACGGCGGAGTCGCTGCACCACGCGGGGGCGGTACCATGGGCTGGCCCACAGGAACCGACGCCGGAGAGGCCGGGAGACCAGCCGGCGACGAACCAGAGGGAACCAGCGGCGCCGGGGCCGGAGCCACCGGCGGCGCCGGGGCAGGAGCACCCGAACCGCTCGGGCCCCCAGACGGGACCGACGGGCCCGCAGGCGCCGAAGGCCCCGCCGGAGAAGACCTCGCCCTCATAGCAATGAGGAAGGCCTCGATCTCCTCACGCGACGCGCCTTCCCCAGGGACCGACAGGTGTGGGGCAGACGGCGTCGGCGACCCATGCGGGACCGCGGGGGTGGGGTCACCCGAGCCCCCGGCCGCAGCACGCGGGCGTCGGGGGGAGTCGGGGGTGCGATGGCGACGCCCCGACTTCTTGTGCTTACCTGACGAGCCGGAGGAATGGTGGCGACTCCCGGAGCGCCCATGGCGGCTCCGCGACCGCTCCCTCGACCGCTCCCTCGACCTCCGACCGGACCGGGACCGCTCTCGACGCGGGGCCGACAACCGGAGTTCGAGAAGCTTGCGGGACCGCTCCCGCCTAGCCTTTCCAGTCAAGGCCCGACAGTCGACGCAGGACTCCACGTCGTGGTCCGCGCCCAGACACCGGAGGCAGAGTCGATGGTGGTCGGTGACCGACATCATGCGGTCGCACTCGTCACAACTCTTGAAACCGGGCATCCTACCGGCACCGTAAGGATCAATCAGTTAACAAAAAACTTGGTCAAAAGACCGGAGTACTGCTCTTCGGATCTGCGCTAACTGGCGCGGAAAAAAGAAGAACTGACGTCAGCGCGCGGAGGCGGCGTCTATATACTCCAGCGACGTCATCACGGCGCACGACGCCGACGACGCGGAGCCGCAGGGGACGCCTGCAGACGACGCCTACCGACGCGCAGGGGTACTGCTACGCAAAAGTTTCCGGATCCAGACTGACGCCTGGGGATATTCTAAGGTAAGGAATCTAATACTAACCTGTTTCTTTCAGATAGGGTACTTTTATAGAGCACGGCTACTCCGAAGAGTGTCCCGGCGCTAAAGACCATCACCGACCCAGAGTGGAAGGCAGGAAGGGAGGGGAACTGAGAGCAGAAAGAGAAGAATCACTGCGTGAACAGCAAGGTCTTCAGATCCTTCCTGAAGGCCAGGAGATTGGTGTTGGATCTGAGAGGCCTTATAGGCCTTGGTCTGCTGTGAAGTTGCCAACGGACCTGGAAATTCAAGGTGTATCGGGATCAGATTCTGGTTCTGAATTCGCTCCTCAGTGGTTAGGAAGTTAAGACTGGGTGGCACTTTTATGCCCTCGTAGCCTCTCTGGAGTTTGAGGGTGTCAGGAAAGGGTTGATTCCCCATTGGACTTCTTGTCTTCAACTTGCATGAACAGGACCTTATTTTCAACTTTGACCGGTCACAGCGTGGAGTCTTCCAATGTTTGGCAAAGTAAAGTTTTGCCTTTCAGTCCTGTATGGCCTTCAGGTTCATCTGGGCACAGTCACCATAGGTCCTGGATATGTGTTACCACTCCAAGCACCACAGACATATCTCCTACTGATGTCACAAGCATCTGTCTGCAACAGTCCTGTACAACGTATAAATCCTGTTGTCTTGGGTGTGGACATATTTCCTTTGCATATTGTTAAAACACAAAATGTTGATAAAAATCCCATCAAAAAGATAAATTATCTGCATCTGAAGAAAGCTGGCTCTCTATGTAGTATACCAACAAGAGGTATAGTGTGCAGAGAGTCCACTGGATCCCCAAAGGCTTTACAGAGGCTAAAATAGATAATACTAATGCTCTCTGTTGTGGCAGTGTGGGGAAGCAGTTAGGCTTATCAAAGGGTAGTGCTAAGCATTTAATGTACTCACAGATGCCATAAACGAGAGACACGCTATGAATAAATCTGACACAAATGTAAAAAAATAATACTTGGTTATATTTATTTTGTAGAACCACAGAACTTCTTTTCAGGTAAATACGTTTTTCAACAGAAATACTTTTTAATACAAAAAGGAGACCGTGCAATTCTTAGACTTTGCAATGTTAACCTAAGAGAGGAATAAAACATCCAGCATACAGGTAGGTAACATCGACTTACAGTTCCGTCTTTTGGAGGTTAAGGCAAGTACTGGGCAAGGTTAAAAATAGCACAAACCATACACCACAAGCGGCACATGGGCAGCCGGTTGCAGGGTGAAAATACAGGGTTGGGGCACAATACAAACCAATGGAGATTGCTGAACTAGGATAAAGGCTGCTTACCGGTAAGTAATTGCGGCTTGGGAGACAAGTCACCAGGGGATGAGACAAGCACTGGTCAGGCTCCAGAGCACCAACAGTGCACCACCAGTGGCACAGGGGCAGCCAAATGCAGGGTGCTAACACAGCCTCGGGCGCCCATTGCAAGTCAATAGAGAAAGTCAAATCGGAAAAGGGCTGTAGGCTCAGGCCAGGAGGCCAGTCAGGGGAACCCTACAACTGCAGAGATAAGCTGCGATGCTCGGGTACGTAGGGACACCTTTGGTCCTCTTCACCAAGGCTCAGGGCATTTATGTGCAGGGGTGCCTTTTGGGTTCAGTCATGGCTTACCAGGGCAGGTCGCGGTTAAGGGGGTCTCCGCGCAGAGGCTCTAGGTGATCATGAGAAGACCGTGAGGGGTCAGCCTACGGTGGACTCGAACTCTGGAGCGCTGGGGAACCATATTGGTGCTTGTGGGCCTCTTCAACTCGGGCCAGAGGCATCGGGTGTAGAGGTGCAACCAGGTGTCATGTTTCACGGTTATTCAGGCCACAGAGGCCTTGCTTGCAGGGTGTTTTTTCATAGTTCCGCTGTTCTCGGGAGGTCTTGATCTCTATTGAAGGGAGGCTGTCCTCCTAGGGTTTTTGAGTTCACAGGACTGCAGAACGTGTCGACTGTGGCGCAGTTTTCATTGAGGTATGCAGACAGGCTGGTGAGGCTGAGGTAAAGTGAACTGCTTTCTTTAGTCTTCTCTGCTTTTGCAGCTCTGTGGTGTCCGGTTCTTTTTAGGTCATCAGCGGGGCTATCTAAATACAACATTTAGCGGCGTTTAAAGGGAGTGTCAGGTCCTAGCCAATAGGCTACTTACCTTAAGGGTGACCACAGCCTCTAAATGCTCCCCCATGTGTCGTGTGGGCATATCCCAGATCCTGATTGGCTACTTTCCCTCAATTCAAAATGGAGGGAAGTGAAACAGGGGGTCCACTTCAGCTCAGAGCACCTTAGTGGTGTCACACACCTCCTGTTCTCACTATTTTTCCCGCTTGTATTGTTGCCAAAAGGTGTGGTATGGACAGGGGGCAGGCAACTCCACTACTTGGGGTTACCAATGGTTGCATAACAAAGGACGATAGTCTTTGAGGCTCACTGCCCTATTATGCTGTACCCGCAGGGGGGAGGTGTGAAGCACCTACGCTCAGAGCAGGCTTTGTTTCTGTCCCACAAGAGCACAAGGCTCACACCTCAGGGGGTCAGCAACATGTCTAGAGGTGGCAGGCTGGTGAGGATCAGTCAGGCACACACTAGTGGGTTGGTAGGTTTCAGGGGGCACGTCTTAGGGGTGCTCTGTGTGCAATATTTAATAAATCCGGCACTGGAATCAGTGCAGTTTTAATACAACAAGATGTTTGGTACCAAACATCCAATAATTCAGTGAAACCAACATGGAGCCGGGAAACTCGTAATGACGAATGACCAGCTTACTCTTATGGCTTCCCGGTTTAATTACTATAACTAGGAATCAACATGGATACTGCAGGGGCATATCTGAGATATAGTGCACCCTGCCTTAAGACTACAAGGCCTGCTATAGGGGTGACTTACCCATATCTCATGCAGTGTCTGTGGGCATGGCACACGGGATGTGTGACCACATTTTTTTTTATTGTGGATATATTCTAAAGCATTGCACACTTAGTTCAAGTGACCACTGGAACTTGGCCTCGCTCATGACACAGGAATGTGTGCCATGTGGACTCTTCAGTTTGGTCTGCACCAAGGCAAGCAGTCTGCAAAGGTAGAATGCAGCCCCCTAGGGAGGTACAATTTGTGCTGCAGCCCTTGGGGTTCCTCTGCAGTGCCAATGCCCTAGGTGCCAGGGGTACCAAAGGGCCACTGAAAGTGTGCCAATTGGGAAACAAAAGAGAAAGAGCTCTGGAACTGGGGTCCACTTTGGAGGGACCCTGTTCACTTACAGGCGAAGTTACGTCATTTTTCTTGCAAAAAGTAGGGGCTAACCATGTCCAAAAGAGGCACATTTTCCTACAATGGCGTACAAAGAAAAGAACTGATGCCAGCAAGCATTTGTAGCACTTAGATGTGGGTCCGTCCATCACTTTCGGAATGGAACAATATTTGTGCGGAACTACACAATGCCACCTACCGGCGTACAAGAGCACTGCTTTTAATTTCATGGATCCAGTCTTATGCCTTGGAATATTAACAAGGTGAGGAATCTGCTTTTATAAGTATCCATCAGAAAATCATTTAGTTTGGTTTGATTTGGCATTATTTGTGGGAAGCTATATCATTATTTGAGTATCCTCTGCCATATATAAGAGCAATGCAGGCGTTATAGCAAAATCCTCAGATATCCTTAATAATAAATGGTCAATGGAAAAAGGAGTTTCAAATTGAGAGACAAGACTTGATTATCCTTTTCTCCCATTACTGATCTCTATATTCACAGAAACCCTTGCAGCAGCATCAAGAACCAATCAGTTAAATCCCAGGGACATTCTTCCTGAAAGTGAAGTTATATGATGATGACTTACTAGTCATACCATCTGATCCACCAACAGTAAAAATAATAATGGAAACCATGTAGTAGCTTGAGGAGTTTCCGGCTTACAGATTTAATATGGTCAAGACTGAACTGATAAGATAGAATATACCAAAAGAGATTTTAAGGCAATTGTCAACAATATTAAAGGGCACTGAACAAGTTTAATATCTTGGGGTACACATCTACAGAAAAACTGAGGGTATATATCGTTAATCAATACATCGGTGGAGATTGATAAACAACATGATTTAGCAATCTTTATTGTTAATAATTATATAAAGATGGCTATTTGCATAAATTGCTACTTTTATTTTGGCAACTACCAACATATATTGCATTTTTTTTTTTGCTAAGTCAGCAAGCCAGAACAATAGCTTTGTCTGGCAGAATAATGTTCCTAGGATTTTAAGGGAAAAGCTATAACAAGATATTGAGGAAGCAGGACATAAAAGTCCAGAATTTAAAAACTATAATTGGGATTGCTCCTTTACAAGCTATTCCTGTTTTATTAGCACCCCAAAGACGAAACAAAGATTATTTTTTTTGATCAAGAGTCATACAACTGCGATCACTAAAAGCTTTGCTCACTACGTTGACTAGCACAAACTCAAAATAAATTGTGTAAGATTCAGAACATATTGGTGGGAAACTCAGAAATGTTAAAAATATCCAACATTTCATTTTTATACTGCACCTGGGGACAATCAAGATATTCCGCTGATGCATGTTTCCTCAGAATCAACAATGCCAAATATTATCAACATACTAAAGATGGAGTGGATGAATCAGGCAGGATTAAGCAGTTTGAACATCTACAACTGTAAATAAGGACATTTTGAAGTATTACAGGTTAAAGGCAAATTGTTTGAATATAAGTGAAATTAGATCTGTCAGATCAGCATTTCAAAGAAACAATATATTGCTCAGTATATCATCCTTATAAATAACAGATCAAAGTTATGGATTCGCATATTTAAATATAGAAATCTCCATTAGTTTTAAAACTTTCATCTGGACTAGATCTCATTGACAACCCCTTTCATCATGTTTATTATGCACTTAATAAAGGCTCTGGAGGAGGAGCTACGCCAGCAACCAAGATGGCCGCTTAGGCTCCCGGCTCCGCCGACCTCCGTCCCCCGCCGGATAATCCTGTTACAAATCCTGAATTTACACCCTGTCTCCGGGCGTGTGAACTGCCGTGCGGTACTTTGGAGCGATCCCGGGACTTTTACCAGCTTGGTGGACGGAGTTATGTCGAGTTTTAGTTTGGGGCCTACACCAGCTTGTGAGCCGGGGACTCTAGTACTGGCCCAGCCGGGTTCCAGTTGAACAACATCGGCCAAGGGTGATCAACAGGGTCCGGTCCTCGGATGTGGAGAACTTTCTTAGCCCGATTTTGACGGTAGTTGCTGATTTGACCTACAATCGATGGAGGGTTGAAGAGGCACGACTGCGACTGTGGGCGGAGGTCCCTGACCCGGAGACCCGGTTTGCCACCCCCGGTGTTTGCCCGGTCGGGGTCTTCGCTTGCGGTACCGGAGCCTGGATTGTGGCCTTGGTAAGCCCTCGATCTCCCTCCGCTACAGTCCGTCCCGCACTTGCCGGTTCCCCCGGGGAAGACCGGTGCCTCGGGGGGGACGCGAACATGGTCGACTCGACACAACATTTGGTGAGACGGACTAAGTCTGAACCGTCAATACGGACTGTGCTCGCAGCTATCGGGGCACTACATTCCCATTGTTCAGAAAATGATTGCGGTCACACACGGACATGGGCATGAGGGACCGGACCCTGATCCGTTTCAATATCCTGTTCGCCCTATACCACCCACGGAGGTCCCTGTAACAGCAGTGGGCCCTGTGCCACGAGGGGTGTCGGAGCTTCATGGCAGTGTGATGGCCGCCGACCGTGTACTCGATGCTCTCTATGGATTGCCAAGCCCACCATCATTGCCTACTGTACGTTGCTTCCCTTCCGGATACTCTTGGTGGGAACCATCTACGAAACGAAACAGTGTTTTTCCCCTCTCCGACACTTTTACTCCGATTGCAGAGACAACGACGTCGGGAGCTCATGTCGATGAGGGTCATCTTTGATACCGACAGAGTTCCCAGTGACTCTAAAACTTTGCCTCGCCTCGGAATAAACCTTACTGAACTGTTTCTGCATTTTGATTATCCTGTGGAGATGACAGCCCGTCCGGAAGGGGCTTGCACGACTGATCGGAAGGGTCAAGGATGAAACTGACTGTTGAGGCTTGGCACCATGGGCTTTCTGAAGTGGGATTCGTTACCATTGTATTTACGGGAGGTCGGGTGGTGTTTACTGTCTCCCCTGTATCATTTTAATATCGCTTCTTAATAGTGTTGTGTTTTATTCTGGGGGATTCTTGGTTCTGGCGGGGAGAGGGGGGACCGGGGGCCCGCACTGAGGTGTCCTACTCCACATTTACTACTTTTAGTATTTAGTTAGATGGGGCGACAGGCACACTCCTAGTTGGGGATAGGCGCAAGCCATATGCAGGGGTGCAGGGTGGGGGGAGGGGTGTTCGTCTAGTTAGTGTTTGTAGTTTTTATGGTTGAAATCCTTTAGAATCCTGATATAGGTGGTCTTATTGAGGCGTAAATTTGCGTTTTGGGATAGATGGGTTCTGGTGGGGGTATTATTAGCACATTTTAGCCAATAGTCGCGTAATTCCTTATTGTATTCGGAATGCTGCTGTAGTCTTGTACCTTTTTACTGCTGCATCCTCCCCTCTCCCTCCTACTCTGGACTGCTACTCAATGATTATCCTGTTTTTCTGGGGAGGTGGGATTGGTGGTCGGCACTTGTCTGATTATCCTGAATGTAGTACGGCCGCATACCTGACGTAGTTTATGAGTAGGCTCTATTGATAGCTGTCCGTCCATTATGCCCTGTATGTATATTGCTTATCCTTTCATTCCGCGATGTAGGTCACCTGTTATTGTTTCTTTTTCTTTGTTTATTCAAAATCTGGGTTTTTACTTTGGCAATATAAAGACCTTAAAAAAATTAAAGACAGACTCAAGGAATCTACAGTCACTCCAGATCCCATTTCTTTGGAAGTGTGGTAAAACAGAAATGGCTGTCACATCCAGATTTTGTCTGTGGAATCAGATACCCATTACAAATAACAAAAAGTCTTTGAGAGATTAACAAAAAATTGTAGAAAAGATGATATTTAAAATAAAACATAAAGGGACTTGTGGTTTGCAAAACACATACGTCTTACCTGCTCAACATCAACTGCGATCCCCTTTTCTTTCCCGTCCTCGGCTACTTCCAATTTATATTGACTTCTATTTGCTATCATAAAAAATGGTGTAAAAATTACAATCCTTGAGAGATTAAAGCTGCTGGCAGTTATGGCAACACCAACCTGTGAGAAAAAGGCATTGCTTAATTTTAACTTTCCCAGTCTTCCACACATTACTCAAGACAGTAAAACTTTCATGGCCTAATAAGGAGTTTTGAGATTAGGAAAAAAAGTTCTTACTTGGTATTCCATTTTATAGCCTTTACACTTAACAGCGCCATGAGTGCCAACGGTATCAAGTGAAAACTGATCTGATAGTTCACTGTCTGACACCATTAGTTGCACCTGAAAAAAAAAACACAAACACATATATTGTAGCAAGCATCTGTGTGAATTCAATGCGATTTAATGTATCAGTAGATTCCAGATCCAATCAGACATCTTTATAAATAACCCCTAGCATGTGATCTTGGTATGTCTGAACGTAATCATCAAATATCATTGAGTGCAAATAAGGAACTAATAGAAACAACCATTGAAAAGAAACACAACAATTAGGCATGCTAGAAACATCTGGAGTACAATATTATTTGCATTTCAAAAGAAAATAAAATGCAGGTTTTATTAGTTTCAGGGCACAATGAATGAAGTAAAGTTGCAAGACTAAACGCATCATTTATAAAACCATACTTTTAAACTCGTATGGTATGTAAGATTGTACTTGGTCCTTTAACTTTAGCACAATCAATTACCATCATTACAAAAAAGTAAATATAACCATTAAAACTTCCTGTTATGGCCTTCATTACAAAAACTAAAATGGTGTTAATTACACTGAGAAAGGAAACTACTATTAAATGCTAATAAGGCATATTTTACAAAATAATTGACATTATGCCTCCATAATTAACTGTAAAAATTTATCCAATGCAATTTACAAAGCACTAAATCTAAAATGTGTTCTCAAAACTATTTAGTAACTGACAGACTGCAGTGATTAAGAATGCTATTTCTCTGTCTGCCCACCTTTTAATACCCAAAAGGTTGAATATTGTGTTTTAATAATCTCCTTCAAATACTATTTAAGTCTTGGCAAGTGCAAGTGCCTATTTTGTGATAATACAAACAACTGAGTGCAAAACATGAGGCCCAGAAGCATGGGACACAGAAACCTAGCTTTAAAACAATCCACCTTAAATTCCTTAATATAGGGCACTGCAGTATCGAAGAGTAGTAAAGGTCTGAGGTTCTGTTCTAAAATAATCAAACCTGAGAAAAGTCAAAGCTTAAAAAGAATGCAGTTTGACAGTGTTAACACTGTGTATCTCACACAACATCTCATCTGCAGATTAGGACCCACAACTGGAGACACGTACCCAAAGGATAAAGATGATCTGGAAGCAGGTTAACAAAACAAGCATTTACAATGCAACGGTCTCCCCTTTGCAAAAGTTAAAGCTATCGGCATTGTAAATGAGAAATTTTTTATTTATGTGTTGGTTTTGAAAACAGATAAATAAATGGCATTGTCATTTACAAAGCCAACAGCTTAATTTCTTGCAAATGTGAGACCTATTACATTTGCACCCACCCACACACACACACACACACACACAGACACACCCGCACACACACACACCCGCACACACACACACCCGCACACACACACACACACACAGCCACACACACACACACGCAGCCACACACACACACACACACAGCCACATACACACACACATGGATGTGGTGGTAGCGGATCTGGTGGATGTGATGGATGTGGTGGTGGTGGAGGATGTGGGGGATGTGGTGGTGGGGGATGTGGTGGTGGTGGATGTGGTGGTGGTGTATGTCTATAATTGTGTTATGTCTCTAATTGTGTCATTGGGTGAGAGCCCTTCATGTCACCACTAAGTCTTATCCCTATTTTTCCGTTCTCTGACGTTACAGCAGCATGACTTCTGGCCCGGATGTCTCGGAATGGGGCAGAGGGTCCTCTACTAACCATGGACCTCACAGACACAAGGGAGGCAGCGATCACAGGTGGCGCTCCAGCACCCCGACCAACTGACCCCTCTCTACTGTCACCAGTCGGTATTAGGAACCCCTGCTAACAGGGAGCAGCTGCGATGGTCGCTGATGAGTGGTTGTTAGTGAAGCTGTTATCGCGGCCTAGGCCCCTTGCCCTGCTCACTTAAACTGGAGAGCGCACCTTTGGAGGAGTGAAATGTATTTATTTACCTCAGTAGTGGTTTGACGCTACATCGGACAGACAATAATGACGCTCAGGGCGTTTGCTTCTCGACATCACCACTAACCTCTAATGAGAGCAAGCATTGCGCTACTGTACGACCTGGCTTAAAATAAAAATATTATTTAAAAAAAACACAAACACTGAAAGTACACTTACCAAGAAACCACAATGCACGGACAGCGGAGTGCGTTAGGGGGAGGGGGCCTCCCCAGCCATTCCTTTAGCTTTGGGGACCTGGAATAAATATTTACTATTGCATTTACATGCGAGAGAGATGGTGAGTAGTTGTTTTGGCAGAAATGACGGGGCGATTGGTGGTGCAAGATGTAGTGGCATCCTGGTCATAGCCCTGGCACTTAATATTTTAACAAATTAAGCACTGGGTGTGTTACAGCTCCAGACAGGGTGTGTGGCAAATAAGCGTCTCAGGCTGGCCTTAGTTAGCTAAACTTGATAATCTGGTGCTAATGACAGAGGGACTTAGCTCAAAGGGCCATCAGCCCTTTTGTGATTGTGAATGAAGTTGGAAAGCTGCCCAGGCCGGCTTTGTCCTCTACACAGGAGTCGGCAGATGAAACAGGAGCAGGGCAATTTCATAGTCAGCCCTCACCAGAGGCAGCCCCTTTATCACTGTCTGTAATTAAGAAATCAAACTCCGATTTATACCGGTTACTAAAAGCGTACCCGCTAAAAATGACGTAGCCTTCTTGAATTTCGGACATACTAAGTTTAAAACAGTTTTACCAAACTCTATGACTTATAAAGTAAGATAATTGTCAACAGTACAAGGATGAAGGTTAGCTAAATCCTCAAAACGTCATCACGTTAAATCACTTTTGTCAGAGCCCTCATAAAAACAGGTATGACATAATTCCTAATAAATGCAGTCCTCTCCAAGATATATAACTAGCTGTATCGTGTTTGCAACGTTAAGCTGACTGCTTTACACGTCTGACAACTGTACGGATTTTACAAAAATGCTCTCTTCTAGGTGCGTGGCCACGGCGGCGTTCGGAATGGCTGCCTTTCCGTGAAGCTCCTCCACGCGGGCTCCTACCGGCGGCGCCTATGAAGTAACCAGCCCCTCCTGCACTCCACATTTTTGCAGATCCGAATATTGATGTCGCCCCGATCATCTGGGTGACTTTGGGGCCCTTTGGAACGGCCTGCGGCGAGTGCTTGGTGGAGGAGGAGCGGGGCCTACTGGCCTCGGCGCCATCTTCTCTCACTGCGCCGAACCGCTGGTGAGTGCCGCGCGCTGCCTGGTCGCTGTGCCTTTGCCCTCACTGGCCTCCTCTGGGGGGCTTCTCGTGCGCGGTCCAGCCGGTTTGGGCTCCCGGGTGGGGGCTACCGACTCCCGGCGCGTTCCAGGCCTTGCGGCCTGGTGGTGCTGGGGCCGGGGCCTCGATTTGCAGGCCTGGGCCGGACACTGGGCGGCGGGCGGGGGCTCTCGCGGGGAGGCGCTGGGGGTGTGTGAGCTTGGCGGCTGGGTGGCCGTTGTGCACCGCTACGCGACTCTCGGCGGCCCCGCCTTAATAACACTCGTGGGGCCCCTGTGCTCCCCTTCCCTCCTGCTCTTCGCGACAGGAGAGGGCCGTTCCCCGCTCCACCATACGCAGAGGGTGCCCTCGACATCTTCCTTCCGGCACTAGTACCTCAACCCTGCAAGGCCAGACCTGATCCTAGCTCCCCTTGACCATTCATAAACAGTAGCTGATACCACGCGGTTGGTGGAATCTTCTGGAGACTACCGGAGCTCGGAGTGGTTTTTCCACTTCTGAGCTGACCCACCGCCTGCTCCATCTCACCTACGCTGCCCGGGCTGCCAAGGGGATGGGGAAGAGAGACCCCAACCAGAGGAAACTAACCTTCGACAAGACCCCACTCCTTGTAACAGACCCCCCGCCTGACTCGGCGGCTGGGGCCGCCAGCTCTACGGACATGGGTGACGCAGCAGCTATGATAGCCACCATGATGGGGGAGATGCGTGCCGGCTTCAAAGCCCTAGACACCCGCTTCGACAGCCTAGAGCAAAAGCTAGCAGACATGGGGTCCACAGTGCAGGCCCATGACAGACGGCTAGATGTGGCCGAGTCACGGATTTCGGACATTGAAGATGGCGCCTCGAAATCACTGAAGAGACTAGAGCGAGTAGAGAAAATACTGAAAGAGGTTGCCATTAAGAACGAAGATTTGGAAGCGCGCAACAGGCGCAACAACATTTGCATTCTTGGCGTGGCGGAGACCACCACCACGGGCCGGTTCGACACATTTGTGGAACACCTCCTGATCGAGCTCTTTGGCAGGGACACCTTCACGGCGGGCTTTGTTGTTGAACGTGCACACAGGTCTCTTGGGCCCACACCTCGCCCAGGCCAGCCACCTCGACCCATTATTGCTAGAATCCTGAACTACCGAGACGCTGCACTGCATGCGGCACGAGAGGCTGGGGAAGTACAGTGGCAGGGCAGTAAGCTATCCTTTTTCCCAGATTTCACACTGTTGGTCCAGGAGGCTCGCCACAAGTACAATGGTGTCAAATCCACTCTGCGGAACCTAGGTCTGAAATATGGTATGCTATACCCAGCAAGATTGAAGGTTGACGTGAATGGCAGATTCCGTATTTTTGACTCTCCTGCTGAGGCTCAGGACTTCTGTCATGGGTACAAAAAAAAGGGCTCACCAGCGGCGAAAGGATCGCCCCAGAACTCTCCACCCCGTAACGACACCCAATCCAGTGCCGACCTTTTTGCCGACAATGGCCATGGCTGACCTCTCGGCGTTGTTGATTGTTGCTCCCTTAGCAATATGATGTACCTTGGATGTGACTTTTCCTATAAACCCTATCTGTATTCTGGTTGTGGGCCCGCTTGATGGGCAGCCCGCCTGGAGTGGCGTTGCGGGCCATGTTGTTGACTAGTGCTGGGGCCTTATCACATTTTTGTTTGCAGTTATTTTGTTTTACTGATTTACTATTGATTTTTGTATTCTCCACTATTGTTAAGCGATGGCTCGGGGATTGCCTCTTGTGGGACTGCGGGAGGCTGGGAGGTGGGTGGGGGCAGGGATTTGCTTTGTTTTTGTGGTCACTAATGATAGACATTGGTTGCATGCGGCATGAGAGCGGACTGTCGTCTGCACTCCTTCAGCTGACCTTGCAGACTGTGGAATTATGGCCAGGATAGGTTTACAATCTGGCCCTTCCAGACTGAGCTTGATGTCTTGGAACGTGCGAGGTTTAAATACCACGAAGAAACGCAAGCAGGTGCTGGCCTATGCGGCACGCCATGGGGTGGATGTCCTCTTTCTGCAAGAGACTCATTTGGTACAGCGGGATGTCGCTTCAATGGCGAAAAGCTGGGGGTCGCAGACAGTGTTTTCTTGCTATAGTAGATATGCTAGAGGTGCTGCGATTCTTGTGCACAAGCGTGTCCCGTTTGTAATGACTGGCAGTAAAACTGATATAGAGGGCAGATATGCTCTCCTCGAGGGGGCATTGTTTGGGCACAGGGTTGCGCTGGTGGGGGTCTATGGCCCCAATGTTGATTCCCTTGCTTTTTTCCGAGACCTACAGCTAACGCTGCTTCACTCTGATATTGACTTGATGGTACTAAGGGGAAACTTTAACATGCTGATGAACCCTAACAGAGACAGAACTTCTCCCTCTCCTGATTGCAAACCTAGGTCCCGCTCAGTGCTGGCGGAAATCTGCTCCCACTTCTCATTAGTGGACATAGAGGCTAGCCTGCACTATGACACACCAGCTTACACGCACTACTCTGGCTTCCACAACACCAGCACCAGAATTGACTATTGGCTCATCTCCCCTGGTGTTGCGGGATGGGAAGAAGACCTTTCCACGTTACCTCGCACACTGTCAGACCACTCCCCCATAGTTTTGACACTAGCGGTCCCCAGGCTGGGGGGGTACGAAATTCAGTGGCGATTTCCTAGTAGAGCACTGCTTGACCCGACTTTTAAGGAGGACATACGCACTGCCATAGATGACTACTTTGACATAAACACTGGCTCGGTTACCTCCTGGTCCGTGTTGGGGGAAGGCTTCAAGGCTACATTACGCTGGGTTTGCATCACCAAGCGAATAGGTTCCCTGCGCGAGATTCGATCCACCCTGTCCCGATTAGAAACGGATATCTCCAAGTTAGAGAAGGAGACCCTTGATGATCAGACGGCAGATCGTGAGGCCACACGCCTTGAGTTGCTTGTAGCATTTCGAGACACAGCGGAAAAAGAGGCAAGATTCCTGGGCAAATACCACACAGCGCGACAGTACGGCGAGGGTGACAGGCCTGGCAAACTATTGGCGCAAATGCTTAGACCACCGCGCCAAGCCGCTTACATTACCGAGGTCATTGACACACAGGGCGCACGACGGCACTCCACTCCTGATATTTCTAACACCTTTCTATCGTACTACAAAACTCTTTACACTTCCACGCTCACGGGGGAACATCGCCACCCGGGATCATATTTAGATGAAATAGCAATGGTGTACCTGGAGAAAAACATGCAGGAATTTTTGGCTGTGCCCATCACGCCTGATTTTATAATTGAGGCTATTGACTCCCTAAGGAGCTCCTCTGCGCCAGGCCTTGACGGATACACAGCCGATTTTTATAAAGAATACAAAGAAGAACTTGTCCCTAAATTAGTCGAGGTGTATGCGGAAGCACTAGAGGTGAGCATTCTCCCCCCTACGCTCCGGGAAGCGGTTATTGTCTTATTGCCCAAGCCGGGTCGTGACCCCACTTTGTGCAGTTCCTACAGACCCCTATCCCTCCTAAACCTGGACTACAAAATCCTAGCCAAGGTCCTTGCAATTCGCTAGCGCTGCTCATGGACACCTTAATTTCGCCGGCCCAGTCCGGCTTCGTTCCCCATAGATCCACCTCACTAAATCTTCGAACGCTGTTTTCTGTCTTGCACAGAATTGACCCCTCCACGCCGGCGGCAGCGGTGTTTTTAGACGCGGAGAAAGCGTTCGACACCCTGGAATGGCCTTTCTTTTTGTCGATCATGCGGCGAATGGGAATGCCAGCTATGTTTGTGGCAATGGTCGAGTTGCTGTACTGCGCTCCCACCGCCCGAATACGTCTAAACGGCACCATTACAGAAAACTTCACACTTTCGCGGGGCACACGCCAGGGGTGTCCACTGTCCCCGCTCCTGTTCATCATTGCTATGGACCCCCTGGTGCGACATTTCCAGGAGAAACATCTCCATCGAGGGCTCCAGTTTCGCACCGGCCCTCTGCTGATATCGTTATATGCCGATGACACAGTTTTGTATGTACGGACTCCCCAGTTGAACCTTGAACCTTTACTGGAGCAGATTTCCCGCTTCGGAACCTACTCGGGTCTTCATATAAATTGGCATAAGTCAGTGATTTTCCCACTCACCCCCTCCACGGTGCAGTGGAACTGCTCGTTCCCATTGGAATGGAGCGAGGACTCAGTGAAATATTTGGGAGTCCACATTCATCTCGACACGGTGTCCATTGTCCGATTGAATTACGGCCATGCTCTCGATTTTTTGGAAGACAATACGGAGCGTTAGATCCGCCTCCCGCTTTCTATGGCTGGGCGGATTGCCATCGTGAAAATGATTGTCCTCCCCCGGTTCTTGTATTTATTCAACAATATCCCGATCCCCCTAACCAAGATTTTTTTTCCCAACTCCGCTCCGCTCTTTTGCGCCTGATATGGGGAGGCAGGAACCCTCGAGTCTCATGGCATACTTTTACACTCCCGTATGAACGTGGCGGCTTTGGCGTGCCAGACTTTTTTCTATATTACTTAGCCGCACAGTGCTCATATGCATACCCTTGGTTTCACCCGGATGCCAGGATTCCTCATTTGAGACCGGAGGCGGACCTGGCGCTCCCAGTGGCCCTCTCTTCCGTCCTTCCTAGGGGACTCCCTCGAGACCCGCAGGATATACAGCCTTTGTCCACTACTTGTTGGGCCTGGGATAAACTTAGACGCCTCTTACTCCTTGAGAAACTCTATTCCCCTGCTCTGCCATTGCCCAACCCCCACTGGCTCCCTATCACCGGTGAATCAGTGGTGCAACGCACGTTGTCCAAATATCAAATACACACTGTAGGGGACCTTTTCCCGGATGGCCACGCCTTTTCCCTCACAGAAACCACCGTTTCACTGACAGGTCTTTTATGGACTCATTCACGCTGACCAGACTTCGCTCCATGCTTAGGGCTGAATTCCCCACGTTCCTGCTCCCCCCTGAAGAATCCACTGCACTTACATTCATAATACAGAACCAAACAGGGGCTCATGTGGTATCCAAGTTATATAGGCTGTGCATGGCCTCGGTTCCCTCACTTGACACAAAGGTGCGCGCTGCTTGGGAGGCCGACCTGGGTACCACCATAAGGGACGATCAGTGGGCAGCCTGTTGTGCCACCACTAGGGATGTTTCCATCAACACCAGACATAAACTAATACATTTTAAGTTCCTTAGGAGAGTGTACCACACTCCTGCACTTGCCCACAGAATAGACCCCAGCAAGCCGCACAACTGCCCAAAATGCAATGGCCCCCAGGCTGACTTTGCTCATCTTTCTTGGACTTGCCCGAAACTACACACATTTTGGCTACATATACACCAGGTTTTGGGGTTAATCATAGGCATGGACCTACATCCTACCCCCGAAATTGGCTTGCTTGGCTATGTCGCTAACTTCCTGCGTAAGATTAGAAAACTAGCATCCCTTGGCTTCCTTTTAGCTAAACTCGAAGTGGCGCTGCTCCGGTGTGCTAGGCGCGCCCCTACGGCCCGCGCCTGGCGACGTAGCATGGCATACTGTAACGCCGACAGCGCTGAATACTCTGAGATGGTTCCTAGCGCCTCCAGACCACTGGATATATGGGGGCCGTTCCGGGAATACCTTGCGAAACTAACACAGGGAGCGCAATCCCAATCAATTAACTCCTTTGTCCCGACAGGGGTGGGTTGACTTGGTGGGTATTCAGCATATATCGCCTAGATAAGAACTACGCCGCCCTGGCAGCTGGCTAGATGTATTTATGTTGCCGCGCTATGTGTTGTCTTTCTCACTGCGGGACTCCTGAATCTCAAATGTTGCGTTTGCTTAACGCCTGGTCCACACATGTACGGTGCCGTCCTCCAATTGCTCTACGATGAGAGACTCAACTTTGTGCAGACAGGCATGCTTGACTATGCTCGCAATGTTATCGTTTAGAACCTTTTTTTCATACAGATGTGACCACTTTTCCTTTAGTTACATTATGGTTTCCTTTTTTCTTTCCTGTTCTGTAAAAATATCAAAATGCAAAAATGTACTATCGTATTGTAGTATGCTGTTAATTTGCAATCTCACGATGCTATGCTCAACCATTATTTACTTCAATGATCATTCCATCTATCTGTGCACATGGTTACTATTGTATGTACTAATTGGATTGCGACTGCATGTAATAAAGAGATATTACAAAAAAAAATGCGCTCTTCTCTAAACAGCGGCAGCTATGTCAATGACAAACGAGCAGTGCTCTTATTTAATAAGTAACTCACACAGTTGTAGCATACATCTGCCGCCCTTCACACACACAGCTCGTCACTCTTGCAGCCATTTCACGCAGACATGCACACTGATTCAGATCTTTAGGCACATAACTTGCACATTCCTACAGTCGATTGTAAGAACCATTGCACATCCGTTTCCACAGCCCTTTGCCCAAAGTCAAGACGACAAATATAGCCATGTACAAACCGGGGGTGCACACTCCTACAGCCTTTTGCACACACTTTTTTAGCCCTTTAAGTACACGTATTACCATTTCTTAAGCCCATTACACACACACACTTCTAATAATCTATTATTTAGCCCTTTACTCAAAGACATGCACTTCTGCATTTTTTCACACACCTTAGTCCTGAATCGCATACCTCTTGGCATTTGCTCACACTCATGCACATCTATGCAACCACTTACCCGTAGGCATATGCACAAGCTCTTTCCTTATAAAAAAGTGGCAACTGTACACTGGCATACCTACCACCCTCCCTTTGCCCACCTTTCTCATTTTCGGTCGCAGCTTTTCTCCCCTACATTACTTACGTTTCTGTAAAACCCCAGTTCTTGCCCCCCCACACCCCTCCTTCCCGATGTCCCATTTCCCACACTCCGCGCACCCATCAATCATGTACCATCCACACCCGCCATCCATGCCCCTCCTACACACATCCTTTATCCCTGCCAAGGCATTCCGAAACACAGCAGGGAGCAGCACTAGGACCTCTCAGGTGGTGCAGGACCCCTCTACAAACACCCGAGCACAGGAATGATGGACCCCTCTGCACTGCCCCCAACTACAGAAGTAACAGACAACCTATAGTTCTCTATGTCGATACCATGCAATCTGGTTCAAGTGCACACACCCAACTCACGAGTAGCCGTATACTGCACATACACGCCCACTATTTTCCCGGTTAAAAAACGGAATTGCGCATTCACCCATGCAGAGAACCATCTCCTCCCTAATCACGAGCTGTTCCCTCACACTACACCGAGCTACCACCTCCTTGCCCATGCACATTTAACATGCAGTCCGCCGCACACAGCACCCTTCGCCGACACCCTGTGCACAGTAGAGCCCCACGCATATTGCAAGTGATCCCCGCTAAACATCACATGTAGTCAGTCTCAAGCACACTGAACTGAGTAACCTCACCCTGGCCCCAATACACATCACATGCCCACTATACCCTGCACAAAACACCGGTAGTAGTTCTCTGTCCACCGCAAAGCGCCCCCTTCATCGCATTACATGAATGCCCTGTACTTTGCTCTCCTCCTTGTAGAAGCTCCAACTGGAAACGGGGGAAGACCTCAGGCATGCTGGAGTCGGTGTGGTCAAAATAAGGGTGGTACCTGAGAGGGCGGGCTGGCAGCCTTTTAGGACCAATCAGGAGGATGAAGGCGAGGCACGTCAATAACAATGGGGCTGCCTACACAGCGGTGAGAAGGCTGCCATATTTGAACTGTAGCTAGTTCCATTGAATTTACCACTGACAAAAGTCTAAACAGTGTTATTTAGCAAATAATGCGCCCACTTTTTCAAATGAACCGTTATTGCGTATAGGTGTTAGCTATTTTTAAAGACGTAAATGCGTTTCCTAAGTTATAAGACGTTAATTTGTTATGCTGTTATTTCCTCTTTTTTGTTGCAGTATGTAGCGCTTGCAGTTGTATGTAGCGCAAACTCGACCCGAAGGTATTGGAGCGCTTTACATGTACACAAGTTGCATTTACAGGCGGACATATTAATCTTAGTGGTATATTTTGGATTCGCTTAAGGGCACACCCCACACACCAAATTTGGAAGCAATAACTTCAAAGCAAATAAACCTGTTATAGCTACTTCAAACATGTTGGATTATTTATAAGGCGGTATTTTGAATTAAGCACCCACGCCAGCAGCAGGCCAACCTGTGACTCCGGAAGGCAAGAGAGGAGCGCTCCACACCAAAACACGAGGAATGAAAGGCAGCTCCGACCTGAGTCAGGAGCCAAAATGGACGCCAGCAGCAGGCCAACCTGTGACTCCGGAAGGCAAGAGAGGAGCGCACCACACCACCATGTTTCTCCGAGGTCCAGCAGAAATGCCTCGGAGAAACGCCCCGCCATTTTCCGACTGGGGGGCGTGTTTTTCTTTCTCTCCTCTTCCCATTAGCTGGAATGTAAAATTCCAGCCAATGGGAAGAGGAGAGAAAGAAACTAAATAACACACCCCCGAATCCCAAAAAGACGGGGCTTAAATGGACAGACGCCCGTCTTCTCCAATGGCTGGCCTCTGTTTAGGAAGCCAGCAAATGGAAAAGAGGGGCGGGTTTAAGCCCCACAATAAGAAACATAAGATCTCGCCGGCGAGACTGCGCAAGCGCAGCCTACGCAGGCCGAGACCTAAAAAGCATGGTTTCAATCACAAGCTCTATTCAGACATGGTGCCAAACCACCACACTTCTGCTGATCGCCTGACCCAAGCAATTGCCGATGTCCAGACCCGACTGGATGGCAAATGTTGCTGCAGCCCTGCTTTTCTGAATGGTTTGAGCTAAAGATGCCCGTAGGACATCCGGAACAGCCTGTAGTCCTACAATTAATTGTTACAGCAATCTAGAAGGCAGCTGGCATTAATGGAACGCAGGATAAGGCTGGCAAAAAAGAACATGTGCTTGCCAAAGGCCTCCATGCGTCTGTTGGGGTGGGTCATAGAAAATGATTTAACTTTATTGTTTACTTTACTGGTGGACATCTTTACTACTAAACTCTATGGGGATGGGTGTTGCGTGAGGAAGTTAGGGTCACCCAGCGATGGTCTGTGGTGACAAGTGACATGTCTATTGATTGGGGGGCCTAGGACACTGTGTTACCCATGTGCCCAAGAGGTTATCGGCTTCATTAAGTGGCAAGAGAGGTTTGGTAGGTGTCTGGTTGGGCTGGGGAACCTCTGTTAGGACGCTGGTCATTCTTTCCATGGTAGGGAGCTGTAGGTCAAGGACCTTGAAAGCCTTCCTTGTGACAATGGCAAAAGATCACTCTACACTGTGGCAGGGCAAGAGAGAGAGACAGTGTCACCGTCTGTGATAGTGTCTATACCACTGGTATCCTATAATTCTGCATTCCAATTGTCCTTGTCAGACTGTGGGATACATTCTTCACCCTCATCACAGTTATCATTATTGTCTGAATTAGAACCAAATATCTGGTGCAATGCATGAGCTCTGCTGCATGGTATGTAAGAAGGGTAATGACTGGCTGCACTACAGTGGGATTGGAACGCAGACTCAGCCAAGCCGAGTTCAGCTAGGAGTCGGAAACTGCTATGGGATGTGGATCCTCCATCAACAGCATCAGCGTTGATGTCAAAGGAGATGGCATTGGGACTGGGGCCTGAACTGAAGTCAGAAACAAAGATGGCACTAAAGCCAGAGCGAAACACAATGTGGGTGCAAGAGGCATAGATGGTGCAGAGAAGGAACCCGCTGATGGACCCCGACTGGCAGCCATTGCAGATTCTTGGGGTCTGATAGTGAATGAGTGGGAACGCAAAGTATGCCAAAAATGTACTACATGTGCGACCTTCATGCCAGGGATGGGCACAATTATGGCAAATATGCTAACAATATGACAAGGATGTTTGCCATTATTCTACAATTACACTTGGAGGTCCAAAAATATATCCAGAATGTCCATTGTTATTCAGGGCCATCAATATGCCGGAAATGCACAGAGATGTGAAAAAGATGAATCCTTAAAATCGACAGTTGCAGATAATTCTGGTGGTCTTTGACAACAAGGATCACTTCCATGGAGGGACAAATCATCATGTGCATACACAAAGTGCACATATGTGTGTACATATATATGTAACGTGCATGGAGATTGGTCATTTTGCTGGCCTGTATTACCTGTCATGCTCTACATGTGAACACTGGACCAGGAAAATAGCTAAAGACTCTTGAGTTTGGGACTGTACTAGCCAGACTGAATGTGTGAGTTTGGTGCATGAGCAGCAAAAGGAGAATGAAGGGGGGGGGGGGGGTCAGTAACATTCTCATTTGATTCAGGACGACACACACACACACACACACACACACACACACACACCCCCCCCATAACTAAAGTGGTAGGCCTCAAAGCACCTCATTAAATATATTGGTATGAACTAACAGTGAACCATTTCTGTGGGAAACATGGCGGCAGGCTGACGCTGTTCGCAAGAGCTCCCGGAACGAAGAGAGGGGCGGGCTTGAAAAAAAACACAATGGAAAATTTACCAGGCGGTGTGTAGCTGCCACGCGGGAAGCTTTTGGAGTTCTTTCTTTTTTAGGGGCAATTGAGTGCGGAGGATTTCTTTCTCCCCCCCCTCCCCCGCGCTTCAAAGGGCATGGGACCCGACGTGGAATAGCGTTGGGTTGTTTGGTGCTGGGCGGCGGCTCTCTGGTAGAAGTCCCGCGCTGCTGCTGCTGCTCTTGTCGGTTTCTGGGTGGGGCCGGGCAGAGACAGCGATGGGTGGCAAACAGCAGCTACCTGAGGAGGAGGAAGAGATACAGATGAAAACAGGAGGTACATGGTCCCAACAATGACTTCCTAAAAGCTCTGGCATTTGGAGTGAGAAGACTGTGAAGGAGAAGGAGAATGGGGTCTGCAGTAAGGTGCAACTCTGGCAGGTACAGCAGACACTGATGGAAAGGAACCCCCCCCTACACAGGTACTTTTCAATTCTATGAGGCTTTTGAAGGATGTGGAGGGGGCGGAAGTGCGAAGTATAGGTTCTGGAGTTAGGAGAGGCATTGGTGAGACAGATACCTCGGCTGATACACTACGAGTGCCGCAAGTAAAGATTAGATATCAGCTAAGGTCCGGTCCTGAGAAAAAAGCGAGAGTTGTGAGAACAAGGGAACGGTCAGTCTATGAGGCGATAACTGTGTCACCTATTAAAAACAAGGGAACATAGTTAGGAGACCAAAGCACTGGGCTGAAAGAGGCACACACATTACCTAAACCCTCACCTTCGTTTAATTCTCATTTCAAAATCATGGAGAAGATAAAATTGGTTATTTCTACTTAGGGGTGGTGGCAGAGTAAGCCAAATACAGGCCGCCCCAAGAAATGAGAGAACAATAGCAGTCCCCCTTAGCAATTGCTTCTCTCCATTAGATAATTTGGTAGCTGGTGAACAAGATGGGGCTGTCCCAAGTCAAACCCAAGATACCGCAGGGTTACCTGTGGGAGGAAACCCTAATCAGGGGGATATAGCCCCCGGCTGGAGGAGAGGTCTGAAAATCAGCTGGAAAACATCCTATTGAATTTGAGGCATGACATTCTTAAGAAATTTGAGGTCTCCGAGGTCAACCAATGAGGTTTCCAAGAAAAATGTGGGGTGCTTGAGGAAAAGCTGGATAGTATCACACTACGTACCGCAGTACTTGAAGGGGAGGTGAAGGTTCTATCAGCAGGAATGACTCAGAATTCCTGGTATATAGAGGCCTTGAAACTACAAAATACATTTTTATAAGATGATTAGGAACGGCTTGAAACTCAATCTAGGCGTAATAATGTGAGAGTACTCAATATCCCGTAGGGCACCAAAAAAGGTGATATAAAAGGTTTTATTTGTAAATTGCTAAGAGAAGGGCTGTTATAAGACAGGCCGGATCTTGATCTCGAGAGTGAAATCCAAAGAGTGCATAGGGATCCTTTCAAGCAAGGGGTGCACTGGGTAGTGGGAACATAGAGGAAAAAAAAAAGAAAACATTTGTCCTCATCTCACAAAATTTTAGTCAGCTCTGTATTATTCCAGAGCTCTATCGGTCTATCAGTCAGCAGGAGTGCTGGCAGTGAGTGCTAAATCAATACATGATGTGGAGAATCAAGTATGAATAATTTTAATATAGTCCAGTGTATATCTTGGAATGTCAATGGTTTGAGGTCCAGGAAGTAGCTCGTTCAAGTGGCAGAATATCTGAAAAACTGTGGGGCACATATAATATTGCTTCAGGAAACCCATTTGGAACGGAAGGAATGTGGGTCTTGTTTTAGTAGGTTACGTTGGGTAGAGGATGTGGTCTGCTCAGATCAGAGAGGTTGCACTAGGGGAGTGGCCCTAGTCATTAGAAACAACTCAGGAATAAGGCTTGTTGGTAGCGGTGGAATGTGACACTGTGGTATACTTTTTTTTTTTTTTGGGAGTTCAAATCTGCTTTATTGTGTAATTAAAGACGTGTCACACAGCTTGTCAGCAAATAGACGCAGGAGTGTACACAGCCTTAGTGTCGGCATCCCGGAGGCCCGACGGCATCATATGGAAGAAATGAAGTGGGGCAGCGCCGCCGATGTGGTACAGCAGAAAAGGATGAACAGCAGCAGAACAGTGTTTTTCATCGGAGATAAAAGAGAGTTCTTCCCTCTCCGTTTTTCTGCTTTTTGTTTTTGAGGGTTTACAACATCTTAACAAAACAACCCAACAATGTAGTAACGAAGAGGCAAGTCATGCTACATGGTAAATTAAGCAGCAGTGAGCAGGTGTGGTATGCTATGTGTGCAGAGGTGTGCATCTGAGTGTGTGTAAGTCCCAGTCGTCTCAGCGAGAGGATCTCTATAAGCCAGAAGCCAGGTTAGGTATGAAGTCCCAGAGGGTCAGCCTGCAGTGGGTGTCATGTCATAAAGGGGGTAGGGCACATAAGGGCCGCATGTAAGTAAGAGGGAGTAATGGCAATCTAAAGTAGTATAGCCATGGTGTGGGCTTCGCATGGGGTCTGGGGGGGGGGGTCAACGAGTGTACAGTGGTCGGAATTGGGGGGTACTCCCCCTGGACAGCACAAGGAGGAGGCATGCACGCTGAAAGAGGACCCCCAGCCAGGTCCAGTATTGGAGCCGTGTACTAATCTATGATGGGTTGGTCGCCTGCCGGATTCGTGTCTTCTGAGCGTGTAAGTAGGTACCGCACCAGTGGATCCCAAATGTCACCGGGGCGACACGAAATAGGCAACAGTTCAGCAAATGTCGCGTGTTGCTCTTGGCAATAAGTTAAGTCGCCCAGCCAATCCTTAAATTTGGGCGCTCTTCCCCTTCCCCACCGGCACGCCACTCGTCTCTTGGCCAGCAGGAGCGCAGTGTCAATGAATTTACGGCAGGATCTGGGAAATCGTACAGAGTCCCCAAGCAGGGCCACCAATGGATCAAGAGGTACGGGCTCCTCAACCATCTCAGCAAGAGCATCCAGCACTTGTTGCCAGTAGGTCGCCACCCGAGGGCAAGCCCACGCCAAGTGAAGGAAGTCAGCACCAGCAATATGGCAACGTTCACAGCGGTCGTCATCAGTCAATCGGAAAGGCCGCTTCCTCGCCGGCGTGTAATATACTCGCTGCAAGTATTTATAATGGATGATCTTTAGTCTGCTGCTGGCAGAAATGCGAGATGTGAGCGCGCAGCAGCGGTGCCACTGCTCGTCTGATATGTCGATTGCGAGTTCGGTAGCCCAGCGCATCCGTGCATTGGATTCCGGTATCTGGGCAGTCCCCCTGAGTTGTCGATAAAGGCCGGAGACCAGATGGGCCCCTTCCTGTGAGCTCAATAAAAAGTGCAGCGGTGGCAGGGTGTCGGGCTCGTTGGGAAATTCTGGCAGTATGTCTCTCATCCCCGCCCGTAGCCGCACATAGTAGAAGAGGTCTAGGGGAGTGCGGTCATGTTCCGCAAAGAACAGGTCTGCTGACTTGAAGGTGCCATTGGAGAACAGATCACCCCAGCTAGAGACTCGTAGTTTTGCACAGAGGTTTCGAAAGCCCAGTTCCAACAAGAGGGTAAGATCAGGGTGATGCGCGAGCGGTAATTTGGGTGAATAAAGAAATTTACAGGCCAAGCCCTTGGCAATGCGGCGCCATGCGTCCAATGTGCAGGAGACTGACGTATGTGGTGTAGTAATGGCAGATTCAGGACAGTGAAGCAAGCCATTGAGCGGGAGAGGATGTACGATCCAGTCCTCCACCGCTACATGCGGCATAAAGGGAGTAGGGGCCATCCAGTGGTAGGCGAAGTGCGCCTGCGCACATTGATAGTAGGCTTCGAAATCAGGAACATCAAAACCTCCTTTGTCATAGGGGAGGGTGATGGTGGACCACTTGAGTCAGGGGTTCCTGCCACCCCAAAAGAGCCGTCTCAGCTCCGACCGCAGGGTTCGGAAAAAATTAGCGCCAGGGTAGTAAGGTATATTAAGAAAGAAGTACAGAAAGCGGGGGAGCACCACCATTTTTATGAGCGACGCTCTCCCAGCCATGGATAGAGGTAGGGTGATCCAGCGGTCCACTGAAGCGATCAGTTTGGTCATCGCCACCCCATAGTTGGATCGCAGTGTCTCGTCCCTGTCCCGCGATATGCTTATCCCAAGATAGCGGAGGTCAGATCGACACCACTCAAGTGGGTAATCGAGGGGGAAATCGGTCACCGCATCGGTCAGGGGGAAGAGCTGCGACTTGGACCAGTTGATATGGACCCCAGACATCCCGCCAAACAATACAAACTCCCTAAGTAACGGATTAAGATATACTTCGGGATGTTTGACATAAAGTGTGATATCGTCCGCGTAGAGGGACACATCTATCTGGCGCTGCAAGCATTGCACTGCGCCGCCGCGATGTAATTGGCGCAGTCGACAGGCAAGAGGCTCGACAGCTATGGCGAACAATAGGGGAGAGAGAGGGCATCCCTGTCTCGTACCCCTGGTCAATGCGATGGGCTGAGATAGATGACCGTTGATAAGTACTCTTGCCATAGGGCGAGTATACAGCAGGTGGACCCAGGATATAAATAATTTGGGAAATCCCATGCTAGCCAGCACTGAGAACAGGTATGGCCATTCGACGGAGTCGAAGGCCTTGGTCGCGTCGAGGAAAATGGCCGCCACAGGTGTGTCAGGGTGCACCGTGCGGAGCAGGGAGAAAAGCGTGCGAAGGTTGTGGGAAGTAGACCTGCCCGCCACAAAGCCGGTCTGGTGGGGCAGTACAAGTCTGGTCATTAACAACGACAGCCGGGTGGCCAAACAATTTAGGAGGGAGAGCGGACGGTAGGAGTTACAGGATTTGGGGTCCTTACCGGGTTTAAGGAGGGATGTGATCACCACCTCGCGCATGGAACAGGGGAGCACCCCATCGCATAGTGATTCCGAGAAGACCTCTCTGAGTACCGGGGTCATAATGTCGATGTAAGCTTTGTAGAATTCGGCTGGTATACCGTCAAGTCCTGGGGCTTTGCCATTCTTGAGGGACATAATGGCCTCTCGCACCTCGTCTAGCTCGAACGGAGCCGCGAGGAACTCCCTATCGCCGTCGCTAAGCCAACACAGTGCGACGTCGCTTAGGTAGTCAGTATAGGATACATCAGGCCCCACCGTGGAAGTGTAGAGTGAATGGTAATGCGTCACAAAAGTAGCGAGGATCGCGTCTGAATCTTGAACCGCAGTGCCAGAGGTGTCGGTGAGTTCTAATATGGTGTTGTGAGCTCGCGGTGGTTGTGTAATCACAGCAAGTGCCTTCCTGGGCCCGTCCCCTTCGCAATATCTGCGGGCCCGCCAGTGTTTGCCCCTAAACTTTGCTTCCCGCGCAGCCTCCTCTTCATAGCGCGACAGCTTTTCCCTAAAGATGGCCTGCAGGCCTGGGTCGGGGTTGGACACCATCCTAAGGTCTAAATCCCGCAAGTCTCCCTCCAATGTGCGAATAGATGCTAGGATAGTGCGTAGGACACCATGGCCCTTGGACATACAATACCCCCTGATTGTGACTTTGAATGCCTCCCATATATGCTCAACAGAGTCCACCGATCCCTTATTCCTAGTGAAGAAATCTGCTATCTCTTCCCCTAGCTCAGTGTGAAATAGGTTATCAAGAAGGATATCAGGGCGAAGTCGCCATTGCGGCCGAGGACTGTCCCAGCCTGGTGTACGACAGTGTAGCAAGACAGGGCTGTGATCAGAGTATGTCCGCGGCAGGTGACGGACCCCCACCAGTTCCACAGCAACATCCTTTGTGATGAGAAAGTAGTCTAAACGTGCCCAGGTTCCAGTATATGACGTAAAGTGCGTGCCTTCCCGCCCCAGGGGGTGCAAGTGTCGCCAGGCGTCCAGTAGTCCGCCCTCCTCAACGATGCCCTCCAGCGCCTCCCTTGCCTTGGCCTTGTAGGTGCTGACCCCATCCGCCCTATCTAGCTGTGGGTGCATCGCCAGATTAAAGTCCCCTCCCCAAACCACATGTTTCGATGCAATAGAGAGAATTTTGCCCCAGAGTGTAGTGAAAAAAGCTGGTGTGTCAACATTAGGCGCATACATGGACACAAATGTGAAAGTGTCGCGGCCTATCCTGCCCCACAGAAGCGCATATCTGCCCTCCCCATCAAGTAGGTCTCCAAACTTCTGAAAAGGGACCTTGCGGGCAATGAGGATAGCGACTCCCCTCGAATAGGTAGAATAGGAGGAGAAGACGCGTTCTCCGGCCCACCTACTCGCAAATGACGTACCGCCCTGTGGTGACAAATGTGTTTCCTGCAGCATAGCGACTAGCGCGTGATGCCTTTCAAGGTATGCAATGACATCTCGACACTTTCTGGCATTATTCAACCCTCTTATATTCCAGGATAAACAAGTTAATTGTGTGTTAGCTACCGGAGTGGCCATGGATGATACAACAAAAGCCAGAACAATGCCGCCCTAGGCAGCATAAATAAATCACCCCCGCACCACCGGCACCGGTGCGCACACCAAGGTAAAGTTCAAGCATACAGTCCAAGAGATGATTGCCTCGAAGAAAAAGAGTAACATCCCACCCCACCACCCACCCCAGCATCCCAATCATGCCAGCAGCCAAGCAATCCCACCCAACAACCCACCCCCCTCCCCCAAGTCAAGTAACACGAACAGCTGAAACGCCAGCAAGTCAAAGGGGATCTCCCAGTGGGGGTAAGATATAGAGAACGCACAGCCACTTCCTAGACCCCGGCCTCGCATCTGTGCCGCCCTCGGTGGAGACTAGGGCCAGGAAAGTGGTCCTTGGGTTACGTTACCACAGGGATGAATAGTCCATGCAGGTATACTGTCCGTTCGGTCTCTCGCGCCTGTGCATCAATGTTCGGGAAAGTCACAAGCATCCGCAGGTAGGGTGCGCAATGTAGCGGATATCCGCACTCAGTCTTTACGAGGCGCCGGGGACAAGTCTGCTCTGTCGCGATTCTCCTCCTCATCTCGGTCCTCCCTGCGCGCCCTCCGGAGTGATTTGAGAAAGTCTTCTACCTTCTGTGGGTTGGTGAAGAACCTTTGCTTGCCCTGGTGAGTGATGCGTAGCTTTGCACGGTACAAGAGTGCATAATCGACCTGCGCCTCACGTAGCTTTTTCTTCACCGGTAGGAACTTACGCCGCTCCTCCTGCACCATTGGCGTGAAGTCCGGGTAGATGGAGAAGGTGACTCCATTGTATTGCAGCGATCTTTGAGACCGGGCCGCTCGGAGTGCAGTGTCCCTATCGCGGTAATTCAGCAGCCGAGCAATGATGGGGCGCGGTGGCAGGCCAGGTTTGGGCATAGGTGCCAAGGAGCGGTGTGCCCTCTCAACAATGAACTGAGGCGAAAAAGCGTCCTCGCCGATGGACCCCTTGAGCAGTTTCTCCACGTACAGCTCCATCCTGCCCGTATCTGTGGATTCCGGCACATTGGTGATCCGTATGTTGTTACGGCGACTACGGGCTTCCAAATCCTCATTTTTTGCCGCTATGATCCGGAGGAGGTTGTCCATCCTGGACAGTTGAGTGGTGTGAGACGAGGCCACGTCCGAGGTATCGGAGATGCGTTGCTCCGCGGCCGTGATGCGCTCCTCATGTCGGTCTACCTTGTGCACCAGTGCGTCCAGCCGTGCGGTGACACCATCAACCTTCTCAACGACAGTGGCGAAGCCCTGTCGCATCTCTTGTATCAGGCTGGACAGGTCGGCGTCCTTAGCCGAGGAGGCGGTGGCTGTCGGGGAGGACGAGCTAGGGTCCGGGTCTAGCTGCGTTGATTTCGCGCCCTTCCTCGCAGCATCGAAGCTGAGCTTGGTCTGGCGGTTCTCAGGGCGCACCATGGTGGTGCCGGGACACGACACCCCAGGAACGTAAAGTGCTGCAGCACTACGGGTCGGCGATCTAGGGCGCTGTCACCAGTATGCAGGGCAGTGTCAAGAGAGTTCAACAAGGGTCCAGGCGCGGGCCTTGCGCAGTCCGGTGGCTGAAAAGGGGGCGGCGAAGTTCCAGCAGCGATGGTGGTGGGGCCCGGCTCGCGAACACCGCCGCAGAGTGGCGGCGCGGCAGGCAAGTGTCAGAGGCAGGAAGGCCGAGGCGCAGTGGGGATGTGCCCCGCAGATGTGTCGGCCAATGTGGGGCGTCTGCAACAAGTCCGCCCCGCGCAGCACAGCCAGGATACAGCAGAGCAATGCCCGGTGAGTAGGTGGGGAGCGTGGAAGGGCCCCAGCCCTCTCCCCATGGAAGGTGCAGCTGTTCTGTAGCGAGGGGCAGCGTCCCAAGAACCGGCACAAAGTGAGCAGCTAGGGCCAGGCAAAGGTCCGATGCAAGATCGGCAGCAGGCTCGAGGGTCCAGGCCTGAGAAGCATCCGCCCCGCCGAGCAGTATAATGGCCTGCGCCGCCCGTCACCAATCAGGCCCAGCACCTCACGGGGACCAGGCAGGCTGTGCAGTGTCCGCCCCCCGGCAGCCTGCAGCAACGGAGGCAGCAGCAGTTTCCCGGACGGGGGCAGCGGGAGCAGCAGGGGGGGGCGGGGAGGGTCCCCGCAGCACCGGGCAGGCCGCCCCTCACCTCCGCTCCAGGTCCGCCGGCGATGAGCCGTCCAGGGGTCCGCCAGCCGCGAAGGGGAGAGGCCTAGTTCCTCGTGGTAATCCCCGGCCCAGCGTAGGTCTGCGGGGCCGGCCGCAGGCACCCCTCCGCACCAGCGCCGCCGCCGGCAAAATTTCAATGAGGCACCACTCCGATTCTAATTCTCCCAGCGGCACCAAACTTGGACCGAGGGTAGAGACAAGTGTCCTGCTGCGAATCGCCAGGAATGTAAGCCGATGTGGACCCCGTGGCAGAGGATAACAGCAGGATAATGTCCCAAGGAGCGGGAGCTGCGATACTAAGCGGCCATTCCGCTTGTGCGCCCTCTAGCGTCCCCGACACTGTGGTATACTTCATACCCTTCCTCATCATCATCATCTTGACGTTTTACATGGAGCTCCGATGAGCTTGTGGCATACCCAAAGGGCCCATCATCCTCCTCATCATCTGACTCTTCTTCCTCCAAAAGGTGCGACGGGACCAATGGAGTCATTTTACTTGGAGAAGTTACTGATGGCGTGATCTTCTTCCTGCTCTTTTCCGGGGTTTGTCTCGTCGACGAGCCCGTCGACGAGATCGTCGTCGATACCACCGTCGATGAAGCTGTTGTCAGTGCCATAGATCCATTCCTCGCCGACGACATAGTAATCGTCGTCGACAACCTCGATGTCATCACTGTCGACGACGAACCCGTCGTCGACACTGCCGCCGTCATCCTCACCGTCGTCGACGATGTTATTGATGTTACGGGCGTCAGCACTGTCGTCGTCGACGCTCCCTTCGTCGACACTCCCATCGTCGACACTCCCCCGTCGACGCTGGCTCCTATACTACTAATGGTAGCTCTTGTACTTTAGTCGTCGCCGTAGTCGATGATTTCTTCGTCGACAGTCTCGTCAACGCTCCCGTCGACGATGTGGATTTTTTCACCTTCTCCTCAGGAATACTAGAGGATGGCTTCTTGAATGATGCCGGAGCCAATGGTGGTGTATTTGAAGGCTCAGAAGAGGCTCTTTTGGATTCTTTTTCTTTTAAAGTGAGTCCTTTACTCTCCTTTGATTTTTTCTGAGGAGATTTTGAAGGACTACGCCCTGAAGACCCTTGGTTGGTCTTTTTTAGGGCCTTCTCAGGACGGTCCCCTGAGGAGATCTTGATCTTTTTTGAGATCTCCTGGAAGAAGAAACCACCTCCTTTCTGGCCTTGATCTTCTGAAGCCAAATTAGAAGGCGTCCTTCACGATCTTTAAGGGTCTTATTAGAGAAAGTGCGACATACCTTTCAATCCTTTGCTTGGTGGTCCGGGTAAAGACAGTATATACAGTCTTCATGTGGGTCATCTGTGTAGAGTCTCTTTTAGAGCAGGTGGCACAGGCTCTAAACAGACCCTTTTTCTCCTTTCCAGCCATTTTCAGGAATGTAGATGAGAAATAGATTATGAACTTCTCAAATCCAGAAGAAATAGCCTGATTATGAAGCTTCTACAAAGTTGGAAATCCAGAGTTTGAGCAGAGCTCAAAGGAGACTCCCTAGCACAACGTGCCGGTAGAAAATCTGAGGGGCAAGAGGTTCTCTCAGGAGGGTTGTAGAGGGTGAGTGCCTCTGATTGGCTAAGAGAAAAGTTTGGTCCTTTTTAACATAACGAAGGTTATGAGTTGCAAAAGAAAAATGGGCCTAGGCCTTTTTTACAGTTAGCTATACTGCTAACCATTGCTTTTTTATGTACCGGAGACTCCCGTCTCGACGACGGGGAAATGACTCAGGTATGTGAATCTATGAAAGTTCCAATACTGGAGTAAGAATAAAGTTATTCATTGGTTTTGTACCACCCTCAGATGCATCATAAGCAATGTGCTTGCGAACGATATTATTGGTGTACGAAGGGTCCAATGGGTGGGGAATGTTTCCAAGAAGGATGCAGGTGATTGCATTGTAATTAACTTTTGTGAAACTACCCTGGTGAAGTTTATCTTGTCTAGATTCAGCAAATCACAAGGACCTCCGCAAGGCATCCATCCAGTCCACTTGGATTTCTTTTATAGGCTAACGCATAAGGCTCCATTGAACAAATCCACCAATAACTCAAGTAACAATAGGCCCTTTTCTGTGCCAACCTACAACGGTTTTGCTACCCTGGAGGAGGTTGCTGGACTGTCCCATAGACAGGCAGTCACTCCCAATATGGATATAGTGATTATGAGTGCTGGCACCTGTGAGAAGTTGGCCTGGCATATGCTGTCCACTATTCTAGTGGGCACCTTGCACCAGTCCAAACGACCCCTTATTGATGGTAGGTTAAAGACAACCTTATATAAAGCCATCCTAGTGGTAGCTGTGGAGAGCAGTCTTCAGGCTAGGTCTTGAAGGAATGTAAAGCAGCTTGTTTTACCAGTCTATAATCTCATGTAATGACCAAATGAAAGGAGAACCACACCAGGTATATATAAAATATATCTATTTATTCTAAACACCCCCCCCTAGTTCCTTTATGAGGCTAGTGGCAAAAGTACACAAGTAAACTTATTCAACACACAGTAAATTAGCACAATATATAATTAGCCCTAGAGGCGTCACAAGCCATATACTAAAAAAGTGGTAGAAGAACCACAACTGACAGATACAAGGCCTAGAGCCTTTAGAACCACTGGGGCCACCAAACCCCCCCAAGGTAGTGACACAGGGGATCCACGGGGGACGTGTGCAGTGTCTAAACACAGCCGCGAATCACTATTAACTTCTAGTCGCAGTTGGAAAATTACAGATTAAGGACACTTAGGAGTGGACTTGGATTAAACCCCTTTAGAACTGGACAGTTCGAGAGTCAATATCAACGGGAGCACAGGAGTACCGTGTTACCGGGTACATAGGTGTCTTTTGGTGTCGGGTTTTGTCGTCGTTTCCTATGGCGAGCTGCGAAGTGCTGCAGGCGACCAAATGGAAAGTGTCCGGATGGATCCATGGGTGGATCAACGATCTGAAGAACCTGAAAATTGAGGGGACAGAGTCTGGGTCACTGGCCAGTGACCAGGAAGGCAAGGAGACGATGCCAACCAATGTCGGGTGATTTCAGGTGAAGAAGGTAAAGCTTGACTCTTCAGCCACGAGGACCAGGAGGCGTCGACGACAACTAGGAGCTGGATTCGAGCTGTCCCACGAAGGATGTCGCGTGCTGCAGCGTCGGTATCCGGAATGGACCCAACAAGCCTTGGCAACATCAAACCATGCAGAAAGCAAAGATTGGCTTTGGTTCAGACCAGCAAGGTCTGAGGGACTCACCCTTTGGAGGGGAGTCAGGGCACGTCTGTAGCAACCAGGAAAGCCCAAAAAAACAGAAGAGTCACCTTAGTGGGGACCCAGTCTACAGTCTACAGCCAAGGGATCGCGAAGGAGCCTCGAGCGAAATGCTAGAAGTGGGACCAAGGAACACTCGTGGAGTGTAGGTCCACAATCTTCGGTGTAAATGGGAGATTCTTCCATCTTCTAGTCAAAACAGAATGTCGAAGTTCCAGGATATATGTTGCAGGGTAATCTAAAGTCCTCAAGACTGGGTTCCTATACTTATACTAAGTTTAGGGTTTGGACTTACTCTAGGGTCCCACCTATGGGAGGACCCAGGGTGGGGGTGGTTACACCCCTTTCCCTTTATCGAGTTTTGTCACAGAGCAGGGGCTGAGTGCCCCTGCAACCGGTTTGAACTGGGGTATGCACATGGACACCAAGTGTGCCCCCAGCACTATCTGAAAAAGCATTCTATGAATGCACCCACCCAGCCCCAATACACTAAAGCCTGTCTGGGAGGTGGTTACACCTCCCTGTGACAGGAAACCTATTGTCCAGTCTCCCTTGCCGGAGTTACATCCAGCAGCAGGAGGTCAGACCCGTCTCTGTGGCTGTGGCATCCATTTTGTGATGCCAGGGCTCTTTTAAACTATTACCGTTTAAGTAAGTTTGTACATGTCTTCTCCCTCTAGAAGGGTGGAATTCTACCCCCGCAGCCAGGACTGGCGGGGGGAGGGGGGGAGGGGTAGGATTCCAAAGTGTTTGATGCCAAACACGACATGTTTTGATGCAGCCATCCCAAAGTTAGCAGTTACCGCAAGGTTATAATGCACTTAAAAGTATATGGTATGGCTGTATCTCAGAACAGCTACAGAGAAGTGATTCCGAAAGCTGCAGAGGGGCTCAGCTCATGCTTGGGCACCCTCTCACACAAAACCAGGCACTCTGCCTTCAGGATTGTTAAGGCCTGCCATAGGAGGGACTTATAGGTTTATATGTGTTAGTTGTTTTAAGGTAGATATAGGTAGCCTATATCTTAGTAAGGGGTACATGCACCACCTTACCCAGGCTGCAGTAGCAGACCTGTGGTGCAATTTTGGAAGGTTTCCCATGGGTGGCATAATACATGCTTCAGCCCCTGGCAGGTCTCTGGGGTACCTATGCCTTTAGTACCTATGCCTTTAGTACCTAAGGTACCATATACTAGGGACTCACAAGGGTAACACAGTAACCAATCTGGAGTGTACCTAATGTACATGCAATCAATTTAGAGATGAAGCAGCTAGGCTGGGGTCCTGATTAGCAGGGCCTCAGCCAGACTAAAGTCGAAAAACAGTAAAACACCAGCAAAAAGTGGGGGTAACCATAGTAAGCAGATCCTAGTCTCCTACACAACCCCCCCCCCCCCCCACCAACACAGGGACATTAAACTAACCTTGACCAGTTGAGTCTTCATGTTCTAAGTGGAAATATCTGGAGAGTCCATCTGCATTGGCATGGTTACTCCCAGGTCTATGTTCCACTGTATAGTCCATCACCTGTAGGGAAATTGACCACCTCAAACGTTTGGGATTCTCACCCTTCATCTGATTTAGCCATAAGAGGGGCTTATGGTCAGTCTGAACAGTGAAGTGAGTGCCAAACAAGTATGGCCTCAGCTTCTTCAGACTCCAAACCACAGCAAAGGTCTCCCTCTCAATAGCTGGCCAACATTTCTCTCTAGGGGTCAATCTTCTGCTAATAAAAGCTACTGGCTGGTCCTGACCTTCATCATTCAATTGTGATAGCACAGCCCCTACCCCAACTCAGATGCATCTGTTTGGACAATGAATTATTTGGAGTAGTTAGGACTTTGCAGAATTGGTGCAGTGCACATGGCCTGCCTCAGGTCACCAAATGCCTTTTGACAGCTTACTGTCCACTGACATTTCTTAGGCATTCTTTTAGAAGTTAAGTCATTCAGAGGTGTCACAATAGAACCATACCCCTTGACAAATCTCCTGTAGTACCCACTCAGGCCCAAGAAAGCTCTGACCTGAGTCTGGGTAGTTGGAGCAACCCATTCCATGATGGTTTTGATTTTGCTCTGCAATGGTTAAACCTGGCCTCCACCTACAAGGTGGCCCAAGTACACAACCTGACTTAGTAGCCTTGATAGTAAAGCCTGATTTCTGTAGAGCCTCCAAAACATTTCTCAGGTGGATCAGGTGATCCTCCTAGGTGGAGATAAAGACAGCAATATCATCTAGATATGCTGCACTATAGTCTTCCAGGCCTGTTAGGACTTTGTTCACCAACCTTTGAAAAGTGGCAGGCGCATTCTTCAGACCAAATGGCATTACCACAAATTGATAATGTCCACTAGGGGTTGAGAATGCTGTTTTTGGCTTTGCATCATCAGCTGGTCTGATCTGCCAGTAGCCAGCTGTAAGATCAAATGTGCTCAGAAATTTGTCAGAGGCCAACATATCTATGAGCTCATCTGCCCCTTTGGAATTGGATGGGCAGCAGTCCTAGTGACTGTATTGAGACCTCTGTAGTTAACACAAAAACTCATTTCTCTCTTACCAACCTGGGTGTGAGGTTTGGGTACCAAGACTACTGGACTAGCCCAAGGGCTATCTGAGGGTTCAATAACTCCCAAATCCAAAATTTTCTGGACTTCAGTCCTGATATAGTCCCTGAAATTATCGGGTTGCCTGTAAATCTTATTTTTAACAGGCAGACTGTCCCCAGTGTCCACTTCATGAGTGCACCAGGTAGCCTGACTTGGAGTCAGAGAAAACATATGTCTAAACTGTTGGAGAACTTGTCTGCAATCAGTTTGCTGCTGATCAGTGAGGTTGCCTGCCAAGGCTACTCCATCTACTGATCCATCATCAGGGTTCTGAGAGAGCAGGTCTGGGAGAGGGTCACTCTCTTCCTCCTGTCCTTCATCAGTAGCCATGAGCAAGCCCTTGTCTGCCCTGTCAACATATGGTTTCAGACTGTTGACATGAAGCACCCTGTGGGGGCTCCTGGGAGTTCCAAGATCTACCAAACAGGTAACCTCTCACTTTTGTTCAACAATAGTGTGAGGTCCACTCCACTTGTCTTGGAGAGCTGCTGGGGCCACAGGCTCCAACACCCACACTTTCTGTCCTGGCTGTTAAACAGTCAGTTCAGCCTTTTGGTCATGCCAGACTTTCTGTAATTCCTGGCTAGCCTCAAGGATTTTAGTTGCCTTTTTCATGTATTCAGCCATCCTGGAGCGAAGACCAAGTACATGTCCACAATGTCCTGTTTGGAGGTTCGAGAGGTAACTCCCATCCCTCCTTCACCAAACACAGTGGGCCTCTCACAGGATGCCCAAACAGAAGTTCAAAAGGGCTGTAGCCAACCCCCTTCTGAGGAACCTCCCTGTATGTAAATAAAAGGCAGGGCAGTAGGACGTTCCATCTCCACCTAAGGTTTTCTGGGAGACCCTTGATCATACCCTTTAAGGTTTTGTTCAATCTTCCAACTAAACCATTGCATTGTGGGTGATAGGGTGTGGTGAATCTGTAGTTCACTCCACATTCCTGTCAAGTAGCTAGTCATAAAGTTTGCACCTCTGTCTGATATTAATTCCTTAGGGAAACCCACTCTTGAGAACACTCCCAAGAGGGCTCTTGCCACAACAGGTGTTGTAGTAGTCCTATGGGGAATAGCCTCCGGTTACCTAGTGGCATGGTCCACCACTAGGATAAACCTGTGCCCAGATGCTGTCTGAGGATCCATTGGTCCAACAATGTCAATCCCCACTCTCTCAAAGGGAACCCCCACCACAGGTAGGGGTATCAGGGGGGCCTCTGTAGTGTCACCTGCCTTACCACTGGCTTGACAGGTTACACAGGAGCGACAAAACTCCTTTGTGTCTTCAGACATGTGGGGCCAGTGAAAGTGAGGGACAATTCTGTCCCAAGTCTTGTTCTGGCCCAGGTGTCCTGCTTAAGGAATATCATGGGCTAGTGTCAATAGGAAGCCCCTGGACTTTAGAGGTATAGCCAACCTCCTGGCAGCACCAGGCTTGGGGTCTCTACTATCTGAGTACAGGAGTCCATCATCCCAATAAATCTTATGGGTGCCACTGGCATTCCCAGCAGCCTCAGCAGCAGCTTGCTTTCTGAGGGGTTCAAGAGAAGGGCAGCTCAGCTGCTCCTGACTCAGACCTGCCCTGGAAGGGCCCCCTGTCCCCAAGAACTCAACTTGATCAGGCTCAAGCTCCTCTGGGACAGTTCCTTCTTCAGGTTCACAATCAGCTCCCTCAAGAGACTGATCATCACTCTGAGTCAGGGGGGAAGGCACTGCCTTAACCCTACTGCTCCTTTTCTTGGAAGGCACCTGGTCCATTATTCCAGGATCCAGGGCCTGTTCAGTATTAGACTTTCTGACCTGTGACCTAGTCACAACAAACACATGTGCAGGGATCCCTAACATTTCTGCATGGGTCCTCAACTCCACTTCAGACCAGGCTGACGTGTCTAAATCATTGCCAAGCAAGCATTCAACAGGGAGGTCTGCACTAACCACAACTTTCTTAAGGCCAGTTGCCCCTCCCCAGGAGAAATTAACAACTGCCAGGGCATGGTTGTAAATCATGTCCTGACATTGTTAGCATTGGTCACTTGGTATATATATATCACCAAGTATGATATGTCCAGGGTCCACAAAGTCTTGTATCTCCATTGTGACACTCAGATTACTGGGACTTACAGAGGAGGACATATCTATGCCTCCATCACAGACTAACACAGCCTGAGTTGGAACTCTGTCTAGGCCAGAGCCCATCTCAGTAACCAGGGTTAACCCTACTACACCCTGCTGCTGGGTACCACTACCTGAAGCTGAGCTAGGGCGAACAGTTGCCTTAGGGGCAATGGTGGCTGGAGTTGCACCCTTCTTTGTGCAATCACTAGTCCAATGGCTATTCTGTTTACAGATTTTGCACCATGGTTTCTTTCGGCCTTTTCCTTTCTTGGAAGATTAGGAATCCCCACCAGTAGAAGATTTTTGGGGGCCTTGTGAAGACTTCTGGTCTTTACCCTTCTGCCCACTATTATTAGGATCTTGCTTCTTCTGGTCACACCTTGGTTCTGTACCTTCTGCGTCACCCTGGTTCTGACCTATTTGTCTGCCTTATTTCCCAATTCTTGGGGAGAGGTCAGATCAGTCTACCAGGTGCTGATGAAACATCTGATTTTGACAGTTATTAAGGATCTGCTCCCTCATGATCAAGTTATACAATACTGTATAATCACACACTTTACTGCCCAGTAACCAGCCCTCCAGAGCCTTAGTAGCACAATCACCAAAGTCAACCCAGTCCTGTGTCTGTGCCTTTTGGGTATCTCTGAACTGTGTTCTGTACTGCTTAGTGGTTAGGCCAAAGCCATCTATAAGTGCACTTTTCAGGACTTTGTAATTATCAGCATCCTCTTCTCTGACAGTGAGGAGCTTGTATCTACCTTTGTCTGCAAAGGAGAGCCACAAGATTGCTGCCCACTGCCCCTGGGATACCTTCTGTACTTTGCAGGCCCTCTCCAATGCAGCTATCCATTTGTGGATGTCATCCCCACTCTTGTAGGCAGGGACAATCGTGCTTAAGTTTTTATGGTCATAAGACCTATCCCTATCCCTAGGGACCTTGCTGCCACCATGGGACTCTAGTCCCATCTTTTTCCTTTGTCTTTCAAGGTCTAGGAACTCCCTTTCTAATGCTACAGTTTGTTTCCTTATCTCCAGCTGGACTTTTTTCAAACTCCAGCTGTTTCTCTCTCCTCTGCTGGGAGGTGACTCTCTTATGAGAGGAAACAGAAGTTACTACTGGTGAGTCAGAATGATCAGATTCCACTGAAGTTGATCTGGATCTTCTGGGCCCACCACCAACTCTTCCTGGGGGGCCAAAGACAGGGCCATCTTGGAGCTGGGTTCCCCAGGTCTAGAGTCTGAGTTCTGTGGATTGGTACCACTGGCCTCTTCCCCTTCAGTTGCATCCACCACACTGCCTACCCTTTCAGGCTCTGAAGTCGTTCTCAGGTCATCAAGTATCAACTCTTCTCTGAGATGTTGGGTGGTTGCATTTTTTGGTGTCTTCAATTTCCTCATAGTACACAGAGCCCTTAACTCTTGAAAAGGGAATGTGTCATACTTGGATGTCTGTAATCTACTGACATCTGGCAGGGATCCACTGATTCCTGGATTTTAAGACATAACTAGTGAGGTGTGGTGTATGCACTACCTACTCTAGTTGGGTACCTACTGGACTCTCTTGAGTTGTAGAAAGGTTGTGCTTAAGCCCTTGACACACAACTCTAAGTTCAGTAGAACTTACTGTATTTAAGCTTGTATTATATGTACCTCTGGTACCTGTAGTGGTTTCCAAATGATCACACAGTTAAGATGATCTGGTAAAACAATGGCAAACTGGAATCCCACACGCTGCACACCAATGTGAGAAGTTGGCCTGGCATATGCTGTCCATTATTCTAGTGGGCACCTTGCACGAGTCCAAACGACCCCTTATTAATGGTAGGTTAAAGACAACCTTATAGAAAGCTATCCTAGTGGTAGCTGTGGAGAGCAGCCTTCAGGCTAAGTCTTGAAGGAATGTAAAGCAGCTTGTTTTACCAGTCTATAATCTCATGCAATGACCAAATGAAAATGAAAAGAGAACCACACCAGGTATATATGAAATATATGTATTTATTCTAAACACATCTCCCTAGACTCTTTATGAGGCTAGTGGCAAAGTACACAAGTAAACGCATTCAACACACAGTAAATTAGAACAATATATGATTAGCCCTAGGGCCGTCACAAACCATATACTAAGAAAGTGGTATAAGAACCACGACTGACATAGATACAAGGCCTAGAGCCTTTAGAACCGCTGGGGCCACCAAGAACCAGTCAAGGTAGTGACACAGGGGATCCACGGGGGACGTGTGCAGTGTCTAAACACAGCCACAAATCACTATAAACTTCTATGGGTAAAGTCACAGTTGGAAAATTACAGATTAAGGACACTTAGGAGTGGACTTGGAGTAAACCCCTTTAGGACTGGACAGTTGGAGAGTCAATACCCACGGGAGCACCGGAGTACTTCTGTTACCTCACCCAGGGAAGCCGGGTACATAGGTGTCTTTTGGTGTCGGGTTTCGTCGTAGTTTCCTATGGCGCGTTGCGACGTGCCGCAGGCGACCAAGTGGAAAGTGTTCGGATGGATCCAAGGGTGGATAGACGATCTGGGCGCGCTGCGAAGTGCCGCAGGCGACCAAGTGGAAAGTGTTCGGATGGATCCAAGGGTGGATAGACGATCTGAAGAACCTGAAAGCAGAGGGGACAGAGTCTTGGTCACTGGCCAGTGACCAGGAAGGCAAGGAGACGATGCCAACCAATGTCGGGTGATTTCAGGTGAAGAAGGTGAAGCTTGACTCTTCAGCCACGAGGACCAGGAGACGTCGCCGACAACCAGGAGCTGGATTCAAGCGGTCCCACGAAGGATGTCGAGTGCTGCAGCGTCGGTATCCGGATTGGACCCAACAAGCCTTGGCAACAGCAACCTACACAGAAAGCAAAGATTGGCTTTGGTGCAGACCAGCAAGGTCTGAGGGACTCGCCCTTTGGAGGGCAGCCAGGGTACGTCTGTAGCAACCAGGAAAGCCAAATAAACAGAAGAGTTACCTTAGTGGGGACCCACCAGTGGACGGACAAGGGATCGCGAAGGAGCCTTGAGCTGTAATGCTAGAAGTGGGCCCACGGAACACTCGTGGAGTGTAAGCCCACAATCTTCGGCGTAAATGGGAGATTCTTCCGTCTTCTAGTCGAGAAAGAATGTCGAAGTTCCAGGATATATGTTGCAGAGTTTCGGCCAGGGTAATCTAAAGTCCCAAGGACTGGGTTCCTATACTTTAGGGGTTGGACTTACTCTAGGGTCCCACCTATGGGAGGACCCAGGGTGGTGGTGGTTACACCCCTTTCCCTTTGCCCAGTTTCACGCCAGAGCAGTGGCTGAGTGCCCCTGCAACCGGTTTGAACTGGGGTATGCACAGGGACACCAAGTGTGCCCCCAGCACTGTCTGAATGCACTCACCCAGCATCAATACACTAAAGCCTGTCTGGGAGGTGGTTACACCTCCCTGTGACAGGAAACCTATTGTACAGGCCTCCCCTGCGGGAGTTTCGTCAGGCAGCCGGAGATCAGAACTGTGTCTGTGGCATCCATTTTGTAATGCCAGGGCTCTTTTAAACTATCACTGTTTAAGTAAGTGTGTACATGTCTTCTCCCTCTAGAAGGGTGGAATTCTACCCCCGCCGCCAGGACTGGCGGGGGTAGGATTCCAAAGTGTTTGACACCAAACACGACATGTTTTTTTGCAGCCATCCCAAAGTTAGCATTTACCGCGAGGTTATAATGCACTTAAGAGTATATGGTATGGCTGTATCTCAGAACAGTTACAAGAACCCTCTCACACAAAACCAAGCACTCTGCCTTCAGGATTGTTAAGGCCTGCCATAGGAGTGACTTATCTATACTACTATTATAAAGGAAGAACTTTGATCCTTTGAGGCGGGTAAACTCGGGAACCACAGCGCCAATCCACACACCCGATACATCGTTGTAATCGTCAGGGTGTGCAGATGGACATAGGCTATATAAACGTAATAAATATACGTAATTTCAAAAATGTACCCCAAAAAAAAAAGTAGTCCCTTGGAAGAAGCGCCGGCCGCGACGTGCGTGCTGACGTTAGGAGCGCGGGGAGGAGCGGCGTACAGGAGCGCGAAGAGGACCGGTGGACATGAGCGCGGGGAGGAGCGGTGAGGAGCGGCGGACAGGCGGTGGACAGGTGGTGAGGAGCGGCGGACAGGCGGTGAGGAGCGGCGGACAGGCGGTGAGGAGCGGCGGACAGGCGGCGAGGAGCGGCGGACAGGCGGTGAGGAGCGGCGGACAGGCGGGGAGGAGCGGTGGATCAGGTAGGTTATTTATTTGGGAGTGGTGAGCGGCGGCAAAATACAAAAGCAAACGTTACATTAAATGAAGCAAAAATGACAATCGTGAGCCAACAAAATACAAGAGGAAGCAAACGGTGCATTACAAAAGTGAGCCAAACGGTGCATTACAGGAGGAAAATGTGACGTGTGCAGGTTACAAAAGCGTACAAAGTAAACAGAGGTATAATACTGCATTACAGGAGGAAAAAGTGACGTGTGCAGGTTACAAAAGCGTACAAAGTAAACATAGAGGTATAATACTGCAATACATAGAGGAAGGCTCCGGGGGACCCACGGACAATGTCGGGCCGGGCGGGGGCCCTGAAGCCTAATTGCTCCCGGACAATGTCGGGACGGGCTGCTAGTAGGTTTATATGTGTCTGTTATTTTAAGGTAGATATAGGTAGCCTATATCTTATTAAGGGGTGCATGCACCGCCTTACCCAGGCTGCAGTAGCAGACCTATGGTGCCCTTTTGGAATGCTTCCCAGGGGCTGCATAATACATGCTTCAGCCCCTGGCAGGCCTCTGGGGTACCTATGTGTAGGAGAGTAGGGTCTGCTTCCTATGGTCACCCCCACTTTTTGCTTTTACTTTACTGGTTTTCGACTTAGATGTGGCTGTGGGCCTGCTAATCAGACCCACAGCCCAGATGCACTCTCTCTAAATTCACACCATGTACTCTAGGTACATCCACAATAGGGAATTGGTTCACCTTGTCAGCCCCTGTAGAAGTGTACCTTAGGTACTCAGGGCATAGGTGTAACCAAGGCCTACCAGGGGCTGCAGCATGTATTATGCCACCCCTGGCTGGCCACTCAGACTGACACAACTGGCTGATCACTCAGCTGGGGCAAGGTTGTGTAATCACCCCTTGCTTAGGTATAGTATTCCTACATCTACCCTTAAACATAGACACACAGTAACCTATAAGTCACTCGTATGGCAGGCCTTAACAATCCTGGAGGCAGAGTGCTTGGTTATGTGTGAGATGGTGCTCTAGCATGAGCTGAGCCTGTCTGCAGCTTTCGGAACCATGTCCTTATAGCTGTTCTATGATAACGCCATACCGTATACTCTTAAGTGCATTATAATCCTTGCGGTTGAATGCTAACTTTGGTTTGGCTTTATCTAAACATGTCGTGTAAGGTGTCATACACTTTGAAATGCTACCCCCTCGCCAATTCTGGCGACGGAGGTAGCATTCCACCCTTCTAGAGGGAGAAGACATGATGTTGCTGACTATCCCGGTTAAAGTTAACCAGAGCCCCAGCGTCACAAAATGGACGCTGCTGCCACAGACACAAGTCTGACCTCCTGCTGCTGGGAGTCCTTCCAGTCACGGAGGTTTGGACAATAGGTTTCCTGCCTGGAGGGGTGCGAGCACCACCCCAGACAGAACTTTGTGTATTGGGACAGGGAGGGCTGAATAGAATGAGACACTGTCTGGGGCACAGTAGGTGCTCCATGCATAGTCCAGTTCAAACCGGTGCTGGGGCACTCCAGCCCCAGCTCTGGGGCGAAACTGGACAAAGGAAAGGGGGTGTAACCACCCCTCTTCCTGGTCCCACCCATAGGAGGGACCTAGAAAGTAAACCAGCCCCTTTCAGTTGTATAAAGGTAGGAGCTGAACCCCAGGACTTTAGATTAATCCTGGAATCGACTTGAAACAAAACTCTGGACCCTTCGACATTCACCTGAGTTGAAGACTGAAGAATCTCCCTTGTGGCCAAGGAGTGACCACCCTGGGCAACCAGGCACCATCCAGCAACTCGACGGCTTGCTTTGTCCCCGCTCCCGCCGGAACCCGAGCACAGAGCCTGACAAGAACTCGACTGCCGGACCTCTCTGACCCCACTGCACGACTCCAGCACAGCTGAGCCCCGTGGAAGGCGTCGGAACCCGTGGAACCAGGCAACTTGGAAAGTCTTCAACTTGCTAACAGCGCAGCTCCTGAGGCATCCTCGAAGCTGTGCCCTGGGGACTGAGACACCCCGACACCGAGCTCCACCTGCACCGAAGACCAGCCCTCCACACTCCACGAGATCTGCGTGGGGCCCTTCTGCTTGTGTTCTGCTCGACGCGTTGTCCCGGTTGCTGGCCAGTTGGCTAGTAGCCCTGTGACGACGATCCTTTTGAAAATCCATCGCTGGTCTGGTTGCTCCAGACTGGCCCTTGCTTCCCTGAAGAGGTGAAGTACCTCAGACCCTTCTGGTCTGCACCAGAAGCCTTTTGTGTATCCTGCGTGGGTTGCCTTTGCTTAGGCTTGTTGGCTCCAATCTTGAAGTCGACCACTCCATCTACGACAACCTTCGTGGGACAGCTCCTCTCCAGCACCTGGTCGTCCTCGACGCCTCCTGGTCCGCGTGGCTGCAACAACAAGCTTCACAACAACACCTGATTGCTCCTCGACGACATCTGGTTCCTTCCTGGTTCCACTCGGTCACTGGCTAGTGACCTAGACTCTGTCCCCTCTGCTTTCAGGTCTTCTTCAACTCCGATCCACCCTTGGATCCACCCGGACATCTTCCTCCTGGTCGCCTGCAGCATCTTCTTCCGAGGCTCCATAGGAATCAATGAGAAAACCTGACACATTTTGACACCTATGCACCCGCAGCCCGTGGGTGAGGTAACGCGAGTACTTTGGTGCTCCTGTAGGGATTGACTATCCTAGTGTCTAGTTTTGTTAGTTTTATCTTCCTATTTAGACCGGAAGTGTCCTAAATCATCGTTACTTACCTTTTTAAGTTCCCATTGACTTTCTATTGACTCTCGCCTGAGTGTACTAACACTGCACGCGCCGCCTGTGGGCCTCCCACTCCTAAACTAAGGTTCAGCTAGAGTAGCCCCAGCGATTCTCTAGGCCCTAGGCCTTTCCTTTTCACGAGTCGTGGTTCTTATACCACTTACTTAGTATAGGGTTTTACGCGCCTCTAGGGCCTAACTGTAAATTGTGCTATTTAAAGTATCCTGATTAAGTAACTAGTTATGTGTTTTTGCCTCTGACCTCATAAAGAGTTCAGAGGAGTGTCTTAGTAAATAAATACATATATATTTTATATATATATCCTGTGTGGTGTCCTTTCATTTGATATTCAAGGGGTTACATATGGTAAAACAGCTGGCTTTACACGCCCTCAAGAGTCTTTTAGCCTAAGACTGTTCTGTCCACGCTACCACTAGGATAGCTGGTCTATAAGGTTGACTTACAACCATCACCATAAGGGTTGTTTGGACTGGTGCAAGGTGCTCTCTAGAATAGTGAACATCATCTACCAGGCCAACTTCTCACACTATGCCCTTAGTACCTAAGGTACCATATACTAGGGACTCACAAGGGTAACCCAGTAACCAAATTGGAGTGTACTTAATGTACATGCAATCAATTTAGAGAGGAAGCAGGTAGGCTGGGGTCCTGGTTAGCAGGGCCCCAGCCAGACTAAAGTCGAAAAACAGTGAAACATCAGCAAGAAGTGGGGGTAACAATAGTAAGCAGATCCTACTCTCCTACAGTGCCCAAGAGGCGACAAACACCATAGCTGACGAGGACAAGCAAACTGTTTTTCTGTCCTAAGGAGTTGATGGGTGGCCTGAATTATCGCCAAGTACCACCGAAAGAAAGGGAAAAAGCTATGGGCATTCTTATTAACCTAACTTCTACTAATGTTCAAATCAATCCATCAGTTGACATCGAAAATACCCCCCCCCATCATCAAAATACAGAAGGAGCCCGATAGCCTTGTTCCCACACCCCATTAAGTCCGGAATACACATGATACAAGTGGTATGGATGCTATAAGCCCAGATTTGAATATTTTGTACTGGAATATTGCAGGTCTTAGTGCAAAGTCAACTGATAGAAATTGGGTATCTTTAATTTCCAGCTATCAGATCTGTTTACAAGAGTACCAGTTACGGTCTGATAAACACATGAAGGGTTTTCACCCAGGGTTTTTCCCAGCAACTAGGATACCGTATGGGCACCAAAATCGGGGGTCTCCTAACCTTAATCGGCTTCACTATGGCAGCTAAGATAGTTAAAACTCAGATTGACTCCTCTTTTTACCAGATAATCTGCTTCTCATTGTCTGGGGTACCTTTAATGGTACTTATAACATTCTATCATAATAAGTTTGATAACAAGAATGCTCAGATTATAGATTCACTTGCCTTTCCTATTATAGGGAGGAGATTTTGATCTAGACTGTGCTCTACGGCTGAAGATACTGTCTGTGGTACAATGGATGAAGATTTCTGTAACTTTTCACATTTTGCATATAACCCTTGTGGAGTTAAATTAAACATGCTCCTGAAGACCCATGACATTATCCTAAGTGTAGATCTTGCCACTAAACAAATCCTGAATCAAGTTATGTACACGGCGAGAGGTAATGGGTCTCTATTTGATTTTATTGCATTATCGAAGATACGGGATAGAAATGTCTATAAATTCCAGATATTGAAGACAGCTTTGACTGATCACAACCCGCTGGCCCTAAGCATTAGCTTAGGGCTGACTCAGACACCTTGGAGCAAGATGGCCTGCCCAACTGATTATATGAAAAATGGGGGAGTACGCCACAATTGGCAGGATGTCAGGCCAAAGGCTTTCTAACCCAACTTGTAGTGAACCAGAGAGAAGTTTGAGCTGGGCCTTACTGTTGACCAGGACCCAGAGTTGGTCTTGGGGAACCTTTTCTGCTATTTGTAAAAAGGCATCTGAGCGATTAACTGCGCTCAACAAAACCTATGCCCCAAGAATGCATAAATAGTTTGACAAATCATGCTCACGTGCCCATAGCAGGCTTGTACAAGCTCTTAAAACCTTGCCTAGGGCTCCGTCTGAAATTTGGAACTGTAGGAGGCTATACAAAGCAGCAATTAAGTCACTAAAGGAGGAGATTAGGAGAGATGCCTGGGAGCAGGTGACGATCGCATGCAGCAGCAAAAGTGCATCTCAATTCTGAAAGGTTGTTTGCCTGGGAGCAGGTGACGATCGCATGCAGCAGCAAAAGTGCATCTCAATTCTGAAAGGTTGTTTCTTTTTAAAAAATTCATCCAGCAGCATAGACGTTACGATACCCGAGCATGCCTGGGTAAAGCTCTTCACAAATTTATATGACCTGAATGAACCAGTGCCCGCTGAGTGTATTAGCATCACTAAGGTTTCAATCAGCCCAGAGGTTACAGAAGAGATCTCAATCGCCCAACGGGATGTCAGAAATATAGGAGTAGCTGCTACTGCACTGCAGTGTCTGCGCTCCTTTCTTGAAGGACGTTCCTTCCAGATTTATGAAGGAAACGAGAGCTCCAAGCCTTTGTTGTGTGGTGTCCCTCAGGGCTCATCGCTGAGCCCAACCCTTTATAATGTATATATGGCCCCTCTGGCAACAATTGTGGCCACTTTCGGGATCCATATAGTGACCTACGCAGACGACACTCAATTGGTCGTAGCACTGAACAAAGCTACACACAACATCCTGAGGCCCTGAATGCATGCCTGACTGAAGTCTCTAAGTGGATGGGGGTGTCCCACCTGAGGCTCAATGGGGAAAAGACTGAGATCATGATCATGGGCACCCCCCTTAATGCGACACTAGGGACCATGTGGCCAGCATGCATGGGCCCAGCCCCGGCACCCAAGACCGAAATAAAGAGTCTAGGCATCTGGTTAGACCAGAACCAGGCATTCAAGGCGCAAACTAGGAAGACGGTCGCAACATGCTTTGGCCTGCTTAGAATTGCCAGAAAAGTGATTCCTCTTCTATCCCCCCCCCCCCCCCCCCCCCCCAAAGTCAAGAAAATCCTAGTCCAATCACTGATACTCTCAAGGATAGACTACGTAAATGCACGTTACCTAGTAGCCCGATCGCAGTAATCACTAAACTGGAAACCACAGTGGATCTAGTGAACATTGTTGGAGGCTCACGCGACTTTTTGGCTGACACCGGATTCCTCCACGACTTGCCGGACCCGCTGCGCGGGTCCCGCTGCGTCCAAGGACATCGAGTGTGGCGCGGGAGGGGAGCCCATCAGTCTACAAACTTGCCTGTTCACCGGCAGGGCTGCGAGCAGCCTAGCAGGGACTCCATTGTCCAGGAGTCCCTGCGTGCTACACCTGTGGCCGCTCTCCCTGCCGGCAACGCCCCCTGCCCTGCCCTATTTCACAGGGCGGAGCATCCGCTGCGCGGGAGCGACCGTGGCGAAGACCGGGCAAAGAGCGGGCCGTTTGAGGCCGTTCGAGTACGGCAGAGTCCGGCCCGGGCCCACCCCCCCTGGCCGTCTGGAAGTACCTAAGGTAGGCGGCCCACCTTACATAACAAACTCCTCCTTCTTGGTATTGCGGGGATGGACCTAAAGTAACTGTGTGGTTTTTGCATTTTACCCACATCCCACAATGCCCTTAAGGTCAGGAAAAGAAAGTTCAGTTCAAATCCAAACTACCAAGGGAGTTGTATCAGGTCCACTTGACGCTTTCATCACACGGGCCACGGGGATATTGGAAAAGGAAATTGCCATGGTCGAAAAAAGACTCTCGCTTGACCTTATCAGCGGAAAGCGCTCGTCGCTGGGAGGACTAGCTACTATTACCAGCCCGTAGCACATGCCGCATTTAACTGTGTTCAAACTTCTTCCACAGATGCCATTGTCCATCTAGAAAGCGTGGGGGAGAGCCCAACTGCTAGTATTTTGGGGGAAGATGAGTACAGTATAGATGACTCACAAGCTAGCGAGGGGGATGACTTACAGACTAGTGGGGGACTTGAACCTAGTCAGATATCTGGTTATCTACCCCTCAACGCCTCTAATAATACTGCTGCTACTATAGATCTCCCAAGCACCGATGTTAGTTCCAGAAAGAGAAAGCAAGACTCAAGACTTTCGGGTGGGAGAGAACGAAAGATTCTAAAAACAAAAGATGCCACAGATAAAGGGAGCCAGGGCCATGAGTATCCCCCAGACACACAAAACCCATCTGTATTCTCCAATATGTTGTGCCCCTCCCTCTCCACTTTAGGCGCTTCAAACCCCTGTCCTATGTGCCTTAACAGTGATGAAATCCTGTTAGTGAAAATGGAGGCTATGTTCAAAACCCTATTATTACCCGTCTTGGAGCGGACAAGGTTAATGACCTCAAAAATTGATAGCATGGAGGTTGTAATAAATTCAAACAATGCCTTGTTACAAAAACTAAATGGTACTAGTTCTATAGGAGCCAGTAAAACCCAAATAGCCATTAAGATCCCGGGCACATGTAATATCCCTACGAGCAAGTCTGCCCATAATAAAACATCAAGGCCAGACACCAATATGACCATAGGGGGGGAGAAGCAAAAAGCTACATCCTCCAAGTCATCTGGGAGTGCCCTAACACAGCCACCTAAGACGATTGTCATTGACAAGCACAATTCCCGTATGCATCAAAGTACTAGGCCACCCCCACAAGTAAAAACCAATCCTGCCTCCTCCTGTCTCCCGCCATACGGAGATATAGCTGGCCAACGTAGCAACACCAACCAAAGGGCGGGGAGGCGTAGAAGGTTTACTACCCCTTGAGCTGATTTACCGGTTGAAGCAACACAACACACTATAGTTTTGACAGGTGTTGCTCCATTAAAACCCGGTAGCAAGGAGTCACATGGGGATCTCCGTAATAAAGTAATCTTCTGGTTGAATAAAAATCGACCTTTACCCCCCTCCTCACCTACTGAAATTCTATTTGTAAGGAGAGTGGACTGGGTCGGCCATGGGACTAAGGACCTGGAGGGAGATTGCATCTTGATTTCGTTCAAGGATCCATGGGTGGTAGATACCATTCAAAGAAAAGCAAGGTTTGCTAGACAGGGGGACGTCCAAACCCTGGGCCTATCGTATTTTTATCCTCATAGGCAAAGATCCATCCAACTATATCCCACCTTTGGCCAGCCCCCAGTCACAAGACACCCCTTGGCATTAACCCCTCTTGACCGCCAACGCCCATTCCTCTTTAACCACTACGGCCCCCTTTCCGACCTTGAGGCCATAGATTGACTTCATATAACATCTTGTGAGTCACCCCCTGTCAGAGTAGTCGGCCATGAGCCGATTAGGCAGTGTAGAGAGAAACCGCATCTAATCGATAACCTAGATGCAGTTGGGGGAGGTCTAGCCACAAAGGAGACTAACTCACTTGCACCCAAAGATGTTCCAGAGGTTATGACAAGTGGGGATCCTACAGACAATCTTATGTTCATGGAGAACAAGAAGGATAGAGGATGCATCCAGGCACCTATTGCAGTATCAACGTTGCCACCTCCCCCTGTGGTTTCAATTATGGAAAATCTAAAATTTTTATCCTGGAATATCGCAGGAGTCAAGGCCCGTATGCTTTCTGCAGATTGGATGGAGTTTTTGGACAAATTTGACATTATCCTACTCCAAGAAACCTGGGCAACTGATCCATTCTTCAAGCTGGGCTATGTCAATTCTTTTAAACCTGCGATTAGAGGGGGTAAAGGGCGTGCCTCAGGAGGCTTATTGATATGGGTGAAACAGTCATTGGGCCTTCATCCAACAGAGCTACCCGTTTTGAACCCGGATCTTCTCTTAATCAAATTGAGTAAGGCCAATCAACGGGACCTGATTATTTTTAACATATATGCCAGAGGGATACCTGGTGGCCGTAGTCCTCCGTTGTTGAACATCATAGATCACAAGCTTGCTGAAATGGGTAGTGGAAATGTTACCCTTTTAGCAGGTGATTTAAATTGCACCATTGAACCAGTGTATGACATAGGGGATAGTTGGAGTTCGGCTGAGGACGCTGTTTGGGACATTCCTGATTTGATGGTCGACAAAACGGTTAAAGCAACCGAGGCGGCAGTGTGCTGGATGGCTCTTTGCTTATACAGGGGATTCCGGGCTTGTAATGGCCGCACAAGATCGGATAAAGGAGCCAACTGTACCTTTGTCAATGGCCTAAGGCGGAGCCGCATTGATTATGTTCTGTTCAAATTGGAATACTGGCCCTTACTAGTGGACATGGCAGTGATACAGCGTCCAGAGAGTGACCACAACCCGCTGTCAGTATTATTGAAACTGCCGGACATAAAGAGACTAGTGGAGCCTACCACTTCCCAAACTGGGGTCGTCCTCTTAACTAATGACAGGAGGAGGTTGAAATGGTCAAGGATTAAGGAGGACGAAACTTTATGGGCCAATGTTAACATAGTGGCTAATAATGTGTATAATGAAATGTTAAAAATCGACCTGCTGGGGGGAAGTTTGGAACTGGCAAATAGTGTTATTAATCTCCACACTAGCTGTTTTGAACGTCTAAAGTCCCTACTTTCCCTCCCCTGCCGGAGTGTTCCCACTAAAACCAACTCCCTTCATCAAAAATGGTATAATAAAAAATGCAGGGAGGCCCACTCAGATCTTATCAAAGCCATTAAATCCCGTGACATGGGTGCAGTCAAAGCGGCCAGGCTACGGAATAGAAAAACCCAGTGGGAATCTAAACGGGAGTGGGAGGACAGGTTCTGGTTACATCTCTTGAATGCCTCCACTTCGAACAATCCGAAAAAGTTCTGGGATTTAGTCAAGTGGGGGAAGGATCCTGACTCATGTACCCCGGCCAATCACGTACCTTTAGAAGAGTGGGTAATTTTCTATTCTGCCCAATTTAGAGCTGGAAACTCCGAACCCTTAAAAACTTTAGGAAAGGCATCCCCGTTACACACCCACGGGGAGCAACTTGTCTTCGCAGTATCAGAGGCAGAGCTGGCCTTGGGTTTGACCCTGCGAGGGAAAGCTCCTGGTATGGATCTTATTCCAGCGGACCTGTTCAAATCAAACCCAGCCTTGTGGCTCCCCTACATAACTTTGATCGCCAATTCATTAGCTAAAGGTGCTAGTATCCCAAGGTCATGGAAGGGAGCAGAGATCATACCGATATTTAAAAAAGGCGACAGGTCCTGTCCAGGGAACTATCGCCCTATCAGTCTCATTGACTCGATACAAAAAATCATCGCTCGTATGGTCTTGGGACGGGTGCAGGGCTGGATCGAATCTGAGGACATACTATCTCCTATGCAGGCGGGCTTCAGGTCGGGAATAAGCACCATTGACCAGGTGTTCAGACTATGTCTGATATACTGGAAAGTGGTTTTTCTTGGCGGCGGTACCATCTTTGCTGCATTCATTGACCTGAAGTCCGCCTTCGACCTAGTTCCTAGGGACAAACTGTGGGGAGTTATGAAAGATTTGGGTTGTCCATCAGAACTACTTGACCTCATAATTAAACTCTATGAGGATAATTATGCGAGGGTAAGGTGGGGAGGCCAGGGACAAGTGACAGAAACATTTCCCGTAACTAGAGGTGTCCGTCAAGGGTGTGTCCTGGCACCAACACTCTTCCTCCTATTTATCGACCAAGTGGTAAAAAAATTTATGGATACCCCCACAGATGCCCCAATGCTGGCTGGGACAAGATTCCCACTGCTCATCTTCGCTGATGACACCCTTCTCCTCTCCAGAACACGTAGTGGGCTGTAGCGGGCCTTGGACCGCTTTGAGGAGTTCTGTGCCATCAACAACCTTGCTGTGTACGTGGGCAAAACAAAGTTTATGGTTTTTTCGAGAAACCATCCTGTTCGGAGCTCTGTGAGCTTGAATGGAGTCAACCTTGAGCAAGTCGAGACCATGACCTACCTGGGGGTTACTCTTGACAGCCGCTTGAGATGGAAAGATCAAATTGGCGCACAACACCTCAAGCTAGCACGGTTAACTGGCTGCCTATTAAAAGAGCAAAAAAGATCCATTACCAAGCGGGTCCTCCCAGCCCTCAAGATCTATGACGACAAAATCAGTACTGCAATCTTATATGGCGCAGATCTTTGGGGCTACATGGATCTTCTAAACCTCTTTAAAACCCAATGTAAGTTCCTACGGAACTTGGTTGGCCTACCGCAGTCGTCTCCATCAATCCCCCTTTGCTCGGATTTGGGGTGCCAACCGATTAACGAGATGGCTAGATTTAGGTTGGTGGCCCTGTGAAGGCGAATATGGACCTCCCCTGACCTGTCTCTATTCGCGAAAGAACTAGCAGAAGTCAGGTCAATTGGTGGATCTGGAAAAATCCCATGGCTCCAAGCTGTAAAAAATATCTTGACAAGAGTTTAAAGCTTTGTATTGGGCTTCCATTCGCTTAAATCGAGTTTCGAGTTCCAGCCATAACAGCCTCACGGGCAGGTTTCTTACTTTTAAGTTAGACCTGTCCCGTGAGCCCTACTGGGATGTTATTACCAAACCGCTGGACAAAAAACTGTACCACCAGTTCAGGGTGGGTGCCCTGCCCTTGAATACCTTTGTACACAAATGGTCCACGGGTTCATCAGATCTTTGTAAATGCTGCCCGGGACAGAAGGAATCAGAGGGTCACTTTCTTTTTGCATGCCCTATCTATCTGGCACCGCGAAACAAATGGTTAAAACCATTGTTTCAACGTCTACCATTTAGAAAATCTGCAGATGCCATCTGGGCGCTAAAGACTAATACCTCTGAGGTCTTTGTAGTGAGCCTAGCCAAATACTTGGGGTGGGCTTGGATCATCAGGTCAAAACACATGTTAAAATAGCTAGAGCCCAATATTGCCTCATAAGGTGACATATCCAGTTTATTGCTTAAAATTCGTTCCCACTGTTTGTACTTTTTCATTTTGAGTAAGAAATGGTTTCCCACTGTTTGCCATGGCTCGCCATGTAATTATTAACTCTTATGTTTTAATCAGGTTTCTCACCTCAGATGTTTAATACTTTTTCTTAACCTCTTTACAACTAATGTATTTTAAGATGATCATGTATGGTCTAATCGGTTTGTTTAATTTACTTGCATGCAGTACTTGTTTATTAACGGTTTGTATGCTTTTCTTGTAATAAGTTCTTTTTTTTTTAATTTAGTCTTTTTTTTAATTTAGTGTTTTTATTAATGTATTATATGTGTCTTTTATGATTTACAAAAATCGAAATAAAGACTTGAAACCTGAACCACTAAACTGCAAACCGTCCAAAACTGCGCAGCAAGACTACTGTTGGGAATGTCAAAGCACCTTTCAGCTAAACAGGATCTTCGCTCTCTTCACTGGCTGCCAGTAAAGGAAAGAGTTAGCTTTAAAGTCCTCTGCATCGTCCTTAAGTCCTTGCAGGGGAAGGGGCCACCATTAAACTCGGCAATGATCCGCCCCTACAAAGCGAGTAGGAAACTACGCTCGGACACATTTCACTTAGTTGAAACTCTAAGAATTAAGAGGGCCAGAAGCGCTGGCAGACGTTTTTCCCTTAACACAGCAAAACTCTGGAACGCACTGCCGCTCCATCTCCGCAGGGAACCCAGCCGCCTTGTATTTCGAAAACAACTGAAAACTTTCCTGTTTCCCTAATCTCCATCTCTGACAAATAGTCATGCCTAGCGCTGGGAGGCCTCTGTGTAGCCATGCGCTTCATAACTGTCCCTTCCATTTCATTTCATGTCATGTCATTTCGGCCCTGAACAGATGCCCAAGCAATAAAGCACCGGGATCTTACGGGGTCACTGCTGATTTTATCAAGGTCAATCTGACATTCTGGGCCCTTATACTGGTAAATGTGCTGCAGAGTGTGAGACGGGTTGGCCCTCCTAGATTCTGGTTCTAGGGCTATCATTATTCAAATTTTAAACAAGCATTTGCAACGCAATAAGTCTCGCATTTGCGAGAGTTGGAGCTATGGGCATTGTAAATGACAATGCCTTTTATTAATTTATTTTGAAAACGTACACGCGGTGCATAAACATGCACTTTGCATGTATAGTCCATGCTTACGAGAAGCAAGGCTGGCAGTAAAAGAGACTGCCAGCCTTGCTTCTCATAAGCAAGGACTATAAGTACAAAGTGCTTGTTTACGCACAGCTTGCAGGTTTTCAAAAGCATAAATAATAGGCATTGTTATTTGCAATGCCAATAGATCGAACTCTCGCAAATGCGAGACCTATTGCATTGCAAATGCTTGTTAGAGCCTGAGGCAGGACCGACAGTAACAAAATAATGACAACTTTCCTTGTTCACAACCAACCAGAAGTCCTCTCCCACCTGAGGGCTCTGTTTTCAGATTCTTTCCGCCCATGAAATGATAAAGCGCTGCTAATACCCTGCGTATCTGGTGGGATTTCACAGTTCACTGCTTATGAGGTTGTGACTGGTGGTGCGCGTTATACTCTAGTGACAGATAGTCAGCTTGTGTACATTGCACGTTGGTTACAACAAATGTTTCAAGAGCTCTATTGGTAATTTTCAAAGGATGAAAGGAGGAGCTGCTCACAGTGTGGAAAGTGACCCTCGCACAGGCGTCTTCCCGGGTGCTAGCGCCTGAGTGCAAGGCTTGGTCGGGATTCGGGGGGGTAACCACTGCTACCCAAGACATGCCTTTAGCTACCCCCTGCACGTGCTTTATTCCCACACTACTCCTGGCGTTTGGGTAAATTGATAACATTAATGGGGATAACTTCAGTGCATGTGAGGTGGGCGGGGCTCAGCACATGGCCCTCCCATCTCTTCACCTACTCACACTGTTATGTGGCGGAGAGGATTCAATCAATCAATCAGGACACTTGTAAAGCGCACTACATACCCGTGAGGGTCTCAAGGTTCTGGGGGAGGGGGCGCTGCTACTGATCAAAGAGCCAGGTCTTGAGTAGTCTTCTGAAGGCCAGTAGGTCTTGGGTCTGCCGTAGGTTGGAGGGTAGGGTGTTCCAGGTCTTGGCGGCGAGGTAGGAGAAGGATCTGCCTCCGGCTGTTGTCTACTATACAAGCAACAGCTGAAAGGCGCGCACAATTCAAGTCTAGGCGCTAGTGTTCTTTCTGCCCGAAAACTTGGGGTGGCAGACAGCACTGACTCCCGTGTTTTGTGAGTTTATGGTTGTTTATTTACATACATTGTGCTTGGTTGGTAAAAGAAGCAAATGAACAAAAGCATGCTGGGTAGTTGAATAAATGCCTTATTGTAATAAAATATATTATATAAATAAAATAAAAATGAAAAAAATATTAAAGCAAGGTAGTTATTATTGTGCTCAAGATTTTCGTATGTTTTATATAATAAATGTATGTATTCATTCATGTCTGGTAGTTGGATAAAATAACTGAATAAAAACGTTGACAAAAAACTACGATTTATCCCGGTTGCATATGCTTTTTTTTTTATCTAAGTTTTTGTTCAGTATGCAAGTGTTTGTATGTAGGTATGTTTGTGTGTGTGCACGATTTGTCCACAACATACGATAAAGCATCGGGTCTCGATTCTCGGCGAGGTGCATAATTAACAAATAAAAGTGTGTGTATGTGCGTGCGTTTTTGTGTGTGTGTGTATGTGTGCATGAGTAAGAGACCATGTGAAAGCGTTTGTCTGATCGACCTGTGTTCACATGGGTGTTGTGTGAGACAGCCTGGAAGAGAAGAAAGACCAAAAGTGAAAACAAAGAGAGAAATTGGAATGCATGGGAGGGGAGAGAGACAGAGTGAAAGAAAGACAGTGAAAGCGAAACAAAGTGGACGAAACGATAGGAAGAGAGAGAGCTAAATAAAGAAATACGTGAAATAAGGCAATGAGAAAGGCAGGAGAAAGAAAGAAACATACGTGTCTACGAGCGAGTGAGGTATAGAAGGAAGGAAAAATCTACGAGAAGGGAGAGAGGATAAAAAAGAATGATGAAATGGGAGAGGAAAGGAAATAGAAATAACAAGAGATGAGAAAGGAGGATAGAGGAAGGGAAAAAAGGGAGGAATGCGTGTGTATGAGTGTGCACGTGAGAGAGGGTGAAATAAATAGCGGACTCAGAAGAGTGTTGGTTTCAGCGTGCACAGACAGCCCAGAAGTGTACTTAAACCTCTGCCATAAATTAGTGCCGCGTTTGCCTTGTCTACTTCCGGTCGTGTTCTCAGCCACTGACTCACTCCAGATCTAATGTACGAGTTACTTACCTTCGGTAACGATGTATCTGGTAGAAACGTTGTCTAGCCGCAGATTCGTTAACTTAGAATATGCCCAGGTGACAGACTGAATCCGGAAAATGTTTTGCAGCAGCACCTCTGCGCGCCGGGGGACGGCGCCACAGGACCCCACCCTGACGTCGTCCACGTACGTTCGGAGAAACTTTTTCGCGGCACAACGCGGAGCCACCAACAAAAACTGTGAAAGTATGGGAACAGTGTGCGAAGGATGAAAAATCCGGGAAATAAAGGAGGATGGTGCAAGACACCATCGTAAAAGACAGAATCAGACACTGTCTACATATAAGTGAAAAAGCTGCGAGAAAGAACCCCGCAAAGCGAAGAGAAAACCCTTTCCCAAGTGCAACAAGGGAAGAATATCTCAACAGACAGAAATAGACTGCTATTACCATGTAGAACTGTGCCGTCCAGCAAGAACGGAGCACAGAAAGAACAACAGTCCACTGCAGGAAGGAATGAAAATACTGGCATTCCCCTATAGTAATGGAGGTCTGAAACAGAGCTCAACAGATCCCCAGAGAAGACAACTATAGAGGACACAAGAGCTCTGAGTCAATAGAGAAGGCAGGAGGGAGGGAAGGTAGAAAGAGAAGAAAAATATGAATCTCCGGATGAAGGTGAATCAAAAGACACCATTTTACAGGAAAGAAACCCCTTGGAGGGAGTCAGCTGCATATGGCAATTCTCAAAGGGGCGCAACAATGTGAGCACGCGTGAGAGAAAAAACAATAGCAACTGAAAGAGGCTAGTGGAGCACCCCACTTGGCAAAGTCCTCGTAGAACGGGGAGGATGGGTGGGCCTTAAGGAATCTGCAGCTAGATAACGTCCCTACCAGATATATCGCTACCGAAGGTAAGTAACTCGTACATCTGATAGAGATATCTAGCCGCAGATTCCTTAACTTAGAATAGATACCACAACCAATCACAAAAAGGGGGACAGGGGCGAACAGTAACAATCTGAAGCACGCTGATGCAGGCCACCAATGAAACATGCACAGAGCAGACAGCCACAGAGACAACAAGGTGGCGTAGATAAAATAAGTATAGGACTGCCCAACCAGGCAGCTTGAAGACTAAGGTAAGAACTAACTCACAAGATACAGATATGTAGGGTGTAGACCCTAGGATGACTGACATCAGAAGAGCTGTCCCGCAGGCACAGCCGATATAGTATAGGGTGATCCTAATGAAAGGGGCACATCCGAAGGAAGTGGCAGCAGAGGTACCAGAGTACCAACAGGCGTATAATGTAGGAAAAAAATCTCAGAATTTTAGACCACATCCTAAGGCTGGGAGTAAAAATTAACCCTCGTCCAGAAAGAGAGATATCGTTCAGTATCTGAACACGAAGAAGGGAGCAATGTAAAGCTGGGGTACCACCCCCAGGGAGTGGAACGCAAAAGGGATCCTATTGCTGAAGAGCAATCCCGCGAGCATCACTGAAAAGCTCCCTGATACATGGAGACATTGGACCAGACCCCGCAAAGAGAGGTGGAGATGTAGGAAGAAGAGTACCCATGGAGATATATATATATATATATATGCAGCACGTCCCGACTTTGTCCGGGAGCAATTAGGCTTCAGGGCCCCCGCCCGGCCCGACGTTGTCCGTGGGTCCCCCAAAGCCTTCCTCCATGTATTGCAGTATTATACCACTATGTTTACTTTGTACACTTTTGTAACCTGCACACGTTACTTTTTCCTCCTGTAATGCACCGTTTGGCTCACTTTTGTAATGCACCGTTTGCTTCCTCTTGTATTTTGTTGGCTCACGACTGTCATTTTTGCTTCATTTAATGTAACGTTTGCTTTTGTACTTTGGTGCCGCTCACCGCTCCTAAATAAATAAATAAATAACCTACCTGATCCGCCGCTCACCGCTCCTCCCCGCCGCTCCTCACCGCCTGTCCGCCGCTCCTCACCGCCTGTCCGCCGCTCCTCACCACTCCTCCCCGCCTGTGCGCCGCTGCTCCACACGCTCATGTCCACCAGTCCTCTTCGCGCTCCTGTACGCCGCTCCTCCCCGCTCTCCTAACGTTAGCACGCACGTCGCGGCCGGCGCTTCTTCCAAGGGACTACTTTTTTTTTGGGGTACATTTTTGAAATTACGTATATTTATTACGTTTATATAGCCTATGTCCATCTGCACACCCTGACGATTACAACGATGTATCGGGTGTGTGGATTGGCGCTGTGGTTCCCGAGTTTACCCGCCTCAAAGGTTCAAAGTTCTTCCTTTATAATAGTAGTATAGATATAGATATAGATATATATATATATATATATATATATATATATATACCACCAATGCAGGAACCCAAATTGACGGGAGCCACACGGAATTGAAAATCAGCTCATTTATTAGATCGACAGCTTGCTGACAGGCACCCTCACCAGCAACATAAGTCCAAAGTTAAAAACGCCAGACGCGGTTCGGGAGATAAATTCCCTTCCTCAGCAGCGTTGTTTGAGGGGAAATGGAACCACCCCAGGGGTGGAACGCAAAAGGGACCCTATTGCTGAAGAGCAATCCCGCGTTCATTATCAGAAAAGCTCCCTGATACATGGAGACATTGGACCAGACATATATATATATATATATATATATATATATATATATATATATATATATATATATATATATATATATATATATTACCTACTGGCGGTCGCCAGTAGGTATATATAGTTAGGATTTTTTCTCTATGGGATTTTTGAAAATTCTATGTCTAATAACTTTGGCGTTTGTGGACGGAATTGGCTGAAATTTTCAGGAAAAATGGCACATTTTGTTTCTGAGCAGCCCCTGAAAATTGGGGGGGGGTTCGTCCAGGGGGGGTCGAGAAAAAAGGGGGGGTCCCAAAACGTGTTTTTAACATTGAGTTTTCCATAGGGCGGTTGGCCTCACTTTTAGCCCGAACGGCTGAATGGATTTGCACGAAACTTGGCAAAATTGTAGGGACTGGTAGCCCGATGTGCCTTTTGTAGGTCTCAATATATGTGCTCCAGTGGATTTTGAGAAATTAACGTTTAAAAAAAGATATATATCTGTAACAGCGGACCGGGCAGCGCTCCAGTTCGCGTACTTTTCGCGCAACGGAGCTTTGTGAAGCGAAGCTGATTGGTTCTCCGGCGTCTGTAAACATTCCAAACAGTCCGTAGCGGCCGCCATCTTGTCTCTCGGTAGGATCGAGAGACAAGAGGAGGCCAAAGCGAAGGGGCAAATGACCATAAGGGGGCATAGTAGATCCTCCCTGACCTCTTCGGTTTGATGTACCATTTTGCCAAGTTTGGTGTAATTCCGTTCAGCCATTCAGGCTGTAGACGTATCTAAATGTCAATAATCGAACGGCTGAATGGATTTGCACGAAACTTGGCAAAATATTAGGGACTGGTAGCCCGATGTGCCTTTGCTAGGTCTCAATATATGTGCTCCAGTGGATTTTGAGAAATTAACGTTCAAAAAAAGATATATATCTGTAACAGCGCTCCGCTTCGCGTACTTTTCGCGTTACGGAGCTTTGCGAAGCTGATTGGTTCTCCGGCGTCTGTCAACATTCCAAACAGTCCGTAGCGGCCGCCATCTTGTCTCTCGGTAGGATCGAGAGACAAGAGGAGGCCAAAGCGAAGGGGCAAATGACCATAAGGGGGCATAGTAGATCCTTCCTGACCTCTTAGGTTTGATGTACCATTTTGCCAAGTTTGGTGTAATTCCGTTCAGCCATTCAGGCTGTAGACGTATGTAAATGTCCTATGGAAAATTGCATGGGGAAAACACATTTGAAAGTGTTGAAATTTAGAACCAATTAAAATGTTACTTTGGTTTTGTATTTGTGTGTGATGAAAGTTAATTGGTTATGTATATATCTCAAATGAGAGGAAACCACAGCCATTTTGTGATACTACTGTCTGAGGTACATTTGTGAGGAATTTTTGGTGGTGAATTTCTGGTGTTTGATTTACACAGTACTAACACTTCTCCTACTTTTAAAAAGGTGAGTTGTTAATTTGTAAGGGGAACTATGTTGTACACTTGAAGATAATTTGAAAAATGTTTTCTGTTATTTATTTGCAGTCCTTCTGTTATACTAAATACTTGATAAAGTTAGTTTTATATTATGTATTACTAAAAACGATAAATGAAAGTGATTATTTTTTTCTGCAATTTACAGCAAGCAATTTCAAAATAAAATGGCTCACAATGAAGAGACCGTGGCAATTTCTTTTGAATTGTCCACTACATTGATTGAAATTGAGAGCACCAATAATGAAATATTGTCACAAGGAGGAGATGACTTGAATGATTCCACTACATTGATTGAAATTGACAGCACCAATAATGAAATATTGTCACAAGGAGGAGATGACTTGAATGATTCCACTACATTGATTGAAATTGAGAGCACCAATAATGAAATATTGTCACGAGGAGATGACTTGAATGATTCCACTACATTGATTGAAATTGACAGCACCAATAATGAAATATTGTCACAAGGAGGAGATGACTTGAATGATTCCACTACATTGATTGAAATTGACAGCACCAATAATGAAATATTGTCACAAGGAGGAGATGACTTGAATGATTTTTTTGATCAATCTGTTGATGGCGAATTTATCGAATGTTTGGAGACCATAGAGTTACAAGAATCATCATTGCAGACTTTTAATGAGGAGATTCCAGATGAGATGATTGAAGAGGAAATTGCTGATGAGGACATGTTACTAGTTCTTTCAAATTTAGAAAATTCTGAAGAATAAATTTATATTTAGAAATCAAAAATTGTTTGAGACATTATTCATTTTTATTTTTAATTTATGAGGTTGTAGCGAAGTGATTGTAGTATAAAATGAGACTTATAGTATAGAGTGCAACATTTTTATGTTACATGGTAAGTTTTCTCATATTTACTTCCCTTCTCCCACTATATTATCTCCAATGTGTATTTGACATCTCTTCTTCATCTCCGGCCTCCTTTCTCTCACTGTGTGTCTCTGATGCATCTTATCGCTGCTATTTTGTGTAATTACAGAAGAGAGTAAAATAAAATAGTTCGGAACGTGAAAAGGGGGCAAAGTAGAGTACCCCTCACCCCCTAGGCCTTCTCAGGCGGTCCCAAAAGGATCAGTTTCTGCTTTCCTGAGAGATTATGGTATGAGTTCCATATACCACAATAATTTGCATTACAACATGCAAGATATATATCTCCTATTACCAACTTTTGGAGATATTCGCGCTAAGCGTGAATATCTCCAAAAAGTAACACCTGCCCTGAGCAGTTCTTAGCCATGTTATCCAATGGGAGGTGGATAACATGGCTAAGAGCATTAGCTCGGTAATGCATGAATATCGCTGACTTTTTAGCGATATTCATGCATTGCGGCCGTTTTTTATCGCATTTGCGATAAACCTTGATAATAGCAAGGTTTATCTTCGATAATTTCTGACGATGCTTAGCGGTAAAAAATTCGTTGGTAAGCATCGTTAGCGATAAATATCGCTTAACTTTGGTAATATGCACCAACGTCTGTTAACGTTCGATTAGAAGGAAATGAGGAAGTGTTGAAAAACATTGTTTGCGCCATCTTGCCTTTTTTGAAATGCCACACTTTTGTCGTGCACGGCAGCCATTTTAGATGCCTTGACCAGACCCACTCTCTGCACGCTGTCGATTCGTAGCATGGCTCCCCACCCTCGCAAGCATCTTCCCCAGGCACTGGTCACCCCCGCTCTCTGTCTTATGCATGGGCAATAAACCTCCCCCCATCTGCGCTGCTCTTCCCTGAGAATCACACTCTGTGCCCGCCCGGCACCTCCCTTTCGCCCTATTCACTACCGCACCCTCTGAGACTCCTCTTCCTCTGTGTCCGATTGTCCAGGCTATCAGCTAGCCCTGCAGATGTAGTTTATGGCTCCAGCTGTAAAGAATCACCCCTCTTCAAAGGAGTTATAGTAGATCAAGGCCCACACCCGATGAGATCCGTCACACCACACGTGTTCCTACTATCTGAAAACCATCCTGTATTGTGATTGGGGAGGGGACCGAGCCTGAAGCGGAAGATTCCAGGAATGACTCTTTGTACATCAAAGTTTTTACAATTATGTGTCACATTAAAAATATATAGCACTCCAACAAAGTAGGAATATAAAACTTTAATAACATATAAATATATACAACAAAACAAAAACAGTAAAAACATTTAAACAACGAAGAGACCGTGGCAATTTCTTTTGAATTCCTGATGAGGACATGTTAATAGTTCTTTCAAATTATGAAAATTCAGAAGATGTTGCCTGGGGGTGGGTCGTCAGTAGCAGTCTGTTGTGCGAATAGTTCCAAGGCAGCAGAACGCGCTGAAATCTAGACGGCACGAAAGTGATGTCTAGTAAGTTGCCGCCCAGCAAATAACGGCGTGGGGCGCCGCGGGGGTGAGTGAGTCCAGTAGGCACCACAGCTATTCTTACCGGCATTGCAGAATTACTGCTGGGGACAATGCCTGTGCTGTAGCAGGGTCACAGCAGAAACAAAAAGGATTCTGTTGAAGATGTTGTTGGTTTTCAATTTGAAAACAGTTCTGGTGTCAACTGCTATGGTAATGTAGTGGTTAATGTTTTGTTTTCTCTAGAAAATGTAAAAGAGGGGGAGGCAGTCCAAAGTTCCGTTAAAAGGGCAAAGGAAAGGATCGGTGGTTTGAACTATCACTCAAAAAGGGGAGGGGGTGCAACAATTTTTCCTACCGGGTCACACTGTGCTTTCACCGGAACTGAGGTCTGCAGGATTCTAGTAATTCAAAGTGAGGCTGGCGCCAGCATGGGAGCGCCGACGTCCCGCGGATACAGTTTCGTCACTCCACGGGCGATCATGGCAGTCATTCCCCATCGGGGGTCGGAGACTCCCGCGGCTCCTCTAGAATCTTCAAGGTTGTGGAGGACTACGGTGGTGGAGTCAACCAGTGACCGGGCCATTTCTTCATGCTGGGCCCGCTCTTGCCAGGTCGATCGCCATTTTGAGAGTTCGGCAGCTACCGGCGATCGCGGGGTCACATGAGCGGACGGGCTCCACCCTGCCGGGCGAGACGTTGCAGCATCGCCACAGTGGACGAACCCTTTTCGGGGCGCCTGGAGCGCTGAGGGTGCAGCTGGGAAGCCTTCACCTGAGGAGGCGGGAGAGGCCTGTTCGCACCGTCTCTCCCTCCCAGTGCACCCCACGGCGCCCCGCTTGACATTTGTTATGGCCGGTGGCGATGAGGACAGGGGGGGGGGGGGGGGTCGGAGGCATGTGCAAGACATCCCCCCCAGTGTTGTCAAAGCCATTTTTGAAGAAAGAAGTGGTGCCTGGCGTGTTGCCGCTGCTATTACGAAGGAGAAAAGAAAAAATGTCCCGTCCGTCTTTGGGCCGGGCTTCCGGTGGATGTCGGCCGGACGCCCCTGGCTCTGGCCCCATGAACGGGTTCCTTGGTTTATCGGCTGCAGCCGGATCCCGTCGGCCTCGGCCCCCCGACCGTTGGTGGCCGGACCGGAAGAGCATGTGGCGGGACTACCTGAAACTCTCAAGGGCCACCGCGGCCGGACTGGGAGAGAGAGGGGAGGGTCGAGAAGACATTCCCCCCCCCTGCAACTCTTCAGCGTTGTAAAGGCAATCCCCTGGCCGGGTCCCGCTGGCCTCGGCCTCTCCTCCGGCTACACCCTACGTTAGGATCTCCTGGCCGAGGCGTGGCAGCAGGACCCGCCTTATATGGGCTGCTCCCGGCTGGGCGTAGCCGCAACCCTGCCCCACCTTGGAAGTTTCCAGAGTGGGGGCGGATGTTCTACTGACTTGCATTTTCCCTAGTCTATCGATTTTTTTGGCGTGGCAGGCGGTGGGACAGCGAGGGGTGATTTGGTTTCTCTTACTGTTTTTCTGGTCTCTCACCACTGGCATATTTCTAACGTTTTCTTGTTTCTAGGACATTAATAGGTTTTATCATTACGTTATGTTATCGTTTCTTTGTTCGTTGTTTAATAAAAGTTCATGTTCATCAGTGGCCTACTGATTTTCGTTTTCCTATTCTTTTCTTTCCAGGTTGTTTCATGCTAAAGTTTCTGTTAACAGGATACAGTGATCACTTCGTTATTATTGCATATGTCCTTTTCACTAGGGGTGCTCTCTGGTCGGGCCAGATGACGTATCTCTAGTAAATGGTCCGGGTGAAACAGGTGCATCAATCAGTGGGGAGTAGATAGGCATGACAGATTACAACGGGGGAGAAAGGTCCGCATTACGTACCCTTTCACTATTTGCAAAGATTTTCCTACGTATATTTGCAAACAGGGAATACCTCCAAAAAGAACCAATTCCCAAACAGTCAATGTTTGGGGAAACAATCAATCAATGAGGAACGAAATAGGCACGACGTGTTAAAGGTTTGCGTTACCTACCCTTCACTATCTGCAAAGGGAGAGAGAATATTCCTATTCTTCCTCGTTTGCAGGCAGAGAAGATTCTTAAGAGAACCAACTTCGAACAATTCAATGCTCGATTCAAACAATCAACAAGGGGTACTGTGAACACAAATGAACGCCGCTTATGTACATACACATTGGTATTATCAACAGGTTGTTCCTAATGTTTCTATTTTAGGGAGGTCAAAAAGAGATCCCATTAGTGGCCTACTGATTTTGCTCGATTCCTTTTGTTTTTTTACACGATTTTTCCCTATCTGCAAAGACTAAACAGAGTATTGCGACTCTGTGCTTGTTTGTAAATAGAGAATGAACCAAAGAGAACAATCAATCAAACGGAGAGAGAAGCAGGCACGACGGATTACAACGGGGGCAAAGGCCTGCGTTAACTACCCTTCACTATCTGCAAAGAGAGAGTACTCCTAATAGAAATGAGGGGTGGGGGGCAGCATTCAAAGCAGATCAGTGTGCATAAACACGAAAATGTTTTTACTTACCACGTACTTGACATTCGACAGCTTATGATATTTGCTATTAAAAAACCATTGAAATTCACTGAAAAAACCATAGGTTATAGACCATATATAGTTAGGAATTAGCATTTACAAAACCTTGAAAATTCACTGAAAAAACCATAGGTTATAGACCATATATAGTTAGGAATTAGCATTTAAAAAACCTTATTTTACTCACACAAAACCATTGAAATTCCATATATAGTTAGTTGCACTAACTATATATCGCGCACCCGCAATCCACTGCTGATCATGTCACATATTACATCATTCATGACATGGTCAGTGACATCACTGATGACATCACTGATGACATCTCAAATGACATCACTGATGACATCACTGATGACATCTCATTTGACATCATTCTTGTGCTAATACGATAAACCTCTTCAGACTCTAATATAACCTTAGATACACTCAGTGTATACAGACACTCACACACTGCCACTCATCCATGGAGTTACTCACACACCCAGTCAGTCATGCAAAGAAACAATCTCACCTCCATTTCTTCAACTATACAGTTATACACACCTTACTTATTGAAACATATACTAACACATATTTACTCTCTTATACAATCCCTGATACAAGTTCACAATGATCGATACAACCACTCACTCATTCAGTGGCTCTCATGCACAGTTATTTATATATGCCAACTCTCACATGTACTGTGTTTTACATATGTACTTACTATGACATGTAGCATTGAGATATCCATTCACTCATCAATACACTCATGCACACAGTCAACTGCCCATGTAGCTGTTTCCACATGCACTCTTGAACTCATACACCTAGTGAATAAACTGCTCACACATCTATGCACAGAGTCACACACCTTCCAGCCACCCCCACACAAACTCAATCTCCCATAGAAATACTTGGGCAACCAATTAATAACACATATAGCCTCTCGTATAGCTAATGATCAACACATGCAGCAGTTTACATCACAACAGACATAATGATGCACAAATTAAGACAGTTTAGTCACTAACCCATGCATTCAGGGAGACACATTTAATCACTCACTCATACAGTCAGTCACGCACCTACTAAATCCTTCATCCAGACACTTATACATCCACTCATTCTTCAATATGTAAGACATATTTTAACTTTACAGAAACATACAGTCACTGGATGTTGTCATCAGTGATGTCATCAGTGATGTCATTTGAGATGTCATCAGTGATGTCATCAGTGATGTCACTGACCATGTCATGAATGATGTAATATGTGACATGATCAGCAGTGGATTGCGGGTGCGCGATATATAGTTAGTGCAACTAACTATATATGGAATTTCAATGGTTTTGTGTGAGTAAAATAAGGTTTTTAAATGCTAATTCCTAACTATATATGGTCTATAACCTATGGTTTTTTCAGTGAATATATATATATATATATATATATATATATATATATATATATATTATATATTACCTACTGGCGGTCGCCAGTAGGTATATATAGTTAGGATTTTTTCTCTATGGGATTTTTGAAAATTCTATGTCTAATAACTTTGGCGTTTGTGGACGGAATTGGCTGAAATTTTCAGGAAAATGGCACATTTTGTTTCTGAGCAGCCCCTGAAAATTGGGGGGGGGTTCGTCCAGGGGGGGTCGAGAAAAAAGGGGGGTCTCAAAATGTGTTTTTAACATTGAGTTTTCCATAGGGCGGTTGGCCTCACTTTTAGCCCGAACGGCTGAATGGATTTGCACGAAACTTGGCAAAATTGTAGGGACTGGTAGCCCGATGTGCCTTTTGTAGGTCTCAATATATGTGCTACAGTGGATTTTGAGAAATTAACGTTTAAAAAAAGATATATATCTGTAACAGCGGACCGGGCAGCGCTCCAGTACGCGTACTTTTCGCGCAACGGAGCTTTGTGAAGCGAAGCTGATTGGTTCTCCGGCGTCTGTAAACATTCCAAACAGTCCGTAGCGGCCGCCATCTTGTCTCTCGGTAGGATCGAGAGACAAGAGGAGGCCAAAGCCAAGGGGCAAATGACCATAAGGGGGCATAGTAGATCCTCGCTGACCCCCTAGGTTTGATGTGGAGGTTTTAAAAGGGCCCCGCGGGGCAAAAAAATAAAATAATAATAATAATCGAACGGCTGAATGGATTTGCACGAAACTTGGTAAAATATTAGGGACTGGTAGCCCGATGTGCCTTTGCTAGGTCTCAATATGTGTGCTCCAGTGGATTTTGAGAAATTAACGTTCAAAAAAAGATATATATCTGTAACAGCGCTCCGCGTACTTTTCGCGTTACGGAGCTTTGCGAAGCTGATTGGTTCTCCGGCGTCTGTCAACATTCCAAACAGTCCGTAGCGGCCGCCATCTTGTCTCTCGGTAGGATTGAGAGACAAGAGGAGGCCAAAGCGAAGGGGGAAATGACCATAAGGGGGCATAGTAGATCCTTCCTGACCTCTTAGGTTTGATGTACCATTTTGCCAAGTTTGGTGTAATTCCGTTCAGCCATTCAGGCTGTAGACGTATGTAAATGTCCTATGGAAAATTGCATGGGGAAAACACATTTGAAAGTGTTGAAATTTAGAACCAATTAAAATGTTACTTTGGTTTTGTATTTGTGTGTGATGAAAGTTAATTGGTTATGTATATATGTCAAATGAGAGGAAACCACAGCCATTTTGTGATACTACTGTCTGAGGTACATTTGTGAGGAATTTTTGGTGGTGAATTTCTGGTGTTTGATTTGCACAGTACTAACACTTCTCCTACTTTTAAAAAGGTGAGTTGTTAATTTGTAAGGGGAACTATGTTGTACACTTGAAGATAATTTGAAAAATGTTTTCTGTTATTTATTTGCAGTCCTTCTGTTATACTAAATACTTGATAAAGTTAGTTTTATATTATGTATTACTAAAAACGATAAATGAAAGTGATTATTTTTTTCTGCAATTTACAGCAAGCAATTTCAAAATAAAATGGCTCACAATGAAGAGACCGTGGCAATTTCTTTTGAATTGTCCACTACATTGATTGAAATTGAGAGCACCAATAATGAAATATTGTCACAAGGAGGAGATGACTTGTATGATTCCATTAGATTGATTGAAATGGACAGCACCAATAATGAAATATTGTCACAAGGAGATGACTTGAATGATTCCACTACATTGATTGAAATTGAGAGCACCAATAATGAAATATTGTCACAAGGAGGAGATGGCTTGTATGATTCCATTAGATTGATTGAAATGGACAGCACCAATAATGAAATATTGTCACAAGGAGGAGATGACTTGAATGATTCCACTACATTGATTGAAATTGAGAGCACCAATAATGAAATATTGTCACGAGGAGATGACTTGAATGATTCCACTACATTGATTGAAATTGACAGCACCAATAATGAAATATTGTCACAAGGAGGAGATGACTTGAATGATTTTTTTGATCAATCTGTTGATGGCGAATTTATCGAATGTTTGGAGACCATAGAGTTACAAGAATCATCATTGCAGACTTTTCATGAGGACATTGCTGATGAGGACATGTTACTAGTTCTTTCAAATTTAGAAAATTCTGAAGAATAAATTTATATTTAGAAATCAAAAATTGTTTGAGACATTATTCATTTTTATTTTTAATTTATGAGGTTGTAGCGAAGTGATTGTAGTATAAAATGAGACTTATAGTATAGAGTGCAACATTTTTATGTTACATGGTAAGTTTACTCATATTTACTTCACTTCTGCCACTATATTATCTCCAATGTGTATTTGACATCTCTTCTTCATCTCCGGCCTCCTTTCTCTCACTGTGTGTCTCCGATGCATCTTATCGCTGCTATTTTGTGTAATTACAGAAGAGAGTAAAATAAAATAGTTCGGAACGTGAAAAGGGGGCAAAGTAGAGTACCCCTCACCCCCTAGGCCTTTTTAGGCGGTCCCAAAAGGATCAGTTTCTGCTTTCCTGAGAGATTATGGTATGAGTTCCATATACCACAATAATTTGCATTACAACATGCAAGATATCTATCTCCTATTACCAACTTTGAGATATTCGCGCTAAGCGCGAATATCTCCAAAAAGTAACACCTGCCCTGAGCAGTTCTTAGCCATGTTATCCAATGGGAGGTGGATAACATGGCTAAGAGCATTAGCTCGGTAATGCATGAATATCGCTGACTTTTTAGCGATATTCATGCATTGCGGCCGTTTATTATCGCATTTGCGATAAACCTTGATAATAGCAAGGTTTATCTTCGATAATTTCTGACGATGCTTAGCGGTAAAAAATTCGTTGGTAAGCATCGTTAGCGATAAATATCGCTTAACTTTGGTAATATGCACCAACGTCTGTTAACGTTCGATTCGAAGGAAATGAGGAAGTGTTGAAAAACATTGTCTGCGCCATCTTGCCTTTTTTGAAATGCCACACTTTTGTCGTGCACGGCAGCCATTTTAGATGCCTTGACCAGACCCACTCTCTGCACGCTGTCGATTCGTAGCATGGCTCCCCACCCTCGCAAGCATCTTCCCCAGGCACTGGTCACCCCCGCTCTCTGTCTTATGCATCAGCAATAAACCTCCCCTCATCTGCGCTGCTCTTCCCTGAAAATCACACTCTGTGCCCGCCCGACACCTCCCTTTCGCCCTATTCACTACCGCACCCTCTGACACTCCTCTTCCTCTGTGTCCGATTGTCCAGGCTATCACCTAGCCCTGCAGATGTAGTTTATGGCTCCAGCTGTAAAGAATCACCCCTCTTCAAAGGAGTTATAGTAGATCAAGGCCCACACCCGATGAGATCCGTCACACCACACGTGTTCCTACTATCTGAAAACCATCCTGTATTGTGATTGGGGAGGGGACCGAGCCTGAAGCGGAAGATTCCAGGAATGACTCTTTGTACATCAAAGTTTTTACAATTATGTGTCACATTAAAAATATATAGCACTCCAACAAAGTAGTAGGAATATAAAACTTTAATAACATATAAATATATACAACAAAACAAAAACAGTAAAAACATTTAAACAACGAAGAGACCGTGGCAATTTCTTTTGAATTCCTGATGAGGACATGTTACTAGTTCTTTCAAATTATGAAAATTCAGAAGATGTTGCCTGGGGGTGGGTCGTCAGTAGCAGTCTGTTGTGCGAATAGTTCCAAGGCAGCAGAACGCGCTGAAATCTAGATGGCACGAAAGTGATGTCTAGTAAGTTGCCGCCCAGCAAATAACGGCGTGGGGCGCCGCGGGGGTGAGTGAGTCCAGTAGGCACCACAGCTATTCTTACCGGCATTGCAGAATTACTGCTGGGGACAATGCCTGTGCTGTAGCAGGGTCACAGCAGAAACAAAAAGGATTCTGTTGAAGATGTTGTTGGTTTTCAATTTGAATACAGTTCTGGTGTCAACTGCTATGCTAATGTAGTGGTTAATGTTTTGTTTTCTCTAGAAAATGTAAAAGAGGGGGAGGCAGTCCAAAGTTCTGTTAAAAGGGCAAAGGAAAGGATCGGTGGTTTGAACTATCAGTCAAAAAGGGGAGGGGGTGCAACAATTTTTCCTACCGGGTCACACTGTGCTTTCACCGGAACTGAGGTCTGCAGGATTCTAGTAATTCAAAGTGAGGCTGGCGCCAGCATGGGAGCGCCGACGTCCCGCGGATACAGTTTCGTCACTCCACGGGCGATCATGGCAGTCATTCCCCATCGGGGGTCGGAGACTCCCGCGGCTCCTCTAGAATCTTCAAGGTCGTGGAGGACTACGGTGGTGGAGTCAACCAGTGACCGGGCCATTTCTTTATGCTGGGCCCGCTCTTGCCAGGTCGACCGCCATTTTGAGAGTTCGGTAGCTACTGGCGATCGCGGGGTCAAATGAGCGGACGGGCTCCACCCTGCCGGGCGAGACGTTGCAGCATGGCCACAGTGGAAGAACCCTTTTCCGGGCGCCTGGAGCGCTGAGGGTGCAGCTGGGAAGCCTCCACCTGGGGAGGCGGGAGAGGCCTGTTCGCACCGTCTCTCCCTCCCAGTGCACCCCACGGCGTCTCGCTTGAGATTTGTTATGGCCGGACCAGGCGATGAGGACGAGGGGGGGGGGGGTCGGAGGCATGTGCAAGACATCCCCCCCCAGTGTTGTCGCAGCCATTATTCAAGAAAGAAGAAGTGTCCCGTCCGTCTTCGGGCCGGGCTTCCGGTAGATGTCGGCCGGACGCCCCTGGCTCTGGCCCCATGAACGGGTTTCTTGGTTTATCGGCTGCAGCCGGATCCCGTCGGCCTCGGCCCCCCGACCGTTGGTGGCCGGACCGGAAGAGCATGTGGCGGGACTACCTGAAACTGTCAAGGGCCACCGCGGCCGGACTGGGAGAGAGAGGGGAGGGTCGAGGAGACATTCCCCCCCCCTGCAACTGTTCAGCGTTGTAAAGGCAATCCCCTGGCCGGGTCCCGCTGGCCTCGGCCTCTCCTCCGGCTACACCCTACGTTAGGATCTCCTATCCGAGGCGTGGCAGCAGGACCCGCCTTATATGGGCTGCTCCCGGCTGGGCGTAGCCGCAACCCTGCCCCACCTTGGAAGTTTCCAGAGTGGGGGCGGATGTTCTACTGACTTGCATTTTCCCTAGTCTATCGATTTTTTTGGCGTGGCAGGCGGTGGGACAGCGAGGGGTGATTTGGTTTCTCTTACTGTTTTTCTGGTCTCTCACCACTGGCATATTTTAACGTTTTCTTGTTTCTAGGACATTAATAGGTGTTATCATTACGTTATGTTATCGTTTCTTTGTTCGTTGTTTAATAAAAGTTCATGTTCATCAGTGGCCTACTGATTTTCGTTTTCCTATTCTTTTCTTTCCAGGTTGTTTCATGCTAAAGTTTCTGTTAACAGGATACAGTGATCACTTTGTTATTATTGCATATGTCCTTTTCACTAGGGGTGCTCTCTGGTCGGGCCAGATGACGTATCTCTAGTAAATGGTCCGGGTGAAACAGGTGCATCAATCAGTGGGGAGTAGATAGGCATGACAGATTACAACGGGGGAGAAAGGTCCGCATTACGTACCCTTTCACTATTTGCAAAGATTTTCCTACGTATATTTGCAAACAGGGAATACCTCCAAAAAGAACCAATTCCCAAACAGTCAATGTTTGGGGAAACAATCAATCAATGAGGAACGAAATAGGCACGACGTGTTAAAGGTTTGCGTTACCTACCCTTCACTATCTGCAAAGGGAGAGAGAATATTCCTATTCTTCCTCGTTTGCAGGCAGAGAAGATTCTTAAGAGAATCAACTTCGAACAATTCAATGCTCGATTCAAACAATCAACAAGGGGTACTGTGAACACAAATGAACGCCGCTTATGTACATACACATTGGTATTATCAACAGGTTGTTCCTAATGTTTCTATTTTAGGGAGGTCAAAAAGAGATCCCATTAGTGGCCTACTGATTTTGCTCGATTCCTTTTGTTTTTTTACACGATTTTTCGCTATCTGCAAAGACTAAACAGAGTATTGCGACTCTGTGCTTGTTTGTAAATAGAGAATGAACCAAAGAGAACAATCAATCAAATGGAGAGAGAAGCAGGCACGACGGATTACAACGGGGGCAACGGGGGCAAAGGCCTGCGTTAACTACCCTTCACTATCTGCAAAGAGAGAGTACTCCTAATAGAAATGAGGGGTGGGGGGCAGCATTCAAAGCAGATCAGTGTGCATAAACACGAAAATGTTTTTACTTACCACGTACTTGACATTCGACAGCTTATGATATTTGCTATTAAAAAACCATTGAAATTCACTGAAAAAACCATAGGTTATAGACCATATATAGTTAGGAATTAGCATTTAAAAAACCTTATTTTACTCACACAAAACCATTGAAATTCCATATATAGTTAGTTGCACTAACTATATATCGCGCACCCGCAATCCACTGCTGATCATGTCACATATTACATCATTCATGACATGGTCAGTGACATCACTGATGACATCACTGATGACATCTCAAATGACTTCACTGATGACATCACTGATGACATCTCATTTGACATCATTCTTGTGCTAATACGATAAACCTCTTCAGACTCTAATATAACCTTAGATACACTCAGTGTATACAGACACTCACACACTGCCACTCATCCATGGAGTTACTCACACACCCAGTCAGTCATGCAAAGAAACAATCTCACCTCCATTTCTTCAACTATACAGTTAAACACACCTTACTTATTGAAACATATACTAACACATATTTACTCTCTTATACAATCCCTGATACAAGTTCACAATGATCGATACAACCACTCACTCATTCAGTGGCTCTCATGCACAGTTATTTATATATGCCAACTCTCACATGTACTGTGTTTAACATATGTACTTAGTATGACATGTAGCATTGAGATATCCATTCACTCATCAATACACTCATGCACACAGTCAACTGCCCATGTAGCTGTTTCCACATGCAGTCTTGAACTCATACACCTAGTGAATAAACTGCTCACACATCTATGCATAGAGTCACACACCTTCCAGCCACCCCCACACAAACTCAATCTCCCATAGAAATACTTGGGCAACCAATTAATAACACATATAGCCTCTCGTATAGCTAATGATCAACACATGCAGCAGTTTACATCACAACAGACATAATGATGCACAAATTAAGACAGTTTAGTCACTAACCCATGCATTCAGTGAGACACATTTAATCACTCACTCATACAGTCAGTCACGCACCTACTAAATCCTTCATCCAGACACTTATACATCCACTCATTCTTCAATATGTAAGACATATTTTAACTTTACAGAAACATACAGTCACTGGATGTTGTCATCAGTGATGTCATCAGTGATGTCATTTGAGATGTCATCAGTGATGTCATCAGTGATGTCACTGACCATGTCATGAATGATGTAATATGTGACATGATCAGCAGTGGATTGCGGGTGCGCGATATATAGTTAGTGCAACTAACTATATATGGAATTTCAATGGTTTTGTGTGAGTAAAATAAGGTTTTTTAAATGCTAATTCCTAACTATATATGGTCTATAACCTATGGTTTTTTCAGTGAAAATATATATATATATATATATATATATATATATATATATATATATATATATATATATATATATATATATAAAAGAAGCAGTCCCAATTCCGTCAAGTATGGCGGAATATGAAAGGTCTGGACCTCGGAGCTCTCACAAAATGCAGCGAAAATATAGCCAGCAAAGAAATCACAACTCAAGGTGAGTTAGCAGGGAGATGGTTTAATCCATAAGAGAAACTTATATAGTGAAAATAAAGATAGGACAATACAAAAACAGTATACATATATATACACACACACATATATATATATATATATTACCTACTGGCGGTCGCCAGTAGGTATATATAGTTAGGATTTTTTCTCTATGGGATTTTTGAAAATTCTATGTCTAATAACTTTGGCGTTTGTGGACGGAATTGGCTGAAATTTTCAGGAAAATGGAACATTTTGTTTCTGAGCAGCCCCTGAAAATTTGGGGGGGGGTTCGTCAAGGGGGGGCCGAGAAAAAAGGGGGGTCCCAAAACGCGTTTTTCCCATGTTAATTTCCATAGGGCGGTTGGCCTCACTTTTATCCCGAACGGCTGAATGGATTTGCACGAAACTTGGCAAAATTGTAGGGACTGTTAGCCCGATGTGCCTTTGCTAGGTCTCAATATATGTGCTCCAGTGGATTTTGAGAAATTAACGTTCAAAAAAAGATATATATCTGTAACAGCGCTCCGGGCAGCGATCCGGTTCGCGTACTTTTCGCGTTACGGAGCTTTGCGAAACGAAGCTGATTGGCTCTCCGGTGTCTGTAAACATTCCAAACAGTCCGTAGCGGCCGCCATCTTGTCTCTCGGTAGGATCGAGAGACAAGAGGAGGCCAAAGCGAAGGGGCAAATGACCATAAGGGGGCATAGTAGATCCTCCCTGACCCCCTAGGTTTGATGTGGAGGCTTTAAAAGGGCCCCGCGGGGCAAAAAAATAAATTTAAAAAAAATCGTTTTTTATCGTGGGGTGCGCCCGGTACGCGTAACGGAAAGCGGACTGGGGAGCGTACTACAAGGAAACAAGAATGATTGACTTTTAACTTATTGTATGTTTATAGATTTTTTTTTTTTTTTTTTTGCTGAGTGACGTCTCGGCCTATCTCCACGGGATGCAGTCCCTACCATCTCGGCGTTTAAGCCCAGGCGGACCGGTAGTGTGGGAGAGATAACGTCTGTTAACGTTCAATTCGAAGGAAATCAGGAAGTGTTGATAAACATTGTCTGCGCCATCTTGCCTTTTTTCAAATGCCACACTTTTGTCGTGCACGGCAGCCATTTTAGATGCCTTGACCAGACCCACTCTCTGCACGCTGTCGATCCTTAGCATGGGTCCCCACCCTCGCAAGCATCTCCCCCAGGCACTGGTCACCCCCGCTCTCTGTCTTATGCATGGGCAATAAACCTCCCCCCATCTGCGCTGCTCTTCCTTGAGAATCACACCCTGTGCCCGCCCGACACCTCCCTTTCGCCCTATTCACTACCGCACCCTCTGACACTCCTCTTCCTCTGTGTCCGATTGTCCAGGCTGGTCCCAGGCTATCACCTAGCCATGCAGATGTAGTTTATGGCCCCAGCTGTAAAGAACCACCCCTCTTCAAAGGAGTTACAGTAGATCAAGGCCCCCACCCGATGAGATCCGTCACACCACACGCGTTCCTACTATCTGAAAACCATCCTGTATTGTGATTGGGGAGGGGACCGAGCCTGAAGCGGAAGATTCCAGGGATGCCTCTTTGTACATCAAAGTTTTTACAATTATGTGTCACATTAAAAATATATAGCACTCCAACAAAGTAGTAGGATTATAAAACTTTAATAACTTATAAATATATACAACGCAACAAAAACAGTAAATACATTTAAACATTTTTAAAAAAAAAGAAGCAACAATGGTCAGTAGCTGTGTTTTGTGCGAATAGTCCCAAGGCAGCACAACGTGCTGAGTTCTGGACAGCACCCAGGTGATGTTACCTGGGTGCCGCACTGGTTTTTGGTATCCTCCGAAAAACGGCGTGGGGCGTCCCGGGGGGTGCGGGGGGAGGCCTCGTCAGTAGCGGTCTGTTGTGCGAATAGTCCCAAGGCAGCAGAACGCGCTGAGATGTGGATGGTACCCAGGTGATGTCCAGTAAGTTGCCGCACTGGTTTTGGTATCCTACAATGCTGCTCCGAATAACGGCGTGGGGCGCCCCGGGGGGGGGGTGAGGCGGCGTGAACGGGCCTCCCCAGGTGGAGGCTCGTCTGCTGTAGTGGGGCGCCCCTTTACCGTTTCAGTTGCCATTCCGTGGGGCGTCCCGGGGGGTGCGGGGGGAGGCCTCGTCAGTAGCGGTCTGTTGTGCGAATAGTCCCAAGGCAGCAGAACGCGCTGAGATGTGGATGGCACCCAGGTGATGTCCAGTAAGTTGCCACACTGGTTTTGGTATCCTACAATGCTGCTCCGAATAACGGCGTGGGGCGCCCCGGGGGGGTGGGTGTGAGGCGGCATGAACGGGCCTCCCCAGGTGGAGGCTCGTCTGCTGTAGTGGGGCGCCCCTTTACCGTTTCAGTTGCCATTCCGCCCGCTTTTGGTACACTGTGCCAAAATCCGCCATTCAGCTGAGTTGCGCCCACTCTTGCGGTGCAGCGATAGGCGGCTGCCACAGGACTCTCAAAATGGCGGCAGGCTCTTTCCTTTTTGGGCCTGGTCCACTGAAATGGCCCTGGGACACTTTGGAACTCGGACGCTTGTCTACTAGGTCTTGGACCCCATTCTCGAAAGCGTCCCCTCAGCCTTGAAGATTCTACAAAAGTCTTGGGGGCCACCGACTCCTGCACGCTTCCGGTGGGGAGCGGCTGCCATGATTGCTCGCGGAATGACCACGACGGAGCCACGAGATGGTGGTGCTTTCATGCTGACGCCAGCTTCAGTCTGAAACATCCAGAAACAAGGTGGGGCTTTCATCGTTTGGGAAAAAAAATGTTTTAATCCAATGAAAAGTGTATTTTTAGGTCATATGATCAAGCCTTCCATCATTAGGAAACCAAAAGTAAAATGAACCAATGAAAAGTTTTATAAACAAGTCACATGACCTGTTATGCGGCATAGGGCTATAAAAAGCGTAGAAAATCCGTTGGCACGTGAGGCGGCATCAGTAGCGGACCGATGTGCGAATAGGCCGAAGGCAGCACAACGCGCCAAGATCCGGATGGCACCGAGGTGGTGTCCAGCAAGTTGCCGCACTGGTGTGGCCATCCTACAATGCTGCGCCGAAAGTCGGCGTGGGGCGCCCCGTTGGCCTGTGAGTTCGCGTCAGTCAGTGGGGGCTGTTTGAGGATCTGACTGCATTGGAAAGCAATGTGATGCTGTGCGTCGCCCCCAAGATAAGGCTGCGTCAGTAGCGGACCGATGTGCGAATAGGCCGAAGGCAGCACAACGCGCCAAGATCCGGATGGCACCGAGGTGGTGTCCAGCAAGTTGCCGCACTGGTGTGGCCATCCTACAATGCTGCGCCGAAAGTCGACGTGGGGCGCCCCGTTGGCCTGTGAGTTCGCGTCAGTCAGTGGGGGCTGTTTGAGGATCTGACTGCATTGGAAAGCAATGTGATGCTGTGCGTCGCCCCCAAGATGAGGCGGCGTCAGTAGCGGACCGATGTGCGAATAGGCCGAAGGCAGCACAACGCGTCAAGATCCGGATGGCACCGAGGTGGTGTCCAGCAAGTTGCCGCACTGGTGTGGCCATCCTACAATGCTGCGCCGAAAGTCGGCGTGGGGCGCCCCGTTGGCCTGTGAGGTGGCGTCAGTAGCGGACCGATGTGTGAATAGGCCGGAACCAGCACAAGGCGCCAAGATACGGATGGCACCGAGGTGGTGTCATAGTTCAGAGTTCTGAGAAGCGGGGGGGAGGCGGCGCAAACGAGTCTCTCCCTCCATGTGGAGGCACTTCATCTGCAGTGGGGCGCTGAGATCAGGATGGCACCGAGGTGGTGTCTAGCAAGTTGCCGCACTGGTGTGTGTTGAAAATATGAAAGATCCTCAGCAAGTCTATGTTACTTCAATGGAGCGCCGTCTAGCTGAGTTTAGCCCGCTCTTGCTGCTACAGCGACAGGCAGCTGCAACAGGACTCTCAAAATGGCGGCCTGTTTTTTGGATTTGGGCCTGGTCCACTAAAATGGCCCTGGGACACCTTAGAACTCGGACGCTCGAATTTTTTTTCCTTTCCTCTACATGCAAAAAAGGTAAATGCCCGGTACGTTACCTGCCTCATCTGCCACGATGTACTCTCCAGAGGAACCGAAAAAAAATACAGTTATGGTAATTGTGGCAAATAAATTTCATGTGGACAGATGAGTGTTACTCTAATAAATACAGCATATGAACATCATCATAGTCGATGGTTGGTGGAGACATTTTGACTATATCCTGGACCTGCCCGTCCTCGCCCAAAATGGCGCCGGAATAAATGGGACTCGTAACTCCTTGTTGTGTACTGGTTGCACAACCTTGATATCACGAGATATGTATGCAGTTTTGAAGCACATGGCGGGCGGGGACGAGAATTGATTGAATATTTCGACATCCCTATTGATATTAAGTTCTGATGTGTTATTGATTACTGTACTATTGAAAGTTCGAATTAACGTCACCCATGGTACTTGCCCGCAAATGTATATCTAGATAATTTTATTGTAACTGGCCCTGTCGTTTTTTAATTATAAAATGTACGTCCACCGATTCCGCAACTGTTAGACACCTTAGTTCTTGCAACCTAATGGCCCGCCCGTTACGTTCCTCTACAGTGTAAATGTCTCCTCATCATATACGATTACAGTTTGCTCCGTGGCCGGCCCACGTGGTTATAGGCCCGTATTTGTATACTGACATTTTCACAATAAAGGTTTTTAAAAGAAAACATGGTAGTAGTATTTACATTGGTAAAGTTTTTAATAATAGTCACTGTTTTCGAATCAGTAAAAGGCAAGTGAAATAAAGCAGTCCAATTACATGAAGGGTAAAAGGTATAATACGCAGGTACGCAGTAAAGATAAATGGTCAAGGGCTGTTGTGTTTTCTACTCCTGCAACATAAAGTGATCGATAAGAATCTGATATTCAGGCGTATCGGCGACTAAGACAGCAGGCCGAGCCTCTTTTGCTCAACGGCTCCGTCATGGGACGAAGAAACGCCCTTTTTCTCGAAAAAGGAATATATTTTACTTGCAGGACAGTTGTAAATTTTCCGGGAAAGTACATTAGCCTGGAACATTATAACATATATGTTTAAGAAAAAATAATGTTCGAAAGTAATAAAAAGTGTAATTTTTAGGTCATATGACCAAGCCTTTCATCATTAGAATAAGAAAAGTAAAATGAACCAATGAAAAGTTTTATTAACAAGTCACATGACCTGTTATGCTTACGTTACGCGCTGCGCGCCGCGCCCCGGATCGCTTCCGGGAAGCTGCGCTTCGCGCATCGGAGCACTTCCGGATGCGCTAACGCGGCGCGTCATATGACGCATTACGCGACAACGCAGGTCCAGAATATAGTCAAAATGTCTCCACCAACCAGCGGTCGGAACACAACCCCTTTCAGCAGGCTAAATAGTTCTGTTAAATGACAACAGAAGGGACAGGCAACAAGAACCATCAGTCAAAGAGGGGAGGGCAAGTTCTTCTCTACCGGGTCACGTTGGGGCGCTACCGGAACTGATCGAATTGGTAGTCTACAGTGTTTCTGGATGTTTCAGACTGAAGCTGGCGTCAGCATGAGAGCACCACCATCTCGTAGCTCCGTCGTGGCCATTCCACGAGCAATCATGGCAGCCGCTCCCCACCAGAAGCCTGCGGGAGTCGGGGGCCCCCAAGACTTTTGTAGAATCTTCAAGGCTGAGGGGATGCTTTCGAGAATGGAGCCCAAGCCCTAGCAGACAAGCGTCCGAGTTCCAAGGTGTCGCAGGGCCATTTTAGTGGACCACGCCCAAATCTGAAGAGCCGGCCGCCATTTTGAGAGTCCTGTGGCAGCCGCCTATCGCTGCACCGCAAGAGCGGGAGCAACTCAACTACATGGTGAGCGAAACGCTGTAGTCGCAAGAGCGGGCGGTAAACAGCTGAATAGCGGAAGAGGCACAGTGTAGCAAAAGCGGGCGGAATGGCAACTGAAACGGTAAAGGGGCGCCCCACTACAGCGTGTCTTCAGGTCAAACGGATTGTGGGACAAGGTCCAGAATGGAAAAGTCACCAAAAGGCAAAAAGTTCCGCTTAACCCCGGGAGCCGGCCACCTATGTCGGCCACACCAGGCCACACCAGGGCAACACGACTTGGGGAGGGGGCCGGAGCCAAGCGCCCCCTCCGAGTCCGCGCCATTACACCGTCCCTCGGGGGCCTCCGTCAAGCATTTCAGGGAGGCACCGCATCACATTGTTTTCAAATGCAGTCACGTCCTCAAACAGCCCCCACTTACATTGAGAATAGTGAAGCTGTAGCAGGTGCAAATACGCTTCAGACAGTCTAACAAGCACTCCTCAAAACTTTGAACTATCAGAGTGCATGAGTTTCATGCTCGATCGATTGAGCTAGCCGGATCGGGCAACAAAAAGTATAAAATAGTTATGTAAATAGTTATTTAATAAAATGTTTTACCCTGTTACTTTGCTGGTGTGTTGTATATATTTGTAATATTTGCATAGAGTTTATCGTTATTTTGGGCGGGGTGGGTGGCGGAGCCGAGCTGTCTTGCAGCCATCATGGTGTGGAGTTCAGTTCATCTCACTAGTTTCGTATTTCTCATGAGGGGTTGTTCCTAATGTTTCTATTTTAGCGAGGTCAAAAAGAGATCCCATTAGTGGCCTACTGATTTTGCTCGATCCCTTTTGTTTTTTTACACGATTTTTCACTATCTGCAAAGACTAAACAGAGTATTGCGACTCTGTGCTTGTTTGTAAATAGAGAATGAACCAAAGAGAACCAATTCTAAAACTTGACATTCGACAGCTTATGATATTTGCTATTAAAAAATCATTGAAATTCACTGAAAAAACCATAGGTTAGAGACCATATATAGTTAGGAATTAGCATTTAAAAAACCTTGAAAATTCACTGAAAAAACCATAGGTTATAGACCATATATAGTTAGGAATTAGCATTTAAAAAACCTTATTTTACTCACACAAAACCATTGAAATTCCATATATAGTTAGTTGCACTAACTATATATCGCGCACCCGCAATCCACTGCTGATGATGTCACATATTACATCATTCATGACATGGTCAGTGACATCACTGATGACATCACTGATGACATCTCAAATGACATCACTGATGACATCACTGATGACATCTCATTTGACATTACTGATCACATCACTGATGACATCATTCATGTGATGATACGATGAACCTCTTCAGACTCTAATATAACCTTAGATACACTCAGTGTAAACAGACATTCACAGACTGTCACTCATCCATGGAGTTACTCACACACCTAGTCAGTCTTGCAAAGAATCAATCACACCTCCATTTCCTCAACTATATAGTTATACACACCTTACTTATTAAAACATATACTACCACATATTTACTCTGTTATACAATCCCTGATACAAGTTCACAATGATCCATACAGCCACTCACACATTCACTGGCTCTTATGCACAGTTATTTATATATGTCAACTCTCACATGTACTGTGTTTTACATATGTACTTACTTTGACATGTAGCACTGAGATATCCATTCACTCACCAATACACTCATGCACACAGTCAACCGCCCATACAGCTGTTTCCACATGCACTTTTGAACCCATACATCTAGTGAATCAACTGCTCACACATCTATGCACAGAGTCATACACCTCCCAGACACCCACACACACACTCAGTCTCCCATACAAATACTTGGGCAAGCAATCAATAACCCATAGAGTTAGTCATATAGCTAATGATCAACACATGCATCAGATTACAGAACAACAGACACAATGATGCACAATTTAAAACAGTTTAGTCACTAACCCATGCACTCAGTGAGACACATTTAATCACTCACTTATACAGTCATTCATGCACCTACTAAATCCTTCATCCAGACACTTATACATCCACTCATTCTTCAATATGTAAGACATATTTTAACTTTACAGAAACATACAGTCACTGGATGTTGTCATCAGTGATGTCATTTGAGATGTCATCAGTGATGTCATCAGTGATGTCACTGACCATGTCATGAATGATGTAATATGTGACATCATCAGCAGTGGATTGCGGGTGCGCGATATATAGTTAGTGCAACTAACTATATATGGAATTTCAATGGTTTTGTGTGAGTAAAATAAGGTTTTTTAAATGCTAATTCCTAACTATATATGGTCTATAACCTATGGTTTTTTCAGTGAATATATATATATATATATCAAAGAATGATGAATGACCCACAACCATGCAACATTGGTGTTATAGGAGCACACCTAGTGCATTAAAGTCAGGTGGTATCCGCATTTTAAGCGTGAGAAACACCATGAAATCCTCCCACGGAGGAGAACGAGCATATAAGCAAGACCCCATATGACGTAAAGAAGATAGTGCCAAGTCACAAAACTGAGCACCGTACAACGGCAAGATAAGAGCACCATGTAACGCATAGAGCCCAAAGGGATCTCTAGGCCCACTTAACATAAAGCAGAGCTATATAATAGCATACAAGTACCCCACTTGGAGTATGGCACACCCCAAACAACGGGGAACACCTCTTAGGGCAAACCACAGTCAGAGGACCAGACACAACAATCTGTGGAACACTGCCACCGTAGGCTTACTGCCAGCTCAAAAAGCACAATGCATCTAAAGAATGCTAAATGAAAGGGTAACTACCCCAGAACATGCGAAAAGAAGACCGGAGGCTTACCGCCAGCTTAAAACGCATAATGCATCTAAAGGATGCTAAATGAAAAGGTAACCCTCCCCAGAACATAAGTTTGAGAAATACAGGTCTAAGGGGGAGGGCGAAAGCCGATTCGGCGCGGGCATCAAACAATAAAGCCCCATCAAAGGGTAAGAACAACAAGTCGCTCCCGGATACTCTCTGGGAAGACACTAACCCGCAACCAAGCATGGCGCCGCAAGGCAACCGAACCAGCCATAGCCCGGCCTAAGGAATCAGCAGTATCCAAGGCCGAGCGGATCGTAAATTCAGCAAGGTCACGACCATCCCGGAGAAGATGAAGGTCAACACGGGCACCTTCAGAGGTGGCTTAAAGCAGAGACTCTGCAGACTCCCACAGGGCAGAGGTCGCCCGAGCCAGGACACACACTGTATTTAGTGACCGTAGGGCAGCACCAGTGGAGGCAAAGATGTTTCGACCCCACGACTCAAGCCATCTGGACTCTCGGGAGGGAGGAAGCATTAACTGGGGCAAGGAAGGGAAGGCAGCTTGCAAAACAAACCCCGCACATCAGGGTGGACAAATAAGCAAACTGGATAATGTGGAGCAGGACGATGGCGGTGCAAGACAGAACGAGCCACCGGATCTACGGAAGATGGCCGTACCCAGTAGCCCAAAAGGGCATCATAAAGGGAAGCTTCAAAGGGTAGAAGCGGCTGCACATTCCCTAACCCACGGTGAAGGACAACAAGCAGAGGGTCCACAGACAGGGGGACTGAAGGGGGCTGCATGTTCAGAACACGAGTAGCCAAGGAGACTACTCTTAGAAAAAACGCACCGGCCTCGGTAGTCCTCTGTGGAGGGGACATCAGCTCATTTGTAGGTGAGGACTGTAAACTAAGCCTTCCAAGACACTGAGGGTGCGACCAATGCCCAAAAGAAGGGAGCCCCATGGACGAATGGGGGTCCTGATGGGGCTCTTGAGGAGGCAGGGAGCCTGCCGGGTCCAGGGGCTCCTGAGGAGGCGGTGATCCTGCCGGGTTCACAAATTCTAAGGGGGGCACAGGCACGGACATATCCGGCGTCGCCGGACGTGAGGGCGATGCCAAACTCTCTCCAGAAGCTTCCGGAGAAGAGTTAACAACCTGGCATCGATGCAGCGCCAAAATGACTTTGCCTCATCCTGTGCCGACTTGGCTCCATCCGACGCCGAGTCTGCCCCGTCCGGCGCCGATTCCACGTCCACCACGACAAGCTCCGCTCCCGAAGAAGGAGATGGCACCGGAGCCAGGGAGGCAGGCTCCGACTCCAAAGTAAGAAGCGGAGTCGGAGCCGGGGAGTCTAGTTTATGGCGCCTGAACGGCACCGGCTCCGGAAAGGCGGCCGCCTGCCCAGAAGGCTGAGGTGTGCTCGAAGCAAGGCTTTAGGCACCAGCACCACCAGCAATGCCACATGGAGCCCTACGGGACTATGCGGCACTGCAGGGGTGCCATGGGTCGTAGAGGGGGACCCAGACGGGCCACACTCTGACGACTCCATATCTCCGTCGTCCATGGAGTGTGGTGCCGGGGTCGGACCCACCGGCGAGTCCGTCGGGGACTACGTGAGTACCAGAGGCCCGAGGACGCCCCAGGGACAGGAGAGGACCCAAGGGAGGCCTGCAGAGCCGCGGCATAGGCCTCCATCTGAGTCCGAGTCGACCCCGTGCCCGGATAGGGCGGATAGGGGAGGGGCGACTGCCGGGGGCACACTAGTGCTCCCGACAACAGATTGAAAGTGAGTTTGAGGACCTCAGCGACATGTGCAGTGACTTACCAATAGAGGGCGAACGACGTCCCCAACAGTGCAACTGGAAACCTGAGGTGCCTGCCGGCGATGAGGAACCGGGGGACGAGACGACTCCGACCGGGACAGGTAAGCTGAAAGAAGCTTCAACGGGCTCTCCCGCCGGGACTTCGGCTTTAGGTATTGGCAGGGGTCGCAATCCATCGAGTCGTGTTTTTCGCCCAAACACCACATACAGATAAGATATGGGTCCGTCGGGGACAATGCTGCAAACACGAAGTACAAGTTTTAAAGCCCGAAGGCATTGCACACTGTTCCAGATGCGAAGCGTCAAAAGAGGCCTGAAAACAGGCCAGAGGAACCGCTTACACCGGATCCGCGTTGCACGTGGAAAAGAAGCAAACTAACATCAGCGTGCCAGGAGAGACGTACATCACCTCGCTGCCGTCACGTATGTGGACGACGTTTCAAAGAGATGCAGCTAGAGCCCAAAAAGAGCGACCACCTGCCCGGGCTCTTCTGACACGGAGGGTGCAAACCAAAAGTTGGTGTGATGAGCAGAGAACACATACAGGTAAACACCAGGAGGATCTCCAATTTACTTGCGTTAAGCTGCAAGCATTTGGTCGTCATCCATTCTGCGATGGCCACCATGTCATCACGAAACTTGGTGATATGTTGATCAGAGATGACAAGCTGAGTGTCATCAGGGTAAGAGACCATAGAAAGGCCTCTGCTTTTGGCCACACCCGCCAGGGGCTGGACATAGATATTGAATAATGTCTGTAGGAGAGTAGGGTCTGCAATCCTATGATCACCCAGATTTTTGCTTTTTGCTGCACTGGTTTACGACTTTCCCTGGCTGTGGGCCTGCTAATCAGACCCACAGCCTAGCTGTTCTCTCTATCCAAATTGTACTCAGGTACTGAATTGGCACTGGGCCCTCTCCAAGTCCCTGTACCCAGGGCTGAGGTGTACCCAGAAGTCTCCCAGGGGCTGAAGCATGTATTATGCCACCCCTGGGCTGACTAACTAAACTGACACAACTGGCTGCACGACAGCTGGGGCAAGGTGGTGTAATCACCCTTTGCTTAGATATAGTATACCTATATCTAACCCTAAAATGGACACACAGATCTCCTATCAGTCACTCCTATGGCAGGCCTTAACAATCCTGAAGGCAGAGTGCTTGGAATCGTGTGAGATGGTGCTCTGGCATGAGCTGAGCCTGTCTGCGGCTTTCGGGATCCATCCCTTAGCCGTTTCCATGATATCGCATACCATATACTCTTAAGTGCATTATAATCCTCGCGGTTATATGCCAACTCTGGTATCGCTTTATCAAAACATGTCGAGTAAGGTGTCATACGAATTGGAATACTAACCCCTCGCCAATTCTGGCGACGGGGTTAGCATTCCACCCTTCTAGAGGGACACGACATGTATGTAACCCCTAACCCCGGTTAAAGTCAAACAGAGCCTCAGCTCCACAAAATGGATGCTGCCACCGCGACACAAGTCTGCCCTCCTGCTGCTGGGAGTCCTCCCAGAGCAGGAGATAAGGACAAAGGGTTTCCTGCCAGGGGCGGTGCCAGCACCGTCCCAGACAGGGTTTTGTGTATTGTAGGTAGGCAGGGCTTTAGAGGAAGGTGACTGCACGTGGCACCCCGGTGCTCACTGTGCATAGGCTGGCTGGAACCAGTTCCAGGGTCACTCCAGACCCTGTGCTGGGGAAAAGCCCGCCAAGGAAGTGGGTGTAACCACCCCCCTCCGAGTCCCACCCATAGGGCAGGACTTAGTCGCGTGCCAGCCCCTTTTTACAGGATAAAGGTAGGAACTGGCCCCCTTCCAAATCAGATCATCTTTGAATCCTGAAACTACTTTCCACGAAAGGAACTCAAGACTTCTTCCTAAGATTTCTCCCTTGTGACTAAGGAGTAGTCACCCTGCATCCGCAGGCACCATCTTAAGAACACTGCGGTCTGCTGCAAGTCTCTCCTCCGGATCAAGACTGCCCAGCTCGACGAGAACCGGCTTCCCTGGCACCTCTGACCTCTACCTGCATCATCAGTCACGCTGAGATTCGTGGGTGTGACGAGACCTCGAGGGACCGGCCATCTTCAAGACTGCACGACTTCTTTCCAGCAAGCCCGCCGAGTAATTTCCTGGTGAGTGCTTTGGGGTCCGAGAAGCCCCGACCCTGAGCAGCTCCAGCACCGAAGTGCAGCCTCCCAGCATCTCCACGATCTGCGTGGGGCCCTTCTGCTTTTTGCTGCTCACCGCGTTGTTTGGCTACTAGCCCGCTGGCTTGTGGCCTTCTGAACGACGCCCGACGACATTTCTGCTGCTGGTCTGGTTGCTCCAGGCTGGCCCTTGCTCCCTTCCAAAAGAGGAGCACCCCGGACCCTCCTGGTCCACTCAAGACGCCATTTTGAGTCCACCGCGTGGGCTTGAATTAGCCAAGGCTTGTTGCCCAATCCTGGGTAACTTCGACGCCGACAGCTTCATCCATCGTGGGACAGCTCGCCTCTCCATCCTGGTCGCCGACAACGCCTCCTGGTCCGTGAGATCTGCAGAGCCAGCGTCGCCCACTCACCTAGTCGAGGTGACTTCGCCCGGTGCCATCCTGGTGCCCACTTAATCACTGGCTAGTGATTCAAGAACTTGGTCCCCTCTGCTTTCAGGTTTCTTCTTCCTTGATCCAGGCTTGGATCCAACGAACTTTCCTTCACTGGTCGCCTGCCAGCAACTTCCTTCTTCCAGGCTCCTGGTCCGGCAACGAGATCCCCGACGTCTTTTCAGACCTATGCAGCTGCAGCCCCTGGGCTAGGTAACTTCGGCACTTCGGTGTCCCAGCATAGCCTCACTATCCTAGGGTCAGGATCCACTGTCGTTTTCTTCCTACCAGGTCGGGTTCGCCCGTGAACACTAACTTTGCCTTTACTAGCTTCCATAGACTTTGTCCCGCATCCCGCGTGAGAGTGCACACTCTGCACCCGAGTCCCCTAGGTCTCCTAGAAGTAATCTAACGATTCTATAGTCAAGTCCTAGCGATTCCAAAGCCTATTAGTACTGTACTTACCTGCTAGTAATTTCGCATTCCACTTTTAAAGTATATGGTTTTTCGTGCCCCTCGGGCATTTGTGTATACCGTGCTAACTTAAGTATTTTCGTAAGAGTTTTGTTGTGTGCTTAGCACCCTGTCCTCATAAAGAGTACAGGGTTGTTGTGATTCTAATAAATACATTATTTATTTTCATAACACTTGTGTGGTGTCCTTTCACTGGGTGTTCAAGGGGTAATGTGATGGTAAAACAGCTGGCTTAACACGCCCTCTAGAGTCTTAGCCTTAGACTGCTCGTATCCATGCTACTAGGATAGCTGGTCTATAAGGTTGACTTACAACCAATCATCAATAAGGGTTGTTTGGACTGATATATAGTGATCACTAGAATAGTGAACACTGCACATCAGGCCAACTCCTCACATTGGTGAGCAGCGGTTGGGATTTGAGCTTGCTGTTGTTTTACCACACATGCCCTAAGAATATCTTGTGAAAGATCACATAAGTACTAAAGGTACATATAACTTAGCTTAGAATACTCTGAGTTCTACTGAACCAGCTGTTGTAGCTCCTAGGGCCTAGCACACCCTAAACTACAACTCTAGCAAGGGATCAGTAGGCAAACATATAGTGTAGGTAAGTGCACCACTTACACCTCACTAGAAAAGCATGTCTACCCAGGGAGATTCTACTGAGACTCCCCTGGTCAGTGTTGACCCTCCACAGGTCACTTCAAGATATGCAGCTCTCAGTTTCCAGGAGATGAGACAGATCTGTGTCTCCAGAAAACTGAAGCAGGGGTCTAACCCCACCATTCCCTTTCTGATAGGTCTCTTAGAGACATATGATGCCAGAAAGCTTTCTCAGTTACATGAGAACATGCCAGCCTTAGAGGGAACCTCTGGGGATCCAGACCTCCCCAACACTGCTACTGCAGTTGAGGAGGAGGAGGATCAGGAGGAACTCTCTGGGGATGAGGTAGACAAAGGTCTTGAGGTAGTCAGAAGGCTAACCAGGACCAACTTAGACTTACTTGGGCTAGGATCTGGGGGACCCCCAGTACTAACCCGAAGTGGGCCTAACCTTGGAGTTAGGAGAGATAGATCTCTTTCTAGGGACTCCAATAGATCTCTGCACTCTAATGCCTCTTCTCAGGGGAGAAGGAATCCTCCACAGAGGAGATTTACTTCCCCTCAGAGAAAAGAGCATGAAGCTAGAATGAGACAAGCTGAACTGAGGATTGAAAGGGAAGAACTTGCCCTGGCCAAAGAGAAGCTTGCCTTTGCTAGAGAGCAGCAGATGAGTGGGCTAGCTCCCACTGGTGGCAGCAATCTCCCAAGAGATAGAGAGAAGGGTTTAGATACTAAACACCTGACTAAAATAGTGCCCCCCTTTAAGCAAGGGGATGATATCCAGAAATGGATGGCTGCTCTGGAGAGGGCCTGCACTGTGCAGTGCATTCCCCAGAGTCAGTGGGCAGCTATACTGTGGCTCTCCTTTGATGGTAAAGGTAGAGATAAGCTCCTCACTACAAGAGTAGAGGATGCTAACAATTACCAGGTCCTGAAGAATACACTGGTTGATGGGTTTGGTTTAACCACTGAGCAGTACAGGTTGCTGTTCAGAGACACCCAGAAAACTCAGTCTCAGGACTGGTCTGACTTTGTGGATTGTGCCACTAAGGCTTTGGAGGGCTGGTTGCTGGGTAGCAAGGTTACAGATTACACAGGATTGTATAATCTAATGATGAGAGAACAAATTTTAAACAATTGTCAGAACCAGTTGTTGCACCAGCACCTTGTTGATTCAGATCTGACCTCTCCCCAAGAATTGGGAAAGAAGGCAGACAAATGGGTCAGGACAAGGATCAAGCAGAACCAGAACCAGAACCAGGGTGGTCAGAAGAAAGCAGACCAGAAGGGTAATGTTAAGAATGAGCAAAATGACCAGAAGTCTTCACCAGGTCCCCAACAAACCAAAGAGGGTGGGGGTCAGGCTTCCCAGAAGAAGAAGACTCAAGAAGGCCAGTCAAAAAGGTGGTGCCAGTACTGTAAAAGTAAATCTCACTGGTTTAGTGAGTGCACCAAAAGAGGAGGACAAACTCCTGCCACTACAGCCCCTAAGGCAACTGCACCCCCTAGTACAGTCAGTAGTGGTAGTGTACCTCCCAAGGCATTAGTTGGGTTAACCTTGGGTACTGAGGGGTCTGACAACTTAGTTGGCACACTCACTCAGGCTGTCCTTGTCTGTACAGGGGATATGGATATGTCCCCTGAGATAAGTCCCAATACTTTGGGCAAATACAGGCAGACACCTTTGATTAATGGCAAAATGGCTCAGGCCTATAGGGACACTTGTGCCAGTGTCACCATGGTGACACCTAACTTTGTGGACCCTGGACAGATCATGCCAGGTACTGATTTCCTGGTGACCAATGCCAGCAATGTCACTACTAGTCATAGTGTGGCAATTGTGGCTTTCTCCTGGGGTGGAGTGAAGGGACAAAAGAAAGTTGTAGTCAGTTCAGACCTCCCAGTTGATTGTTTGTTGGGCAATGATTTGGAGTCATCACAATGGTCAGAAGTGGAGCAGAGGACTCACATGGAGATGTTAGGCTTGCCAGCACATGTGCTTGCTGTGACTAGGTCACAGGCCAGAAGATGCCCCACTGAACAGGTGCTGGATCCTGAAATGATGGACCAGACACCTTCCAAGAAGAAGAGCAGTAAGGGTAAGGCTTTGCCTTCCCCCTTACCCCAGGTTGAGGATCAAGTCTCTGAGGAGGCTGATCTGAGAGAACTGAGGGAAACTGAGCCTAAAGAGCTTGAACTTGATCAAGTTGAGTTTCTGGGCTCAGGGGGACCCTCCAGAGCAGACCTGGGGAAGGAACAGTTGAGCTGCCCTTCCCTTGAACCCCTCAGACAGCAGGCTGCTGCTGAGGCTGCAGGGAATGCCACAGGTGCCCACAGGGTATACTGGGAAGATGGACTCCTGTACTCTGAGTCAAGAGACCCCAAGCCTGGTGCAACCAGGAGGCTGGCCATCCCCTTGTCTCTGAGAGGTTTCCTTCTCACCTTGGCCCATGAAATTCCCCTTGCAGGTCACTTAGGTCAGACAAAGACTTGGGACAGGCTTGTCTCACACTTTCACTGGCCCCATATGAATGAGAATACCAAGGAGTTTTGTCGCTCCTGTGTCACTTGCCAAGCCAGTGGTAAGTCAGGTGGCACAACAAAGGCCCCCCTCATACCACTACCTGTGGTGGGGGTTCCCTTTGAAAGAGTGGGGATTGACATTGTTGGTCCAATGGAACCCCAGACAGCATCAGGGCACAAGTTTATACTGGTGGTAGTGGATCATGCCACCAGGTATCCTGAAGCTATTCCCCTTAGGACCACTACAGCCCCTGTAGTGGCAAGAGCCCTAGTTGGAGTGTTCTCCAGAGTGGGTTTCCCTAAGGAGGTCGTTTCTGACAGAGGTACAAACTTCATGTCAGGATATCTGACTGCAATGTGGAAGGAGTGTGGTGTGAACTACAAGTTCACCACACCCTACCACCCACATGCAATGGGCTTGTTGAGAGATTCAACAGGACCCTGAAAGGGATGATTCATGGACTACCTGAAACTCTTAGGAGAAGATGGGATGTCCTGATCCCCTGCCTCTTGTTTGCTTACAGAGAGGTCCCACAGAAGGGGGTTGGCTACAGCCCTTTTGAGCTTCTGTATGGGCATCCTGTAAGAGGACCCCTGTGTTTGGTGAAGGAAGGATGGGAGAGACCTCTCAAAAAGCCTGCAACCAACATAGTGGACTATGTACTTGGTCTCCGCTCCAGGATGGCTGAGTATATGGAGAAGGCATCCAAAAACCTTGAGGCCAGCCAAGAACTTCAAAAAGCTTGGCATGACCAAAAGGCTGTTCTGACTGTGTACCAGCCAGGACAGAAGGTGTGGGTGCTGGAGCCAGTGGCCCCAGCAGCTCTGAAAGACAAATGGTCTGGGCCCCACACCATCATTGAGCAAAAGGGAGAGGTTACCTACTTGGTGGACCTTGGAACTCCCAGGAGCCCTCTCAGAGTGCTCCATGTTAACAGGCTCAAGGCATATGTTGACAGGAAGGACATGAGCTTGCTCATGGCCACAGATGAGGGACAGGAGGAAGAGAGTGACCCTCTCCCAGACCTGCTCACTCAGAATCCTGATGATGGATCAGTTGATGGTGTTGTCTTTTGTGGCAGCCTCACTGAACATCAGCAACAGGATTGCAGGCAAGTTCTGCAATCCTACAGACATATGTTCTCTCTGACACCCAGCCAAACTGATTGGTGTACCCATGATGTTGACACTGGAGACAGTCTGCCTGTCAAGAGTAAAATCTACAGACAGCCTGATCATGTTAGAGACTGCATCAAAACTGAAGTGCAGAAAATGTTGGAGCTGGGAGTCATTGAGCCCTCAGATAGCCCTTGGGCTAGCCCAGTAGTTCTAGTGCCAAAACCTCACACCCAGGGTGGTAAGAAAGAGATGAGGTTTTGCGTAGACTACAGAGGTCTCAATGCAGTCACTAAGACTGATGCCCACCCAATACCAAGAGCAGATGAACTTATAGATAAATTGGCTTCTGCCAACTTCTTAAGTACATTTGATTTGACAGCTGGGTATTGGCAAATCAGGTTAGCTGAGGAGGCCAAACCCAAGACAGCATTTTCTACCCCTGGAGGGCATTATCAATTTGTGGTAATGCCCTTTGGACTGAAAAATGCACCTGCCACCTTCCAAAGGTTGGTGAATCAAGTCCTCACTGGGCTGGATGACTTCTGTGCAGCATATCTAGACGATATTGCTGTCTTTAGCTCCACCTGGGAGGATCACCTGGTCCACCTGAGGAAAGTGTTAGAGGCCCTGCAAAAGGCAGGCCTCACTATCAAGGCCACAAAGTGCCAGATAGGGCAGACACAGGTTGTGTACCTGGGCCACCTTGTGGGTGGAGGCCAGGTTCAGCCACTGGAGAGTAAGATACAGGCCATCAAGGACTGGACTCCTCCAATCACCCAGACTCAGGTTCGAGCTTTCTTGGGCCTGACTGGGTACTATAGGAAGTTTGTCAGAAATTATGGGTCCATAGTGACCCCTCTTAATAACCTGACAAGCAAAAAGATGCCAAAGAAAGTTCAGTGGACAGCAAGCTGTCAGAAAGCATTCAATGACCTAAAGCAGGCCATGTGCACAGCACCTATCCTAAAGAGTCCAGATTACTCCAAGCCATTCATTGTCCAAACAGATGCTTCTGAGTTGGGTGTGGGGGCTGTTCTGTCTCAACTGAATTTTGATGGTAATGATCAGCCTATTGCTTTCATTAGTAGGAGGTTGACACCCAGAGAGAAAAATTGGTCAGCCATTGAGAGGGAGGCCTTTGCTGTGGTCTGGGCCCTGAAGAAGCTGAGGGCCTACTTGTTTGGCACTCACTTCACCATTCAGACAGACCATAAGCCCCTCTTGTGGCTAAATCAGATGAAGGGTGAAAACCCCAAACTGCTTAGGTGGTCCATTTCCCTACAGGGGATGGATTTTACAGTGGAGCATAGACCTGGTACTGATCACAGCAATGCTGATGGGCTCTCCAGGTATTTCCACTTAGAGCAAGAAGACTCACCTGGTCAAGGTTAGTTTATTGTCCCAAAGTTTGGGGGGGGGGGGGTCATGTAGGAGAGTAGGGTCTGCAATCCTATGATCACCCAGATTTTTGCTTTTTGCTGCACTGGTTTACGACTTTCCCTGGCTGTGGGCCTGCTAATCAGACCCACAGCCTAGCTGTTCTCTCTATCCAAATTGTACTCAGGTACTGAATTGGCACTGGGCCCTCTCCAAGTCCCTGTACCCAGGGCTGAGGTGTACCCAGAAGTCTCCCAGGGGCTGAAGCATGTATTATGCCACCCCTGGGCTGACTAACTAAACTGACACAACTGGCTGCACGACAGCTGGGGCAAGGTGGTGTAATCACCCTTTGCTTTAGATATAGTATACCTATATCTAACCCTAAAATGGACACACAGATCTCCTATCAGTCACTCCTATGGCAGGCCTTAACAATCCTGAAGGCAGAGTGCTTGGAATCGTGTGAGATGGTGCTCTGGCATGAGCTGAGCCTGTCTGCGGCTTTCGGGATCCATCCCTTAGCCGTTTCCATGATATCGCATACCATATACTCTTAAGTGCATTATAATCCTCGCGGTTATATGCCAACTCTGGTATCGCTTTATCAAAACATGTCGAGTAAGGTGTCATACGAATTGGAATACTAACCCCTCGCCAATTCTGGCGACGGGGTTAGCATTCCACCCTTCTAGAGGGACACGACATGTATGTAACCCCTAACCCCGGTTAAAGTCAAACAGAGCCTCAGCTCCACAAAATGGATGCTGCCACCGCGACACAAGTCTGCCCTCCTGCTGCTGGGAGTCCTCCCAGAGCAGGAGATAAGGACAAAGGGTTTCCTGCCAGGGGCGGTGCCAGCACCGTCCCAGACAGGGTTTTGTGTATTGTAGGTAGGCAGGGCTTTAGAGGAAGGTGACTGCACGTGGCACCCCGGTGCTCACTGTGCATAGGCTGGCTGGAACCAGTTCCAGGGTCACTCCAGACCCTGTGCTGGGGAAAAGCCCGCCAAGGAAGTGGGTGTAACCACCCCCCTCCGAGTCCCACCCATAGGGCAGGACTTAGTCGCGTGCCAGCCCCTTTTTACAGGATAAAGGTAGGAACTGGCCCCCTTCCAAATCAGATCATCTTTGAATCCTGAAACTACTTTCCACGAAAGGAACTCAAGACTTCTTCCTAAGATTTCTCCCTTGTGACTAAGGAGTAGTCACCCTGCATCCGCAGGCACCATCTTAAGAACACTGCGGTCTGCTGCAAGTCTCTCCTCCGGATCAAGACTGCCCAGCTCGACGAGAACCGGCTTCCCTGGCACCTCTGACCTCTACCTGCATCATCAGTCACGCTGAGATTCGTGGGTGTGACGAGACCTCGAGGGACCGGCCATCTTCAAGACTGCACGACTTCTTTCCAGCAAGCCCGCCGAGTAATTTCCTGGTGAGTGCTTTGGGGTCCGAGAAGCCCCGACCCTGAGCAGCTCCAGCACCGAAGTGCAGCCTCCCAGCATCTCCACGATCTGCGTGGGGCCCTTCTGCTTTTTGCTGCTCACCGCGTTGTTTGGCTACTAGCCCGCTGGCTTGTGGCCTTCTGAACGACGCCCGACGACATTTCTGCTGCTGGTCTGGTTGCTCCAGGCTGGCCCTTGCTCCCTTCCAAAAGAGGAGCACCCCGGACCCTCCTGGTCCACTCAAGACGCCATTTTGAGTCCACCGCGTGGGCTTGAATTAGCCAAGGCTTGTTGCCCAATCCTGGGTAACTTCGACGCCGACAGCTTCATCCATCGTGGGACAGCTCGCCTCTCCATCCTGGTCGCCGACAACGCCTCCTGGTCCGTGAGATCTGCAGAGCCAGCGTCGCCCACTCACCTAGTCGAGGTGACTTCGCCCGGTGCCATCCTGGTGCCCACTTAATCACTGGCTAGTGATTCAAGAACTTGGTCCCCTCTGCTTTCAGGTTTCTTCTTCCTTGATCCAGGCTTGGATCCAACGAACTTTCCTTCACTGGTCGCCTGCCAGCAACTTCCTTCTTCCAGGCTCCTGGTCCGGCAACGAGATCCCCGACGTCTTTTCAGACCTATGCAGCTGCAGCCCCTGGGCTAGGTAACTTCGGCACTTCGGTGTCCCAGCATAGCCTCACTATCCTAGGGTCAGGATCCACTGTCGTTTTCTTCCTACCAGGTCGGGTTCGCCCGTGAACACTAACTTTGCCTTTACTAGCTTCCATAGACTTTGTCCCGCATCCCGCGTGAGAGTGCACACTCTGCACCCGAGTCCCCTAGGTCTCCTAGAAGTAATCTAATGATTCTATAGTCAAGTCCTAGCGATTCCAAAGCCTATTAGTACTGTACTTACCTGCTAGTAATTTCGCATTCCACTTTTAAAGTATATGGTTTTTCGTGCCCCTCGGGCATTTGTGTATACCGTGCTAACTTAAGTATTTTCGTAAGAGTTTTGTTGTGTGCTTAGCACCCTGTCCTCATAAAGAGTACAGGGTTGTTGTGATTCTAATAAATACATTATTTATTTTCATAACACTTGTGTGGTGTCCTTTCACTGGGTGTTCAAGGGGTAATGTGATGGTAAAACAGCTGGCTTAACACGCCCTCTAGAGTCTTAGCCTTAGACTGCTCGTATCCATGCTACTAGGATAGCTGGTCTATAAGGTTGACTTACAACCAATCATCAATAAGGGTTGTTTGGACTGATATATAGTGATCACTAGAATAGTGAACACTGCACATCAGGCCAACTCCTCACAATGTCTAACTGAGAGCTGAGCCCGGGGGTATTCCATGGCGGACAGAGTGCTTCTGGGAGCCATAGGGAGGGGAGATGACTTGAAAGGATCTGTCAGCTAAGAAACAAGCAAACTAGTTGAAAACCGGACCTCTCAGGCCGATCTCTTGAAGGCGTTGCACCAAATTTTGTGCGATACCATATCAAAGCGGCACTAAGATCTGGTAGAATCAGTGCAAAAGTCCGGCCCTCACCCAAAAGTGCCCGCAGTTGTTAAATCACAGCCAATAAAGCGGATTCCGTGCTGTGGCCAGGCCTGAAACCATTTTGTGCTGGGTCTAAGATGTTGGTAGCCTCTATAAATTTTGTAAGGATGGAATTAATATAGGATTCAGTGATTTTAGCTTCAAAAGGAAGTAAAGAGATCGGGCGAAAGCTTTTGGGTTTAGAGGTATCTAATGTAACCTTCTTTAACAATATCTAGTTTTATTTTATAATTTTTCCGCACAATGTTATTCATTAATGCGGCACTGTGTGCTTTTTGTACTGTACATTTTGTCATGTATGTGTTCAAAGGCCTGCAGTCAAATGCTATAATGTAGAAATTGTGGGGTTTCATTACGGGAAATAAGGGATTACTCATGGAAAAAGTGCAATTTTCAGTAACACCAAGGTATTCAAGTTGATCTAAGATCTCCCGGACTTGTTTTTTTGTGTCAGGTTTTATTGGGTACTGCCTCGGTCCAGTTGGAGTAGTTTTTACTGGGATTTCATGGTGAGGTGACTCAGCATCCGACCCTACATGATTTCGGTATAATGCAGAAGCTAGTGCAACCCCCCACTCCGGCGTGTATGAATATTTTAGTGATTTTAGTGATTTTGGAACAAGGTCAGAAATTAAAATTCTGGTTTCCCCTTTTGGGCAGTCCATAACTAAATCAGGCGGACAATCTTTTTCAGACAAAAGGATATCACATTCAAAAGTTAGGTTCTCCCAAAAGAAGCCTTTCTCTTTCCTGGATATGTCCCTCTCAATTTGGGGTGTTATTTCATATAACTGATCCGGGACACTTAATTAATATCATCAGATAAGGACGGGTACTGCTCGCATCCAGCGGGGATAGAAACAAGCACTGGTTTGTGTTAAACTGACCCCTAGTGTTAGCGGTGGTGACACACAACGCAAGCCTCTCAGAGAAGGGGGGCTCGAGTGTGAGGCAAGAACACAATGTGCCAACATCAAGTGCCGACACACCCACCACCTTGTGAGAAGGGAGATGTGAAGAGACGCAGCGGCATGACGAGCAACACACGACAAGTCCAGTCCGAGTGGGCAGGGCCTAAGGAAGACAGGGCTGTCACCAACCTCACTTCCAAAAGCAACCTGACGACAATAGATCTCGCAGAGAGAGCAGCATATGCACTGCGATGCTAGGCAAGACGTAAAAAAGGGGACAGGAGTGACCCCCATAGCTACCGGCCAATATCACTAATTGATTCCACTGCCAAGGTATTTGGTCAAGTTTTATTGGACCAACTGGAGAACTGGGTCAGCGAGAAATGTATTTGAAAATCTGCCCAGTATGGCTTTAGACAAGGACTAGAGATTGTAGTTCAGTGCTTGAATTTACATTGAATAGATAGTGAGCAAATATGTGGGTTCCAAAGAGGGGTGTCTCTTTTTTGGTATTCATGGACCTAAGTGCAGACTTTGATAATGTTGTAAGGGGAAAATTATGGAGTATGCTAATAAGTAAGGGTGCCAACCCCAATATTGTCCACCTACTATCTCAGCTGCATGCGGAAGTGGAGGAAAGCGTTAGGTTCTGGCCAAATGGAGAATGCACCCCCTAAGTAAAGATAAGAAAAGGGGTCAGACAAGGCTGTGTGTTGGCACCCTTCCTTTTTAGTTTATATATCAACGACCTAAAAGATTGTCTGATTAGTGCAGCAGTTGACCCTCCAAGGATGGGGGCTCGTCTGCAACCAAACTTATGTACGCAGATTATTGTGTACTCTTGGACAGGTCAGGGAGGGGTTTACAAAGGTGTCTAGATAGCTTTGTGGCTTTTATGTTTAAAATGGGCCTCTCCAAGAACAAAGCAATGCCATGGTGTGCGACTGCCCCCGGGGTAGGCTAACTCTCTGTCATATTGGTGGCACCGCTCTAAAGTGTGTCCCTATGTTCGACTATCTGGGGGGTCCTTTTGACTGTTCGAGCACCTGGAAGTACCTGAAGAATGTGAGGCTAACACACTTTAAACAAGCCAAAACGTACCCTTTTAAATGTACACCAAATGTAGGGTCCATGCCCCTAAATGCTGCCATTATGATATGTAAAGCCAGCCCAATCTCTATTACCACTTATGGCCCAAGGATCTGGGAACCCACCAGGTGTTCACAACTGCAAATCAGTGAAAAACGTTTTTTGAGGAGGCTTTTGTCACTACCCTGCAGTGTCCCTTCAATAATAGTGCACAAGGAAATGGGATTATTTTACATTGAAGATAAGTAAGATCAGAACCTGTTCCTTTATGGTTATCAATCTGGAATAGGCCAGAAGCAGCACTCACACACACAGTGAGTAAAGACTGTCAAAATATCTCATAGGCCCATAACATTTATTGGCTTATGTATGTGAAAGAGAGTCTTTGAGCAATTAATAGGTCAGAATTGTCCAAGGAACTGAAACGTCTGGACCCATCAGCTAACTCTCTGGCTAAAATCGAATTTTTAGGTTTACTAGCTGTAAAGAAACTCGAGGTGGAATCGCGGAAAAAGATGGTTATGACATATCTCCCACTATGCACAACATCGGACATTTAGCCATACCTGCTTAATTTTTATCTGATTCGATTTAGGCTTGGCTTGGTACACTTTCTGGTTTCCTATCTCTCTAATGTGTACACGGAGAAAGATTTGATATTGAGTCCATGCAAATTCTACAGCACCCCAATCCTAACTGCACGTTTTTTTGTGTGAACTGTACGAAAAAAAGAAACTTCGTTTTTTGAGACCTCTTTTGAGGAACCTAAATATCAGGAAATGTAAAGTGGCATTACAGCATTTACAGCTACTCGAAACTGATGCGATTTGTGATACTGTTTACAGATTTATCGCCTCTGTGGTCAAGCACAGGAGAATAGTTGGGAAATAGTAGAGAAGTAGAGGGCGGTTTTTAAATGTTATTCTCTGTTTTCTTTTAATAATGTTTTATCTTTTATTCTCTGTTAATGAATTGCACTGTCTGTTTTTAACTTAACTGTACACTATGTTACTTTATCTAGGGACTGCTCTACAATCATTGATATAAATTGCATTTGGTGGAAATGGTCGCTATTGTTTGAGAGGAATTTTTTATTTTTTCAACTAATTTGTATTTTATATGTGCTTTTATGGTTTTGTACAAAACTGAATAAAATCTTTTGAAATGTGATACGGCCACCTTTTGTCTTGCCCTGATCACTTTTCAAGTTGGCTAATGACCGCCAGGTGCAGAGAGCTCAAACCTCTGTTGTGGGTAATTCAGGCTTAAGAGCGACATCAAACATCAAAAGCTGTATCTGGAAAGTAGCCTGAAGAGGACACTTAAAAGGAGAACCAACTCAAACTTGTTCTGAAAGTATATATAGTGGTTTCTCATCTATTATCTATCATCACTGACTGTGGAACTTCAACATTATAAGATGAAGCCATCACTGCATTTGAATCAAACAATTGCTCTCCCTGCCCCTTTTTAACCATCTTTAATTCCTCTACTTTTAGAAATCCATCCTAGTTAAGATTGATCATGTTTAGTCATCACTACTTGTGATTCTTTCGACATTTCTAAACTCGTCATACGTGCCAAACATTGTTCTGCTTTGTTTTTTAAAGTCCAGGTAGTCCAATTATTAACAGATAACAATTTACAGCATTCTACGTAAGCTTTGAGGTTAAAAGTATTAAACACTTTCACAACTGGCTCAAGATATCTGGCATTGGGCCATTTAGAAGGGCATTGTAATTGTAGCAAATAACCTGCCAGGAGAAGAAAACACACAGGCAGGAGCATTAGGAAGACAAATGGGCATATCTCATGACCAGGAACTTAAACATGAGCGAGAAAGTTGGACCCAGCATTTCCAGCCAACATTTTCTTGCTGTCTAAATGAATCTCCCTAAACTGGAAGTGATATGCTCAGATTGTGCTACACAGTTTGCGGCCAAGATGCACCTCACAGAGCGATTACTCGCAGTAAAGATTGATTCAATCTTTTGCATCAATAATTGTGTGCTCTCTACACATTTTAGTACTGCATTTAATAAAGAATTGCTACTTCCCTGGTTTCGCACATAACACACACAAGGTTTAAACGGATTTCACTTGAGATAGGATTCAAACCCTTATCACTTGGACATCTACCTTTGATGTTGCAACTGTAGTTTCAATTGGAAGATGCATTCAATCTCTTCAGACAACTCTAAGCTAAGATTTCACATATAATTTCATCTTTCCTTCATTGCACAATAGCGAACACTCGTGGAAAAAGTACTCTTTCCCGTGCCTTCCTCAAATACATTTGAATTTACAAAGAATAGACGTTACAAATAAAGCCTACTTTTCGATAGGTTAAAGGTATTTTGTAAGTTTTGATTCTCTATTACTAGATATGACAATTAGCTTAAATACTTTGAAGCTGGAGAAAAACTCACAGTGCCACGTGCATTTACTACACTAGTCCACAACATATACATAGTGCATCCTTACATTACCTCAAGATCTGTGTCAAATATTATCTGGAATCTTACAAAATCCTTATGTCTTGTCAGACCTTCCTTGATGACGGACCTCCGGGTTCATCATCAAAGAAAACAGTTTGCAAGCTAAGGAACAAAGGCTTTGGCATTTGCTGCTACTGCTTTTTGGGTCTGGCTTGACAGCACAGCTGACTGTGCAACCTATTGTTACACATTCTTCAAAATATACATTCAGTCGCCTTTGGCGCCGACCAGAGGAGCAATTCTCTTGCACTCTTTGCTACTGGCTGTTTGGTATATCGTTCTCTCTCCTGTGAAGATTCCAAGTTCCATTTCAAAAGTAGACAATCATCACACATTTTATTTTGATATCATGTGTGTCCATAGACCCCTCCCAATCCTCACCCATGCCTGAAACCTTCTCAAAATGCACAGGCAACAATGTAGAACCCCTGGGCTCTGTTGGTGCCGGAGAAGACGTCAAGCGACGTCGCTTCATCTATGAGCCATCGGGTATAAGGATGGGACTGGCGACACAGGCACAAACTTCGGGTCCCACGCAGGGGAAGATCGCGTTGGCTGACGGGCGTCGACTCGCACGCAGAATCGGACCATAAGAACCCACCAGTGCCGTGGCCAGAGCAGACAGAACTGAACCTGATGGGGACCACTTCGACCCCGAAGGCTCCTCAGAGGGGTCAGCCCGCTCAAATATGTGGCTTATCTCCTTGTAAAAAAAATTCCTTTATTGGAACTGGTGTTGCTCTGGCTCCCGGAAATGGGGGGGAGGCGCAAACTCAAACCTAGCTCCGCAGAACCTTGCCTAGAGCGTCAGTGCTCCTTACCTGTCTCGTAGACGGACAACAGACGAAGGAGGTGAAGATGAAGTTTGTTTAGACTTCTTCTCCTTTTTTAGCCTCTTTCCTGAGGACCTCGAGTGTGAAGAAGAAGACTTGGGGCTCCTGGAGTGGTCCGACGAGCTCTTCTTCCTCACACGGGAGTGGGATCTCCGAGGAGTCTTGCTGGACGGTGTCGACTGCTGGGCTGCAAGGAGTTTCAAAGCATGCTCCCGTAAGTCCCTCTGAGTTATGCCCCGCAATCCGAAAAGATGAGGTGGGGATAGGTTACTGATGGAGCAAGGATTCGCATATTATGCAACTTGCTTGAATTCATGAACCTCGAGCAATATGTAACAAAGTAATCCAACCTGTTTGTCTTACTAATTTCCCTTTTATTCTGACATTTGGGGTATCCGAGTGATGCTTGCATATGTGTGTATTAACCTTAATAACGTTTGTCACTAAAAATGGCCGCTGCTTGGCGGGTTTTCTTCTGCGCATGCGTTAGTCACACTCACGTGACGTGACGTATTTGCAGTTCTGGTGGGAACCTTTGCGCTTGCGCAATTGCATTAATATGACCGCTTGGTGTCCTCACATGGTGAAGCTTGCACTGATGTTTTCGTGTTATAGTTTATTTGCACTAAACCTTAATGCAAATAGTTTATATAAAGTAAGGGGTATAGAGTAGCTATTCATGGTATACAGTGTAATCATTTATTTCTGTGTTTTAATTTGTTTTCGCTTACTTTTCATGTCTCGCAACTCATGGGCCTGGGAGGGAAGAAAACCCCATCTTGAAAATCTCTACTGCGCATGTCACCCTGGCAGAGGGAAGACAACCTTGAACAGTGGAACTCATCCAGCTGGCAGCCACAGTCAAGATGCTCCTGAGAAAGTGACCTGCGACCCAGCAGGATGGAGCTGAACTGTACTGCAAAAGTTACATTTGTATAAGTTTCATTGTATTCTGTAGAGTATCTCATGGGAACCCCAAATTCAAATAGGCGGTTCCAGAGTATGTAAATGTGAGCTTGTAGAAATGAAATATGATTGGTGTGTTGACCTATCCTACTTGGGGACCAATCGAAATTGGGGATTCTGACACTTGTAACATTTGGGGGGTGGTACACTGACCCGAAAACAGTATAACTAGCCTAGGTTTAGCTAGAGAAATTGTCCGAATAGCTGACCTGTCACTGACCCAACGCACTCAATAGGTGACTTGATACAGAGGGCTGCGGAGCACTCTGTCCGAAATTTCCATAGACTCAAGGGTTTTGTTGAGAAACCTTAAGTGCTGGCAGAGCACTTTGCTGGGGAGTTCGATAACCCAATCGGGGTTCTGACTGATAGCTGCAGAGAGGGTGGAGCGCAGGCGTTGCTTCCAAACTGCGGGTGCTGGTCTTATCCTGGTGGTCCTGTCCTGATCCTAATCTGGGTTTCCTGTCCTGTCCTGTCCTGGGGTGTCCATTCTGCACCTACTGTCCTACTGATGACGGGTTTCCTTTGGGGTCCCTCCTGTTCTTAACTGACCTGTGGCCAGGGTTGGTCTTCACACCATTCGAGGTAAATATAGTGCTGAAACTCTATACTGCACCTTTCTATTTTTCTGTCTTTTGCTTCAATAAAGACATATCGTTGCATATAATGATTTTCCATGCTTTTTCGCAAACCCACTAAATGAAAAGCTCATACGTTATTGTCGATATTTTAGCATGTTCCATTTTCTACCCATCCCTTGAGTACATTTCCTTTTCAGGTCATGATATACAGATGTTCTTTGTTTTACCCATCTTTTAGTTGATTCAAGTAATTGCACCAGTTTATTAGTACGGTCTATTTTCACCTGTAGTTCCTCTTCATGGGGAAATATTTTACTGTGAAGTTTCTAGTATGCTCTTTATTCTTCCCCGTCCTTTAGTCTGAAATTATTTGCCTAGCTGTTTCCTCATTATCACCTTACTGTAGACTCATAAATGATCAGCTTGATATATTTCCTTTATGGATATGTACTCTTCATTATCTTGGTTATTGATTGTTTACTGGTTATAAATCTCATGCTGTCCGAATCTGATATCTAGATAAAATCTTTAAAACTTCCCCGGAGTCTGTGGTCTTTATGAAATACATAAGGATATATAGTTGGTATTGTGTTGTTGCCTTTTCTTCACAGCTAGCTCCCTGATTCATCGTGGTTATTAGGTACCCGTGACGGTGGATTGGTAAGTCGGGTACAATACAAATATATAGGAAGGAACTGGATTACTGGTAGTAGAGTGTATGGTCGCCCGATTAATAAATAATGGTGTATTGAAATATATGGGCCCGATACGTGTATGGTAAAATTGTTGGTTGGGAGACCTACGCGCTCTATCAGTAATTTTCTGGTAGCCAGAGGATGGTTAGGGACTAGTTAAAGAAATGGTTAGGGACTAGTTAAAGAAATGGTTAGGGACTAGTTAAGATAGCTAGGTAGGTCGGATGCTGCTAAAAAGGTATTGCTGCTAATTGTGAAAATTTTGCTGCTAAACGCATTTGCAAATGTTTTATTGCTTTGAAAATTATGAAATGTTTTAAAGTGTTTTTCTAGCTGTTGTATTGATAAATGTACTAACCCACTGGTTAAATAAATTGTTATATGTTGACTGGAATCCCCGGGGAATTGAATAACGGGTGGTGAGAAGAATCCACGCCGTGGTGAGGTCATTGGCTAGAGGAAAATTGGTGCAGGTTAGGCAGAACTGGAAGCACTAATTAGGGTTTTCTGAATGTATGTTTGAATAAATGATAGCAAAGAGTTCGCTGGTGAAACTTCTATTGTGATATAACCTAGCAAGGGTCACACGGAAGGAGTAGCAGGTTCGTCGGAGCTTAGGTGATAGCAAAAGGGTTCGCTGGTGAAACTTTAGACTTAGTATATATCCCGAAAAGAAGTGGATGAGTCAAAGAAGTAACAGGTTCTCTGATGCTTGAGTGAAGGGTAGGCAGAAGAGATCTACTCGTAGTATTCGAAAAGTAGACAGAAGAAGTTTACTTGCAGTAAAACAAATCTTTCTATCTAGACACTCTAGTACAGTGGCGAATGTTTCTACGTTGTAAAATAAATAACGCACTAGCACTTTAAGAAAGAAATAAAAGTTTCCGTTACCTTGTGAAGGAGGGAGTCAGTTGTGGAGCCGCTCTGACGTCACTCTGTGCCGCGCTGGTATTGGTCGAAACCGTGGGTGTGTAGCGGAGCTGGAATTGTAAAGGAGGGATGAGTGCTGAAGCGTGAGAACCTGTCTCGCGAAAAGGCCGCGCACCCATTGGTTGAAGTTATTTGAAATCGCGCATTTGATTGGTTGCACGAAAATAAAAGACACATTTGGATTGGGAGTGATTTTGTAAACAGAATCGTTTGCGGAAAGATATATGTGGCATACGTATACTCCGGAAACTAGACCTGATCCAAGATATCTAGGGTTTGGAAAAGATAAGTGGAAAAGTAAGAGATACGACATTATGTACGGAAACAAGAGGAAAATGACTTTAGTAGACAAAGTGAAGAATTATTTCAAAAAAGACAAGCCTATCAAAACTAGAGAAGGTGTTGTCATGCCGCCACCTAATACCCTTTATCAAACATCATGAACGATGCGGGGGTATCATTCATGTGCATGGTTGGAAAATTGGGCGGAGTACACAAAGGATGACGGAAGTTTGGCTTTTCCGTTAGAAGGTACATTTAATGGAAGGATCCTTTTTAATTTGAGAACGCGAATGAATGATTTACATCCCAGACCTAGATTGACACAGTACAAAGCATTAGAGGAGTGGGAGATAGAGGCTTTTGAAAGAGATAAGCCACGAATGGATAAAGGGTTAACCAAGTGGTATCCGAAATTGAAGCAAGAGACCCGAGATAAAAAGATGAAACAGTGGAGACAGAATATGAGTGTAGAAGGACTGTATCCAATGATGGCAATGGGTGGTCCTGCGGGAGAGAAAAAGACAGAAAAGACCAAGCATTGGGTGTCCAGTGGGGATTCAGATGACGATTTATTGGATGACATGTTTATGAAAAATCCTCCTCCTTATAATGAAGGACCCAGATCCTCTAGTGTAGAGGATACTTCCCAACGACCCCCGTGTCAGGAAGGGAATAGATCTGTAAACGCAAGTGACAGCTGTCAAATACCTTCCTATAACGAGGGCCTAGGACCCATAGGTGCCAGAGACACCTGTTTAAGACCACCATTTAGTGGAGAATCAAGATATTCAGGTGAAAGAGACTTTTGTCCAAGACCTCCTTATGAGGAAGGACCGAGATCCGTAAACACAGGAAGTCTGTTCCCAAAACCTAATTATGGTGAAGGACCAAGTATGACGCATCCAACTGCCCCAACATTGAGTCCACAAATAGTCCCTGAAATAAGCCTGGAAAGAATGCTGCAGGAAAGAGAGCGAGAGGCTCTAGCCCAACAAAGAACCGAAATAATTCAGAAAATCTCCCAGTTAAATACAAGCCCCGAAGCCTTGACAATCCCAGTAACTATTGGACCAGTTGTTCCATTGTATGGGGATAGACAAGGGAGTCCAAAGGCCCCGATCATTACCCCAACTGTAGTGCAGCCAAGAAAAGAGCCCTTAATTGTAGATGATCAGACGAGTGAATGTGAATCTGAAGCTTCTTTAATGGATTTGCCGATTAGGAACTCAGGAAGGAGTTTGCAGAAGAGACATAATTCTTTCAATACGAGAGAGATTCAAATGGAATCGACTTCAGGTACCAAGAGTGTCACATTGGTGACTCCTGAAGAGATTGAGAGATGGAGTCGAGAATTAGAGAGACAAACTCCTCAGGCAAAACCATTAGATATTTACAAATTGAGAATTGAAATGGAAGAACTGACGGCCGGAAACGTGGGGTTAGACAGATTAAATACCTATTCCGAGGAAGAGCTGCTGTTTATCTGCAAGAGTCTTACCCGTAATACCAGAGTGCTCCATGAGAAATTAACAGACACTGCAGCTAGTATGGGAATAGATATTTCGAAATCAAAACCATTACAAAAACCCTATAGAGCTGAGTTCTCAGACAAAGATCTGGAAAATATGAATGTGTCAGGGAAAAAGGTGCAGATCAAAGAATTGTTGACCGTGTTGCAAAAATGGGGAGACTTAGAAAAGTGGAAGGCCAGGTGGGCAAAGAAAAAGGAAGAGGTTAGATCCAAACAGACGACTTCTGAGTTTGTTTTAAAGGAAGCTGACAAGCCAGAACAGTTATACCCCATGCGAGAAGTGCCTGGTGGGAAGTATGTGCACGTTCCATGGTCCAGACAGGATATTGTGTCCTTTACTAATGACTTTCCAAAGCTACGAGAGAAACCAGTGGATTGGTACAGGCAGGTAGAAAGGTTTGTGAAAGTACAAAAATGCCTGTGGAAAGATCTGGATGGGTTTTTCGATATAGTTGTTCCCGTAGACTTGTGGACAGAATGTAAAATTGCGATTGGTTGGCCTAGTGAGGAATACGCGAGGGATCCTATTTCAGGGGCTCCTTCTGATGAGGTAATGAAAAAATACCAGCAAGTAATGTTACATCTGAAAGGGAAGGTGCCTGTAAAAGAAACTGATTGGACCAAAATAGATAGAACTACACAGGAAAGAGATGAGACTGTGCATTCCTTTTATGAAAGATTGCTACAGGTGTTTAAAACCTATAGTGGCATAGATAACATTGAGATGAAGGATATGACCCACTTCATTTACAGGTTTGTAAACGGTTTAAGACCTGAAATTTGTCAATGGATCAAAGACAATAAAATCTGTTGGCAGTCTAAGAAAATGGATGAAGTCTTGCGATACGCAAAGTATTGCGAAGACGAAATGGCTGATAAGCGAAAGGCTTTGAAGGAAAAGGTTATGTGGGCACAAGTCAAACTAGCTGAACAACAAGAAAAACAATTGGGTAAAATGAATAGTAAATCTCAAAATCAAGGTCCTGGGGGTGGAGGGAAGCCCAGAGTAAAAATGAGTCGAGAAGAAGCCAAAAAGAAATTTCCCTGTCACGGGTGCGGACAGATAGGGCACTGGAGAGACGAGTGTCCATACGCACAAGATAATAACCCCAAAACCCCTGATTTAAATCCACAGACGCAGAATGAAAAACCAAGAAAGAACCAGCAACAGGTAAAAGCGAGTCAGTTGCCTCGTGCACCTAGACCGAATTTTAAGGGAAAGACACCGCAAGGTGAAGACATAGAAATCTGGGGAGGAAAGGAGGATAGAAATGCAGCAACTTCGCAATTTCTGTTGAATGACACTTTCCTCTGTGATGAACCTTACTGACGGTGCCTGAGGGGGAAGGACAAGGAGTGCGTACTTGGCGCCTCCTTGCCGGTAGACCAGTCAGGGCCATACATTGAAGGAAAGGTTGAAGGCAATGATGTCACCTTTCTGTTGGACACTGGAGCTACCCGGTCTACTGTAAGAACAGCAGACGTTCCAAACCTACCCCTCTCGGGAGAAGCAATCCAAGTAGTGGGTGCATCTAATCAATTGATTAGTACCCCAGTTACTGAACCCAAGGAGATTACAATAGGGAATTTCAAAGAAATGCATAGATTTGTTGTCTGTGATACCAGTCCTGTAAACTTATTAGGACGTGATTTGCTGTGTAAAATGAACTGCACCATCTTTTGCACACCAAAGGGCGTCGAAATTCAAACCCCAGACGAAGATGGAATATACAAATTAATGTTAATCAGACCTGACTCAGAAATTAAACGGCTGACTATACAAGACTTACCTGAAGAACTCCAACAGACGGTAAAACCAGAAGTATGGGATTTTACTGGAAAGGATGTAGGACTAATGGCAAATGTAGACCCAATTAAAATAGCCATAAAAGAAGATGCAGTTTACCCCAATACTAAGCCATACAAAATGAGTGCAGAAGTGAGAGCAGGAGTGGCCATTGAAATAAAAAGATTGCTAGAAGCCAACATCATACAAGAAGTGATGAGTAGCCCATGTAACTCACCCATAATTGGAATCAAGAAACCTAGTGGCAAATACAGGGTAGTACAGGACCTGAGAAAGGTAAACAAAATTGTTGTTCCTTGCTGTCCTATTGTTCCGAACCCTGCAGTGATCCTGTATCAAATTCCCTGGGATGCTGAGTGGTTCACCGTGATTGACCTATGTCATGCATTCTTTTCGATCCCATAGCATCCAGACAGCAAATTTCTTTTCTCATTTGCATTCGACAGTCACGTGTTCGTTTGGAATCGCGTCCCCCAGGGGTACACAGAAAGCCCCTCAATCTTTAATCAGATTCTGAAAAAGTGCCTTGAATCCCTAGTCTGACCTGGAAATTCAGTTTTGGTGCAATATATAGACGACCTCTTGGTGGCGTCTAAGAGTCAGAAAGACTGTGCTGTTGACACCATTGCCTTACTGAACCACTTGGGTGAAGGAGGACACAAAGTATCACCTGACAAACTACAGTTCTGTACCAATTCAGTAAAATATCTGGGGCACCAGATAGAGAAGGTTATCAGGAAAGTTACTTCAGAAAGAATTAGGATAATTCGAAACATGCAGTTACCTAATACTCAGAAAGAAATCAGAATGTTCCTTGGAGTTGTAGGATACTGCAGGCAATGGATTGTGGGATTTGCAGTCCTAGCAAAACCATTGATAAAAATGACAAAGAAAGGAGCAAAAGACCCAGTAGAATGGGACGAGGAAAGCCTGACAGCATTCACAAGATTACGAGAATGCCTATGTACAGCCCCTGCTTTAGGAATGCCTGATTATTCGAAAGAATTTGCACTGTTTTGTGATACGAGAGACAATTGTGCATTGTCAGTCTTAACTCAGGAGCATGGTTTAACTAGACGTCCAGTAGCATACTTTTCTGCTACTCTGGATCCAGTGGCTGCTGGATTACCTGGATGTCTGAAAGCAGTAGCTGCAACTTGCATGAGTCTTGAACAGAGCGAATCCATCGTTATGGGACATCATGTAACTGTGTATGTTCCACATGCAGTTGTAATCCTATTGACCAGAACTAAAACCCAGTATCTCACACCTAGTCGGCTGACTAAGTATGAGAGGATTCTTGTAGGTGCTGCAAATGTAACCCTTACTCGATGTAACATATTGAATCCAGCAACATTGTTACCTGAGTCACTGATTGCAGAAGCAAAGGGAGAGGTCGAGCATGACTGCATTGACCTGACTGAATTTAGTACAAAACCACGTCCAGATATCAAGGAAATGCCCCTGCCTGTAGAAGATTACGAGTTGTTCGTTGATGGCTCATGTCTGAGACATGAAACTGTAGGCCTAAGTGCTGCTTATGCTGTAGTCACGGTATCAGGCACTATAGAAGCATCCTGTCTATTTGGAGTAAAGTCTGCACAAGTAGCCGAATTGGTTGCATTAACAAGAGCATGTAAAATTGGGAAAAATAAAAGAGTAACCGTATATACTGACAGTCAGTATGGGTACGGGGTTGTGCATGACTTCGGCCAATTGTGGCTACAAAGAGAGTTTCTGACTTCTTCAGGTACTCCTATCAGAAATGGAAAAGTGGTACAGGAATTACTGGACGCCATCCAGTTACCAAAAGAATTGGCAGTGGTCAAGTGTACTGCTCACAAATCAGGTGACGACCATGTGACAGTAGGTAATCGATATGCTGACCAAGTAGCCCAACATTGTGCCAGACATCGAATGTCTGTCAATATCAAATTGGGGGATATGGAAACAGCTGCCAACTTATGGTGTTTGAGGATGTGCCTACCTGGGTAGAATTGAAAGATTTATAGAATGCAGTGGAACCAAAGGAAAGGGAACGATGGAGAAAATTTGGTTGTCGCCAGAGAGGCGAGGATGGTGTCATTGTTGGCCCTGATGGTATGCCTGTGTTGCCTGCCAGCCTGCTTGCTTCTGTGGCCAGATTGATACATGGAGATACACACATTGGTAGGGATGCCATGATTCGTGTTTTCCAACAGACATGGTACAGCTCGAAGTTCAGGAAAGTAGCAGAGTCTCTCTGCCAGAGGTGCTTGACATGTCAACAGTTCAACGCTGGGAAGAAAACAGTAGTTGAGATGGGAAAAATAGGAAAGGCAGGAGGTCCTTTTGTAAGATTACAAATCGACTTCATCCAGTTACCCATTTGCAGAGGAATGAGATATGTTCTTGTCATTGTCTGCCTATTTTCAAAATGGGTAGAAGCTTACCCAGCAAAAAAGAATGATGCCTTCACTGTAGCCAAGTTGTTACTACGAGAGCTAATACCTAGATACGAGGTTCCGGTCACAATTGAATCAGATAGAGGTGGGCATTTCCAGAATGAAATAATTGACCAGCTCTGTAAAGCCTTCAAGATTACACAAAAGCTACACTGTGCATATCGTCCAGAGGCTTCTGGAGTGGTGGAAAAAGTAAATGGCACTATCAAGTCGAGATTAGGGAAAATGTGTGAATCTACTGGCATGAACTGGATAGAGGCTTTACCTCTTGTTCTGATGGGAATACTAAGTATTCCAGACCGAAACACAGGCCTGAGTCCCCCATGAGATTCTAATGGGAAGAGTTATGAGACAAGCATGGGTACCAGGACACAAACTGATAAGCATTTCTGATGATTTGGTACTTGAGTACTGCAAGCAACTGGGTGACCAAGTGCGTTCTATCTCTCGCCAGATTGGGGAAGACGCCGTCGCCAGTCCAGCAACTCCAGTCCATAAATTGATTCCAGGCGATTGGGTGGTACTCAAGAAGCACACCCGTTCGAATTGCCTTGCACCGAAGTGGGGAAAGCCAAGACAGGCGATCCTGGTGACCACGACAGCGGTGAAGTGTGCAGGAGTACCCAAGTGGATCCATGCCAGCCATACCAAGAGGGTAACAGAGGACGAAAAGAAGACTGACGCTGAAGGTTGTCCAGCTGAGGGGTCTCCAGACGTTGGTCCTGAAGTAGAGGATGACGAACAACCGAGCACCAGTCGAGATAAGTGGATACCCATAATCGACCTGACAGATGATCCCATAAGAACAAGAAGTCAAACCTACTCAGACAGAGAGTGAAATAGTGAGGAAGAGATAGGAATAGGAGAAGACAATCAGATTATCGAAATCCATGTAAAATCTGAAGAAGAAGAAGAAGATCAGATAGGGGCAGAACAGGTGATCGACACACCTCCAAGAACTCCTGAAATTGAAAAGGGACAGACAGATATTAGGGCGAAAGTTCAAGCGGAAGAAAATCAAAGGTTCGAAGTGCTTGAACAGGATCAGATAGAAATAGACAAATGTGTTCAGGATACAGAAATTGAAACGCCCAAAAGTCAAAACCAGTCTACACCTGAACAAGGCCAGCTTAGTGACCAGGCAGAAGAAACAGATATAAGACCTCGGACTAGTCAGACAGGAAGGGAAGAAGCGGAAGCAGAAGTGCCACAACTGAACGAAAATAAAAGAGCCTTAGACGAAAGCCCAACAACAGTGCCAGTTAAAAGACTCAAGAAAAAGAAAAATACAGAGCCAAGGTACATCAAAAGACTGAGACTGAAAACAGTAGAAGAAAAACTTGAGCAAAGGAAACAAGCTTTAAGTAAAACAGAGCCAACTGGAGAAAACACTAAGCGAAGAAGTGCCAGAGTAAAAAGACAGAACGAAAAGTACCAGGATCCTGAATGGACTTTCCTGGTGTTGGAAGAATTTGAGGATCTTGAGATAAGTGACGAAAGTGACGAAGAACAGACTACTGACCAGTCTGCCGAAGAAGACGAACCAACCTGAAGTTGCTCAGTGTAAGCTACCTGAGCGAAGTTACAAAGAGGGGTTGAGAGAAGCTTCTTTTGAGCAGAAATGTCTGATTCAAATGTGAATGGAAGACCTGGACGTAATTGCTGTAAAACATGCTGTAAAGTATGTATATGTAGTGTAGCCTTAGTGTTAATATTATGGATAGGACTAAAAATTACTATTCCTTATATGATGAGTAAAGGTACTGATAGTGACTCTACAGAGACTGTGACGAAAAATGCAGGAGAAACGACATCACAAAGTATAGAAGGACATGAGAAAGCACTTAGCATTAGACAAACTAAACCGGACTTAGAAGCATCAGATGAGGAAGGACTGCATTATCATGGAGTCAAGAACCAGACTCATTTAAACGTATTCGCTAACCTTTTAGTGCATTATGTAGAAACCATGGAAATAGAAGACTGTTACGTTTGCATGAAGCTACCTACTTCTGTAGCTGAGGGGGTGACATACCATTACTTGCCCCTAACGGATGGAATTTCCTGTAGTATTTTAGCTAGTTTATTTTACAAGAGAGGACCGTTACAGTACTATTACATACAAAAAGTGACGTGACACGTTATATGGGAGAATACTTTCTGACTATAGGGACCATAGATTTAGGTGAAGCACATAGAGATAACTTTTTTTTTTTTTTTTTTTTTTGGTGTTCAAAACTGCTTTATTGAAATAAACATGTCATGGTACACAGCTTGGATCGCCTACAACCCGGAGGCCGGCAGCAGGAGAAGATGAACAGTACACAGCCTAGAGGCCGGCATCCCGGGGGCCCGGCGGCACATTACATACTCATAGGACGCTGGTGTCGCGCCCGGTGGTGTAGGACATATAAGGATGAACAGCAGTCGAACAGTGTCTTTGAGCAAGAGAAAGAGTCTCACTCTTAATTTCGTTTTGTTTTCGTAGCTTTGTAAAACAAGAAACATAACATCCCAACCAGGTAATAACTAAGAGGCAGTGCATGGCTGTGTAGTAGTGATGAGTGATAGTGGTGTAGTGTGTTGTCTCGGGCAGGTAGTGGCGTGTGGGAGCTATAGTGTCCAGAAACCTCCGTCCCAGTGCTGTAGAAGCCAGTAGAGTGCCACCTCAAAAAAATAAAAAACGCGGGGTGCCTAGGGATATTGCCCGCTAGAGGCGTGAGTACATGTCGCGAGTGCGAGGGAGGGTGTGCATGCTCAGAGAGGAGGAGGGGTCAGGTCGATCGAGGCAGGGCATCTCACATCACCCGGATGATCGCGAGGAGCAGGAGGGTACACACAGAGAGGGAGGGCTGAAAGCCATTTTAGAAGTTATAGGTTAAGGTCTGGGAGAGAGTTCAGGGTGCCGTGGGGAGGCAGGTAAGGCATCCGACTGCGCGTCGCCATCTGAGCGCCTGAGCAGGTAGTGCACCAGAGGGTCCCATATGTCCCTATGCCGACATGAGAGAGGCAGCAGCTCAGCAAAGGTGGCATGCTGATCCTGACAATAAATCAAATCCGCAAGCCAGTCCTTGAACTTGGGCGCCCTGCCCCTACTCCAGCGGCATGCCACACGCAGCTTGGCCAAGAGCAGAGCAGTGTCAACAAATTTTCTGCAGTCTCTAGGGATTTGCATCGTGCAACCAAGGATGGCTATCAGAGGATCCGCAGGGATCTCCTCTCCTACCATCTCCGCAAGGGCTTCCATTACCTGTCGCCAGTAGCTGGCAATCTGGGGGCAGGCCCATGCCCGATGAAGAAAATCAGCATGGTCGGCACAACAACGCTCACAGCGATCATTATCAGCCAACCCGAACCTGTGCTTCCGGACCGGCGTGTAGTATATCCTCTGAAGGAATTTATAATGAATAATTTTCAGTCTGCAGCTGGCAGAGATGCGAGAAGTCAGCGTGCAGCAGTGTGTCCACTGGTCGTCTGAAAGATCGAGGGCAAGTTCAGCGGACCAGTGTAGCCGGGCAGCGGAGACCTGCTCTGGGGCAGCAGCGCGGAATTGGCGGTAGAGCCCAGAGACCAAATGGGTCCCGTCCTGCGACCCCAAGAGGAAGTGCAGCGGAAGTAGTATCTCAGGCTCATCAGGGTAGTTGGGAAGGACATCACGCATCCCTGCGCGTAACCGAATATAGTTCAAGGGGCGTAGGCTCGTGCGTCTTAAAAAATAGGTCAGTGGACTTGAAACGATGTTCATGAAACAGATCCCCCCAGCAGGCGACAAGCAGTTTGTCGCAGAGCCGGCGGAATCCCAGTTCTGATAACAAGGAAAGTTGTGGATGGTAGGTGAGCGGTAGTTTGGGGGAGTAGGGCAGCGGGCATGCCAGTCTCCTAGCGATACGGCGCCATGCATCTAGAGTGCAGGAGACCGAAGTATTCGATGTCGTGATAGATGTCTCGGGACAGTGTAGCAGGCCGTTGAGCGGGAGCGGGTGCACAATCCAGTCTTCCACCACTACATGCGGCAGGAAGGGAGCAGGAGCCATCCAGTGGTAGGCAAAATGTGCCTGCGCGCACTGATAGTATGTTTCAAAATCAGGGATATCAAATCCTCCTCTGTCATAAGGAAGAGTCAGTGTCGACCACTTTAAGCGGGGAGATTTGCCACCCCAGAACAGTCTGCGCAGCTCCGAGCGGAGTGTCTTGAAGAAAAAGGCACCTGGGTAATAGGGGACATTAAGAAAAAGGTACAGAAAGCGGGGCAAAATCACCATTTTTATGAGTGATGCTCTCCCAGCCATGGAGAGCGGTAGCGTGATCCATCTATCGACGGAAGCAGTCAATTTGGTCATGGCTACCCCGTAGTTGGATCGTATCGTCTCGTCCTTATCCCGAGAGATACGGATTCCCAAGTAGCGGAGGTCATCGCGGCACCATGCTAACGGGTAATCAAGAGGGAAGGCGTGTACCGCATCTGTAAGAGGAAAAAATTGCGACTTGGCCCAATTGATGTGTACACCTGATATCCCTCCGTAGAGGACGAACTCCCGAAGCAGGGGATTGAGATGCGTGTCCGGATATTTGACGTACAGTGTGATATCGTCCGCATAGAGGGACACATCAATTTGTCGCTGCAGGCATTGTACCGCTCCTGCTCGGTGTAGTTGACGTAAGCGACAGGCGAGTGGCTCAACCGCAAGGGCAAATAGCAGAGGAGAGAGCGGGCATCCCTGTCGGGTGCCTCTCGTGATGGTGATGGGTTGTGACAACCTTCCGTTAATTAACACCCTCGCCGTGGGGTCCGTGTATAAGAGGCGAACCCAGGCTAAGAACATTTTAGGGAAGCCCATTCTGGCTAGGACCGAGAAGAGGTAGGGCCACTCGACAGAGTCGAACGCCTTGGTGGCGTCTAGGAACACAGCCGCCACTGGGACGTCAGGGTGTACCGTGCGGAGCAGGGAGAAAAGGGTGCGAAGATTATAAGATGTGGATCTACCCGCAACGAACCCAGATTGATCGGGCAGAACAAGTCTGGTCATGAGCAGCGAAAGCCGCGTGGCCAGGATCTTGGCGAGAATGTTAACATCGCAGTTGAGGAGGGAAAGCGGGCGGTAAGAGTCACAGGAGGAAGGGTCTTTATCCGGCTTCAGGAGGGAGGTGATGACCACTTCTCGCATAGAGCCGGGAAGTATCCCATCAGCGAGGGACTCGGTAAAGACCTCGCGGAGCACGGGCGCCATGATGTCTATGTAGGCTTTGTAGAACTCTGCTGGTATACCGTCGAGCCCCGGAGCATTACCATTTTTGAGGGACATAATGGCTTCACGAACCTCGTCCAATTCGAACGGTGCCGCGAGAAACTCCCTGTCACCATCGCTGAGCCAACAGAGCGCCACGGCATTGAGGTATTCAGCGTATGGCACGTCCGTCTCTGCCGTGGACGTATAGAGCGACGAGTAATGCGTCGTGAATGCGGAGAGTATCGCATCCGACTCTCTGATAGTGGCGCCGGATTCATCAGTAAGCTCTAGTATATTGGTGTGCACCCGGTCTGGACGTGTAATCGCAGCTAGTACTTTACCAGGCCTATCTCCCTCGCAGTATTTCCGGGCGACCCAGTGTTTACCCCGATACTTCGCTTCTCTGGCCGCCTCCTCCTCATATTTGGACAGTGTTTCTCTGAAAGTCGCGTGTAGGTGTGGGTCAGTGTCTGATGTCATGCGGAGTTCCAGTTCTCGCAGGTCCCTGTCCAGTGTGGTGATGGTGTGTAGAATAGCACGCAGTACCCCGTGACCCTTTGAGATGCAGAACCCCCTGATAGTGACCTTGAAAGCCTCCCATACATGTTCGACTGACTCCACCGAAACCTTATTCCTAGGAAAGAAATCCTCGATTTCCTCGCCCAGCTCAGTGCGAAATAGGTTGTCGAGGAGCATATCGGGACGCAGTCTCCACTGCGGCCGCGTGCTGTCCCATCCAGGAGTACGGAACTGCAACTTGACAGGGCTATGGTCAGAATAGGTACGAGGCAGATGGTCCACCCCCAATAATTCTATAGCAATGTCTCTGTTAACTAGAAAGTAATCTAAGCGCGCCCATGTCCCAGTATGAGATGTGAAGTGTGTACCCTCCCGTCCAAGGGGATGCAGGTGTCGCCAGGCATCCAATAGTCCCCCCTCCTCCACAACCCCCTTCAGAGCTTCTCGGGCCCCGGGCTTGTAAGAATTAACTCCATCCGCTCTGTCTAGGGGGGGCGCCAGCGCCAAGTTAAAATCACCACCCCAAATGACATGTCGTGCCCCAACAGCCACAATCTTACCCCACAATGTAGAAAAAAGGCAGGTGAATCGACATTCGGTGCATACATTGACCCAAACAGATAGATGTCGTGGCCCACCCTACCCCACAACAAAGCATAGCGGCCTTCTTTGTCCACCTCCTCCCCAAGGCGATGAAAAGGCACTCCACGGGCAATCAGCACTGCAACACCCCTCGCATAGGTCGAGTAGGAGGAAAAAGCACGAGCGCAAGCCCACTTTGACGCAAAAGAAACAGCACTTCGCGCAGGCAGATGGGTCTCCTGCAGCATGGCAATCTGCACATGATGCCTATCCAAGTAGGCAATGACATTTCTGCATTTTTTAGCATCATTCAATCCTCGGACATTCCATGATAAACATGTCAAACGCGCCGTCGCAGTCAAAGCAGCCATGGACACAGCAACAGTATACGTAAGAGCGCCCGAGGGGGTCGCATTATGACACCACACCCACCCCTCCAGCACCAAGACATACTCCAGGCGAGCAAATATACACACAGTCTAAGCACAGTTAGCCTCAAGAACTCTAACCCCCCCCCCACCCACCCCAGCATCCCAATCATGCCAGAAGCCATGGAACCCACCCACGTAGCCCTCCCCCCTCCCCCTCCCTCCCAACTTTAGTAGCGCAAACAGCGTAAAACGCAACAATGCAATGGGGGACACCCGACAGGGGTACAACATAGAGCGCGCGCTGCCACTATCCGATCCTTAGCTCCAGAACTATACCGCCCTCGGTGGAGACTAGGGCCGAGACAGTGGTCCTTGGTGTACGTTACCACTGGGGTGCAAGGTTCATACAGGTCCAGCACTCATGCAGCATCCCAGCTATTAGAGTCCAATCCGTTGTCAGCAGGCAGGTCAGTGCAGTGCATACGCAGTTCAAAGCGTGTAGTGATAGTTAGTCATCGTGATGCACCGGAGGTAGGTCAGCATTCTCCATTTCGTCCGCAGGCTCTTGTTCGTCCCTGCGTGCCCTTCGGAACTTCTTCAGGAAGTCCTCAGCTTTTTGTGGGTTTGTAAAAAAACTTTGCTTGCCCTGATGGGTGACTCGGAGCTTTGCAGGATACAAGAGGGCATAGTCTATTTGAGATTCCCGCAGTTTTTTCTTCACTGGAAGGAACTTGCGCCGTTCGTCCTGAACCATCGGCGTAAAGTCGGGGTAGATGGAGAAAGTGATCCCGTCATACTGCAACGATCTTTGAGTCCGAGCAGCTCTGAGGGCGGTATCACGATCGCGATAGTTCAAGAGACGAGCAATTATAGGCCTCGGTGGTAGACCAGGCTGTGGCATAGGTGCCAGGGAGCGGTGAGCCCTCTCCACAATGAACTGAGGCGAGAAAGCCTCCTCTCCGATCGAGCCCCTAAGCAATTTCTCCACGTACAGTTCCATCCTGCCCGTGGCCGTGGATTCCGGCACATTTGTAATGCGAATGTTGTTTTGGCGGCTGCGTGCTTCTAAGTCCTCGTTCTTTGCCGCTATGATACGAAGCAGGTTGTCCATTCTGGCCAGCTGCGTCGTATGGGTCGTGGCCACATCAGTGTTGTCAGAGATCCTCTGCTCCGCAGTCGTAATACGCTCTTCATGGCGGTCAACTTTGTGAACCAGGGCGTCCAAACGGGCCGTGACCCCGTCCACTTTCTCCACAACGGTGGCAAAGCCTTGACGCATCTCCTGTATCAGGTTGGTAAGGTCCACAGCAGGGGCCGGAGGTGAGGAGGGCTGTGGAGACGGCGCGCTGGGTCCCGGGTTCATCTGTGATGATGTGGCGTTTTTGCGCGCGCTGTCGAAGCTCAGCTTGGGCTGGCGAGTCTCAGGCCGCCCCATGACAGTGTCCTGAGGCGAGCGATGGGCCACAATGAGGGAGGACAGTGCAATCCAGCGCAGGTGCAGGCCTAGCAGGAAGGATGGGGCCAGCAGGAGGCAGGAGGATCACAGGCTCAGGTACGTCCCTATAGACAGCAGGAAGGACGACACCAAGGAGAAGCGCTATGCAGCCTTCGAGCGCCCAGAGGCAGTGGGTGAGGATCCAGCCAGAGGCACGCAGTCGCAGCTACAGGCACCTTCAGCACACAGCCGGATGGGGAAAGGGCCAGGACTCCGAAGGTAGCAGCAGACAGCAGGGGCCAAGCCAGACGGACTGAACGCGGCTATCAGCAGCTGCGTGATGTATCTTGCAGGATGGCACCTCACACGTCCCAGTAGGGCGCCGGCGAGTGAGACGGGATGTGGCAGGGGGCACCTCGCGCAGGGGGGGCCGGCCTCCGACTCCCAGAAGGCAGATCCAAAGGTCCGCGCCGCACAGGCCGGGGTCCGCGGCAATGCGGAAATCAGGGACGACAGACCCAGGGGGCCGCAGCTCTACCCGCCGTGCGGGGAGCGTCCCCCCCTCAGCGCCAGCAAGGTGAGTCCGCGAGGGCTTGGGGAGGGGGGGGAGGGACCCAAGGGAAGTCCACAGCTATCGCCTACCTGCTCGGCAGCCTCCGCACACCGCCCCGGAAGGATCGTGAAGAAAGAGTCCTGGCGCGGCCTTGGGTCCTCGTGGCAGTCCCCGAGGTCGCGTGATCGCGGTGGCCCAGCGCCCGTTCTCCGCAGCTCCGGAGCCCAAGCCGGGCAGAGTCCAGCAGCCCGTAACTCCGGCCCCAGAGCCCACAGCGGCTCCAAACTTGGAACGAGTGTAGGGTTCAATACTAGGATGCAGAATCCAGTCTTTTTAGGGTGATACATAACCCCGTGGCGCAGGTTCTAGGAAGGATGCATGACCAAGGAGCGGGAGCTGCACGTCTAAGCAGCCATTCCGCAAGCGCGCCCTCTAGCGCCCCCAGCACATAGAGATAACTTGACCTGTTCATTACATGAACAAGAGAAAATGTTTCTAAACATGGCAGAGAAAAGAAGAGAAAGGTTCCAAAGAAAGGCGAATGATAAAAGGCAGGAAACACCTAAGTGGGCTGAAAACATGGGAAGCACCTCAAATGGTGGGGTTAGTCCTGCTTTGTTGCTGGATTTCGAGAGAAAAGGGAAGCTTTGTCTTCACCGAGAAAAGACTAATTATTATAATAACATTTTCATTGGTTCCAGTCAATGTGAACACAATTACAAGGTAATTGGAGGTTGGGGTTTCAAAAATGGGTCAGAACCTGTGTTTCCCGGGATTTATTACATATGTGGAAACAAGGCTTATTTCAAATTGCCGGATCACTGGTATGGAAGCTGTTATTTTGGCATTGTCTTCCCGAAAATATACCATGTGAATGAAATTGCTGGAAGCAATGAAAACACTAACAGTTTAGTGCGTAGTAAAAGAGAAGGTGTAGGTGAAATAATGGGTAGTATTTTTAGTGCATTGATACCTGCAGTGGGAGTGGTTCTGAACACACACAGAATTTGCAAATTGTCAACTATAGTGGATCGGTTGTCTACTGACACTGCTAGTGGATTTCTGATCGTCAATACCGAAATGGTTGCGATCAGATCTATGGTTTTACAGAACAGACTTGCTCTTGACACCTTATTAGCGAAAGAGGGCGGAGTCTGCCGAATGCTGAAAGCGCAACATTGTTGCACTTACATACCGGATAAAAGTGTGCAAATCAAAAGGTATGTAAGGAACATTACAAATTTGGAAAAGGAACTCAAACCACTGGAGGTTGATAGTGCCTGGAAGAGACTCACTGATGGTCTCTCCTCTGTAGGTCATTGGTTTTCTAATTTAGGTAAAGGTTTGTTGTACAAGGTACTGATGCCAATTGCAGTAGTAGATTTTATCATATTCCTTATATTTGTCTGTTGCAAATGTCGCAAACACCAAAAGAAGTATACTGTGAACAAAAGAGGCGTGAAACGGAGTGTGGATGAACTTGAATTGGAGGACCTGAATAATCAGATTTATAAAAAGGGGGAAGAATTCACACCCTAACAAAGAAACAAAAGAAAAGCTGAATAGAATGTTGGGAAGAGATTGAATTGGGCAAAGTGTGAGAAAAAGTTGGCATCTGATTATATTGGTTTTGTGATGATAGTAAATATCATCAAAGAGGGGATTGATGGAGCAAGGATTCGCATATTACGCGACTTGCTTGAATTCATGAACCTCAAGTAATATGTAACAAAGTAATCCAACCTGTTTGTCTTACTAATTTCCCTTTTATTCTGACATTTGGGTTATCCGAGTGATGCTTGCATATGTGTGTATTAACCTTAATAACGTTTGTCACAAAAAATGGCCGCTGCTTGGCGGGTTTTCTTCTGCGCATGCGTTAGTCACACTCACGTGACGTGACGTATTTGCAGTTCTGGTGGGAACCTTTGCGCTTGCGCAATTGCATTAATATGACCGCTTGGTGTCCTCACATGGTGAAGCTTGCACTGATGTTTTCGTGTTATAGTTTATTTGCACTAAACCTTAATGCAAATAGTTTATATAAAGTAAGGGGTATAGAGTAGCTATTCATGGTATACAGTGTAATCATTTATTTCTGTGTTTTAATTTGTTTTCGCTTACTTTTCATGTGTCGCAACTCATGGGCCTGGGAGGGAAGAAAACCCCATCTTGAAAATCTCTACTGGGCATGTCACCCTGGCAGAGGGAAAACAACCTTGAACAGTGGAACTCATCCAGCTGGAAGCCACAGTCAAGATGCTCCTGAGAAAGTGACCTGCGACCCAGCAGGATGGAGCTGAACTGTACTGCAAAAGTTAAATTTGTATAAGTTACATTTGTATAAGTTTCATTGTATTCTGTAGAGTATCTCATGGGAACCCCAAATTCAAATAGGCGGTTCCAGAGTATGTAAATGTGAGCTTGTAGAAATGAAATATGATTGGTGTGTTGACCTATCCTACTTGGGGACCAATCGAAATTGGGGATTCTGACACTTGCAACATTTGGGGGGTGGTACACTGACCCGAAAACAGTATAACTAGCCTAGGTTTAGCTAGAGAAATTGTCCGACTTGTCCGAATAGCTGACCTGTCACTGACCCAACGCACTCAATAGGTGACTTGATACAGAGGGCTGCGGAGCACTCTGTCCGAAATTTCCATAGACTCAAGGGTTTTGTTGAGAAACCTTAAGTGCTGGCGGAGCACTTTGCTGGGGAGTTCGATAACCCAATCGGGGTTCTGACTGATAGCTGCAGAGAGGGTGGAGCGCAGGCGTTGCTTCCAAACTGCGGGTGCTGGTCTTATCCTGGTGGTCCTGTCCTGATCCTAATCTGGGTTTCCTGTCCTGTCCTGGGGTGTCCATTCTGCACCTACTGTCCTACTGATGACGGGTTTCCTTTGGGGTCCCTCCTGTTCTTAACTGACCTGTGGCCAGGGTTGGTCTTCACACCATTCTAGGTAAATATAGTGCTGAAACTCTATACTGCACCTTTCTATTTTTCTGTCTTTTGCTTCAATAAAGACATATCGTTGCATATATTGATTTTTCATGCTTTTTCGCAAACCCACTGAATGAAAAGCTCATACGTTATTGTCGATATTTTAGCATGTTCCATTTTCTACCCATCCCTTGAGTACATTTCCTTTTCAGGTCATGATATACAGATGTTCTTTGTTTTACCAATCTTTTAGTTGATTCAAGTAATTGCACCAGTTTATTAGTACGGTCTATTTTCACCTTACCTGTAGTTCCTCTTCATGGGGAAATATTTTACTGTGAAGTTTCTAGTATGCTCTTTATTCTTCCCCGTCCTTTAGTCTGAAATTATTTGCCTAGCTGTTTCCTCATTCTCACCTTACTGTAGACTCATAAATGATCAGCTTGATATATTTCCTTTATGGATATGTACTCTTCATTATCTTGGTTATTGATTGTTTACTGGTTATAAATCTCATGCTGTCCGAATCTGATATCTAGATAAAATCTTTAAAACTTCCCCGGAGTCTGTGGTCTTTATGAAATACATAAGGATATATAGTTGGTATTGTGTTGTTGCCTTTTCTTCACAGCTAGCTCCCTGATTCATCGTGGTCATTAGGTACCCGCGACGGTGGATTGGTAAGTCGGGTACAATAGAAATATATAGGAAGGAACTGGGTTACTGGTAGTAGAGTGTATGGTCGCCCGATTAATAAATAATGGTGTATTGAAATATATGGGCCCGATACGTGTATGGTAAAATTGTTGGTTGGGTGACCTGTGCGCTCTATCATTACTAACATGGCATGGTGACAGGCGCCACATGGTTTAAATCTCATACGTCTAAGTGACACACAAGAAAAATCACTTGACAGAACGTCGAAAAAGCCTGTCAAAAAAGAGACTGGGTAGCTCTTCTCCGGATCAGCTCTTAACTGGCATGGAAAGCAAATAACGACATCTGTCCACCTGCGTGGCGCCTATATATATAACTGCAACGCCATAATCAACACTAACAATGTCACGCAAAGACGAATGGAGCCACCAGATGGCTCGCAGGGGTACTGCGCAGGCAAATGTTTCCGGACCCAGCCTGACACCTGGGAAATTTAGATGTAAGGAATCTGCAGATAGAAGTCTCTATCAGATGTTTGGGAAGCCCCTGAAGTCAGTAGTATTCACAGATGTGGGGTGACGTGGTCAGGTATTTCATGCAGTACTGTGGAGGACTTTAAACTCGCACCTGGCACTAAAAGAGGTTACTGGGCTTGGATCCAAATGTCTTAGAAACAAATATGACAGTGTTGTAAAGTAATAAAAACGATGAAAAAGCACTTAATGCAGGCATATGCTGTCTGCTGCAAGAGGATGGCATCAGCTGATGTTGATTTGGTTCTAGAGGGGGTAGTCCTACCATTAAGGGATTTTTAGGCATTTCTTCATTGAGTCATCCAACATGTGGGAATTCTCACAAATTGGCATCAATAGGAAAGTCTATATTGACAATTCTATTTTACTCTCTGTTGTATGTTATTATTAAAATAATGTACCCTATTTAATTGCCACAGTAAAAAGCATGTCATGTTGTGCTCCAATGCTTGACAAAGTTTGATTACTATTTTGTTACAGTACAGCAGTTACTAATATTTCAGCCAACTGAATATTTTCAGAAAGCACAAGTCTACGTCATAATGCAACTGTTTAGCAATAACTAAAAGTGTGGCCTGCTTCATTTATATACCAAATCACTCTTCAACAGTGAATCAACACAGATCAACAGGACAAGTAAATGTAAGATAATACAGCACTAAAAGACCATAGATAACCCATAACAATTACAATAACTAATTTAACTCTCAGTGATAAATTTACATTACCTTGTTGTTTTGAAAAAAGTTCTTTGGCTTGAATGAAAACAGGAAAGGTTTTTTGTAGTCAGAAGCATGCTTGCGGTGAACGTCATCGGCTTTGTACTGTAACAACCGTCCAGTTTTATTCACCATCCAGTAAGGACAGTGAAAAGCAATGACCAATTGTCCTATCGAGTATTTCACATGAACAGCTATATCTAAATCGTTCTTCTCTGTTTCAGAGACAGAAGTGAAATTAATAAAACTGATTTCAGGCTGATTACTCTTGATGTTGTACGTCCCTTTCCAATTCTGACCCAGATAGTTTAGCAACTGAAGTGTCAACTTGGTCTGATCCAGAACAGCATTATGAATCTGGACTGAAGAGCCATCCTCCAAAGTAAGTGTACTGTTATCATTTTCCTAAAAAATAGACATAATATATTATACATATTCAACTCAATTGCAAATTATTTTAAACTGCATTAATTTACCACACAGAAACAAGGAATCAACCATGCAAAAATTCTTCGAGAAAATAATTTCTTGTGTTACTAATGCACAAGTTACTTACCTTCGGTAACGATATATCTGTAAGAAACATTAGTTAGTGTTAGATTCTTTACCTTAGAATAACCCCAGGCATCAGACTGGATCCGGAAAGTTTTCGTCAGCAGTACCCCTGCGCGTCGGTAGGCATCGTCTGCGGCTCCACATCTGCCGGCGGCGGCTCAGAGTCTGTCGTCAGCGTCGTGATCGCCGGGATGACGTCGGCAGAGCACTTAGACGCAGCCCTCGCACGCTGACGTCAGTTCAGTACATAGCTTTCTGTGCTAGGAACGCAGAGCCATGCAAGAAACCGAAACTGGTGCCATGAAACTAGGGCCGTCAAAGGGAGATACCTTAACCCTAGATATCGGTTCGCAGAACAGGCAGGGTGGGTGGGGCGGTAAGGAATCTAACACTAACTAATGTTTCCTACAGATATATCATTACCGAACGTAAGTAACTTGTGCATCTGAAAGAAACACGTTAGTGTTAGATTCCTTACCTTAGAATAGATACCCCAGCAATACCAACCCCGGTGACGGGTCTGCGAACCAAGATCACACCAGGAAGTCCTGGAGAACGGAATGGCCGAAAAAGCCATCTCTCTGGACTTGGCTGTCCAGGCAGTAGTGCTTAGCAAATGTGTGCATCGAGGCCCACTTAGCTGCCTGACAGATGTCCTGCAAGGGGACTCCCCGACCCAGGGCAGCAGGAGCCACCGTGGCCCGAGTGGAATGGGTGCGCAGCCCCACATGAGGCTCCTTCTTAGCCAAGGAAGAACAGACCTTGATGCACAAAACAACCCACCGAGAGATGGTTCGCTTGTGCACCGCCCGTCCCTTCTTAGCGCCCACGTAACCAACAAAGAGCTGGCCGTCCACTCGGAACTGACGTGTGCGGTCTAGGTAAAATGAGAGTGCACGTTTTGGGTCCAGAAGGTGGAGCCTCTCTTCCTCTTTCGAGGAATGCGGAGGCGGAAAGAAGGTGGGCAAGGTGATGGACTGCCCGCAGGCCCGAACTGGCCATTGCGGGCACCGGGCAATCCCCCGGTGCGCCGCATGGGTGGGGGGCCGGTTTGAGGCCCATGGGGCCCGTTTTTGTTACAGGGCTGTTTTTGCAGAGCTGCATAATCGGCCCTGTAACAAAATCTGCCGAAAACCGGCCCTGGCAATGAACTCAGCTGCACCCCCGGACACCCCCTCCCCCTCTGGGAGGGGGAGGGGGGCCGGCCGAGCACTTTGCCAGGGCCGGTTTTGTTTCCCAGTCTGGCCCTGACTGCCAGATGTGAAAGGCCGTAACCACCTTGGGCAGGAAAGAAGGACGAGGCCCCAGAACAACTTTGTCCGTATGGACAGAGAGGAAAGGAGGCTTAGAAGAAAGAGCCTGGAGCTCACCCACTCTTCTGGCAGAGGTGATGGCAACCAGGAAAGCAGTTTTAAGAGTCAGAAGACGGAGAGGGCAATTATGAAGTGGCTCAAAGGGAGCGCACATCAGATAAATAAGCACCAAGTTCAAGTCCCACTGAGGCATCACGAAAGGAACCGGAGGGAACATGTGTGTGATGCCTTTCAAGAACCTATTTACAACAGGGGATTTGAAAAGAGAAGACTGATCAGGCAGCCTTAAGAAGGCTGAAATGACCGAGACATAGCCTTTGATAGTGCCCAGACCAGAGCTCTGCTGGGCAAGAGAAAGAAGACAGAGGAGAACCTCTGAAAGAGGGGCATAGAGTGGATCCACAGCCTTTGATGTGCACCATGCCACAAACTTGTTCCACCTGTAGGCGTATACCGTCTTTGTGGAGGGACGCCTGGTTGCCAGAATCACATCACAGACTTCAGGAGGCAAGTCAAATGGCCTCAACTGTCGCCGCTCAATCTCCAAGCAAGTAGGTGGAGACTGTACCGTTTCGGGCGGAGGACTGTCCCCTGTTGCTATGACAGAAGGTCCTCCTGAAGAGGCAGACGAATCGGGGGATCGACTGACATACTCAGTAGCTCAGGATACCAGTACCTTCATGCCCAGTCCGGAGCCACAAGGATGACTAGGGCCTGATCGCGTCGGATCTTCTTCAGCACTCTGGGCAGAAGTGGTATAGGCGGAAAGGCCTACAACAGACCGCAGCTCCACTCGCGCCGAAAAGCGTCGCTGAGCGAGTACCGCCTTGGAAATTCCAACGCGCAGAACTGATAACATTGCGAGTTCTCTTCGGTGGGGAATAGATCTAACCAAGTCTCTCCCCACTGCTGAAAAAGACCTTGCGCCACATCCGAGTTCAGACACCATTCGTGATCCATCATGCACCGGCAGCTGAGTTCGTCCGCCCTGGCGTTCAGGGAACCTGCCAGGTGTTGAACCACCAGGGTGATGCCCTGGTGTTCCAGCCATGTCCAGAGGTGCAGAGCCTCCTGACAGAGGGTCCACGACCCCACCCCGCCTTGTTTGTTGCAGTACCACATGGCAGGGGTGTTGTCTGGAAACACCTGCACTACACTTCCACGGACAGAGGGAAGGAATGCCTTCAGTGCAAGCCGGATCGCCTGCAGCTCCAGAAGGTTGATATGGAGACGGGACTCTGTCGGAGACCAAGGCGTCTGATCTCCGCCAATCCCATGTGGCCCCCCATCCCAGGAGGGACGAGTCGGTCCCCACTGTGTGCTCCGGTTGGGGTAGGGAGAGGGATCTGCCACTGACCCAATCGCGGTCTGTGAGCTGTCTTGCAGTGCCCTCAGAGATCAGGACATGGTCAGACAGGTTGCCCTGATGCTGTGCCCACTGGAACTTCAGCTCCCCCTGCAGAGCAAGCATCCGCCACCTGGCGTGATGTACCAGCAGGATGCAGGGCGAGACGTGCCTGGGCCTCCTCCGGACACTGGGGCAGCATATCCGCTACCGTATCCCACAAAGAGTGGGTGTAACAGCCCAAAAGGCAGGCGGCGTTGATGGACCGCAATCCCAGGCCCACCGAGGAGAACAGTTTCTTTCCAAACTGATAAAGCCTTTTGGATATCCGATCTGGAGGAGCAGTCAGGAATGCAGTCTGGGACGTAGAGGCCTGGATCACCAGCCTCTCGGGGTAGGGTGTATAGACAGAAAGCAGGGGTCGTCCGGAGCCGGGCGGTGGCGCCGGGCCATGTTCGATCCACAGGGGGCACTGTGGAGGGCTTGGACCAAGTGCCCATCAGAACGTCCGTGAGGGCCTCATTGAACGCCAGCATAGGCACCGAAGAGCTTACTGGCGGCTGAAGCACCTCGGTGAGGAGATTAGTTCTCACGGTCGCCGCAGGGTGCTCAAAAGCCAAGGCCTTGGCTGCCCTGCGCAACACCACACCATATGTAGCACCCTCCTACGTAGCCACTGAGGGAGGAGAGATGAAGCCAGTGTCAGGTGATGTGTCAAGACCACTGGCACCCGCCAGCTCGTCTGCCCAGTCCTGACTCAGCTGGCACTGCCGTGCCAGAGGGTCCTCTGACCCCTCCCAGCCCTCCCATTCATCCGTGTCCTGATAAACAGGCAGAAATGACAGAGCCGGTTCATAGATGAATTGCTCACCCATCAACACCGGAGACGGCGCTGAGCGGTGCAGCTCCGACGTCGGACCCAGAACGGGGCTGAAACCGGGGGCGGTGTCATCCGAAGACGGCGCCGGAAGCAACAACATAGGGGTCGGTGCCAGCGGAGGAGTCGTAAGTTCAACTGGTGTCGACCGGGATCCAGGCATGGATCCCACAGGGGCTGTGGCATCATGACCGAAGTCGACGCCGGCGCCTGGGCCAAAGCCGCCGGCTCGCTAGGACCCCCAGTCGGGTCTGCGGGGCCCAAAGGCGCGCCGGCAGGCCTCAACGTAGGGAAGTGAGTCCTCATGGCCACGAGGAAATCACGAATTTCCTCCGGCGTCGCATGCAGTCCAGGGACTAAAGGGTATGGGACCAGATGCGAGGTCTGCGGCTCCAGCAGAGCTGCGCGGGTGGTGCCACCCGAACCCTCGGCCGAGTCGCGCGACCGGCGAAGGGAGTCAGAAGAGCGATGCCGCTTCCTCGACTTCTTCTTGGAGTGCCTCGACTTACCTGAGTGCGAGGACTTGGAGCCCGATGAACACCTCCGGCTCCGCGACCAGCCCCTCGATTTCCTCCTCGACCGGGAACTCGAGCAGCGCGGAGCCAACATCTGGATCTGGAGGAGGTTGCGGGACCGCTCCCGCCTAGCCTTTGACATCAAGGCCTGGCAGTTGGGGCACGACTTGTGATCTTGGTCGGCCGCTAGGCAGTAGAGACACCGGCGATGGGGGAGAGTATCCAACAAACGTCGGTGACAGGTGTCACACGGCTTGAAACCGGGCATCCATATTGGCACCAGGAGTCGAAGTCGACTCGAAAAGAGATAGTCAAAAAGACCAAAAAGTTAGTCAAAAAGTGACTAAGGGAACTAGCTCTTCCCGGATCTGCACTTGCTGGCGCGGGGAAAAGAACAACTGACGTCCGCGTGTGAGGACGGCGTCTAAGTGCTCTTGATGACGTCATTCCGGCGATCACGACGCCGACGACAGACACGGAGCCGCAGACGATGCCTACAGACGTGCAGGGGTACTGCTGACGAAAACTTTCCGGATCCAGTCTGACGCCTGGTGATATTCTAAGGTAAGGAATCTGAAGGAACGTGTTTCCTTCAGATATTTGTGAACAGCACAATTTGCCACCAAGATCACAGATCAAAAAGGGGTTTGCACTATCTTCTCGGTCTTCTTTCAAATTTGAAATAAATCCTTGTTTGCCTTGGTTCATGCAGTTCTGAAGCAGGCCATGGTTGATTCACCTTTAAAATCCCTTCTACATTCCCGAAAATATGATAAATTTCAGAACAAAATCCCTTCTTTCTGTGTTTTCCAAGACTGTTGGGGAAAAAACCAGTAGGTCCACAACTTTTAAAGAGCCCAGACCTGAAGATATGCATATTAATCTCAAATTTCCAGCCCAAATCCCTTCTGTCTCTACCTACCAACATCACTGACAAAAGAGGTAAACACCCAACTATTTATGGTACCCAGATCAGATGATGTAAATTAATTCCAGTCCAAGAGTTATATTTTCAAGCACTTAGTATTAAATCTGTGCTTTTCTGCAGCACTGGATGTCCTCAATCACCTTAGGTTCCACCTCCGATCCTGCTTGATCGGTCACGTGTGATCAACACAGTCAACTATTCCATATTTTTGGCCAAACTCCTTGAATAAGGACCTAGGCTTTATTAAATACTGCTCTCAAGTAGTTGCTCTACTACTCGCATATTGCTCCTTTCTTTCCCTTGCATGCAGTGTTTCTCAGGGGTCTTACCCTGGCCCTGCTATTTTTTACTACCTATGCCCTATTACTTGCTGCCTTATGCTTGAGGTGTTCTATCTTCTCCTTTGCCAACAACACTCAACTAAAACAAAAGAATTCATTTGAAAGACAACCTGACCACTATGATCTATGAGTTCCAAGATTATAAGGTCTCTACTTCTTTAGTGTGTTTGATCACACACACTAGAAGTAACAGATGTTGTAGATAGCCATCCACTAAACTAAACATTGGCCTGAGGACCCACTTCCAATTTCAGTTTCAAAGTTTGCAACCTGGCATTGCTTGCCTATGATTCACAGTTTCTGGTCCCTCAAGCTAACAAGGACTTGGATATTATTTTCTCTTCGCAGAATCAATTCCTTTTGATTTCACTATGCAAACACTATGTACTTGGCCATGCCTATAGTCTTTTTATCTAAACTTCAGACTGCTGAAACCTCGGCTGCCTCAGTCTCCGTCATCACACATATCCAGGTTAACCCAAGTGGTGAATGTCTTATTGGCACCAATAAAAAGTGTATTTTATCATATAGTGCCATACAAAGTCGTTCCAATTACAAATCAGTAAACCATTTTCACTCAAGATGGTTTCCAAAATGCCATCACCTTAGTTTATCTTGGTCTACTGACTGTATTGATTCTGTGTTTATCATTTAAGTTCTTTGATGGTGATGGAACACCCTCATCTTCATAAAACGTAGCCTCAGACTAGCTAGGGTTGTTTTAACCCTCAAGATGACTGCCTGGCTGATGCGGTCCCATTCTCAGTTTGAAATTTGGTCACTAGCCACCTTAGCATGGAGCAGAAATAGGCCTCTTGAAAGTAGGGTACGTTGAAATAAATTACGGTTAGCTCGTAGGCCCTCACATTATACATGACCTGAAGATCTTTCAATCTAACCAGGAGGATCCCCCTACTACCCATATCATTATATATTCTCCAATACCAATATCATTAATAAATAATTATTCAAACCAGTCCATCACAATGGTTTGGGAGCACCCTCTGCCAATTAGGTGTGGAAAGCCTTGCAATCACAGGCATATCCAAGAATGGCAAGAAATAATTCAAAACAACATGGTGTTAAAAGTCTCTGAGACTTTCATCAAAGATCAATACAGAAATATGAAAATCATCACTGTAATAACAAACTTCCTATTTCATCCACAACCTAAAAAGTTGCAAGAGACATTCAAGCCACCCAAAAAATTCTAGAGATCCAAGGATGCTAAAAAATTGACATCAGGTGGCATTCCTTGTCATCAGGAGCAGATAATCAATATTTATTTCTACTAGATGGGTTATGAATCAAAATATGTAACACTCTCACAAGTTAGAACCCGCATGCTAAGAGAACAGCAGCCTAGGTAAAAATCCAGCAACACACATGTGATCTTGCTTAAATGTAAAACAAATGCAGGAATCTAGAACTTAAATATGTATTTCACTTTTCAAAGACACGGTTAGTTGCAGGATTACAAGAAAGGGATAGCATAAGGCAATAGAGCATGAAAAAAATTGGATCATTTATCAAACGCATAAGTCAGGCCTGGTAATCAAACAAAGAAAATAATCAGTATGTTCCAAGAACTATTCAACCCTGAAGTACGAGATACCTACCTTCAGTAACGATGTATCTGGAAGAGACGATTCTAGCCGCAGATTCCTTGACGTAGAATCACTCCCAGGCGTGAGAATGGATCCGGAAGCTTTTTTGCCACAGCATCCCTGCGCGCCATCACACGACTCCGCCCAGGCGTCATCCGCGCATGTGATGTCAGTGAGGTCACATAAGACCCGCCCTGGCGCACCTACGTCAGTTTTCTTTTGAGAACTTTTCCGCACCACAACACGGAACCGCCAGATAAAAAACTGTGGAAGCATGGGAACAGTGTGCGAAGAGCAGAAAAATTGAAAGAAACGGTGACTAACAACACCACCCACAGTAGTGTCAACACCGCAGAACCTAAGGCAGGGAAAGAAGAAAAAACAAGCAGAGCCCTGCACAGCCACCCTGCCAGCACATAGACAGCTTCCCACCCCTGTGCCCCGGAGGCAAGGAACATGCGTAAAAGTCATGGTACACGTAGGAAACCCACCACCCCCATCCTGAGCAAGGAAGGGGACCAGTCCCAAGACTGACAGGGACAACAACCTCCAAGCCACCCCAACATAGAGGTCAACCACCCACAAGGGACAAAGGCAAGACATTTATTTATTTATTTATTTGCATGTTTATATGGCGCTGTGAATCGACTCCCAAGGGAGTATCTCCGCGCCTTAGGCAACAACTAAAGAACAGGAAGCAAGTCATGATTTAGTAAATAGCCCTAAGACCAACTAATAATTAAAAAGGAAGGTTTTGAGTTTTTTCCTAAAAGGGAAATGTTCCCTGCATACTCTAATTTCCTTCGGGAGTTGGTTCCACAGCTTGGGGCCAGCTACTGATAAGGCCCTTCCCCCCTTTCTTGCCTTCAAGGCCCTGGGAACACATAGCAATTCCTGATCTCCCGATCTCAGAGATCTAGATGGAACATAAGGGATGAATTTTTCAGTGAGGTAAACAGGACCCTTTCCAATGAGGCATTTGTGGATGACACAGCAGATCTTAAACATCACCCTCTGCTTTACTGGAAGCCAGTGGAGTTTGGCCAGCAACGGTTTTGAGGGAGTACGAGGCGGGACATTTAGAACCAGTCGTGCAGCAGTGTTTTGCACAACCTGCAATCTGGCAAAGACACTCTCATTGGCAGCTAACATCAACCCGTTGCAATAGTCCAGCCTGCTTAACACTAGTGACTGGACCAACGTTCTCCTGGTGGTATCCGGTAACAGAGGGAATACTCTCCTGAGAAGCCCAATAACGTGGAAACATGAGCCTACCACTTGATTAGTTTGTTGTGTTAGGGTAAGCTCATGGTCCAGTTTCACTCCCAGGTCTTTTACCACCATTTTGGGCTTAGGGACGGGGCCAAGATCTTGATGCCACTAGTCCGGAGTCCATAAGCGTTTGGCCTCTCCAAAGAGCATAACCTCGGTCTTGGAGACGTTGCACTGCAGGAAGTTAGCTGCCATCCACCGTGCCACCTCCTTCATCCCCCGGGCGAAGGAGTCACGCACCTCAGGAGTCATGATTTTAAAAGGGAAGAGGAGTTGGGTATCATCCGCGTATGATACTGGAATGAACCCGTGGGATCTCATGATGTTAGCTAGGGGTGCCACATAGATATTAAATAACGTAGGGCTCAAACAAGAGCCCTGTGGCACCCCCTTCGAGATCGCCACCACCTCTGATTGGTATGGTCCCAAGATGACTCTCTGGGTGCGTTTGATGAAAAAGCTCCTTAGCCAGGCCAGAGCCTTGCCTTCCAGACCGATGTCAACTAGTCTGGAGGTCATGATGTCGTGTGACACAGTGTCAAACGCCGCTGACAAATCTAAAAGTACCAAGACAACGGAATAGCCCTTGTCCTGTAACATCTGAAGATTGTCAGCGACGGACAGCAAGGCGGTCTCAGTACTGTGCCTGGGCCTGAAACCCGACTGGGAGGGGTCGAGTCCACCCGCGTGTTCAATGAATTTAGACAAATACTGATTCACGTGTCTCTCAGCAAGCTTCCCTATAAAAGGGAGAAGAGAGATCGGTCTCAGATTTGTCAAATCAGACCAGGGGATCGAATTGTTTTTTCGCAGAGGTCTCACAAGAGCCTGTTTCCAGTCTAAAGGGACTTCCCCAGTACACAAGGACAAATTGACTACATGCCGCATTCCATGGCCAGATGACCCTTAATCAGAGGATAGCAATGGAAGGAAGGGAAGGGAGGGAGGACAGGGGTAGAAAGCAATCCCCTCCAAACCTGGAGTAGCCAGAGCAGCAGGGCACCGGAACATCGGAACCCTGTTCCCTAAAGGAGGAATGAACCGCCCCTAGACGGAGCCACCCATCGAGAACAAAGAAGACACTCACAGGAGATACATCCCCCACCCACTTTTAAGTTTACTTGATCCCTTTTGTGCTTGCAGCAGAGTGCTTAACGAATACTAGGGTGATAGTTTGCATTGTCATGGTAGAGGTGGTCAAGCCTTGTAAGTCTTGACCAACGCTCGGGTCCAAGGCCTGGCCAAGAAAAAGGTCCACTTGTAACCTCAAGACGAAAATTAGCCAAGCCAATTTGTAGGTTCTGTACACAGTCCACCCTCTTAACTCAGTGTAGAGTGCTACACTCCTCACTCCACCCTAGCAACTCCTTCTCTGTTTGTTTCAGTTGGACGAAGCCGCTCTCTTGGGCTTTAAACAGGACGGCCTGGCATGTACAAAGCGGTGGTAGGGGTCAGAGGGGACACGGGTACAAATAAAATCTGCAGCCTGGCTTATTAAGGGGCTGTTATTATGAGTAAAACCTTTTCTGCTGAACCTAGTGGTTTGGAGGCCTTTCCATCCCCCTTCACCCAGCCACAGCACAAGACACTCTGATTTCGGAAATCTCTGCCAGCATTTAAGTTGGCCAGGCTATCATAAAGCCCCCTCCTTTGTAGAGAAAATACCCTAAGACACCAGGAGGAGGCGTGTCAAGGAGGTGACTCCAGACCTCTGTTCTGCCACCTTCCTGACCTCGTTTCATGGGAGATGCAGAGGGGTGTTGACCAGTACTATATGCCTTCATGGTCTTTGTGCGTATGGGAGCATTGTGAAGAGCTCCTTCGCAGTCAGTATCCCACTGCCCGCTCTACCCCCATGAAGTAATTCATATACAAAAAGCTTCCAGAGTGCTAGCTCTGTCTCAAAAGTCTGCCTCCAGTTGAGTTCTGAACTTCCCTTGTGTTGTTGTGAAGATGTGTTATGGTGTTGGCTTTACCAGACCGTTTGGTTGATATGTGTCATTGTCTTTCTTGAGGTTTTGAGCCTCACCTAAAGGCGGTCTCTTTAAGTCAGGAGAAGCTGGTGATATAATCATTCAAAATACAGTGCCTTGCCCTAACTTTACTCAACTATGTAATTTATATTCAGTAAAGTTTATTTTGTCAACCTCATTTAAGAAGATGAAGGCACACATTTATTTTTACTAATTTGTTGTTGTCATTACACTCTTGGCCTCTCGTGTAAAGCGCTCTGATATCCTTCGGGATCTAGTTCGCGCTATATAAAACTTTATAAATAAAAAAAACTTTATAAATAAGTACATCTGATAGAGACTAGCCGCAGATTCCTTCATGTAGAATAGATAGCCTAGCAACACACCGTGGAGAGGAGGGTCTGCGAAAGGACCCCACCAGCCAATACAGAACAAAGGGCCCCACAGGGAACCAGATCTTTGGACAGGTAGAACCTCGTCCCTGCCAGGCAAAGGAAATCCCTCAAGCAGACCCCCCACCGACCACGAAAGGATGTAGGAGGGAGAGAAGGCTGAAGAGGCCCGTACACTGACAGCAGAGGAACCAAAGGCAAGGTCGGAGAGGCCGAAGCACCGCACTCCCCATAAGGCAACACAGCTGCCGCCCAATGCCAAGACAAGAAGAAGCCTAGAACACCCAAGGAAATGAGGGAAAGGAAGGCAAACCCACTCCAGAGGGAGAGCAACCTGTCAGCCAGAAGAGCGGCGGCAGTCAAAAGTCGCCAGAAGCAAGAAGAACAGCCTGAGGCCCCAGGAAGGCCGAGTAGGCGGCCCCTGGCAAGGGAGAACACAGGATCATCCCAGACCTCAGGACAGGAGCAAGGAGAGGAGGAGATGCCCGGGCATATCACTATGAGTGGCAGTGCACACGACCTCAGGAAGCCAAGCAACATACATAAACACCATGGAGAACAGGAACCCGAAGGCGACCAGAACCCCCTAGCAGAGAGCAAGCCATATGACAGCTACCACTACCCCACATAGGGCACGTTAAGTCCCAAGATATGGGAACCCTTTTTGGAAGAACTTCCGCAGCAGAGGATAAACAAGAGAGCCACGGGGGGGAAAAACCCAGAAGGCTTGACAAGCAGCCCAAGAAAAGCAGAAGGCCTAATCTCAGGGCCAAGTCGGCGCAACAACTCCAGAGGAACACACACACATAATCAACAAAAGTGCTGTCCAGCAGCCAACATTGTCAAATTCCCAAGGAGGAACGCAAATGGCCAGAAAACACACTCCACAGCCAGAACAACCGCCCTGAGAAGCTCCAGAATCAACCCAACTCGGGAGTCACTGAGATGGGGACGGAGGAGGAGGAGGGTAAGGCGGAGGAGGAGGACGGAGCCCTGCCAAGAGCCTTTGGATGGCGGAGTCAGCCAGGGCATGGAACAACAGGCTGCCATCAAACGGAAGGTCGATGAGTCGCTCCCGAATATTCTCAGGGAATACTCCATCCGAGAGCGACCGAGGAAGCTATGGCCCAGTCCAGCACCTCTGAGATGTCCAGAGCAGAGCAGAGCAGAGAATTAACGCCGCAAGCTCCCGGCCATCCAACGCATGATGCTGTAAGTCCACCTGACAACCCTCCTGGGACGCTGCGGATCCCAGAGACTCAGACGAGTCCCACAAACAGGAGGAGGCCCTAGCCAGCACACACAAAGTGTTCAGGGCCCATGGGGCAACGCTGGTCGAGGCACACATGTTGCGCCTCCAAGAGTCCACCCAGCGGGCCTCTCGGGACGGCGGAGTCAACAGCGGCGGCAGGGAGGGGAAAGCAGTCCGCAAAAGAGGACTGGAGGCAGAGGGGTGGAGGGAAAGGCACGCCGGGTAACGCGGCGCTGGGAGGTGCCGGTGCAGAAGATGTTGAGGCACCGGGTCTCCTGGGGCAGGACGCCTCCAAGCCCCCGTCAAGGAAGAAAGGAAGGAACCTTCAAAGGGAAGTAAGATTTCCCTTCCACCAGAGCCCTGGTGGAGGACCTCCAATAGATGGTCCGCAGGAAAGTGAGCCACTGGGTCACCCATGTGCAGGATGCCCACAGCCGTGGACACCGCATGAGCGAAGACCCCACCTGCCTTCGTAGGGACCCGCGCTGGAGAAAGCAGCTCCTCCGTGGGCGACGGCTGCAACTAACCGAGGCCAAGAGGGACAGGCAAGGGTCAGACCTGGAAGTCAGAAGGAGATGAAGAATGAGGGACCTGCCGCTCTTCGGACAAACATCTCTGCCTCAGGAAGGGCGGGGAGCCGCCCTTCGATGCCGGTGAAAAAGACACCACACGGCGACCAGTTTCTGGGGAGGAAGACACCAAGATACAGCCTGCCTCCGGAGAAGAAGGAGCGTCCCAAGACGATTCCGCAGTACGACCCCTGCGTGGAGCCATAGAGTCCGCTGCCTGAGGCAGGTTGTCGGCACCATCTGGCGTCGCCAGACAAGGTTCCTCCAAGTCACCCCACACCGGAGACCGGAGCGGAGACCGTAGTGGAGCTGGAGTCGAACCGGCCCCTGGGGCGGCGCCGACCCGACCACCGCCGAGGCAGCCACCTGTGTGGGGGAACGAGATGGGCCTGGGGAGTGACACGAAGCCCTCCGCCAGCTGCGGCCCAGAATGAGGCGGAGATCGCTCAGCAACCTACGTGGCGGTGCTAGGGATGATCCAACCTCTGACTCGCCCTCCGAAGAGGCATCTGCCCGTTGGGAGGAACGAGAGGGGCCTGGAGAGGGACGAGGGGTCCTCACCAGCCTTGACCCGGAGCGGGACGAGGAGGGTCGACCAACCCCCTTGGCTCAGCATTGTCCAGCTGCTGCCAGCGCCGTAGCGGCGTTACCTCGGCCTTATACAGGACCACATTGTCAAAGGACCGAGAGGGGCTCGGGGATGCGACCAGAGCCCAGGTGCCCTCCCGCGACACCACGGGTACTCCTGCAGGAGTTTGCGGCGATGCAGAGACGCCGTGGCCTGAAGGAGGTGCCCCGGAGAAGCTGCACCCCAACAGCACCACATCCTCCAAGCCTGGATCCGAACCAGTCGGCGCTGGAGCCACCGGCGGCGCCACGGAGGCCCTGCGCAAGGCAAGGGGTCCGCCGACGCCCCAGGAGGGGAAGGAGGGAAAGACGCCACCGAGGCCTGCAAAGCCACCGTGTATGTCTCCATTTGGACTCTCGACGCCCCAACACCGGGAAACGGTGGGACATCTGGTGTGGTATTCGTTAAAAGTCAACTATTAAATCAACACAGGTTGCCAATTCCAGATGTACTCAGATAATACCAAGATAAACATCAAAACTGAGAACAACACGTCTTTATCAAGTCTTAAACATAGAAGGGTTCAGTCTAGCTACTCCCTTTCAGCTCGTCTACTAACCTGAGACCTCAGTTTACCCAACAACGACAGAAGCCTGGATTTTCTTTTTAAATAGCAATCACTACTACACCCTTAACTTATTATAATCTAATCTAAAGGTTTTCTGAATTTCTTTAAAAAAAAATTCCAGCACTGACTCTGTCCATCCCTCTGGCTATAAAAATGTATTTCTCGTCTTTGCCTGCTTTTCAAAAGATTGCTCATATGATCCTTGATTATTTCTTTTCATGACATTTTGGTTCAGGTCCCAACAAAAATTCTCCAATTACATTGGAGAGGATAGTCTGTTCCTCAACCACTGTGGCCAATCAATCTTCCTTCCCTAGAGTAAACCGTGAAGATCAAATTAAGAAAAGTATTTCTGTTTCAGTTATCATGAAGGACTCCTAGGCCCTAAATACAACACACATGGTATCTGTTTTTGACAATACAGCCTTCCATGTGCCATAATTTTGGAACCCTAGATGTCTGTTGCTCATTTTGAGAGCACAGAACAAGTGAAATAAAATTAAAACTTTTGTTACTACTGGAACCAATTGACACACCACTGTATCATGAGTGTAGTCATTTGATAATGACAAAGGAACTGAAGCAGCTGAGTGATGTAGCTTCAAATACACAGCAATGGGGTACTGTCTTGGCACATCTTTGTACCCGGACTGCTTATAGTTGTTTCATAGGACTTATCGGGTATATACCTAAGAGACCATTACCTGCTTACACATTATGCCATAGGCAATTTGGAGAACGTCCTTTTCTTACAGGGCAGGGAAGGACTGGTTGCATTGCCCACCAGATTACATACAGCAGAGCATAAGCAGACCTGCCTGTAAAAAAGTAATGGCGAGAAATACTATGAAAAAGGATAACATGAAAGCTTCCTTAAACCTGTTTCCCAACCCTTTGAACTTTGTGCCTGGTGGTGTGTAGAAGAACAACCAATGCTTCAATCTAGTACGAGAGAGCTTCTTCCACACTAAATAAAAAGAGGGATTTGCCTGGAGCTGTGCTGTGTATTCTAGAGAATATGTGGCCTGCAGATAAGAAACGTATTTGTCAAACCTGGAATACTGCAAGAGATGAAAGAGGCCTCGAAGAGGTGGTCAGATTCAGACAGCATCTTACTTGCAAATTATTAGTCAATTTGTAGATGCAAACATTTGGCTCAAGAACTACATTTGAAGTAGGTGAGAAGGCAACTCATTCTCTAGTGTCAGGAATATGAGAATACATAGCATTCAGCATGGGAGTTCTTAGGACCACATATACTCACTTAGTGTGCCTCATCCGTAATAAAGAGAAGCTGGCTCATTATGCACCAAGGGCTTCGTCCCAGATCTCAACATAAAACTAATTCAAAGGTTTAAAACTGGATTTCTAAAATAAGATTTATTTAATGAGATGTGTTTCTGCCACAACGGTGGTAACATAGTAAACAGTTTTAATAGGTTGTTCCAACAATCGTCCACGTGGCAATATGATAAGTTCTGGAACAGATACTATTAACACAACATTAAGGCTGAAACTCCAGTGAATATGTCATGGTAGTGATGTTTACAAGTGGAGTGGTGAATGAACACTGAGCACTAGCAGTATGGATAGATACAGGTGCAACAGAGAATTTGAAGGAGCATGACCCTACTCCACAACAACAAAAATTTGCCTTGAAGAATTCAAACTAATTTAGTGTTAGAGAGACTGAGGAGGTTTGAGATATGAACAGTTTATGCACCCATCAACTCAGAGTCCTAAGCAGTGGGATGCTAACAGCCGAGTCCTGCCTCGCAAGAAGGCAAAGAGGGCAGTGAAAAATCTACAGGCTTCTGAAGTTATCAACAATCCAAAGTGGTGACTTACAAAATGGAGGAAAACCACTTAGGCTTTTATGCAGCTCTTTTTTGTGAGCTGTGTCTTTATTTCATTAGACTATCAATCTGGATGCTTAGGAGAATTATCCACATTGAAGGGATTGTAAGTGCTTGCCATGGGTTGCAACCATAGGGGGAGGGGTAGCAAGTGTACAAGTTTTATTGGTGACATCTGGACTTCTGGTGTACATTCTGAAAAATTGAAAAGGTGTGGATCTCCAAGTGATCTTCCATTTCAGTCCTTCCTGGTGTTCAAAGTCAAATTATATAGGTTTTGCACTCACTGCTAAATCTCGGTCCCAAGGAATTCAGGCAGTGGAGCATTTGGATATGTGATTAAACAGTCCATGGGAAAGATTAAAGCAGCATAAAAAACACTGTCCTAGTAGAAACCATGATTGGGAATTATGAAAGAAAAAAACACAAGAGACATATTTAAACGAACACGCCAACACAAGATTAAGGTTTGTAGTCCGTACACCTGGTAGTGTGGAAAAGAAGAAAGGGTTTGTGTGTAGGCAGCAATTATATATAACACATCTTTTCCTGAGAAAACACCTGAGGAATGTATACTGGATTGGGTACATCTAGTTATGTAAGGCCTCAGTTATGAAAATAAAGACTAAAGTCACTGAGTGGGTTCCAGGGGTATATAAACAGTGAACAGTGAATAATCTGCAACTGGCACCCAACTGTATTTGTTGCCTAGTAGAGTACTACGTATGCGTTGATAGGTATCAAAGAATCAGTGAAGTCTTTCCATAAAGACATTAACATACATTCCACTGATCACACCACTGTACAGGCATCCTTTAAATTTCGTACCATGCCATGGTGGGCATAAGTAGTGCTAATAAAAAAAGAAATAGATTTAGCTCTTTCATTTTAAAGCAAGTCAAGAATTTTAATGATGGGTTATCTTCTAGAAAGACTTATGAGAGTAAGAATTTTAAATCTGTAGAAACACAATAATGGATACTACAGGTGAAAAAACAGCCAATCTCATTTTACATTCGCAAATAGCTTACATCAACCACTATCTTCTAAAGAACAAATCAGAATTAATTACCTCAAGGGAATATGTAATTTCATACGGCAGAAGATTGCGGAGCACAACTGTAGGCCAGAGATGGATGACATAGGGCAAGTCAAATTTATCCTCTGTTGATGCTAAAGATACCAGTACGTCTTTTAATGTCACAATGTTGATAATAAGTGAATCTCCAGTTGATTTAGAATGTTGGCATTTCTTCTGCAATAATGCTCCATCATACTTCCAGATTTCGGCAAAGATAATTCCATCACACATTTCATAGTCCTCCTTTAATGGCCGCAAAGACAGTACTGATCTGAGTTGAAAACAAAACACACCAAAATTTGTATTTTAACAAGTTTGCGTCATGAAAAAAGATAAAGGTTCTTGCAAATTCGTATTTTGCAAACGTATGCACATTTCATATTTAAAATGCTAATTACTGATGTGCAACAGGGAGAAATTGGCGAAGATATTTATGTTGGTTATAGCTCAGATCACACAGCTGACTGGTCAACAGGTACCGCCTAATGCACACCAAAACTATTTCTATCTCACCCTTTACTAGCCTGGGCAAATGTCAAGAAAAAGGGACTGAATAAGAGGGGGGTAGATTGAAATAGTATGCCTGTTAGCTAAACGTCTTGTTCAACCTGCCCGCAAATTCCTTGCCCCACTTGAGAGTGTTAGAGAAAGAGAATTTTCAGATGGCTAAGCCGCCATCATATGCATTTTCAGGAAACTGACTGGGCACTGGAGATGCTGTCACAAATAGTATCAAATCTACTCCATTTAGCCATGTCTGCCGCCAACACTTATGGCGGCTTTGCCTCTGTGCAAAACCATCATTGAAACAATATTGCACACAAGCTGCCTCTGGGTAAAAAACAACATCTTACTGGAAAGAAATATTAAATGCCTCTCTCCCCATAATGGTTTTAGGGTCCATGCTGGAGAAAGAGTCAGCGACATGATCAGGTCCTAAACACCATATATAACTGTGGTGAGGGTTGAAGGAACAAGTTATTTACCTTCTGTAATGATACATAAGGTTAGTTATAGATTCCTTACCTTAGAATTACCGCCAGGCATCAGACTGGATCCTGAAAGTTTTTCGTCAGCAGTACCCCTGTGCGTTGATAGGTGGCATCGGTCGACTCCACGTTCGTCATTGGCGTTGTGGTTGCCGGAATGACGTTCAGGTTTCAACATAGCCGCCCTCGCGCGCTGCATCAGTTCTGTACTCGACTTTCCATGCCAGAAGCGCAGAGCCATGCAAGACACAGAACGGGGAGGATGGGTGGGGTGGTAAACTATAACTTACCTATGTTTCTTACAGATGTACAAGTTACTTACATTCGGTAACGATGTATCTGGTAGAGACGATTCTAGACGCAAATTCCTTCACGTAGAATTATCCCCAGGTGTGAGACTGGATCTGGAAAAAACTGCCCAGCATCCCTGCGCGCCACGGTGACGGTATCACGTGACTCCGCCCAGGCGTTGTCCGCATACGTGACGTCAGCGAGGTCACATAAGTCCCACTCCAGCGCGCCTATGTCAGTTTTCTTCTGAGAACTTTTCCGCGCCACAACGCGGAGCCATCAGACAAAACTGTGAGAGTATAGGAACAGTGTGCGAAAGAATAGAAAAAGGAATGGAGAGGAACACCATAAAAAGCAGTGCCAGGCACTGCAGTACCCAAAGGCAGGGAAAGAATATAGAACAGAGCCCAGCCTGAGCAGCAACACTGCCAGTACGGAGATAGCTCCGCCGGAGACAAAGGACATAAGTAAAAACGTCATGATAACATGTAGCAGGACTACAACCCCAACCAAAAACAATGGAGGGGAACCAGTCTGGGATATACAAGGAACGACAAAACGCCAAGACAGCCCCATCACAGAGTGTGACAAACCCCATAAGAAACAAAGGACAGAGGCACTTCCAAAAGACCCCAACCTAGAGGATAGCAGAGGGCCCAGATCCCTTGAAATAAAAGGGGGGAGGGAGGGGGGCAGGGTGGACGGTAGGCCCCTACTTGGAGCAACCAAAGCATAGAGGCACAGAAGCACCTGTAAACCTATCCTCCAATGTGCCAAAAGGGGAAGAAAAGGAACAATTAACAGGACAAAAATCCCGTCAGAAAGAGGGAAAGAATGCACTCATAGAAGACACAGCCACCCACCGGGAGGCAAGTGCAAAAGACCAAGCCAAAAGCCCTCGCAAAACGGGAAGGGCGGGCCGTGAAGGAATCTGCGGCTAGCATCGTCTCTACCAGATACATCGTTACCGAAGGTAAGTAACTCGTACATATGATAGAGACTACTAGCCGCAGATTCCTTCACGTAGAATAGATACCCTAGCCATACCAAAGGGGAAGGAGGTTCTGCGAGAGGACCCCACCTGCCGGGTCATAACAGAGGGTGCCCACAGGGGCCGAGACCCAAGACAGGACGAGGAGCTCCGTCCCCCCAAGCAAGGGGAACCCCACCAGCAGAAGCAACTAATCCCAAAGGGGATGCGGAAAAAGGGAAAAGAAGAGGTAGCCTGTCCTCACACAGCAGTGGAAGCAAGCCAAGGCGAAAGGAGGCCAAGCACCCCATGCCCATACAAGGCAACAAAACCCCGAAGGAGAAGAGGAACCTAGAGACTTCAAGGAGAAGAGGCAGAGCAAAGGCAAATCCCAGACAGGACAGCGCCACCAGCAAGAAGCAGGCAGAAGCCGAAAAGGGTAACTCAAGGTCACCCAGGAAGAACCGTCCAACGCCCCGCAGGGACGGACTGCGCCCGCAGGAGGGACAAGAAGTCAGGGACCAACTCCTCCCACAAGGAGAAGAGGTAGAACCGGGTGCAAGGCCCACTGGAAGAAGCGAACAAGGCTGGAAGACAGCCCCACAGTCCCAACAAGGAGGACTCAAGTGGCCACGAAGCACACAGAATAGACAACCAGGGCGACCCGACCCAACGGAAGAACACCTCCACGAACCAGATCAACTCACAGCTCACTGAGGGGGAGGAGGAGGAGGAGCAGGAGGAGGAGGACAAAGCCCCGCCAAGAAACTCTGGATGGCCGAGTTTGCGGGGGCATGGAACAAAAGAGCACCATCGAAGAGAAGGTCCACCAACCAACCATTCTCGAACGTGCTCCGGGAACACACAGTCTCGAAGCCAGGCATGGCGACGAAGGGGAACCTAAGAATCCATTGCATGACCCAGCACCTCCGAGATGTCCAAAGCGGAGCGAAGAATAAACAGCGCCAGCTCCCGGCCATCCAACACATGGTGTCTCAAATCAACTCAGACACCCTCCTGTGAAGCAGTAGACATAAGGGACTCCGCCGAGTCCCACAAACAAGAAGTGGCCCAAGCCAAAACACACATCGTGTTTAGGCCCCGCAGAGCCGCACCTGTCGAGGCGAACATATTGCGCCCCCAGGAGTCCAGCCAGCAGGCCTCCCGTGATGGGGGAGACAACAGCGGTGGCAGAGAAGGAAAGGCAGCAAAAGGAGGCCTCTGGTAGAGGGGTGAAGGGAAAGACACGCCGGATCACGCGGGAAAGTGATGGTTTGGCAAATGTGGAAAGAAGTAACCACCTTGGGAATAAAGGAAGGTCTAGTTCTGAGGACAACCTTTTCCGAATGAAGAACCAGAAAGGGAGGCTTGGAAGAAAGAGCTTATAGCTCACTCACCCTGCGTGCATAGGTGATGGCCACCAGAAAGGCAGTTTTCAAAGTTAGAAGCCTGAGAGGACAGATATGTAGCGGCTCAAAGGGAGCCCACATAAGATATGTAAGAATCAAGTTCAAGTCCCACTGGGGCATTAAGAAGGGAACAGGAGGAAAAAGATGAGTAATACCCTTAAGAAAACGATGTACAACATGGGACAAATTTGTTCCATCAACAGGCATATACTGTCTTAGTGGAGGGAAGCCTGGCTGCCGTGATAACATCACAGACTTCAGGAGGCAGGTCAAAGTGCGAAGGGCGTGGCCTGCAGCCAAGGAAGATGGTCGCACACTAGGAGAGCTGCGGTAGCAGATCCTAACAATACACCCATAATCCGACATTATCCGGTCCCAAAAAAGGCACATACCGCCTTGGAAGCTGTGGGGAAGTGGCGGACAGCATTTCAGACTGAAACGATCCGAGTGCAGGTGTTCTCCGGCCGCCGATCGGGAGCTCGGGTCGCGAGTCCAGAAGAAAGAAAATGGCGCCCGCCACCGCTGAGCTCCGTTACTGACGCGTACCAGATGGAGTGTACCGGGAGGCTGCTGGCGGGCGGTTGCGGTTTGGAGCTGTGACGGCTCAAGAGTGTTGGTCCCGGGAGGGCCGTGGCTTATTCTGAGGAGGACCCCGCGTCCTAGGGGCTGAAGGCTTTCGGATCACTGCGGCTGTGGTGCGGCCTGACGCACTCCTGGGAGCTGGTGACGACGTGGGGCGGGGGGAGTGCCGTGCGCATCAAAGGTAGGAGCGCCGCGGCTGGCCCCGCGTGTAATACTAAGCTATTGTTAACTGCGGCGTCAGTGGGCGCGGTTGGGAAGAATACAGAGCGGCTGGGGCGACGCGAATGAGGCATCGACCTGAGAACCCAGGCGGACAGAGCCTGGTGGGGCCGATCAACTAACGAGCCAGGTGGGAGACGGCCTGGTGTTGACGCTCCCCGCCTGGAGAGAGAGACACGGGCGTGAGGTCCAGACAGCGACATCCAGGTGTTGGAGAGCAGCGCCACTGCACCGGTTGCAGTCAGATGGTGGCCCTGGGCGATATGGTCGTGAGAGTTTGCAGGACATGAACTGCATCAGACGGTGGTAGCAGCAACGGGCACAGTACACGACCGCACGTCAGGGCACACACCTACAGTCCCACCACGGCGGGGCCTGCGGAGGCAGCTGCGATGCATTGACAGCCAGTGCATTTACGGCTACTGGAGCCCAGCGCCTGGAACGTTTGGAGTGTGAGGGATCGCCCCTATTGGGAGAGCATTGAAGTGATTGGAGCTGGCTCGTACGAGAACTGAGGCTTTGTAACCGGTGTGGCAGAGCAAGCTAACCCCTGTGCTGCACGGAGACCCCTACGCTGCAATATCAGAGACCCTCCCAGGTTCATCTGGGCCCGAACTGCACATAGGTCCACACGAGTGGCACCGGCCTGGGGGGCGAAGTGTGCCATCTGATTGCTGCCTCAACCAGGAGCCGGATACACCACATGAGGTCAAGAGACATTGGGATCGGCGGGGTGGGGCACAGAGCCACTCAGCGTGCACTGAATTGAGCTCCAAGGGACCTTGCGGTGCGATACCCGCCGCATCCCCGTGGGTGCCTAGGACGGGCCTGGGAGAGTGAGAGCTCCGACCAGGGTGACCAGTGGGCCGAGTCGACCACGGAGGCAGACTTCAAAGTCATGGGCCGCAACAGACCACCAGCACAGGGCCAAACAAACCACATTGACAAATACACGGTCAACATGGGAAGGGAGGAAGGCCACCAAGGTGGGAGCCAGCAATGCGAGGTGGCAGATGTCGTGCCTGACCCATCGCTCAGGGACATTATGTTGGCCATAAAAAAGATGCGTGGCACCATGGAACCCAAGTTGGACTCAGTAACTGAAGAAGTTAACTTACTCCGCGCAGACTTCAGTAAGATGCCAGACAAGGTTGCAAAGGCAGAAAACGGCATCAGCAGCCTGCAATCCAAAACAAAGAGACTCGAGGAGCAGGTTGCGTCACTTACGAAAAATCAAGTGGACATTGCCGCCCGCCTGGAAGATCAGGAGGGCCTGGAAGATCAGGAGGGCCGGGTGCAGCGCAATAATATCCACATTGTGGGGGTCTTGGAGGGCATGGAGGGTCCGTCTACAGACTGCTTTGTGGAGGATCTTATACTTAAACATCTTAAGCAGAAGTGCCTATCTAACTTCTTCCGGGTGGAGAGGGCCCACCGTGCGCTGGGGGGGAAGGCCCAAGCCTGGGGCCCATCCACGCACCATCGTTGCCCGGATCCTGAACTATAGAGACCGAGATGCCATCCTGCAGGCATCGCGAGTGTTAGGAGACCTACAGCTGGACAATGCCACAATTAGCTTCTTCCCAGATTTCACGTTAAACGTTCAGCGCCAGCGCAGATCGTTCGAAGGTGTCAAGAGAGCCCTCAGAGACCAAGGAGTAAAGTATATGATGTTGTACCCTGCGCGACTTAAAGTTCTGGATGGCGAAAAGGCGTACTTTTTCGACTCACCGGCTGAGGCGAACGACTGGATGGAGGGCTGGCGTACCGTGGGCCGACAGAGTGGTGCACGACGATCGACCCATAACTGTACTGGCCAGGGGACCAAGACAGCAACACTCTACCACGAGAGTCCCAACAGAATGAGCAGACATCACTCAAGTGACTATATTGGGAGTGCCGTCATGGGGCGATCTGTATATGAGAGGAAGGGGGGGTGGCATGCCTCCTGGGTCCTGGCCTTTTCGGTGGAAGTCGGGTGAGAGTATCAGAGACTGTGGCCTTCTCCAAAGTTGTAAGTTTTGGGTTCGTATTCGGCCTAATGGTGAACACTCAAGGACTCCGGCACTACCTCATAGGGCTGGGGGTTGGGGGGGTAGGGTCTGTTAAACACGATCCATCCATGGGGTGTGCACTCCGTTGACAAAGTATGTCTTCTTCTGCAGATGCAGGCTTATGTTCCCTCGTTCTGCTGATTTGGGGATGATGGGGCGACAGGCACTCTGCGAGTTTAACATGTGGTTGGGTGGGGGCCCACTTAGCAGGGAGGCAGGGAGTGGGGTACGGGATGGGTTGGGGGAAGGGGTTTGTGGGGATGTTTGTGTTTGGCTCTTGCCGTCTCAAATTCTAATGTTCGGTTGTTTAATTGTGTAAGTATGCAGTGGAATGCAAAGAATCCGAGACAACTTAGACCCTTGTACTTGAATGGGCGACCAGACACACAAAGATATGGACGTGGAATGTCAATGGACTGGGCAATAAAATTAAGCGGACATTGGTGTTGCAGCATGTGAAACGCCACTCTCCAGACGTAGTGCTCCTACAAGAGACTCATCTATGGAGTAACAAATGCAGGGCCCTGGACCGATTCGGCTATAAGATGGTGGCCCATTCGGGGTTCACTTCTGGTTCCAGGGGGTGGGGATTCTAGTCCGTAACACCCAGCCAACTGTAACTACAGGCACATGGACGGAAGATTCTGGATGTATGGCGGCCGTGGCGGCCAGATGGGAGGGGCACACAATAGTTTTTAGCTCATGCTACATCCCACCCGGCTTGCATGCCCTGACGTATGCAAAACTGGGAACCCACTTAGCGGACCTCCCCCGGGGCACTTTGGTACTGCGGGGCGACATCAATGCAGTCATGGATGTGGACTTAGATCGCTCAGGGGAGAGACAGGGTAACAGGGGGGACACGGGCTTGCGGGGCTTCACCACAGCAATGGGTCTTAGTGACATATGGCGCACACATCACCCCTCCCGAAGGCACTACACTTTCTACTCCTCTAGACATGGGTCCTTCTCCAAAATAGATCATCTCTTCACCCGGGGGGACCAACTGGGCGACTTTGCGGACTTCTGTTTCATGGCCCGGGGAATTTCTGACCATTCACCAGTGGGCGTCACTCGCAAAGGGGCGATAACTGCTAGGGCGCATTCCCTAGGATAGACCCATGGCGCCTTAAAGATGAATCCATAACTGACAAGCTAAGAGAGGGCTCCCAACTATACTTCACCGAGAATCTGGGCTCTGTCGATTCCCAACTAATCCTATGGGAAGCGTATAAAAAAGTCTTGAGAGGCCAGACCCAAGAGCTAATTGGTGCCCAAAAAAGGAGGAGGCGCTTCAGATCACACAGTTGGAACGGGAAATTGAATCTCTGGAACGGGATACTAGCGGGGCTCCCTCGATGGAGCACTGTCATGAGCTCGCCCTCAAGCAAAAGGAACTCCGCTCGCTGGCAGAGGGTGAGGCGCGCACCTACTCCCTCGCCACGCAACATCGGATATATGACGCGGGGGACAAATGCATGAAACTACTGGCGTGGCTCGAACGCAGGGATCGAGAGGGATCCTGTGTTACTGCAGTGAGGGATGAGTCGGGGTCCTTGGCATCCACTGGTATGGACATAGCAGAGGCCTTTGCGTCATATTATCAGAGGGTTCACACCCCGGAATGCACCAGGACTGAGTTGGATTGTGAGGAGTTCCTACGGGACTTCGCCCTACCCACGTTGTCCCAGGATCAAACTGACAGCCTAGAGGCTGAAATTACGGGGTTGGAACTGGGCGAAGCCCTTAACTCCCTACAGGCCGGGAAAGCGCAGGGGCCCAATGGGCTCCCAGTGGAAATATGCAAGAGGCAAGCTAACATTGTAATTGACCCCCTAAGACAGATGTTCATCGAAGCGCGAAAAGTGGGGAGGCTCCCGCCTGATCAGCGAGAGGCCACGATTGTGGTTATCCACAAGGCTGGGAAACCAGCCGAACAATGCTCGTCTTATCGGCCTATCTCGCTCGTCAACGTGGAGGCCAAGGTATTGGCTAAAGCCTTGGCGACGAGACTGCTCTCGGTTCTACCAGACCTGATACATGTTGATCAGTCGGGGTTCATGCCTCATTGGAGCACTCAACATAATCTACGACGGCTTTACGGGGTTCTGTACATGACGGAAGACGTGGGCGACACCCAAACTGCATTGATGGCGCTGGACGCCTCAATGATGGCCTTCAACAGCATCGAATGGCCGAACTTATTAAAGGTTCTCCAGCGACTGGGCTTCGAGCCAGTTTTCTGTAGTTGGGTGCGCCTGTTGTATGAACAGCCGGTGGCGAGGGTTAACGGAGCGATGCCTCAAGCATTTCCCCTGCGCAGGGGCACCACACAGGGATGTCCTCTGTCCCCTCTCCTCTTCGCCCTGGCCCTGGAACCACTGGCCCACTGGATTTGAAGAGATAGGTCTTTCTGGGGCCTGGCACTTACTGATGAGTGGGAGGAGCATTTATCCCTATACGCTGATGATATTGTCCTCTACATGACCAGACCCTACCACTCAATGGCGCAGGCGCTTCATCTCTTCAAATTGTTTGTTAGCTATTCCAGTTAAACGATTAACTGGGCCAAGTCTTTGATTTACCCCTTCTCGGGCCACCCCGCGGATTCCGACGAGGTGTCCTGCCTCAATAGTGACTCAGGGATTTAAATATCTCGGGGTGTACGTCACCAGAGACAATGCAGAGTTCTTGGCTAAAAATCTTGAGCCACACTTGGCGCGTTTAGCATCGGACGTTGCCCACTGGAGATCCTAGCCTCTCTCCCTGATGAGGCGCGCCACACTCTTCAAGATGCTGGCATTGCCGCGCCTCCTATATATCCTACAAAATACCCTATACCCAATACCTGGTGGGGTGTTCAGGCGCATATCCCAGGCTCTGCGGACGCTGCTCTGGGATGGTGGGAACCCGAGGATAGCGCTGTGAAAGCTCAGAAAAGGGGTGTATGAGGGGGCTGGTCCTTCCAGACGTCCAATTGTATTATTGGGCTTCCCAGCTGCAGGTGGTTAATGACTGGGTGTATGCGATGGGGTCGAACCTGCCTATAGGGTGGATAGATATGTCATGCCGGGGGGGCAACTGCGAGCCTCTTCTGTACTCACGAAAGCAACGCAGGGAACTACCAACTACAGGGGTGGTGCTTCAGTGCTGGAGAGAGGCCAATACATTTTTGTGGTGGGCAGGCACCCTAACGGTTAGGACCCCGCTCTGGTTCGGAGACCAGCTTGCGGAGGTGACAAGACTAACCGGCTTCAAGGGATGGAAACTAATCGGGATTGACTACTTGGGCGATGTATGGAAGGGGAGCGCCCCTAGATCCTTTGATTAGCTCAAAAAAGAGTATCAACTATACGACTCCCAACACTATCACTATTTGCGCCTTACACACGCTCTGCGCTCTCACATACACACATACACACAGACACTTCAATCCCGGAACATTCTCCTTTTAACATTTTAGGCTCGTAAATAATATGCCTGACCCCCTGGTGTCCCTGCAGGAGAAATGAGAGGGGGATATCGGAGGCCTGGAGGATGAGGATTGGCAGGACGCCCTGCAAAGTCCCAGCGAAATTGCAATCCGGACTAGGTTCCGTCTCGTGCAATTAAAAATCTTGCTTCGGGTGTATTACCCGTGAACCCACCGGTTCTCATGGGGCAGGAGCATGTCTCCCCTGTGTGTGAGGGGATGTCAGGGGAGGGAAATTCTTTCCATATTCTTTCGGAATGCCCGAACATAGTGCCCTTCTGGACCAAAGTAGCACACACAATGGCGACAGTAGTGAGATCGCCGGTCCCGGTGGAACCCAGGTGGCTACTGCTTATGATTAAAGGAGCCATGGACTGGTCCAGGTATAACGAGATCTGGTTGGCTACAGCAGCCGGGGTGGCAAAACGTAATATAGCCAGTTGCTGGGGGCGCAGGTGCCCCCACAATGGGACCAGAGGCTACGGGACTTGGATTGGTGTCAGAGGGCGGAGGAAACAATCTATAAGTCAAGGGAATGTGCTAAGAAATGGAAGAGGGTTTGGGGTCCTTGGCGGAAGTATCGACCCATGAGGGGTGGGGTTGGGCAGGAGGAAAAGTTGGAACCGGTCCATTATACTGCCATGTTTGCCTTCGAATGTACAATGTATTGTTGTTCTTTTACATGCCAATTGAACACTGCTATGTATTCTATGAGACCTTGAGCAAAGTTGATAAAAAGATATATAAAAAAAAAACGACGTCAAGTGCCATCGCTCAATCTCCACGCAAGGAGGTGGAGGCTGGACAGGTTCGAGTGGAGGACTGTCCCCTGCTGCTGCAACAGAAGAACCTCCCAAAGAGGCAGTCTGATCGGAGGATCGATGGCCATGTGTAGCAGCTCGGGATACCAAACTATTTGTGCCCAATCCGGAGCAACAAGAAAGACTTGGGCCAGGTCGCTGTGAGAAGTTGGCCTGATATGCAGTGCTCACTATTCTAGTGATCACTATGTATCAGTCCAAACAACCCTTATTGATGATTGGTTGTAAGTCAACCTTATAGACCAGCTATCCTAGTAGCATGGATACGAGCAGTCTAAGGCTAAGACTCTAGAGGGCGTGTTAAGCCAGCTGTTTTACCATCACATTACCCCTTGAACACCAAGTGAAAGGACACCACACAAGTTGTTATGAAAATAAACGTATATTTATTTATAACAAGTCTACCCTGAACTCTTTATGAGTCAGGGAGCTAAGCACACAACAAAACTCTTACGAAAATACTTTAAGTCGCACAATTTACACAAATGCCCTAGGGGCACGAAAAACCATATACACAGTAAGTGGAATGCGAACTTGCTAGCAGGTAAGTAATACTTTTCTAGACTCAGGAATCGCTAGGCCTACAATTCTAAACACTGGGATTAGATGCAGGAGGCCTGTGGACGTCGTGTGCAGAGTGGGAACTCTCACGCGTAAGGCGGGAAAAAGTCTATGGAGGCTAGCAGTTGCAAAGTTACTGTCCTCGGGCCAACCCGACTAGTTGGGACGAAAACGGGAGTGGATCCGAACACTTGGAGTGTTGGACTATGCTGGGGCACCGGAGTGCTGGATTTACCTAGCCCAGGGGCTGCGGCTGCATAGGGTTCAAGTTGCGTCGGAAACCCACATTGACGGACCAGGAGCCTGAAGAAGAAGTTGCTGGCAGGCGGCCAGTGAAGAAAAGTTTGAAGAGATCCAAGCCTGGATCAGGGAAGAAGAAAACCTGAAAGCAGAGGGGACCAAGTTCTGAATCACTAGCCAGTGATTAAGTGGGCACCAGGATGGCACCGGGCGAAGTCACCGCAGTCAGGTGAGTGGGCGCTGCTGGGCTCTGCAGTCTCTCGGACCAGGAGGCGTTGTCGGCGACCAGGATGGAGGTGCGAGCTGTCCCACGAAGGTTCTTGCTGTCGACGTCGCTGGACCCAGGATTGGGCAACAAGTCTTGGCAAATGCAAGGCCCACGCGGTGGACCTAAAATGGCGTCTTGAGTGGACCAGGAGGGTCCAGGGTGCTCCTCTGATGGAGGGAAGCAAGGGCCAGTCTGGAGCAACCAGACCAGCAGTGTTTGTCGTCGTGGAGCGTCGTGAAGGGGCCACTAGCCAATGGGCAAGCGACCTGGACAACGCGGTGAGCAGCAAAGAGCAGAAGGGCCCCACGCAGATCTCGTGGATGCAGGGGGGCTGAACTTCGGTGCTGGAGCTGCTCAGGGTCGGGGCTTCTCTTACCCCAAGGCACTCAGTCGAGGGTCACTCAGGCGTCGTGCTGGACAAGCGTTGTGCAGTTCTGAAGATGGCCGGTCCCTCGAGGTCTCGTCACACCCACGGATCACAGCTGGGCTGATGATGTAGGTTGAGGTCAGAGGTGCCAGGGAAGCCGGTTCTCGTCGTGCTGGAGCAGTCTTGATCCGAAGGAGAGACTGGCAACAAACCGCGATGCTTGGTTGGTGCCTGCTGCTGCAGGGTGACTACTCCTTAGTCACAAGGGAGAAATCTTGAGAAGAGTCTTGAGTTCCTTCTTGTAGAAAGTTGGTTCAGGATTCAAAGATGATCTGATTTGGAAGGGGGCCAGTTCCTACCTTTATCCTGCAAAAAGGGGCTGGCACGCGACTAAGTCCTGCCCTATGGGTGGGACTAGGAGGGGGGTGGTTACACCCCTCTCCTTTGGCGGGCTTTCCCCAGGCCAGGGGCTGGAGTGCCCCTGGAACTGGTTTCAGCCGGCCTATGCACAGTGAGCACCGGGGTGCCACTTGCAGTCACCTTCCTCTAAAGCCCTGCCTACCTAGAATACACAAAATCCTGTCTGGGACGGTGCTGGCACCGCCCCTGGCAGGAAACCCTTTGTCCTTGCCTCCTGCTCTGGGAGGACTCCCAGCAGCAGGAGGGCAGACTTGTGTCTCGGTGGCAGCATCCATTTTGTGGAGCTAAGGCTCTGTTTGACTTTAACCGGGGTTACAGGTTACATACATGTCGTGTCCCTCTAGAAGGGTGGAATGCTAACCCCGTCGCCAGAATTGGCGAGGGGTTAGTATTCCAATTCGTATGACACCTTACTCGACATGTTTTGATAAAGCGATACCAGAGTTGGCATATAACCGCGAGGATTATAATGCACTTAAGAGTATATGGTATGCGATATCATGGAAACGGCTAAGGGATGGATCCCGAAAGCCGTAGACAGGCTCAGCTCATGCCAGAGCACCATCTCACACGATTCCAAGCACTCTGCCTTCAGGATTGTTAAGGCCTGCCATAGGAGTGACTGATAGGATATCTGTGTGTCCATTTAGGTTTAGATATAGGAATACTATATCTACAGCAGAGGGTGAGTACACCACTCTGCCCCAGCTGTCAAGCAGCCAGTTGTGTCTGATTTAGTTAGTCAGCCCAGGGGTGGCATAATACATGCTGCAGCCCCTGGGAGACTCCTGGGTGCACCTCAGCCCTGGTTACAGGGACTTGAGAGGGCCCAGTGCCAATTCAGTACCTGGGTACAATTTGGATTAGAGAGAACAGCTAGGCTGTGGGTCTGATTAGCAGGCCCACAGCCAGGGAAAGTCGTAAACCAGTGAAGCAAAAAGCAAAAATCTGGGTGATCATAGGATTGCAGACCCTACTCTCCTACAGTCGCGCTTCATCTTCTTCAGCACTCTGAGCAGTAGTGGTATAGGCGGAAAGGCGTATAGAAGACTGCAACTCCACTTGCAACGAAAAGTGCCACCTAGCGGGTGCTGCCTTGGAAAATCCAATGCGCAAAATTGCTGACATTGCGCGTTCCCTTCGGTGGCGAACAGCATCATCTCCGAATGAAGATGCCATTTGTGATCCATCATGCACCTGCGGCTGAGTGCATCCGCCCTGGTGTTCAGGGAACCAGCCCGGACTCCGCCTCCCCATGCAGCCACCCCATCCCAGCAGTGATGCATCGGTCACCACTGTGAACTCTGGATGGGAGAGGGATCAGCCGTCGACCCAATCCTGGTTCGTTAGCCAACCTTGCAATTGGTGTGCAGTGCCCTCCGAGATCTGGACGCAATCGGACAGATTCCCCTGATGCTGTGCCCACTGGAACTTCTGGTCCCACTGCAGAGCCCGCATATGCCATCAGGCATGCTCCACCAGCAGGATGCAGGAGGCCCCAGGCCCAGAAGCCTGAGGGTCATCCTGACCGAAATACGGGATAGAGGCTGAAAGATCGGAATCATAGCACGAATATCATGGACTCGCTGTTCGGGAGGATAGACCCGAAACTGCGTTGTGTCCAGAACCATTCCGATGAAGAGGAGCTTCTGAGAGGGAGTCAAGTGTGACTTCGACACGTTGATGGAGATCCCCAGCAAATGCAGGAAGTCAGCTGTATTCTGGAGGTGGGAGATGACAGCCTGGAGCGAGTCCACCTTCAACAGCCAGTCGTCGAGATAGGGGAAGACTGGAACCTCGGATCTGCGTAGATGTGCTGCGACGACCACCATCACTTTCGTGAACATCCGAGGGTCGCTGGTAAGGCCAAAGGGAAGCACAGTAAACTGAAAGTGCTCTTGGCCAACCATGAAGCGCAGGTAACGCCGGTGGGCTGTCTGGATGGGGATGTGAAAATAAGAGTTCTGAAGGTCCAACGCTACGATTCAGTCTCCAGGGTCAAGGGCAGACAAGACCTGAGCTAGCGTCAACATTTTGAACTGCTCTTTCCGGAGGAAGCGGTTGACGTTCCTGGGATCCAAGATAGGACGCAGGCTTTTGTCCTTCTTGAGCACCAGAAAGTAGTGGGAATAGCAACCCCAACCCACTTCTGGGACCGGAACTTTCTCAATGGCTCCCTTGGCCAAGAGTGCCGAAACGTCCTGTTGGAGAAGGGCCAGATGATCCTTCGACATGCGATGGTACTGAGGTGGTGATGGTTGGAGGGGTAGTTTCGAAGGGGATGGAGTAACCCCTTCGGACTATTTGCAAAACCCACCTGTCCGACGTGATGGTGCGCCAGTGGGGGAGGTGATGCCGAATCCTGCCACCCACTGGCGATTGGTGGCCCTTAAAGGTCGGACGAGGAGGGTTTGGAGGCTGCTGTAGAGGGGTCTGTGGTGGACTGGCCCGCCCGGTGGCCCCCAGAACCAAGGAGGTGGTTCCCACATCCCCGGGCGCGCAGTGGCTTGGCTTAGCTTGCGCTGGCCTGGCTCTGGGCGGGACGAAAGGGGCGAAAAGCAGACTGCGCAGGGCGGATGGTGGAGAGGCCCAAGGACCTGGCCGTAGCCCGAGGGTCATTAAAGCACTTCAGCACGTTGTCTGCTTTGTCACTGAATAGGTGACGGCCATCAAAGGGCATGTCCATAAGGGTGGATTGGACATCCGCTGAAAAACCAGTCGACCTCAACCAGGCATAGCGTTGAAGGGCTACCGACGTGGAAATCGTCTTGCCCAGTGAGTAGGCGGTATCCAGCCCGCAGCGGATGGTAAACTTCACTGCATCTCTACCTTCGGCAACTGCATGAGAGAGAACGGCCCGGGCCTCCTCCTGGCACAGTGGCAGCACTTGCGCAAACGTATCCCACACGGAGTGGGTGTAATGGCCCAACAGACACGCGATGTTTACCGACCGCAGTCCCAAGCTGGAGGAAGAAAACATCTTCTTCCCAAGATGGTCCAGCTTTTTGGATTCCCTATCATGTGGAGCGTTAGGGAATGAGCCCATGGAGGTGGAGGATTGGACCACCAAGCTCTCAGGGGTGGGATGTTGGGAGAGGAAAATGGGGTCGCCCGGAGCCAGGCGGTGGCGTCGGGCAATCAACCTATCCAGGCCCCTGTGTTGGGCCTGGACCAGATGCCCAAAAGGATGTCTGTCAGGGCTTCATTAAACAGCAGCAGGAGCTCCGAAGAGCTCAATGCCGGTTGAAGCACCTCTGTTAGGAGGTTAGTCCCGACTGCCACCGTAGGTAGCTCGAGGCTGAGGACCTTGGCCGCCCTACGCAACACCACTGAGTAATATGTTCCCTCCTCCAAAGCTACGGTAGGAGGAGACAACATGCCAAGGTCTGGTGAGGTAGTCAGACCACTGGCTTCCCCATTTCCTCTCTCCAGTCCAGTTCATAGCCTAACTGGTCAATTAAAGGGTCTCCAGACCCCTCCGAGTCCTACTCACCCTCCTCTGGCTGCCAATCAGGTCTAAAGGAGCCAGGGTAGAACAAGGGCACAAAAGTACCAGTCAGCGCCGGATCCGGTGTCATTCGATGCCAGTCCGGCTAAGTGTCTGTATCGGGATGGAGGCTGGGGTCGACGTTGGCTGGGGACACAACCGGCGTCGGCTGCAGACGTGCTGCCGGTGGAGTCTGCGGCGGGGGAAGTGTAACAAGGTCGACCGGCACCGATCCGGATCCACCCTGGATTCAAGGGGACCCTGCCTTGCTGAGAACGGAGCTGCCAGTGTCGAAAGCCCAGGGCCCCCAGCCGAGTACGTGGGGTGCCGGCAGAGTCGACTGTACAAAGATGGCATGCATCGCTTCGTAATATTGACGAAGCTGGGCAGGGGTCCCTCCAGGTCCCAGAAAGGGAGGGAAACCCGGAGACGACCCTTCAGGCACCGCACGCGGAGCTGCGGGAGGGGCACCACCTGCATCCCTCGTCACGTCGGCCGATGCACGGGAAGAAGTCGAAGACAACGATGCTTCTTCGACTTCTTCTTGTGCTTCGACTTAACTGAACCGGAGTGCGCAGACTTGGATGAAGAATGATGGCGGCTCCGCAACCGGTCCCTCGACCTCCTACACAACTGGGACCTCAAGAGGTGCTGGGCCGACTGCCGGGCCTCGAGAAGCTTTCGGGACCACTCCCGCACAGACTTCAGATTCATGGTCCGGCAGTCGGAGCACGACTTGGGGTCGGTGACGCGCTCTAGGCAGAATAGGCACAGGCGGTGCGGATGTGTCACCGACATCAGTCGGCTACAGGAACTGCATGCTTTGAAGTCGGGCATCCCTGACGTGCACCTGGAGACTCAAAACGATGATGACAAAAGTCGCCAAAAAGTTAGTCAAAAAAATTACTGGAGGTACCTCTCTCTCCGGATCTGAACTGGCTGGCGCGGAAAAAGAAAGAACGGGCGTCAGCACACGAGGGAGGAGTCTATGTAGCTACCATGACGTCACCCCAGCGACCACAACGCCAATAACGAACGCGGAGTCGGACGACGCCACCTTCTGACGTGCAGGGGTACTGCTAACGCAAAACTTTCCGGATCCAGTCTGACGCCTGGGGGTAATTCCAAGGTAAGGAATCTATAACTAACTGTTTCTTTCAGATATTCACATGCAATTCTTGCATTTCTTGCACGGCAAAAAAGAAACTTTCTGACCAGAAATGAGAAAGAAAACAAGAAAAGGATCATTATTAAGGGCTCAAAAGAACACGTTATTTACCCTTGGTAGTGCATTATCTGGAAGAGACTATCTAGCTGCAGATTCCTTACCTTTGAATATCCCAGGCGTCAGGCTGGATCTGGAAACTATTGCTGAGCAATACTCCTTCGCACCGCCAGGTGGCTCCACTCGGCTTCATGTGACGTCGTCGGCAACGTCAATTATGACGTCACAGTCATCTTTATAGGAGCCACCAAGGCACGTGGAATTCAGTACTTTTTCATTTTTTCCATGCAAAAAGCGCAGAGCCATGAAGTAGCTGACGTAGTTGTGTGCAAAACTAGGGCTCTGAAAAGTGGAGTAACCCTAGTCCTAACAAAATCAGTCCGCAAAGTGGGGAGGCAAGGGTGGGACTGTAAGGAATCTGCAGATAGATAGAGTCTCTACAAAATAATGTGTTACCGAAGGTAGGTAACTTGTTCTCATAGAGACTTCTAGCTGCAGATTCCTTACCTCTGAATTAGGTACACAAGCCATACCATCCTGGCAGTGGGTTGCGGACCAATATCTTACACTAGGAAGTCCTGCAGGACCGAACAGGGAAAATGCCTGTTCCTGCGGACCTGACGTACGAGTTACTTACCTTTAGTAACAATGTATCTGGTAGAGATGTTGTCTAGCCGCAGATTCCTTAACTTAGAATATCCCCAGGCGTGAGACTGGATCCGGAATTTTTTTGCAGCAGCACCTCTGCGTTCCCGGGAACGGCGCCAGACGACCCCGCCCTGATGTTGTCCACATGCGTGACGTCAGCGAGGTCATATAAGTCCCTCCCGGCGCGCAGATGTCTGTTTTCTTCACAGAAACTTTTCGCTGCACAACGCGGAGCCACAAACAAAAACTGTGAAAATATAGCAAGTGTGCAAAGGATGAAAATCCGCGAAGAAAGAAGAAGAATGGTGCAAGACACCATTGTCAAAAAAACTGAATTAGACACTGCCTACATATAAGTGAAAAAGCTGCGAGAAGGGACCCCGCAAGCAAAGCGAAGATCCTTCCCAATTGCGAACAAGGGAAGAGTATCTCAACAAACAGAAATAGACTATTATTATTATGCAGAATATCAGACAGAACTAAACTTTTAGTACGATGCAGAATGGAGCACAGGGGAAAACAATAGTCCACCAACGGAAGGTATGAAAAGTATAGTAATGGAGGTCAGAAACAGAGGTCAACCGATCCCCAAAGAAGACTACCTTAGAGGGGGCTAGAACCCTGAGCCAATAGAGAAGGCGAGGGGGAGGGAAGGCAGCAGGAGAAGAGAGAAGAAGGTGGATTACCTGGTGAAAATTAAAGAAAAGGCATTGTTTTACAAGTAAGAAACCCTTGAGAGGGAGTCAGCTGTATGAAGGTAACAGAAACTCCTGAGAGGGAATTAACCATATTATGGCAAGTCTCAAAGGGACGCAACAATGTGAGCACCCATGAGAGAAAAACCAATGCCAACTGTAAAAGAGGACCAGTGGAGAACCCACTGGGCAAAATCCTCACAGAACGGGGAGGCTGAGTGACTGTTAAGGAATCTGCAGCTAAACAACGTCACTACCAGATACATCGTTACCGAAGGTAACTAACTCGTACATCTGATAGAGACATCTAGCCGCTGATTCCTTAACTCAGCATAGATACCATCGCCATACCCTACAGGGGAGGTGGGTCTGCGACAGAACAACAGAAAGCGCCAAGCATCCTATCCAGCAACAGAGAGTGACGGATAAGGGGAAAAAACTGTGGCGAAACAGCCAGACAGCAACCTAAGCAGCTCTAAGGCGTACAATAATAGGATAGAAGATATCCTAAAAACGCCAGAATGGCGCTACACCATACCCGTATAAACATGACAGGTAGAAAGGCAAGAGCCCTATACCAGAGCAAGAAAGAGAGAGAGAGAGAGAGAGAGAGAGAGAGAGAGAGAGAGCGAGAGAGAGGACCACTCTTCACGTAATAGCGCACAAGAAGTACACCAACCAAAGCTCAAAAGGAACTGGAAGAGATGCAACCAGAGCCTAACAGGCTAGCCCATAGAAGGAAGCCGAAGGAGCCGGTGTCAAGAGTCCAAAGTCAAAAGCTAGAACCTGAGCAATGCATTGGAAACAGCCGGCGGGACAAGAAACCTGCCAATGCACAGCCAATACCCCCAAAAAAGAAGGGTAATGAGGGGCAAGTAGCACGAATTCTAAACCCACTGAAGCAGGCAGAAAGGCAAACGGCAATAGAGACCGTAAGACGGCTTACACAAAAGCATAAGAGTGCCCGACCTGGCAGTATGAAGTTAAAGTGAGACACAACCCACAACATAGACTTCCAGGCAGTAGCCGATGACCACTACCACCAGAAGAACTGCCCCACAGGCATATCTTAAACAATAGTAGGGGATAATTTGGAAAAAAAGGATCGCAGAATTCGAGACCAACACTTCAGAAGGCACAAGCATATGCCAATTGAGGAAATCTCTCCAATAAGCAAGAGCAAGGAGGACCATAAGCGCAACTGGCAACACTTAGAAGCACCTACACACCCAGAGATATCGGTCCAGACACAGCAGCCTCGACAAGATGTGACGACGTAGGAAGAGGATGCCAGGCCACTGGCATGTATATAGAAGGATGCAAACATATAACATGCAGAGGCAGCAACAGCCAGGAGCAGGAACATGTCCATACAGGATCATACCTATAACAGTAAGGACAGGAGGAGCCATGTCCTAAGAGAAGATCATGAAACCTCCCAAGGTGCATGACCATAGCAAAAGCAGATGGCATCAAGGAAAAAATAGAACATCGTACAAATTGACCACCAAGCGATGAAGGGAGCCCACAGGAACTCCAGTCCCAGGTTAGATAAGCAATCTTTATAATAGCGTACAAGTACCCCACATGGAGTAGGCATACCTCAAACAACGGGGGAAAACACCTCTTAGGGCAATAAGCCAAGCCAAAGAGCGCAACAAGGAACAGAACTCGTGAACTTGAATTCCGAACCATAGACAATACCGAGCTGAGCCACCTGCTTAAAACCACAGTCAGAGGACCAGCCACTGCAACCTGAGGGACACAGCCACACCAGGCCGACAGGCAGCTTAAAGCAAAACGCATCCAAGGGATGCCAACAAAAGGGTAACCACCCTTAATCGCATAAAAAGAAGACGTAAGGCTCACCGCCCATGGTAAACACAGAGCATGCGAATGAACCGCTGACTCAGCGTGAGCATCAAACAGTAAAACCCCATCAAAGGGTAAGTCAACCAGTCTCTCCCGGATGTTTTCAGGGAAGACGCTGTCTCGCAGCCAAGCGTGCCGCCTTAAGGCAACAGAGGTCGCCATAGCTCGCCCCAAAGAATCCGCAGAATCTAAGGCGGAACGGATTGTGAATTTGGCCAGTTCGCGACCATGCCTAAGGAGGTGAAGGACGTCGACACAAGTTCCTTCAGAGGTGGCAGAAAGCAAGGACTCCGCAGAGTCCCACATGGCAGAAGTAGCCGGCCCCAAAACACCTAACGCATTCAAGGACCGTAGGGCCGCACTAGAAGAGGCAAAGATGTTTCTACCCCATGCCTCAAGCCATCTGGACTCCAGAGAGGGAGGAAGTGTTAATGGAGGCAGAGAAGGAAAGGCAGTCTGCAACACAAACCCCTGTGCATCAGTATGCACAAAAAGTCAGACTGGGTCATGTGGAGGTGGTGGTGCAAAACCGAACAAGCCACCAGGTCACCTGAAGCAGGCCGGACCCAGGTACCTAAAATGGCATCAAAGTGAAGCCTCAAAGGGCAGTAGCGGCTCCACATTTCCAGACCCACAGAGCAGGACCTCCAGCAAAGGGTCCACAGCCAAAGGAGCAGAGGGGGTTTGCATGTTTAAAATGCGGGTGGCCAACGAGACCACTCGCAAAAAAGCTGCACCAGCCTCGGTAGGCCTCCGCGGAGGGACAACAGTTCGTCAGTGGGGGAAGGCTATAAGCTGACCCTCCCAAGACACTGAGGGTGTGACCAATGCCCCACATAAGGGAGCCCCATGGAAGAATGAGGATCTTGATGGGGCTCCTGGGAGGCAAAGAGCCTGTCGGATCTGGAAGCTCCTGAGGAGGCTCCACAAATTCCAAGGGGGGCACTAGTAACAAAACCACCGGCAATGCCGGGTGGGAGGGTGGCACATAACTCTCTCCAGAGACCTGTAGAGAAGATTCCACAACTCGGCGTCGACACAGCGTCAAACCGACACGCGTCGGCGCTGATCGTGCCTCATCAGTCGCCGACTTGGCTGCATCCGGCGTTGGGTCGGCGCCGTCTGGCGCTGAAACTATGACCAGATCCTCTTCCGAAGAAGGAGAAGGCGCCAGAGCTGGAAAGGCAAACCTTTCGGCGCCACCCGGCGCCGACTCCACCTCGTCCGAGACAGGCTCCGACTCCGGGGAAAGAAGCGTAGGAGGATCAGAGGAGGTGAGCCTCTGGCGCCAGTACGGCGCCGACCCTGGCTCCGGACTGGCAGCCGCCTGCCCAGAAGGCCGGGCGCGCTAAAGGCAGGGCCATGAGCACCGGCAACCACCTACGGCACCACAGGGAGCCCCACGGGGCTTTGCAGTGCGGCAGAGGTGCCGTGAGTCGTAGAGGGGGACCCGGGTGGGCCGCGCCCTAAGGATTCCATGCGGACCATAGAGGGGGTCCCAACCCGGCCGCACCCTAACACCACCACATCTCAGATGTTCCTGTGTGGCAAAGGCCAAATTGGCACTGTGGGAGAACCCGCCGGCGAGTCCGTCGGGGACCCCCCAAGAAGCAGAGGCTCGGAGGACACCCCAGGAATGGGAGAGGACCCAAGGGAGGCCTGAAGAGCCGCGGCATATGCCTCCATCTGGGCCCGAGTTGCCCCCACACCCGGGAAGGGCGGAGAGAGGGGGGCGACTGTCGGGAGCGCACGTCCGGAATGCTCTGGGAACTATCTATGCTGACAACAGAGGAAGGGGAGGTTGAAGAGCTCGGCGGGAAGCACCTCGACTTACCAATCGGCGAACGACAGACCCGGACCCCAGGGGACAAATGATGGCGGACCCAGACAGAAGAGGGACCTGCTGTTGAAGAAGAGGCAAGGGGGTGAGACGACTCTGACCGGGACAGCCGTGCCGAGAGAAGCTTCATACGGCGCTCCTGCCGATACTTTGGCTTCAGGCACTGGCAGGCTTCGCAGTCCGTAGAGTCACGGTGCTCGCCCAAGACACCAAATACAAATAAGATGCGGGTCCGTCGCGGACATCTGCCGCGAACAAGAAGTACAAGTTTTAAAGCCCGAAGGCATCGCACACTGTTCCTTGATGCAAAGCGTCGAAAAAGGAGGCCAGAAAACAGGCCTGAGGAACCGCACACTCCGGATAAGCGTTGCACGCGGAAAATAAGGAAACTGACGTCAGCACGCTGGGAGGGACTTATATGACCTCGCTAACGTCATGCACGTGGACGACGTTAGGGCGGGGTCGTTTGGCGCCGTCCCTCGGCGCGCAGAGCCGCTGCTGCAAAAAATGTCCGGATCCAGTCTCACGCCTGGGGAATCTCCAAGTTAAGGAATCTGTGGCTAGATGTCTCTATCAGATTGTCCAGGCAGTAGTGTTTGGCAAACATGTACAAAGATGCCCATGCTGCTGCCTGACAGATGTCCAGGACTGGGACACCCCAAGCCAAGGCCGTAGTCGCAACCTTTCCCCTGGAGGAATAGGCCCTTAATCCCTCAGGGGGCTGCTTCTTTGCCAGAGCATAGCATATCTTAATGCAGAGAACAACTCAATGAGAAATTTTCCTTTCCTTTCCTGCACTGCCCGCCCCTTTTTAGATCCCACATACCACACAGAGTTTGTTGTCCACCCGGAATTCTTTTGTGGGGTCAAGGTAGAACAACAATGCTCTTTTTGGGTCCAGACGGTTTAGACTCTCCTCTTCCTTAGAGGGATGCAGGGGAGCAAAGAAGATGTGCTGCGTAAATGTGCTGCGACCACCGCCATCACCTTGGTGAACACCCGAGGGGCACTGGTAAGGACGAAGGGCAACACGGTACACTACCTTGAACCGCAGATAATGCCTGTGTTCCGGCAGGATGATGATGTGAAAATACACATACTGTAGATCTAACGCTACCATCCAGTCTTTCTTGTATAGGACAGACAAGAGCTGAGGCAGAGTGAGCATTATGAACATCAACTTCAAACGAACTGACGCCAGATACCACCCCATCCCACCACCATAAAACACATCACTGCGACCATGAAGAGAACCCACTCAGGATCCCCAACAGACCCCTGGCCACCGCACATATTCCACAGGGCCGCCGCTGCCATCGCACCCGGACTAGGACAGACCATTAACGCTTCCTTCAGGTCCGGCATCTTCCCAGATGACTGGAAGCAGGCGGAGATTAACCCCCTGGTTCAAGAAACCAACGGCTGACCCAACAGATCCGAAAAACTACCGGTCCATCTCGCTCCTCCCCTTCACTGCCAAAGTCATGAGAGACTCGTAAACACCCAACTGACCGTCTTCATCGAAGAGAACTCCATCCTGGACCCTCCCAGTCCAGATTCCGCAGCAACCACAGCCCGGAGACCGCCCTCCTCGCCGCCACTGATGACTTCCGAATGCTACTCGACCAGGGTCTCACACCGCGGGTCTCATCCTTCTGGACCTCTCCGCAGCATTCAACACAGTTTCACATCTCACACTCGCACCCAGATTTCATGACGCAAAGAACCGCCCTCGACTGAATACAATCCTTCCTCTTCGGCCGAACCCAGAGGATCAGACTCCCTCCCTTCCTCTCCGAACCCACCGATACCAACTGCGGAGTTCTCCAAGTATCATCGCTCAGCCACACACTCTTCAACGTCTACATGGCTCCCTCGCTGCCATTGTCAGACAGCATGGGCTCAGCATTGTATCCTACGCCGACACCCAGCTCATCCTCTCACTCACGAAGAAGCCCAAAGACACAATACTCTGTTTCCAGGAAGGAATGAAGAATGTGGCAGCCAGGATGAAAGACAACTGTTTGAAGCTCAACTCTGAAAAGACCGAGGTCCTCATCCTTACCCTGCACCTCCACCTGGGACAACACCTGGTGGCCCGCCGCCCACCCCCACAGACCACGCACGAAACCTCGGCATCATCTCCGACTCCTCCCTCTCCATTAACCACCAGATCAACGCCGTCACCTCCACCAGTTTCAACTGCCTACGCATCATCCGTATCCGCAACGCCCTATACGCCGGTATCAACAGAACCCTTCTACACAAACTTCAAACCATCCAGAACGCCGCATCCAGACTCATCCTCGGGACACCACGTCACGAACATATGACCCAACACCTACGAGACCTCCCCTGGCTCCCCATCGAGTAGAGGGTCACCTTCAAACTCCTCACCGACGGCTACAAAACACTCAACATCAGGCCCAAAAACCTCAACAAGAGATTATCCTTCAATGCACTCAAGAGGAACCTCTAATCCACCGACCTCGCTCAAGGAGATATCCCACGCATCCGCAGAAACAGAAGAGGCAGAAGAGCCTTCTCCCACATCGCAGCCAAGACCTGGTACGAGTTTCCAGAGTACATCAGACGCTCCCCGACCCTGCTTATGCTCAGGAAGGACCTCAAGACCTGGCTCTTCAACTGATCCGGAGCTGCCCCCGCGCCTTGAGACCCTCACGGGTGAGTGGCGCGCTATATAAAAACCTAATTGATTGATTGATTAAATGAATGTCTCCTTTTTGAGGAAGAGATTGACCTCCAAAGATCTAAAATAGGCCATAACCCCTTGTTCTTCTTGGGAATCAGAAAATACCGAGAATAACAGCCACTGCCTGCTCCTGAAACTGAGACCCTTTGTATAGCTCCCTTTGAAAAAAGAGCTGTAAGTTCCTTTTGGAGCAACTTTAAATGATCCTCCGTCAGCTGTTCCTGACTTAGCAGAATAGTACGAGGAAAAGAAAGAAAAGGTAAAGTATAGCCCTCCTGGACGATCTGCAAGAACCACTTGTCTGTTGTTATGGATCTCCAGTGGGGGAGAAGATGACGTATTCTCTCACCAACTGGAGAATCAGCCTAAGAGAGCTTGTAGGCTGCGGCTGCTGGGGGCAGTATGTTAGACTTCTTCTAGCATCCATTCTGAGATCCGAACGGTCTCAGTCCATGCACGGCTTGGGCAGTCTGTGCGGTACGGTGGCTGGGAGACATGGCTGGGAACCCCTTCCATTGCCACAAAAGGGGCGAAAGGTAGAATGCCATGAGGAGTGGAGGAAAGGCCCAAGGATCCGGCCGTAGCGCGAGAGTCCGTGAAGCTGATAATTGTCGAGTCTGCCTTTTACCCAAAAGGGCGGGTTACATTAGAGGGCATGTGCATCAAATTGGCTCGGACATCGTCCGAGAAGCCAGTTGTACGAAGCCAGGCGTGGCGTCTCAGGGCCACCTTTGTTAAAATCGATTTGCCCAGCGAATCGGTCGTATCTAACCCACACCGTATGGCGAATATTGCTGCATTCCTCCTGTCCTTGACAGCTTGGGAGAGCACAGCCCGGTCCTCCTCCGGGACTTGTGGCAGCACTTGCGCAACTGCCTCCCAAAGGGAATGGGAGAAACGGCCCAATAAGCATGCAGTATTTACTGACCTCAATGCCAGGTTGGAGAAAAAAGAAATCATTAGGAGAATGTGCCTTGGAACGTAGAGGCCTGCACCACCAAACTCTCTGGGGCGGGGTGTTGGCTGAGGAACTTTGGGTTGCCCGGAACTGGGCGATGGCGGCATGTAATTGTCCTATTCACAGGAGCCTCTGTGCTAGGTTTGGACCATGTTCCTAGAAGGACGTCCGTAAGTGCCTCATTAAAGGGCAACATGGGTTTGGAAGTGGAAGCCCCAAGTTGAAGCACCTCAGTCAGGAGATTAGTCCTGACCTGCACCTCCAGTCTGAAGACTTCAGCTGCCCTCTTTACCACCATGCAAAAACAACAATTGATGGACAGAATGCAGAACAATGTCATACATTCACCCCAGTACAGAGATTTGCGCCTAAATCCATTGTTTTTTGCTCCCCATGCCATCCCAGTTTAAACCAAGCCCTAACTGCCAGGTCCTCCCTGGATTGGAAATAAGAATCCAAGGCCCGGTTTCAGGGTTTCACCCCTCTTCAGCCAGGATAGCTTCACTCCAGTAGAATGATGAGCATGGGACACACGTCTGGGCATACCCGTCCTGTGAGGCACAGGGTTAAGAATGATTTGCATACGGCCAGGTCTACATTGGGGTGGCAGGGTGAGCAAAAGAACAATGGATTTAATGCAGATCTCTTGATTGGGGGTGAATTTTTGATTTATTCTGCACACCGTCCATCAATTGTGTGTCTTTTGCTTTCTCGCCCTAAGTGCGCCGGGTATGCCCAGACGTAGGTCCCGGGCTCACTGTGCCACTGGATTCAAGGTACCTGGCTGATATGGGGTGAAACCCCAAAACCGGTCCTTGGATGCTTGTTTCCGGTCCAGGGAGGATCTGGCTTGGCAGTTCAGGCTTGACTGTTCCCATGAGGCACAGGGTCAAGACTGATATGGGTATGGCCAGGTCCAAACTGGGGTGGCAAGGTGAGCAAAAGAATAATGGATTTAACCAAGATCTCTTGACTGGGGGTGAATGTTTTGATTTGTTCTGAATCCGTCCATCAATTGTGTGTCTTTTGCTCTATACCACCATGGCATAGGACGCCCCCTCCTCCGAAGCCACCATAGGTGGGGAGAGCATCCCCGTATATCTGGAGAAGTATCCAGACCACTGGTCGCCCCAAGTTCCCCATACCAGTCCAAATTCTCCTCAGAGACATCCTGGTTCTCAAGAGGGTCCCCAGACCCCTCCCATTAATTTCGTGAGCCTAGCATGTCTTCAAAGTGCTCAGGCGACAACATAGAACCTCTGGGTCCTGTCGATGTTGGAATCGTCGTTGATCGATGCCGTTCCGGCTCCGCATAGTTGGGGATGAAGATGAGGTTTGCGGCACCAACGGGTTCGACGCCAGGCAAGGTCTCATGAGAAGACCCGAAACCTCCTTTTCTTCTAACAGGACCGTAACCTCCACAGAGTCTAGCTTGACGGTCTCAATTGTCGGGCCGCAAAGTAACTTCATCGCTCGCTCTCTCAAGGTCTTCAGAGCCAATGCCCGACAGAAACACAACTTTGTATCGTGGTCGCGATTGAGACACCAAAAACATACGCTGTGGGGATCGGTAACCAACATCATGCGGGAACAAGTTGGGCACGGTTTGAAATCGGTCTTCCTTGAAGACTTCCCTTGCACACGAAGACTAATTCCAAAGATTTTGATAAAAGTCGAGAAATAGCCTGTCAAAAAGCGGCAGAGGGGTAGTAGCTCTTCCCGGATTGGTGCTTAACTAGCGTGGAAAGAAAATAACTGACGTCTGCGCACCTGGGTGACACCTATATAGGCACTGAAACATCATAACCAACGCTACCGATGCCGTCCCGCTGAGCGGAATCAAGGCACCCGATGCCGCACGCAAGGGGTATTGCTCAGCAAACGTTTCCAGATCCAGTCTGACGCCTGGGGAATTCAAAGGTAAGGAATCTGCAGCTAGAAGTCATTATCAGATGTGAAAGATCTGTATCTGCAAGAGACAAAGTTGATGTGGATCGGTGAGTTTAAATGTTGCCTGTTTCAAGTTCCTGATTTCAGGTCATCAGAGGGAGCAGAGACACTATTAGACTGAAGGTGGGTTGAGGGGGATGCAGTATCAGGAAATGGTACTAATGAAGTGGTAGAGCTACACTGAATTATACTTGTGGATTCGCTTTTCGTATAATGGTGAAACGCTTCTAGCGGTTGCATGCTTGATTTGTCTGCGCTAGTATCACTCCAATGATTTGGGTTGTTTCTGTTGGACGATGTTGTGATTTTAAAGGTAGTCCCTAGAGTTACTGAGGGGTCTATGTTGGCATGGTTGGTTGTTGTAATTGTGCTAGACAAAGTCACCTTTGGGTCTGGTTCAGGGTGGATGCTCTGGATATCTGTGTGGCTTCATTTTGTTGCCCGAGTTGAGCCAGCACTTGGACTGCCAGTGTTGCATTGCCAACTACGGGATGCAGTCGTGACAGGGGGCTGATGAGACCAGATTGCCCCGTAATTTATTAGTCGAGGAACAGAGTCTATAATTGTGCTGGAATATGTTTTTTTCACTGTTGGAGGGAGTGGTGGGTTTATGAATAATGGATTTTAAGACGTTGCATTATAGTATTTTGTACCCTGCTACATTTGTCTTGAATGTGCTTGCCGCTATGATTCGGAGCTGAGGCTCAGCAATCTAATTTCAAAGGATTTGGGGGGTTGACATTCCTCTGCCCTGATAGCACTTTCTGTCTGTCAATATGAAAGTGGTCCTCTAGCATTATTACCTGTTTTGTGCCTCTTTGGGTCTTAGCCTGTTTTTTGTTTAGTTTCCGGAGTCATTTTTTATTACGCTTCAATAACTGTTCTTATGGGGAGCTGCACAAGGCATACGATTTATTTCCCAAGGTGACTGGGAGATTTGTTGCATTATTGGATTGCCTTGTATTTATTTCTTTGAAATTAGTGATTATGTTACTAATATTATAGGAGAGCTTGGTATTACCAGACGCTGAGTGAATCTCCGCTCTGACTACCAAAATATTCTTCAGGGATTTTGAGTTATAAGAGTTAATGAGGTTTCTGAGTGGCTCTGCTGAAGCTAGGACTGGCGATGTTCGAATGGTTGTGCCCTGCAGGGCCATTGATGGAATTGTATTATGTAAATTGCCATTCGTGGATTGCGCCTTGCCAACCATTTTTACTTCCTGTAAAAGATCACCCACTATTAAGGGTAAAGCAAGCAGTTTATCCATAAGGATGGCGCATATACCTTAGTTGATGTTAGACGTGGAGGAGGCAGCTGAGATACATGTAGATGGATTGTGAACATCTAAGAGTGAACTGCTTATTGTGGCATTAAGCTCTTCAAAACGTGAGTCTATGGTGGAAATATACAGGGCTAACTTTTTGAGAAGAGAGATTTGGATATCAAACTTGCTGGACTGATATTCCAGGGCTTTAGCTGTGGTGTCCATCGCGTTGATTAATGGCTGCAGGTCCCAATGTTTGGCATGGAGTCAGTTGTATGGTCTTGCATAAATGACTTAATTTTACAAACACCAAGGGGTGCACAATCATTTAAGCATGAGGAGTTGATGGTGATAATAATGGGCAATGGGATAGGCTGGTCCCCTGGTCCTGGTCGTTATCTGCCATGTGTTCAGTACCTGTGCCTGTTGCAGAGCCTGGTTTTGCTGTAAAGAGGACCTGTTCAGAGGGTTTATGTTGTTGTGTTGAGGGTTTATCACCTATAGGCGAGTCATTGTTTGAATTGTGTGAACTAAAGTTTGTTAAGGATTAGGACCAGTCAAACCAGAACCATTTGATGTTCAGGGGACCGAATTGGAGATTAGTATTGTTGAGCTTAAGAGGCTGGTCATGTGAAGTGCTTTGAGCATCTATTTCGCCCTGAGTTGCGGGAGATATTATGATGGCAGGAAGAGATGTTAGGGGAGGCTAAAATGATGGAAAAACTTCTTCTACTTCCTCAATAGAGGGATTCAGTGCTGTGCATTCATCTTTCGTAAAAGAGAACTTAGATAGATTTTTCCAGATCTTCGACCAGGTGGCAAATATACTATTCTGAGCTGGAGTAAGCATAGAAATTAGAGTGGCAGCTATAGCGGTTGGAGACTTTTGGTTGGGGCTCATCCTTTAGGGTTGGAGTGGCGGTATGATGCTGGCTGTCTTTGGGCTCTTTCTTTTTCGCTGGTCGGCCCTAATTCTGCTTGATCTTATTCTGTGACTGTGGGCTCTTCTTTACTCTCTAATGCACTCTCAATACTTTCTGATGTTTGCACGATGCAAGTATAAATGTGAATGTAGAGTTTGCCTTTACAGGTGAGAATGCAGAAAATGGGGCAGTGAAAAGCGAATGCTGCACCAATCGGGTGCTGGTTGCTTCCGTGACACAGTTGAAAGGGTTGCAGCCTGAGACCTGTCCTTAAGCCGGTGCTTGTTGATATTGGATACTTGCTGAGGCTTGCTAATTCATGCTGCTGCACACTGATGCACACTACCAGCACTTACTGGTGTTTACCTCAGGGTGGCCCCAATCCAAGAGTCTCGCTAGGGGCCTTTCAGTGGTTTTAAAGGCACTATTGCCAACTAGCATTGCTATGCCCCTGCAGGAGACCACTGCTCCCTTTCCCACTTCTCCACTCCTCACCTCACACCGTGCACCGAAGAGGGAGGGGCTGGGCTTCAGAACAAAGGCAATGACTCTGAAGCGATGGACCTACAGAAAGCCAGAGCAGTAGAGTGATAAAGCAGCACCGGGGGAACAGAAAGTCCCAGGCATGAGGTTAGGACACTGACCTGTTTCACCATTTGCTCTCTCCAAAGGAGAGCTCCCTCACAGATCAGCAACGTCAGGCATTGACCTCAGCCATGCCCCAATGTCCTAAGCCATTTTCCTGGGGTCCAGACTTCGGAGGGCTCCAAGCTCCGCTCTTACTCAAACCACAAAGAAACCACACATAAAGTGTCACTATTAAGGGAAGCAACCTACAACCTTCTAGAGCCATTAAGACTTTCGTCTCATGCAACACTCCCTCGATGGGCCCGATGGCCAACAACACAGTGAACCGGACAGATGCGGTTGGTGCCTGCAGATGCAAGGGAATTGCTCATTCACCCCAAGGGTGATGATAGCTGGTTGTCGAAGTGCTGAACAGTTCTCCAAGCATTGGTGAGGATGCACAGCCGCAGGACGAGCCAGGTCTTTGCAATTGTGAAGAAGCAAGCAGCCAGGCAGGGTTTTTTTTTTTTTTTTTAGTTTCAAAAACCTTTATTGATCAATAGAGCACGGTACATCAATGCATGAACTCCGAATAATGACATTAAACATTAGAAAGCATATTTAGATCATCGTCCCATGCTGTGTCTTAGTTGTCATGAACTTAAAATTAAAACGATAATCAAAAGTCTCCCAACCCCTCCCTTCCCCCCTTTACATAACCTAGAGAAATGCGTAAGAGGCAAATGTCCGTAGTAGTCCGGAAGTAGTCCATATGCATATCAAACGTACATAGAGCGACGTAAGGATGTCGTCCATCACCTACAACCCACCCTCCCAGTTGCCAGTTGCCAGTAAGGAGCCACAACAATCAGTTCTTAACCCCGACACAGAAACCTTAATTAGGTCTAATCCTGTATGAAGACAGAGCAAGCAACAAAAACAAATACTATGCTAGTAGCAGGCGAACGGTAATAGAGTATGGGCATATAAGGAGTCACTCAGATGTTGCAGTGAGTAGCGTTGCAGTGGGTAAAGCCCCCCAGCCTGAATTTTGTCTTCCTCTGCACTCAACCTGAGAAGATATGCCGTGAGTGGTGCCCATATGTCCTTCGGCTGTGAGGTGAGGGCTAGTAGCTCAGCATAGTCGTGTAGCCTCTCTTGCCATGTGGACAGGGAGTGGATCCAACATTTAAACTTGGGGGCGCGGCCACTGCCCCATCGGCATGCAATTAAGCGTTTAGCAAGCAGCAAACTCATGGCCAGAAATTTTTTGTGAACTGTGACTACAGAGTGCGTTAGTCCCAACAGTGCCATGAGTGGGCAGGGGGTGATAGTCACACCGAGCATGCTCGTGAGTCCCTCAAATACCTGATCCCAGTACCTAGCTATTTGGGGGCAAAACCACGCTAAATGTATGAAATCGGCTCCAGCGGCGCCGCATCGAAGGCAGCAGTCAGTGTCTCTTAAACGAAACTTGTGCAATTTGGCAGGTGTGTGATAGAGCCTGTGTAGAAATTTATAATGAAGTAGTCGCAGCCTATTGTTGCTGGTAAGTGCCTGTGTTTGAGTGCAGCTGGTCTCCCACTGTTCGTCAGTGAGGGGTGAATCCAAGTCTCCATCCCACTCCAGTCTAGCTCTAGCAGGGGCGACACTGGGCGCATTCAGCACGTGTTTGTAAAGCATGGATATGACGTGTCTAGGGGCTTCAGGTTGGACCAATGCATGAAGTGGGGCAAGTGTTTCAGGTTCAGCAGGGAAAGAGGGGGTTAAGGCTCTCACATTTTGCCTCAGTCTGGTAAATAGAAAGGTATCCATAGTAGAAGGTGCCACCTCCCCGAAAAACTGTTCCGCGGTGCGGAAAGTGCCCTGTACATAAAGGTCTCCCCAGCAGCTGATTTTAAATTTACGAAGCATTACGTGACCTATTACTTCACATGTGACTTGTAGCCTAGGGTCATTAAGCAAGGTTAGGTTGGGCGAGTAGGCAAATGGGTCACCCAGTACGGTGAGAAGACGGTCCCATGCCTGTACAGTGCAGTCCACAGTGGAAGGGTCACCGCTCCTCTGACTGACACGGGTATGAATATATCCGGTGGGGACAATAGGTCCCATATAGCCTTCCTCTACTGCCAGATGAGCCATACAGGGTGGAGGGTGATACCAGTAAATCCTGCGTGCAGTCATAATATCTCTCAAAATTGGGTACTTCAAATCCACCCAGATGGAAAGGGAGCATTAGAGTGTCAAGGCTGAGTCTGGCTTGTTCCCCTCCCCATATAAGACGCGAAAGCTGGGAATTGAGGGTGCGGAAAAAAACGGTGCCAGGGTTGTATGGGATATTAACAAATAGGTATAGTAGCTTGGGTAGTATGTTAATTTTTATTAACGAAATACGGCCCGCCATGGAGAGAGGAAGGTGTAGCCATTTCGAGATGTTGTCTGTAATCTTGTCCATTGTGGTGCCATAGTTGGCACGCATCATTGCGTCCTTGTCCCGGAGTATATGAACCCCCAGATATTTCACCTCCTCCTGCTCCCACTGCAATGGGTAGTCGAGTTGGAAAGTTTGCGTATTATCTGTGAGTGGGAAGATAGCAGATTTAGACCAATTGATCTGGATTCCAGTAGCACCTCCAAATTTAGTAATTTCGAGAAGTATCGGATTTAGGTTCACGCAGGGTTTTTCAATGTACAAGGTGATGTCATCGGCGTATAGAGACACCAGGAGCGGCCGGGAGCTATAAATGAGGGAGCGGTGGTTGTGTTTTTGCCGGAGTATTGCAGCCAAGGGCTCAATTGCCAGGGCAAAGAGGATGGGGGATAGTGGGCAGCCCTGTCGGGTCCCTCGCTGAACATGAAACGGAGCGGCTCTGGACCCATTGAGGAGTACAGTAGCAGTGGGCTGATGATAGAGTAGTTTCACCCAGTCTAGGAAACTGAACGGTACCCCCATATATTGTAGTGCGCCTAGTAAGTAGTCCCATTCAAGGGAGTCAAATGCCTTGGTGGCATCAAGAAAGACCGCAACAGCATCACATTTGGGGTTGAGATCTTGAATCACGGCGTGAAGTGTGCGGAGATTATGGGAAGTAGCCCGCTTTGTCAGGAAGAACTAGGCGTTCCATGAGGAGATTAAGTCTCGTGGCTAAGACCTTGGCTAGTATTTTAGTGTCATTGTTCTTGAGGGAGAGGGGCCGGTAGGAATCGCAGTGTGAAGGGGACTTACCGGGTTTAAGTAGAGAAGTAATAAGCGCCTCCCTCATGGTGCAGGGCAGGCTGCCCTCCTCCAGGGCGGCGTAGTATACCTGTTTCAGGATGGGGGCCAATATGGGGGCATATAGTTTATAAAAATTAATAGGGAGGCCATCAGAGCCTGGGGCTTTGCCAGAGCGCATACTCATAATGGCGTCTGTGATCTCCTCATGTTCCAATGGAGCATGCAAAAACTTCTGTTGTCCCTCACCTAGCCACGCCAGCGCGACGTCATCAAAGTATGTGGAGAGGTCAATGAGTTCCCCCTGTGTGATGTGTACAGTGTATGGTAGTGGTCTCGAAAAACACAGAGGATATCAGGGAGGTTCCTGTGTTTGTCCCCATTGTCATCCCGTATCTCCGTGACGTACGTCGTAAATCTGGGGGGTTTAACAGCATTCGCCAGAGCCCTGCCTGGTCTGTCTCCCTCTCCGTGCCATGTGTGGACGCCCTAAAAACTTTCCCTCCTGGTCTGCCAACTGTGTGTATTCAGAAATTTTGCTGCGCAAACATAGGAGAGTGTCGGGGTCAACTGGGTTGCGAGCTCTGGACCTCTCTAGCTCCTTGAGCTCGATTTCAAGTTTATGCAGTTTAGTGCGCAGAGACTTTAACACTCCGCCCCCCTTCGCTATGCACCATCCCCTGATGGTAACCTTAAAGGCCTCCCAGACAGTGGTCATACTATCCACAGAGGTGATGTTGCGTTCGAAAAAGTCGCGAATATCTTGTTCGAGTTCGGCCTTAAAAGCCGCGTCTCGAAGGTGAGCAGGATTGAGACGCCACGAAAGGTAGGGGGAAACATTCAGGGGTATCTGGAGCTCTACAAGGACCGGAGAGTGGTCCGAGAAGGTGCGAGCAAGATGCACCGCTCGGGTCAGCCATGGAGCTAGCCCAGCAGAAACAAACACGTAGTCGAGTCTTGCCCAGGTAGAGTGTAGGGAAGAGTAATGTGTGCCCTCTCGTAAGGTAGGGTGGTGGTGTCGTCACGCATCTACTAGGTTGTTATCCGCCGCGACCTCGCACAGGGCGCGCTGCATGTTAGTGTAATGTGCGGGGAGGGGGCTGGACCGATCGGCAGACGGCTTCATAGCAGTGTTAAAATCCCCGCCTAGAATAACGTGTGTGATGCCTAATGTGTGTATCTTGCTCCATAACACCATCAGGGTGGATGGCTGGTCTACATTGGGGCCATAGAAGTTGGCTAACAATACATCATGCGAGCATAGACGACCCCACACTAGACAGAATCTGCCCTCATTATCAGCGTCGCATCCAGCGGGTATAAAGGCCACTCCCTTTTTAATTAAAATCGTGACCCCCCCTAGCGTAGTTAGAATACTGTGAGAAGGTGCGACTAGAGGCCCATCTAGTTGCAAAAGTAGGGGCTTGGCCGGGGGAGAGGTGCGTTTCCTGCAGGAGGGCAACATTTACGCCCTGTCTGTCAAGGTATCCTAGTATTTGTCTATGTTTTCTAGGGTCGTTCAGGCCTCTTATATTCCAGGATAGTAACCTGATACTCTGTGCTTGATCATTGCGGGTCATGGTGGCTGGGGAAAGGGTATGGTAGAGAACGGCGGTGCAGGTAACAAGTGAGTGTACACAAGTGGAACAACTGCAGTATGAGCAATACATAGCATGTGCAAATAATGTAGTAGTGGTACTCCGGACTTAAGACAACTGTGCCCCCCCCTCCCTCCTCTCCCACACTGGCTACCCCAACTCGCCAGGAAAAATCCATCCCTCCCCCCATAAACCATCCACCGAGAAACTGCTCCCAGCAGAAACAGTCCCAACAAAGGAAAGTCATTAAGTCTCAACGGGGAATGCCCTTCGAAAGGAGGGCCGCTAGGTGCTCCCGCCCATAATACTCCATCTCCCTATTTCACCCATCTACCACCGCCTGGATCTCAGGGGCGGACACAACGGGGTGGAGAGGAGCAGACCGGGGACAAAAGAAAGTCTTTGGTCTACTATAGTGTAATACATCACCAATCTGCAGGATGTCGTCACGATGCCCGGAAGAGGAATCACACCGCTGGATGAGTTCTTCTTGAAGATGGCACCTCAAGATGGTTCCGACATGGGTGAAGGAGAGCGGGACCGGTGCCTGGCAGCAGCTTCTCGCGATACCGACCTCCTGTCATGTTTCAGGTATTCTTCAGCTTGATGAGGCGTTTGGAAGATGTGCTGGCGGCCTCGATGGTGGATCCGCAGACGTGCAGGGTAAAGCATTGCATATTGGATACTGCGGGATTGAAGCTGCTTCTTCACCGCCAGGAATTTATGGCGAGCCTCTTGCACCGCCTGCGTAAAATCTGGGTAGAAGGATAGCGTGGTGTTCTCAAAGCGAACTTCCCCCTTCTCTCGTGCCAGGCGTAGCAGAGTGTCCCTGTCTCGGTAGTTGTGAAATTTCATGATAATCGGACGGGGTGTCTCTCCTGGAGGAGGTTTGGGCGCAAGTGACCGATGTGCACGCTCAATAACTAGGTGCACTGAAAAAGAGTCGCGGCCAAAAGTGGCACTTAGCAGAAGTTCTAGGTAATCTTCCAGGCGGCCAGTGTTTGTGGATTCTGCTAGGCCTAGCAGGCGCACGTTGTTGCGCCTGGAACGCGCTTCCAACTCCTCATTTTTGTCCGCAATTACCTTCAAGAGTTTGTCCATCAGCGTCACTTGCTGTCGAGTTGCGGTTGCGCCATCCTCCAGGCCTGAAATTCTTTGTTCAGCTTCTGTGGGGCGTTCTTCGTGTCCATCCAAGTTGGCCACCACATTGTCCAGCCTGAGATTCATGGAATCTATTTTGGAGTCTATTGAGGTCAGACTTTTTTGCATGGTGACCAGTAGTGTCTTCCAGCCGTCGTCTTGTGTCGCCGGGGGGTCTGCATCGACCGGAGTTTTGGAGCTGGAACCCGGTGTCCTACGTCCCTCGAAAGGCAGCTTCGACTGCCTGGGTTCCGTCTTACCCATCCTGACAGCCCGGGCCAAGCAAGGACGGTGTAGATCAGGGTTCCTAACAGTAAGCCCACGTTCCCCCACTCGGCTGCGAAGCACATAGAAGGGCCCCCAGTGAAAGTAGCCACAGGCAGCAGAGGCAATGTAGGCAGCAGTTCCTCTAAACTCCTCCTGGTAGCCCCCAGGTAGGCGAACAGAGTCCCCAGAGGCGGGCGTGGGTTGAAGCGCCTTAGGGAGACCTCTAAATCAGCAACAGGGCCAGGCGTGTAGTAGTCGTTCCGCTGGGCGCCGCTAAATTTATTTTATTTTATTTATGGCGGCCAGAATGCAAGAGGCGGAGGAGGAGCAGGGGCCCGGAGGCTATCCCCCACCTGCGCTGTGCTTTCAGGACGGTTCAAGCGTGGGACGCTGTAGACATGGTGGAGCACAGCCCAGCAGGCCCAAGGATCTCGCAGCCCCCGACCAGTTCCGTAGGGGTCACAAAGCCTAGCCCCAAATAGTTTGTCAAAATGGAGGATGTGGGTCCCAATTCCGCAGCGCGTGCGCCCTCAGTGCCACAGGCATTAATCTGCGCTCCGTCCCCACTGCTCCCACCGCCTTATACAGGGGTTGCCAGACACGGTAATATCTGAGAGGCGAGGGGGTCCCTCAGGTCGTCTCGAATCCTGGGTGTGCCAGCCTGAGTTGGTGTGGGTGATGAGGGCGGCCGGCGGGAGGGCAGGGGGGCCCCCAACGGCACCCCGGCACCGTTCTCTGATCACTTGGGTTCCGGGGGGGGGCGGCAGTGAGCACAGCGGTGATTTGTCCCGGTCAAATCGGGGCGCCGCACAAGGGAGCGGGGTCTTATACCTGGAGCGGCCCGCTAGACCTCGCAGCACCGGCCTCCAGTAGTTTGCGCAGTCCTCTCCACAGCTCCGGCCCGCGGCAGCTTCAAGCTCGCCTCACCGGCCCGCCGCAGGTGGTACAGTTCTGAAACTTCCGCCTAGTGTGCAGGAGACCCTCCGGATGGAAGCGAGGGTGTTTGCAGCCGGTTTCAGGTCGCCAGGATGGAGGTTATGTTTGTCTTCGTCCCCGGTCGGGCAGGAGCTCTACACCAGAGCGGCCATCATGCTCCAGCGCCACCTAGCGCCCCCAGCCAGGCACGGTTTGGCACCAATTTTGGAGGAGGTCCTTAGTTCTGGCAGTGTTGTCTCTTCTTTATCCTCCTTAGTTTAAAAGAAGTTAAATCTGAGAACTGGTTGTCAGGGGGACTCCTTAATACTCAATTTAGGGGTACTTAGGGGAGTATACGGTAGTAGCAAATTATCCCTAATTCACCAAAATCAAGATAGTGTAAGCCTTCTTAGGCTGTTCACTTCAGGTAGTCCACCTAAGGGGTGTGACTAGCCAGTGAGTTTAACACGCCTCCTGAATATCTAATTTCCTGTTTGCTCTGGGCCCCACGTCGGGGGTGCGGGAGGGAGGCAGCCAGGGTCGCATAGCAAAGGCAGTTGAGGCTTTGAAGCATTTACCCTTGATATGCTACATTGCTGGCCATCCTGATGGAGGAGGTGGGAACACCTTCTGCTGAACAAGCATTGTTCCTGATCTCTGAGAGCACTGACTCTCCCTTGCAGGGGGTCCAAAAATTACCTGTGATGGCAGGTTAGAAGATCCCAGTCAGTCAACACACTTTATATAACTAGTGGGGTTTAGGGGGCACCACCAAGGTGCCCTCTGGGTGCATGTCTTCATAAATCAGATTCTGGCATCAGTATGGAATTATTAAGACTAGGTGTTTGATACCAAATACCATTTGGGTATCTCTTAATGACCAGTGCCCTGTACATACCTTTAAAATGGCTTCCTGATCACTTGCAATGACTAGTAATGATGACCTTATTGTATTTATTATATCCCTTTTCAAGAACATTGATCGAAATAAAGTGGATGACTGACTAGTAATGGAACATGTGGAGAGGGAAAAGTTTCTCCCAAACTACCTGTAAATGGTGGTATTCATAGCCAGACCACCTGAGAGCACAGACTAATTTGTTTAGCTTCAGAAAACAACTTAAGACTTGGCTGTTTCCTGTGGTTACTAAGTAGGTCCTTTTTCTGCTTCTTTTTTCTGTAAGATACTTTATTGACAAAGCACCAAGATGCCTCTTTTGGTATATGTGCTCTTTGCAAAATATATTAACATAACATCAATATAACAGGCTCATATGTGCTCAGGCAAATGTGTCCTCGCATGCAATATAATACACCCTGCCTTAGGGCTCTAAAGGCCTGAAGTAGGGGTGACACATATAGTACATGTAGTGTTTTCTGAATGGCTAGCACCATTTCACGCACCCTGCAATGGAAGTCAGCATGCAGTTTGTTGTGGTCCCTTTGAGTGGCATAATACATGTTGCAACCCTTAGAGACCCTCTTTAGTACCCGTGCCCTGGGTACAAAGGAAACCATTTACCAGGGGTGCTAAAGTCCTTGCCAATTGGCTACAATTAACATTTGTATCATTTTTGGGATAGAGCACTGACACTCGGGCCTGCTTAGCAGATAACCAGTGCATTTCCCAATCAAAAGCATCAGTACCAGTGAGCAAAAAGGGTAGGTGTCCATGTCAAAAAGAGGTACTTTCCTACAGTAGCCCTTTCGGACAATCCGCAAAACCCACCTATCGATTGTTATGGACTGCCAGTGGGGCATGCAGTGGCGAATCCTGCCACCAACTGGATGCCCATGGTGGTAAAGGGGCAGATTAGGAAGGTTCGAAGGCTGCAGCTGCCGGGGGATGGTTGACTGACCAGACCGCTGGCTATCCCACCCACGAGGTCTGTGGGTACAGTGCCCTTATCCACTCAGAGGCTGGGAGATTGTGCGGCTCTAAGGGTGGGTGTGGCTGTAAGCCCTTTAGTAGCCACGAAAAGAGTGAAAGGCGGATTGGGGGTGACGTGGGGCTGTAGAAAAAGCACAAGGACTTGGCCGTGAAGAGCTCGAGCTCAGAATCTGCGCCTTGTCTCCAAATAGATGTAAGCCACTGAAGGGCATTCCCATAAGGGAAGCTTGGACATCCCTCAAAAACCAGTCGTCCTCAACCAGGCATGGCGCACCAGGGCCACCATTGATGAAACCACTCTGCCCAGTGATTTGGGTACTTAGAGCTTACGAAAAATCTTCCGATATTTGGAATGGCTCACAGATGAAATCCTTCCTGGAAGTAAAAGCAGACTTTATACTCCACTAGTCCCAATTCTATAAGAACCTACAACAGTCCTGTGCTTTGACTGTTTAACAGCCTACTCTCCCTAATCTCCTGAATACAACCCCCTAGATTCACACGTCATACTTCGTCCACTGGGTGTGCAAGCCATTTCAACCTATACCAAACACTCATAATCAATGCCCCAGACTAATTTTCAACTCTAAAAGAGTGATGGGAAAGGTGGATGGGTCATGAAAATTACTGGCGAGATGTGAGGATGGCTTCAAGGTAGTTAGTCATCCCCTCAAGCCTACTCCTCATTATGTTGAAATACTGCCATGTTCTCCAACTCTACACCCGCTGCCTTGAGAAGATGGGAGTCATTAAAGAGTTGGCTTGTCCCAGATGTGCTAGCACAGACTGTGGTTTCTTTCATATGGTTTGGGACTGCCCCAGTATCGCATCCCAGTTGGACCTAGGTTTTCCCTACACTATTCAAGATAATAGAATACCTGATTGACAACTGCCACCGCAATACCTTGCTGGCTATCATAGATGATGTGGGTGGCCCCAGAGGGAAGTGTACGCATTGGTGTTACTATGGCTAAACTAGCCATCGCAAAACATTTTAAAGCTGCCCAGGCCTAATGGAGGGCTGCAATGGAATGGTGTGCCAAACTAAGAACCAATCTATACTGCACAAGGCTGCCCACCTAAACACCGAAAGATCTGGGAAAGGTGGTGGTCTTACTATAATATACTTGTGCCCTAAATATGGCGTTACAGCCCTGTGTCTATCTGTTCATGATTATTCATCGGAAAAAACGCATCGTAGATATATGGTACACCTCTATCTCAAGGTGACCTCAGTAATAAAATCTATAACTTTTGGTTTGTGAAAATAAAACTAGGACATTCTAAGTTGTTATAAAGAACCAGCAGAAAGAGGGAAAAGCAAATGCATGGAAATATATGGTATTTTTGATAATAATATTTAGGTATATCAATACAAAAAAGTTTAAACTGAAGTGATTTCCGGTACAAAACAATCATGTACTTGGAAAACTTGACAATGGCATTTTAGGATTTCTTGCATTGAATGTCAGTTTGTCAAATTAGTAATTTCATACACAGCTACTGTCTACCATTGATTAAATGTTTTAGAAATGAACCGGCAAGCAAGATGCTCCACAACAGCCAGATATAAGATCTCCGAACATCTGTTACTATCCTTGTAGCACTGACAGTGTGGGGTCCGGCGATGGTCGCTGCCACTTTTGGCAGCAGTTTGATTGAGTTAGAGCTGCCCGGGACCTCGCTGGGAGAAAGGGGCTGTTGCCTACCCAGGGTAGCGCCGAGGCGGTGGATCTCTCTGGAAGCTGCGGAGTGCAAGGAGTGGCGGGCACACTGGTTCCTAACCTGCGAGGCAGAGGAGAGGGTCTAGCTGAAGGCCATCGCCTGCCTGGTGGGGAGCGAGGGATTGGAGGAGCGTTGGGACATCAGCGATGTGATGTGAGACGTTGGCCATCCAGTGACATTTGTGGGGGCCTGGTCCAGGAGGCCCGAGAAGCCTTGACAGGGAGCAAAAGTGCCTTTCTCTCCTAACCCTTTCCTCCTGGGTTCTTCTACTCGCGCCTTCTCCCTTTCCGCTCCCCTGCTTTTCCAGTAGGAGGGGAGGGAGCTGCTTTACGGCGGGCCTCGAGGCCAGGAGTAGATCAGCAGAACCAGAGACTGGTTGGAGGCAGCTGCCACAGTCAGAGGAGTGAGAAATCTAGTGCCTTTCAGTGCACAGGCATAAGGAGAAAGGCCCCGCAGGCCGGCTGATTGTATGTGCGGACCCCTCTGGAAAGGAGGATTGGACTTCGCTGGCCTGCACAGATCACACCAACACACAGAAGTGGGGCCTCGAGGCTGAAGAGGCTATAGGAAAGTAGGATCTGCTTTCATGGTTACTGCCACATTTTTTGCTGGTGTCATTCTATTTTCTGACCAGGTTGACTGGGATCCTGCTAATCAGGACCCCAGTCACTCTGCTCTCTCCCTAAATTGGACCATAGTAAGTACTTTGATACCTTCCTAATTGGCTACTGGTTTACCCTTCTAAGTCCCTAGTATATAGTACTTCGGTACCTAGGGCATAGGTACACCAGGGGTCTCCTATGGGCTGCAGCATGTATTATGCCACCCATGAGAGACCACCCAAATGTGACTACGGGCCTGCCATTGCAGCCTGTGTAAGCTGGTGCTAGCACCACTTACAACAGATATAAGTTTCCTTATATCTGAGGTCACTGAACTCAAAACCTGTAAGTCACCCCTAAGGAAGGCCTTTCAGTCCTGAAGGCAGGGTGCTGGTTTATACGTGTGAGGGTGCCCCTGCATGAGCAGGACAACCCTACAAACCCCGAAGTAGATTCTCCAGGCTGTGTAAGTGTGGCCATCCATTTTTATACATATAGTGGCCATCCGTCATTACGTGATGGCTAACTATGAAGTGGCTGTGCTGAACCCTAAGGTAGGCCTTTCAATCCTGAAGGCAGAGTGCTTGGTTCTAAGTGTGAGGGTGCCCTGTATGAGCAGGACACCACCTACCAAACCCGGAGCAGATTCTCCCGGCTTTGTAAGTGCAGTCAGCCATTTTATATATATATAGTGGACATTAAGTCAATTATGAGCTGTCTAGCTATATATTGGCTGTACCGAAACCGGTCATGTTTGGTATCAAACATGTTGGAATCCTACCCAACACTGATTCCAGTGTTGGACGTCGGATCCCATATATTAGGGGACTCCCGAGGGAGCGCCCCCCCCCTGTATTCCTGGTACCAGACTTTCAGGGTGTAACAGCATGCTAGTGCTGCTGCTGACCACAGACATGTTTCTGCCCTCCTGCTGCTGACCCAGGCTCGAGCAGGAAAAGGTAGAACAATAGGTTTCCTGTCACAGGGAGGTGTGACCACCTTCCAGTCAGTGTATTGGGCTGGGGTGGGGGTACTTGCCAGCAACACCAGACTGCATTGAAGGACACATTTGGTGCCCTGCTTGCATACTCCAGTTGGAACCAGTTCAGGGAGCTGTTGGCATGAAACTGGACAAAGGACATGGGAGTTACCTCCCCTCTGTCCAGTACCTCCTCTGGGAGGGACCCCTGAATCACCCCAACCCTTTCCTTTGGGCATTCATGGGCTTACCTGTGGCTCTTCAGGTTCGTCGTGAGACAAGATTCAGATCCTAAACCACTTCTACTTCGACCACTCTTACCACCTGCCTGTTTCCCCCCTCTTCCTCTGAAGAACTAGACAAGGTGAGGATTCAGTGATTGAGTGGAGTGTTGCTGAGACTTGTCACAGTAGGGGGCAGTCAAATTCTCTTTGGGGAGGGCAGATACCAAAGGGGGGCCCGGACAACAATGAGTGATTCTAGGAGCCCCTCAGAACTGAGGCGGACCGCCGCACAGTATTTATTACACAACACTCACATACATACAGGTATATCTCCTACCCAGAGATATAAAGAAAAATACACACTACATCAATTGTAAACAAGTAAGTAATCACAAATTAGAGTGGTCTTCAGGGGGAGACCAAACGATGTACAAAAAAGGTGATATGTGAACTGGGACAGAAGTTGGGACTTGGACCAAGAGACTAATAGAAGCTTGGGACACAAGTAATCAACCAAGGTAAGTACCCATGAACCCCACTGAGGCTGTGTGCAGAGTGAAAACACAGCCGCATATCCAATAGAAGTCAACAGGAAAGTCGCAGTTGCAGTTCTGAAAAAGAAGGACCGTGAAGAAACCCCATGGAATACAGAAGGTTGGGGAGTCACCTGACCCATGGACACCTACACCAGGAAGCTGGATGCA